>NC_133586.1:16639697-17306563 GCF_964106895.1 Numenius arquata | reverse complement strand
ATTACAATAATTAAAGTTCTTACATAGTGAAAGGAGAAAAACCCAAGGCCACTGTCAGTAGATTTGCCTGCCCAACTTACTGTTGGCAGAGAATTTGCTTGGAAGATCCTTGGTTTTGTCATCTTGCTAAAAGATGTCAGTTATTGTAGGTGAGCATCACACAGTACAAAATATGGTGAGAGGGACGACACAGGAGCACATATATTGCATCTGAAACACTTTTTTGCCTCAATTCTTTAAGTAAATGTAGATTTCAATTCTTTTAAGTTAAACCAAGATACTATGTGTATGTCAGTTTCTGTAAGCAATAAGCAAACAGGAGAGTGCATTTTGTGGTTTTATACACATACTGTGCTGTCCTGAGCCTATTTTGTTTTTCTGCTCCTCTCCTCCTTTCCTCCCTCCCACAAGTGGTAATGCTGCTGCATAAATTTCTGGTTAGTTAACAGTAACTGATACACAGTATGTTTTTATGTACCTTTAAAAATATATAGTTATTAATTCTTAGCCCATGATAAATGCTGGCAATAGTCTTGCACACAAAACATTAAATAACCAGCAATTTGAAAGGTTCCAGTTGCTGGGTTTGCTTTCAGCAATTTATCACCCGGGAACAGTAGTCACTTCTAAGAAAGACCCAACAACCTACAGAGAATGGAAAACAAGTAACCATCTCATTTTACTTTTAGTGTGGGTCACTCTCTATTCTTAAATATACATGCTCACCCTTGAAAACTTTGGGGATATATGAGCTTGGTTGCATGAGCCTTTATTTGTAAATACCTCTAGGGAAGTGTAGAAGATGACTTGCACTAGACAAGCCTGAGGGTAACCTAGAATACATTTAAAGCATATTTGCTTTAACTCGCTGCTTAGCACAACTGATTTCTTGCAGGTTTTCCATGCTTACATTATATAAGAAAAGCATTACATCTATGAAGTTGAAACAAAGTTTTGGGCATTTTATGACACAATTCAAATTTAACAGCTTCCTCAAGCTTGGAGTTTCCCTCACTTCCATTTGACATCTTAGTCATCTCAGGCCAAGCCAATTGTTAATGTATCTGACACATGAAGAAATTTTATATTTTGCTTATAATTTCATTTTATATGTTCCAGCTTCATGCAGAGAAGTCGAATATGGTCAGACACTTATTTTAAAATTAACATGAATTAACTGACTTGGGTATATCTTTGGGTGGCATAAGGAGGAAGAGGAACTGAATGGCTCATTGAGCTGATACTAGCATACAGTATGACCAAAAACTTTAAACTGATGTGGTATTTCTGTGCAAAAGTAGTTGCTGTTGATTTGAAGTGTTTTTTCTTTTTGGAATGCTATGTCATTTGCATAGCTTCAAGTTTAGCTAGAATACTGTTGGTTTGGCACACTAATCAACCTAGGAACAGGTTCACTAGATGGAAAATGAGAGTTGTCTCCTGTTGCAGATGAGTGCTTGTACTGCACAAAATAGGAACAAGGGCTTGGTATAAACAAAAGCTTGAACCAGAAAACCTCTCAGATCAGTTCACTCCAGTGTATCCTGTCCTGCTTCCTTCCCACAAAGCAGCGTGGTACGGGGCAGTCCCAGGCCCATCCTGCTGCTCCCTGACAGCATTTGGAACTTTAGTTTCTCCTATTGCACCCAGAAGACATCTGCAGAGAATGATGTTGCCTATTATTTTACTAAGTTAATGCTAACTCTGTACAGTCAGGTAGCATAATGACAGAATAGTAGAAGCAGTCAAGAAAAAAGTTAGCAAAACATTGGACAGCAGCTGAAATAATTCCAATGGAAGATGTCTTTTGCACTAATGGGACTCACCATTAAATAATTGCTCCTTTTTGGAACCTCATATGTGGCAGAATTCCCTCTCTTCATCCCAACTAGAGTTCATACTTTTCTGAAATACTGGCATTAGCATGGCCTGAGAGCTACTTCTGATGAGTGGGGACTAAAGATGACTACGGGACTCAACACTTGAAGAACAAAGGGCTGATTAGACGGTCAGTGCTCATGTCTCATCTACTTAGATTTCAGTCTGCAGACTCCTGAGTGTGCATATTCTCTCCTACCCTACTGAAACAGATCTATTTATATACAATAAAAGATAAAGTTTTTTTTAACAGCACCAACACCCTGCCTTCACCTATACCCTTTTGAAGAAACAGGGATTTACTGTTATCACCATTAAGAATGAGGACCTTAGAGGGAAGTCTACTTTTTAACGATGCTGCCTGTGACACATGAATCCTACTGCTTCTCATTTTTCAATCATGCTTTCATATCACTGGCATACATGTGAGAACCTAACCTCATACACTCATACAAACTCCCCTGGCAGGGACCCCACAAGCTTCTGCAGCATTAGCCTCATTTCATAATTTCATTACAGGCTATGCCCTTACACTTTTTCCAATGTGGACACTCAGATAAAATATCACCAACAAAAAATTTATGAACAAAAGTTTTACAAAGTCTTCTTTTTTTGTCTCAGTGTGTTCTCCATCAGCTTTGCGTGCATTGGTGCTACTACTGTGTTTCGTTTACCTGTACTAGTAGAGCTCAGTATTGACAAAAAATATTTGAGGTTTAGTCCCTTTTCTTGGCCTGGATACAGTGCTCTTCTGCAAAGAGCCCAGATCCAGGAGTCTTTTGTCCCTAGAAGATCTCACCCTTAGAACAGTCTGAGGCAGCTAAGGTGACAGACATTTTAGAAAACTTGTATCTTAGGAATCCAGGTCTTCCTGGAATTCAGTCTCAGATTATGGGGTGCATTTGATAGAATTTGTGGAAAACACAATTAGGTGTAAATAAAGAGTACTAAAAAAGCTAGCTGATTTCTCCCACTTGTTCTAGGCAGCTGTGGGGCAGCAACATTAAATAGCTATTACTGAGTGACATTTCCCAAACTTAGTGAGTTTAAGTACTTACTGAGAAGTGCTAAACAATCCAAACATTCTCAAACAAAAACAGTTTCTCTGTGCTAATTGGCCTAGTCATGGCTTTTTAGCAGCAAACTCCTGACACCAGGAGACAGCAAAATCAATGCCTCTTACCTAACCGTGCATTAGTGACAGTCTTCTCTGGGAAGTTTAAAGCAGAAGGCAGCAACACTCCAAATTACATCTACATAAAAATGCACCATTCAGCACAGCCATTTCTCTGAAACCTACCACAAGGAACCTCTTTCAATTGGAACCTACCACAAAACATCTCTTTTCCAAGTTTAGTAGTCTTCAAGATGAGTTTCAAAGCCAGTACATTGGTTTCTGAACACGTTATTTGATAATATTTGAACAGTATTGCTAGTAAAGAGATTGATTGGCAGGTATGGATCATAAGCCTCATTATTCAAATATTTAAACATCATAATAAAGCTTTGTCACACCTTTGAGGTACACTCAGTGCTTGCTTACTAAGTCTTTACCAGAAGGGTTAACCATTCTGAAAAAACTAATTTTTCCATTCCTCTCTCACACAAATTATTCCTCTGAATAAATCAAGAAAGGGACTAACCTGCTGGTTTCCAGCAGAATGTTCTCCAGCAGGGAAGTGCTTCATGGGTGCTGAGCAGCATTCAGGATCACAGGTGGCAGCTTTGAGGAGGACCACATCAATGAGATGAGCTTTTGACTGAAAAGCTAATCAGCTTACACTGGAGCAAACAACCAGGAGTGTTAAGAAACAACAGAACTCAACCATTACCAGCCCTCCTAAGAGGAGCTTTATCTTCCAGGAAGGGGCAGTTATAAAGGGGGCCTTATTGGCTGCGGGGGGCCTGGCAAGATTGGTGGGAGGAAGGAGGCCCAGGTGGCCCCAGGCCTGGCAATTAGCCATTAGGCCAGGGCTGGCCAGGGCATGGGTAGGGCTGCAAGCTTATTTCTGAAAGATGTGCATAGATACTTCAGTGACCTCAAATAATTAGAGTCTGATTTTCCTCTCAGCCTAATGATGGCATTTTCTCTCCTTCATGTTCCTTCACATGATGCTGGACACTGGCTCAGTACTTGCTCAGAGGCAAAAGTATTAATAACACTACACCTTTAATATTTTTATATTTTTATATCTTTCTTTGCAGAATCTGTCCTCTTATCAGAATCTTATCCTATGATAAGAGACTTCTAACATAGCTGCACCTCTGTGTTAGTGTGCAATCAATTCCAGATTTCCAGTTTAGCTTTAGGTCCTATTCTAAACTGCAAGTCATGATATTTATATGTATTTGTAATACCTTATAAGTGTTTCCCTCAAATGTTCTTTTTCTAGCTATTGTAACACTTAAAAGAACAATATAAATTGGAAACTCTGTAAGAATCATGAAGAAAGCAAGTATCGGGTATGATAATTTATTTAACGTTGTTCATAGAATCATAGAATCATTCAGGTTGGAAAAGACCCTTGGGATCATCGAGTCCAACCATCAACCCTACTCTACAAAGTTATCCCTTACACCATATCCCCCAACACCACATCTAAGCGACTCTTAAACACATTCAGGGATGGTGACTCAACCACCTCCCTGGGCAGCATATTCCAGTGTCTGACCACTCTTTCTGTGAAGAATTTTTTCCTAATGTTCAGTCTAAACCTACCCTGTTGCAGCTTAAAGCCATTCCCTCTTGTTATAGCACTAATTACCTGTGCAAAGAGACCAGCACCAACCTCTCTACAGTGTCCTTTCAAGTAGTTGTAGAGAGTGATGAGGTCTCCCCTCAGTCTCCTCTTCCTCAGACTAAACAGTCCCAGCTCCTTTAACCGCTCTTCATAAGATTTATTCTCCAGGCCCTTCACCAGCTTCGTTGCCCTCCTCTGCACTCGCTCCAGCACCTCGATATCTCTCTTGTATTGAGGTGCCCAAAACTGGACACAATACTCGAGATGTGGCCTCACCAGTGCTGAGTGCAGGGGGACAATCACCTCCCTACTTCTGCTGGTCACACTATTTCTAATACAAGCCAGGATGCCGTTGGCTTTCTTGGCCACCTGGGCACACTGCCGGCTCATATTCAGCTGCTTGTCAATTAGGACCCCCAGGTCCTTTTCTGCCAGGCAGCTTTCCAGCCACACTTCCCCAAGTTCAGATCACCTGGGAGCACTATCAACTTCCAGCCCACACTGAATACCAGAATTTATGTTTTGTAAAGAAGCTCCAAAACAGTCCATTTCACCCTTTGTCTAGAAGCATCTCCTTCCATACGTACAAGACCACATGGTTTGTAACTGTGTACGGGAGATGCAGCCCTGCCTACGCCACGTAGTTCTCTCCTTTGACACTGCAAGTCTTATGGAAAGAAAGGGAAGTCTTTCTCCCTGTACTTTTTTCTGCCCTTTCCTTCTAGGATACCATGTTAGCAAACATTTCTTTAGCATGAAGATCTCAACCCTTATTTTGTAAAGGGTCATTGTAACAGCCCACATTTTTGCAGGCAAATGTTGGGCACAGAAAGTTTCAGACGGGCACAGGTCCCCTTACTGACTGCTCGATATTTCGTGCTGCTGCTGCAGGGACACAGGGTGTGCTGCACTCCAAAGCTGAGAAGATCTCAAGAACGTGCTATTACACTCAGCTTTGTCTGGAGAAGTCCTCACAGTGACACCCTTCCCTCCCCATCACAACGCTTGTAAAAAACTGTTAGTAGATGAGCCAGAGGTGGAACATATTGCGTGCACAGATGTGCCTAAAAGAAATGGAAGAATTCTTTGTACCTGAGATTCTGCATAATTAGGCTGGGGCTCCTAAACACATATGCGAAACACTGTGGCGGGGAAGTTGGCCTTCATGTACAGACACGAAATAGTAAGTAAAAAGCATTTATTATGTTCCTTGTAGAGGTGATGTGATTGATCCCAACACGTCATGTATTCTGCACAGACTTCTCTTTGGAATCCAGCCAATACACAATAGCAACATAGATACTACATGTGTCACATACATACTTCATATGTCACTAGAAACAATACAAAAGCAAGACTTGTTTATATTCCTAAAATCCTGAAAACAGACACTCCAGTCAATTGCAGCTATGTATAAATCAAAACCAAAATGTCATCCAAGTCTTTAGTCATATTTTATATTAAGACTATATGGAATTATATATGCAGTTGTTACCAAAGAGCATGATTGGTATTATGATCCCCAGGGCTGAGTAAGTCCATCGACATGTCAGATTTGTGACAGAGACGTGTTTCAGTGATGTTTACGACACCCAGGCTATGCTTACTAAACCAGTCAACTCATTCTTCCTTTATGTGCAGGTGCATTTTCAGTTCAGTCAAGTGGGTGGTAATCAGAACTGACAGAGCTTTAGAAGTATTAACGTTCTGTTGTACGTACTGGGGTTAATATATTTACTGTCACTGCTTGCAGTTTAATATCTCTTCACTGTGGCCATGTCATTTTCCCTGCTTAAAGCATACTTGATCTAATCCTACTATTTTAGGGAATAATCTATGATTATTATGCTTGTTTTATTAAAGCCCTCTAGATATTTGTTTATCTCATTAACATATTTCACTGCACATCAACACATATTGCTCCATATTAGTTTAGCCATGCAATATAATTAGATTTGTCTTGTCTCAGACAGAATAGCATTCATAAGCAGGGATATGGGAAGCTTCTACAGCCATGTAGACAGGGCACTAGTCAGCAGGTCCCCAAGTCGTGGTGCTTTGGGTATATCTCAGATTGTCTTTTCTTTCTTAAAACCCTGCTTACAGCTTGGGTGGATTGGTGCTTTGTGTATGTTGTCTTACCTGAGAATTAACATTACTGAGCTAATAGCTCTAATGTGCCTGCTTCGTCAGTGCTTCATTAGTTCCTTCAGCTGACTAAATTTTACTCATAGGGAATAATTTGTCTAGAGATGAACATGCAGACTTTCTTTGATTACAGCTACATATTACATTTGAAAGTCAGAAGACACGGAGTTACATTCACATGTAACATTCAGGCTGACCATTTGAAATAATACTGCCCAGTGTTTTCCATTTGCACAATTGTTGATGCAAGTTCTTATTTGTGAAGCCTTACAATGACAGTGGCATTTAGGTACTCTTTTTAATACATAATGGGGAAATTGAGAGAAAAGGAAAGTGAAATATCCTAAACCATAAAAAATTGTTCCAGAAATCACCTTGGTTTTCCACATTTCTCACACTGAAACTCTGAGTCATGAAAACTTCGCTTTCTTGGTACGTATGGGACACCCAGCCTGTGCTGGGTGCTGGTGTTCTGTGACTTGTGTCAGGTCTGGAGAAGAAATCCTACCCCTGAGAATATTGGAAATTAGAAGAAAAATAGTGTTCCATAGTTTAAAAGACTTGTATTTTCCTTGTGTAAGGTTTTATTATATTTTCCCTTTTACATTTCTTCAGAAGCCTGAAGCTGTGCTGCCAGCATCCTGTAGATTTGCTTGGCCCAAAAGGAAGGAGATGTCATGAGGTATCTGCCATGAACAGAGAATCCTATATTCAGTGCAAGGATTCTGTTTTTCAGATTAGAGGTGGCCGTTAGAACTATTTTGATTTTGTCCAATACTGAGAATAAACACATTTAAAAATTCTGACTTTGGTTTCTGAACAATTTGATCATGTCAGCATTTGGCTTAATTTCATGTGAAAAATTTGCATTAAGATAAAAGAATTTAGTTTTAATTTAAATCAGTAGTGTAACTGCTACCTAATGATAATTGAAATGTCTTATTATTTACATCAAAGTAGATTTTTTATTATAATTAAACAGCTCCATAGTTTTATATGTATCATATTTGCTAAATTACAATAGGAAATTCCAACTACTATGTCACATTATATTTCAGTATCAGTAATGAATATTACTGATTGTACTGGTTGTACATAAATAACTACATATGAATAACTACACAGAACAGCTTCATGACCAAAGACTGCCATAAAATAATGGAGAACATGCCAAATACAGTTTCATATGTTAATGTTTTTTTAATTTTTCTTAACATTTTTCTGAATGTAATTCAGTCTGGTGAAAATTTTCTGGCTTTGTACTATTGACTTCCACTGAAATCTCTACTTTGTTTTGAAGCTTTTCAGAAGACAAAAGCATTTGAAATCCTTTCTCTTTTTTCTTACAGATGTGCAATGGTTTAGAGCAGCCAAGGAAGCAACAGCGGTCAGACCTCAATGGACCAGTTGACAATAATAACACCCCCGAGGTAGGTGCCTGGGCTGTTCTGCTGCGCATCTTCCTGCGGTCAGGCTTCTGAGAGTGAGAGCGGCACCGAATTGTCAGCTCTCTCCCTCTCGCACATACACACTCGGGCTGTGTTTCTTTTCCTGAAGTGACAGTAATGTCTGCATATTCTGGGAAGTCTTTGAACTATACCCATGAATTTGTTGCTGCCACATTCATTTTATGTAACTGTCCATGGCATGTACTCAAGCCTAAAATTTTCTGATGACATACAGAATAGGGAGAACACTTCAGAAATTCTCTTTTTGGATTACTGGAGAGCAAGAGTAGCATCAAAAAGAAATTGGCTTCTGCTTTTTTTCTTCCCCGCCTCCAATGTCAGTCTTTGAAACCAAAGGACTGCTTAATTCCCACAGGAATAATTATCTTTAAGTAACCCCTAACATCAAGCACATCATTCAGTGCTGAGGGCTCAAATGAGTCACATCTTTTTGAGTGGCCTCTGTGGTAAGATGTGTCCTGGCTCAGTCAGCTGTGAAAAAGATGCAATGATAGACAGACCTGCTCCTGTCACTGAAGACTGGAGCAAAGAAGACATCTAAGAATGCAGAATGAGGTTATGCTTGAGGCTAGACACAACGAAATGAAATTCAGACTTAAAAGCAGAAGTGTGTTATCTCAAAAACATGTAACATATTTAGCCTGTAGCCTGTTGTATTAATGAAGAGGCACATTTCTAAAGTCTTTTCCCATAATGGAGAACTCAGCCTCTTTCCTGGAAACAGGAATGCCTGAAGAGGCTGGCAAAAGAGCAAACGGAAGGACTGTATCTGTTTATTGAGAATAGAGACAGTAGCATAAAAAGAGCACGGTTGTGGCCTCTGCTGAGATTGAGTGTAATGCTGTATACTGTGCAATCAGGGAAAGTTACTTTTATTCACTTGCTTTGTAAAATATTGTTAAATATTCTTAATTGGAAATTTGGGATATCATTAATAGGCAATGTGATCTAGTCAACAAACTATTGGATTGGGAATTGCTGGTGTGTATTGCACCTTTGACAGCTGACCTCCTAGGTTATTTTCAGATTCTTCCCCCATCCTCCCTTATTTTTTTGTGTGGTAGGATCAGTTTAAAATGCTTTGAGATTCCAGGTAAACAGCAATATGTAGGAGTTAGGTTGGGTTAATTACTGTGATGTAATGTGTTTCACCGTGCTAAATAGTAGCTATGCAGAAGTTATACAGAGAAATTTGATTATTTTTTTTAAACCATGGTCAGCTGTTTAAATATAATATGAATTCACTTCAGTTTGTGAAAATGATTTTGTTACAGTTACAAATATTGTTATTTCTCAACAGACAAAGAAAGTGTCTTCATTTCCAAGTTTTGTTGATGGTAAGTTTTACATCATCCACAGTTAAAATGAGATGAAATGGAAGCAAATGCTTTAATATATTTTAAAGATCACAGTTCTAAAAACTGGTCAAACCCAAAAGAATACAGCTGAAAAGTTTAAGTATTGAACTATTTAACATTTTCATCCCCCTGCTGTGGCAACGGGAGACTGGTGGTGATAAAAAGGAGGAGCAGATAGAGCTCTCAGAAGGATTAAGGTGAGGATGGAGAGAGCTACAAATCTGGAAAGGGGTAAAAAAGTGGTAACAATGGGTCCCAGCAGGGTGGAGATTTATGAAGGTGTAAGAGCACCCTGTTCTTCATGGACTTGTGCAGAGGCATTTAACTATTCAGAGCAGCCCCTGTATCACTCGGATGTGATGCCCGTTATTGCACTCTGGGAATCTCAGTTGTCGACACAAATGGAAAGGTTCTCCTGATCTGACAAAAAAATTGGTAATCCAATCCTCTGTTTAGGAGAGCCATGCTTTCATACATTTTTTCGATCTCCTTTGCACTGCTATAACACATTTTCTGTTTGGAGAAAAATAAGTCAATTTATTAACGTAAGAAGGTGGACAGAGATAAAATGGGATTATACTGAAAGACATTATCATTCGCTGATTCCCAGCCAGCTGAAGAACTTTGGGGAAAATGCACACAGCTCTTCCTGCAAAGGAAATGTACATACTGTCAAGTGAGAAAAGACAGTAGGAAACTTCTAAGGACCTGACCCCCTAGATCTGCCACGAACACACTTTTCCCCACAATGGAAACCATAAATGAATGTTAAAAACTTGATTTCTAGTGCCAGTCTCAACTCGGGGAAAACTTACTGTGATTTAGAATAATATTAGAATGTCCATCACATTTTTCTTCTATTCCCTGATCTCCTCAGCTCGTCTAACAACTTCTGGTTTTAGTCATTTCCTTGAAGAGCAAGGGCAAATGGAAAGGTCAAAGATTGCCCCTTTTACACAGACTGACATCTGAAGGAAATTACACGTAACACTTGGCATGTACTGGCTAACAGGCCCTAAACAGAGCTAAATTGAATGCACTCCTTAAAGGCGTCAGAGACAAGAAAACAAGCTGATACGGCAATAAGCATCTCCTGGTTGTTTAGTGGACAGCCATGAAGGGAGGCCAGTGTAAGCAGAGCTTTAAAACAGACTAGAAAACTCACCCCTCACAGTGCTTGCAGATACAACTGCACATCTTAATTTTATTGGGATAAAAAGGTTATGTATTTTTCTTTCCTTACCAATCAGCTCACTGCTCTGTTGGAAAGGGGTCAGTATATTTTTAGATAGCATAACATGTACTTTTTTTTAGTTCAATCATTTTGCTTTCTGGTTTGTTTTTTTTTTCCTACAGTTGCACAGTATGTGAGGATAAGCTGTCTATTAGGCTTTTTCTATTGCAGGTATTATATGGCATTGTCAAATACAAATAAATATGTAGCTTACTAGGACCTTATGATAGTTTACATGACTGCTCTCTAAATTAAAAGAAAAACAGAGTTTTTGTTATTAATTTGTATGGATAGTCCCAAAAGGAACAGGACCCTACTGCACATAAGAGAAGATTCTGCCAGCTAACGCTCCCTGTTCTTCCCTCAGCTTTGACGGTGATACCACAACCATATTGATGAAGTAAAAAAATCAGCCAAAATGTGGAACTTGTCGATAGTCGTTATGCAAGGTGACATATGCCCTGTGTCCATTTACTCCTTACGCAAAACCTGCTGCAGTCCCGCACGCCCCAAGGTCTCAGGAATTTGTGGGGTCTGGTGGTTCTCAGCAGGAAGCAGAAGGTGCTTCTGTGCTCTGAGACCAGTCTCTAAATACTGCCCGAATCCCTGGTTTTCACATGATTTTAGATAAATATAAAAATGTTTTCTTAACAGATTATTAAATTCAGTTGTGCTGAATTATTGGATAAGCGTTCTTTTTCTTTTGTGAATAAAAAGATAAGTTAATTTAAAAATGTTTAGACCTAGTCTACTTTTAGTCTAGAAATATGTTTATTCTTGTTGCCTTAATAGATCAGCAGAAAATCAAGTAATCTCTATTGCATTGATAAGATAGTGCAGAAATTTATGGTTAGATTTTTCAGAAACAGCTATCTAATGTTTAAGCACCAATACTCACCATAAAATTCCAATCTTTGTTCACATCAAACTAATCTTCACATTTCAGATCTATTGCTTTCTTCTCCCCTTCCTCATCAGTAAGCCTTACACACGCTTGCACTCAAGGGCATGCTTAAGTGCTCTGATGAGCTGGGACCTCAGCCAAGTCTGCATTTTTATATTATTTAAAGCAGTCAGAAATAAGGGAAGAAAACACTCAGGTAACCCAATTTGACCCTGCCGATTTTCAGTGGCATTCCATCCTTCCAGCATTTTACCTGACAATTGCTTACCTTGCCTTTATGATGGGAAATGTATGTTGGAAACATTTTCTTCCCAACATGCCTTTTTTTTTTTTCCCCCCATGTATTGGCTATTGCTATAAGCATTTTATACATGCTGTTGTTTTATACATGATGTTGCAGAATTTGTTGCTGGTATAATAATTTAGAAAAAAATCACTTTCTAATGCTATGAAGAGATGATGAAACCATATCCAACCAAAAACCACCAATCTTTGAAGAATCCAAATAAATAAAATCAGGATTATAAAATTGCTGAAAACCCTAGGTTACTTCCACATTCAAGAAGTTTTTCAGACAAATCAGTTAAAAACACCATTGCTGTCACCAAACAGCCAAGACATGAGAAGAATTTGTTGTTGCCTTCTTAACACTCATTAATTTCGCAGACCCCGAAGATGTGGTGGGGATGCTCAGGGGTGCCAGCAGTGTGTATGTTTCCAAACATGTCTTTGAAAGGAAAGTGCCTTTGATGTAGCCTATTGATGACTTGGCAATCAAGACAAAAATGTCTTGCTCAAAGAGGTACAAAACACCAATATAACCAGAAATGGGCCAAATTCAACATTCTTGAAAATAATTGAAAACAAGCTTTCCTGAGTTCAGCCAGAGCTTTGGGGGTGGAAAGGAAGTAGATTAAGGGACTGATATGTTTTAAATCACCAGCACAACTTTTTTTGTTGACAAATTCTGCAAACTCAGAATTTTGGTTGTTGCTTGAAGTAGTAATGACTGCATTAAAATTTGTACAAAGAATTGCATGTCTTCAGACACACAAAATATTTCAAAAAAATGAATCTAAATTAACTACTAAAGGAGGTTAGTTAAACTGATTTAAACATTATAAAGCGTATTTCAGAGTTAAAGCAACCTTGATTCGATTTAGCCTGGTTTACTTAGCCTGAAGTGAATGAAGGAAAACTAAATTAAAGCCACTTTAATTTTGAATGAGCATGTTGATGCAGGTATCTAAAGAAGTTTTGCTAACTTAACATTAAATTCATATCTTTAATTAATTTCTCTCTTTGTTACTCTTCAAACAAGATGTCATTGTGATGCAACATTAATATTTTGTTGCAAACTGAAAGAAGTACAGATGTATGAGAGTAAGTTTTAGGCCTGAAAAGATGTATGAATAACATCATCAGAAGAGGTACCATATAAAATACGTCTGCTGAAAAATGTAATGGTGCAAAGATGTAAGCACAAAGGAACAGAGATATAGTAAATGGAGTTCTTCTGGAAGTTCATTTTCTTTGATTTCATTCAGTGAATTAGTGCTGCAGACACAAGGATCGTTTTTTGAGGTACCAAAAGACTTCGTCCTCGTGAAGAGTTTCAGTGACTTTTAAAATTAGTAGCTTCCCAAGGATTTCATTGAAGGTTTTCACACTTTCAGTGGAGATTGTCATATTTTTTTATTCTTTCCTAATACTTTGAGAATTTTAAATTCCACAGAATTCTATTCTGATTTATAATGAAGATCCAAACCATTACTGGCTTTGCACAGATGTGATCTAAAGCAAAGTAATGTCCTCCTGTGGTATATAATTATCCTTTTGAAGCTTGAAACTACAGTGTTTCCTAGCAAAACAAACAGTTCCATTAGTTGTGAGCATTGTTAGGTAGTATTGGGTGTCTGAAGAGTGCAGGACTGGTATAAATAGATATATGTGTTTATGTGCTTTGATTACTGAATTACAAAGACTGTGGTTTTTTTGCTGAGGGTTGAGATTTCCATCAGGCGAATGTGAGGTCTGCACAGAAGTGTAGGTGACAGCAGCATTGCTTGAAGAAGAAAGTCACTTCTTTTAATCAAGTTTATTTTCTGTTGGAAGACTTTTTCTAAATTGGAATGGGAAAATGAGGGATAGGAATGCTCACTAAAAGATATATGTGCAATCCACTACTTCAGTAAATTTCATCGGCATATTATCACATGGCATATACACTGGATATTTTTCCTTCTCCACATATTAATCTTCCACATTCAATTGATTATATAGAAACTGAACTAATCCACTGTGCAAGAAAACTTTTTTTAAATTAACATCTCCCTTCAGTGTCATTTTTCTCCTCACACATGAGATTGATGTACTTCAAAAAAATGTGCTAGCAGCTTGGCAAGTTGATACAGATCAAGGCAAATTTCTTTTATAAAACTGATGAGGAACAGAAAATACTCACTGTCAAGAGATTTCGGCCAGACTCTGGAATGACTGTTCTTTACTGTTGATCTAATCACGCTAGACGTAAAGCTTAATGGCTGAATAAAGAGGGTGCTGAGCATAGTCCCAGTATGATAAAGATACTATCCTTTATTCTCCACTCCCTGCCCCTTCTTTTTCATCCTTGGAAAGGAACAACTTGCAAAATAGAAGGTAATGTTAGAATCTCACTGAAGTCACTATGTAATTAATTCTAAGTGTATGCAAAGGCATTTTGTTGAAAGAAGGCTAAAATTTAAAAAATGGCAAGATGTTTTGAAGTTCCACTATTTTCCTCTTTTTTAACATGAATTTTTTTGTATTCTTCCCATGTTCTCATTTTCCGTAACTGCCTTCTGGGAGTCCCTGCAGTCAGAGGAAAAGGTTCTCAGTTTATACAATCTATACCAGCCTGGGAACTCTATTTTTCTATCAGTCTCTGAATTCAGGCCTTACACACGACTAAACAGGATTGAGATGCCTACTTCTCTTGTTTCCTAAACTTTCTTAACTGTTAAGCTTTGTAGTGGACTTTTGCTGAAGCAAAGTACACCTTCGTGCCCATTGTTCATCAGTGTTTTTGCCAGAGATAATGGCTGGGGACTGTGTACTGCTGTAATCATCTCAAAAAAATGTGGAAACACAAATTGGTATTCAAGCATGTTACGGTTTGAGAGAACCCATAACAATCTATTGTCGTTAGACAATTATTCTATCACCCGATGACCCCTCCCCACCTGGAAAGGGGAATCGGGGAACACAAAGAAACACAAGGGTTGAAATATAAATAGATTAAATAGACTAAGACTAAATAATTAACAATAATACTAAAGAACCAGTATTAATCCCAATACTGATATAAGATATACAGGAATTACACTCAGCCAACTGTATCAGTAGGAAGCTGTGCACTCCCAGCAGTGGACAGCAAGTATCGGACACTGGGAGCGCAATGGCTTCAGGAGGAAGGGAAGGCCTCAGGGCTCCGGCACCGGGGCAAGGAGTTGTCTGGACCCGCCGCCATCAGGGAGAGAGCCCGCTACGCAGCAAACTTTTCTAATTTATATTGGATGTGACGTTCATGGTATGAAATAATCCTGTTGGCCAGCCTGGGTCAAATGCCCAGGCCTTGCTCCTCCTTGTCCCTGCACCTGGCAAGGCTCGAAAACACTAACCTCGAATCCCACAGAGCCTGGCTGGCTATAAAGTAAATATTTTCACAAATTCAGACACTAGAGTCTTCTAAAAGTGCAGTTTTCCCCAGCATTAGAAGAAAAGTTAGTCCTGTGTCTCTCAACCCAGGACAAAGCACAAGTTTAGCTCATGCACTGTAAGAGTCATTCGTATAAATACTAAGAAAGTCAGGATAAGGAAACCTCTCGGCATTTTGGAAACTTGCAAATAATTCCAGTTTGTTTATTAGTGCAGCACAGCAAAAAATTTCCAATGATTTTCCTCTAGAATTCCACATTCAAACGATTATGCAATGTTTTAAATACTGTGTGTTTGGTGAATATTTTGTTGGGGAAATAACTAGAGGGAAAAACATTTTTTATTTTGCACTGGATTTCTTCATCTGTTTCATATTAGAAAAGGTATCTAAAAAGGTTGTTCAAGCCTTAATATCCTTTATTCAATTTCTCATCTCTCTTTTGCAAGGCAGTAACTGTAAATGTCTCGTGTCAGTTCCAGGACCTTGTGAACCTGAAGACCTCATTGATGGAATCATCTTTGCAGCCAATTACCTGGGCTCTACACAGCTGCTCTCCGAGCGCAACCCTTCCAAAAACATACGAATGATGCAGGCCCAAGAGGCAGTGAGCCGTGTTAAGGTAGGGATTGTTATGTTTGTAGAATACTCTCTAGTCCTTTGAGAGCTGATCTCTAAACAGAACAGGATCTGCAGCTTCAAACCTATTCTGAAGTGCCCTTATGTGAGTATAGAGCTAGTACTGTAAATACCAGTAGTTACCAGTGCTTATTATGAAAATACATACTGAGGAACAAATATAAATTATTCCAGAGTCTATTCAAAATTGTTTGGAAGCTGTATGAAGAATTCAAGTATTAAAGAGAAATTGCAGATTGCAATTAGGAAATACTCCAATGGCAAAGCACAGGATATTTGTTTGTGTTTTTCCTCTTATCTCATTAATTCCTTTAACTTACTACAGATTATGAAGAATACTCTCAATATATTGAATTATTACTTTTTTAGGACAAGATGATTCATTACTATTATGTTTGGATTTGGTGTTACTTGCAGTGAACAGTTTCTGCGTAAATAACATAGCATAGACTGCTTCATACAGCTGTGCAAAAAACTGCTTTTTTTTTGGTTAATAATCCAAGTAGGAGATTTTTTTTTTACGATTTTTTGTGGATCTGCTATAAATATCTCATCTGAATAAACACATGGTTAGAAAGAGGTAGATTTAAATGTTAATAGAAAAATTACGTGCTTGGGCCATAGAATATTTAATTGGTAAAAAATGCATGTTTTTGAAGGAAACCAGCTTGGGAAAATAACTTACTTAACAAGAGACTGTCATGACTGATGTTGACTTGGAATTTAGAAACAAATGGAAGGCAAGAAATGTCCAGTTCTTTAAAGTTGCCAAACCTTTGAATTTCTGTTTAGCGTATTGTGATGTCTCAAGCAATAAGTAATTGTTGATTGCAATTAGCTCCCTGAAAACCATTTTGTGTATTAATAGCAATCCTAATCTTAGGGACACTTGACTACTTTAGATAGTCATGGAAGAGAGATTCGGTTACATTTTGTTCAATTACATGTAGATATATGATTAATATGGATAGAAAACCTTGATTTTAAAATAGTGCATGTACTGTCCTTTTAGACTGCTGTATATTTAGTAGGATAAATGTTATGAGCAGCTGTTAACAGACAACACTCTGGTACCAGGTATTTTGTAATCAATTGACAACATGCATAATGTCATTAAATCCAATTATGCTTGAGAACTGCGTAAGATGATAGAAACAAATCTTTCTCTCTTGCACATCCTTCTCCCACTGCCCCCAAATTTTTAATTTTTAACAGTCTGGATTCATAGTCAAAGGTTTCCCTGACTCCCACATTGTCTTTTCTCTTTCTTTGTGTGTACATCTGTCTGCATTCTTTTTTTATGCTACTCCTCAGAGGATGCAAAAGGCAGCTAAAATCAAGAAAAAAGCGGTGTGTAAACTGTTTTTCTTGAATGCTAATGTTTACTTACATTTTTGTTGTTCTCCATGGAGTGTTGTGTCTTTCATTATGGGTTCTCATGAAGTTGTCATTTTGGTTTCCTCTTTGTTAAGTAGTAGAACACTGGATGGAATAAAATGAACTCATTTTCTTCATTGTTCATTTGATGGAGTGCCTGTCTGCTGCTCTTCTTCTGTTGAATACCTGTGGTTTGTTTAGTTCAAATATACAGCCAATGTTATCCAGGAGATTTTTTTAATGCAACGCTTTTTTTTTCTTTTACTAACCAAAGCAGTAAGATCTTTTCCTGTGCCTATGACTTACTGTATATTTATTAAATTATTGTCAATATTTAAAAACAAATAAAATAAATTTACCAGGTAGTAGCTGGAACAATTCATACAGGAGACATTTCACTCAGTTAAAAACTATAATTCATTTAATTAAATACAGTTGATGAAAATAGCACTAAAATTAATCTTGTTCTTTGTGATGGTCTCGGATGAAAGCAATGCAAGTAAATCTCTGCCAAAGTATGGCTTGATTTGTATTTTGCTGGATGAGAATTCAAATAAAATTAATCTGAATGAATTATAGGCGTAGCTAAGCCTTTATAACTACAGAAAAGAGCAGCAAATACATCATTGTTCTTTGCACTGTTTCATCAAAGAACCAGTCTCTGACATGGAGACTGGTGCCTGCCTTTGGCACAGGGTGGTACATTTTGTTCTCAGGCTGCTGACACAGGATGCTGCTAAATACCAGTTGCAATAGTGCACTGTGGACAAGTAGCCTGGAGGAATAAATAAGTTCCTGCTTGAACTTAATACTGGAGCATTAAGTAAGCTCTGGGATGATGCTTCAATGAGAGGTAGCAGCTGCTTTGCCTCCTTCTCTGTTGTTTTCTCAGGTCGGCAGAGCCAGGATGCACACTTAGGGAGCCGTGTGGCATTACGCTGTAATCCCGCTGGCTCTGGGACCATGTTGTCTGATGGGATAGGGAACTGTTTCTCTAGTTGAACAGATGTTGAGGCCAGAAGTCAGCTGATTGCTTTCTGTGATATGACAGAAATACTAATTCAGCACTCAGTTCTTTGTTTTCTAGAAAAAACTAAACTAAAAATCTAAAAAAACCCTTCAAGCCCCCCATAGTACTGAGCTCCAGCTTGCACTTTTTGTGGTGAGCTCATTGAAGATGGCAAGGGCTGAGCAGGTTATGGGGAGTAAGTCCCTTTCTCAATTCTCCTACTTTCTCAGTTCCGATTCCTCAGGTACTGAAGTGCATCAGTGAGACAGTGGGGAAGAAACAGCCATTCTCTTTCTCCTGTTCTGGCTATAAATAGAGAATTTTAGTACTTGAGCTCTCAGTCCCACAGGCTCCAAAAATTCACTCTTACCCACAAAATCAGTATGCTTCACTGTTTCTGTGCAATAAATGCATTCTTTGCATGTTTTTAGAAATACCTTTGAATAGCCATCTTTGTAGTGGTTTAACAGTGCAATTGCCTCACATCACATTATTCTTGAAGTGATCAGTG
The DNA here is from genome assembly GCF_964106895.1 of Numenius arquata. Taxonomy (NCBI): domain Eukaryota; kingdom Metazoa; phylum Chordata; class Aves; order Charadriiformes; family Scolopacidae; genus Numenius; species Numenius arquata. The sequence continues at coordinate 17,287,601 of NC_133586.1, read as the reverse complement.
AATTTGTCATTCTATAGAGGAAACTAAAATTCCCCTCGTAACAAAGCATCTGTCTTTTAGACTTCAGAGGGAGATTCCCAGGCCTTGACTGAAGTGGATCTGTTCATCTCCACACAGAGAATCAAAGTTTTAAATGCAGACACACAGGTAAGTTATGATAAAAACTCTTCAAGAATATTGTCGAATTAGACTGCACTTATACTATTAGTGGGAAACTTTACTAAAATTGGATAAATTTACTGTTGTGAGAATATTCAGAAAGAGCAGTGTTAGATCTGCTTTTGTTGTAACACTTGCCATCTCCCGGTAGAGTAATACTGACACCAGTTTTGTATACTTGATGTTTTGGAAAATGTCTGCATGTTACTAAGAACTATAATTCAATTTAGGAAAAGAACCAAAGTCTTTCTGAATGCATTTACCCTGTTTCTCTGTAACAGTTTCAGTACCCAAATTTATGGTAAGTCATTTGCTGCTTTGACTAAGTTATTTATATCTTGCCATTTTTAACATTTAACCTCCAGTTTTTCCATAAATCACATCTGAGCTACCATCCTCTTTGCCCAAGGTAAATTATTAATTATTCATACTAAATAAGCATCTGGAGACCACAGCAATGATCAGCCTCATCTTCTAGAAATACATACGTATATCCAATAAGAGGCCATCTTCATAAGAAGGATATTTTTAGAGGAATTTACAAGTAAATACATTCCCAATATTTAATATAATAATCTCACAAGATCTCTTAGACTTTGGTCATGCTTACAGAAAGTCTTCAAATTTTCAGTCTTACTAGAGGCTTTGAAAGGGAAATTTAAGTGACATTTTTTGCTTTAGTTTTCACTAAAAAACTCCACAGTATGCAGCTAACAGCAGTTGAAAAACGATAAGACCTCAAGTTATGTTAAAGAACAAACTGTTTAGAAAGTGCTTAGTTAAGCTAGATATAGCCGAACTAGAAAATTCATCTTGTAGTATTTAGAAAAATGGTTGGAGCGACCTTATGCTATCCTTTCAATGATACTCTTCCAGAATTTACGAAGGTAATATTTAGTTGGGCTTTTTTAGTAGCAGAACAGAAATGTACCAATAGGTACATGTAAGTATCAGAAGGATATCAAAACAAACAAACCCTTTGTAGGCAGTTTGTGAGTGGAGATGAGCGAGAGTCAGGACAGATTTGTCAAAAGTAAATCATGTCAAATCAATCGTTTTCTTTAGTGACGGGGAACATACTTGTTCATGGCACAGAGACAGCACACATCACTTATTGCCTTAAATAAGGCTTTTATCTCTCATAATGTTTTCTAGATTATATGATCTAGATACAAGAGATACAGTCTAAAAATTTTCTGATAGCGTACTTATTTCTGACATATTGCCACATAGATAGCAACATAAAGAGATAAAGAGCAGAGGGAGACTCACAAGCATGTTTCTTTGATGTAGTACTGTTCAATATTTTCATAAACAACTGGCAAGATGGAAAGAGAAAATTATTATTGAACTTGTATCTTGGTGTATAAGATCACAGTTCAGAAATACCATGGCTAACTGAAGAAATGAGTGAAACTATAGGAGATAGTTCAATAAAGAGGATTTTGTTTTGTTTTCAATTAGCATATAATTTGTTTTTCTAACAATGCAAACCATGAGGCGCCTACTTCTTCCTGAAATGCAAGAGGGAGGGTGTTACTATCTTTCAATGGGAGAGTAATGATAGTAACTCCAGTAAATGAATTATTTTTCTTTTAACACAAGTAGATGTCCTTAACATGCCACTAGAACTCCCGAGATAGAGCCAGATGAGGAGCAGAATATCCCATCTAACACAGGCAGCAGTATTTGCAATCTGCCATCCATAAATCGTCCTGATACTGCATTTCATCTGTGATAACCAATACCATTATTTGTTACGACTACAGACAATTATTGATAAATGAACAGCTACAGTTTATAATTGGAATATATGGCAGTAAAGAGATAAGTTCTCTTTGTTGAGTAAGGATTAGTCTTAGTGGAAGTCACTCTTGCCCTTCTTTAGGGGCATTTCAGCTGAACACCAACCCTTTTAAAAATAAAAAAGGAAAGTCCTTTGAGGCAGACCATAAACACTTTGTCAAAGTAACTGTTATCTTATTCTTCCGATTCCCCTGAGATTTCTAATGATACAAAATGCAGTGCACCGTGAAGAATGGTATGTAGTATGAGCTGTTCAACTAGCTGAAAATAGCAATATTGGAAATTATTACAATTACAAGCTCTATGGTTTTTGCCCTTGGTTTTTTGCTTTCCTTTTTTTTTTTTTTACAGTGGGTCTTTCAGAGAGCTGTAAGAGTCTTATTCCCGTGACTGTTTAGCATTGCTCTGAGCATGCTTTTGATTTTGGCTTGGTAGTATTTTTCAGTGCTAGTGAAGTTTCCAGACTGGTGTAATTACCACAGGTCTATTTCAGCTGGTGTGGCAGCTGGAAGAGACAATCTGTTCTTTCATGGCTTTATCAATTATATAAAACCTATTTCTGCAGTGTGCCATCCATGTTTCAATCCATCTGTAGTGTTGTATAGCTCACATGAGGTAGCAGCCGATTTAAAGTGTAAAATTCTCAGTGAAAAAATGACAGGCAGCAGAGTTCCAAATGCTGAGTAGCACCAGTGAGGTATATTGCCACGTTGGAACAGAGTCAGCTCCGGTGAGTCTTTTGCCCTCAACAACACGAGGAAGCGGCACCCCTGACGCTTTTTAGTGGCTTATGCATTTAGTTACTGAATACATTCAGCCCAAACTGACCACCTGTTTAGTGCATGTGATAGAAGCAACCTTAGGTTTGGCCACACGCCTGCTGCGTATGAGAACAAGTCTCCCCTGCCTGTCGCGGCTTTAGGGACTTGCAGTCGGTGCACAAAACCAGCAAAAATATCACAGCAGCCTCTCCTGCCTTCAGTCAAGAGAAGCTGGAAGTGAACAACCGAGAAACCTAGCTGAGAAAAAGAAAGATACAGAGGTCACACGTGTATGTGCAGAGCCTCTGGTAGATGATTGGTCCCATAAAATCTTCTGACTCATTAATTGTGTCTAATTCACACTCCCACAGGACTGTATCACTTGAAACCTTGGAAAAATGCTTAGGCTTTCCTCCGTCAGGGGTTCTCTGGGTTTCAAGAGGGACAACAAGTGGGATTCTAAAAGAGTTCCTTAGAAAGGAAGGGCGGTTCTGAGAAAGGGGGCTCTGGACAGGAACAGATAGAGCAAGGGTTTTGAAAAAGGCCAAGAGAATTTCTAAGGACAAATATAAGGATAACAAGGATAGAATGGATGGGACTAGAAAAGGGATGAGGGAAAATAATAGAGAAGCAGATGGACAGAGATGAAAGGATTAATGGGAAAGTAACAAAGGAGGAGATGGTGAAAATGAGGTAATGGTGATGGAAAATAGAGTGGAGTCGAATATGGAGTAAGAAAGGAAAAAGTCAAGTCACCAATTAGTCAAATGACATGTTTACAGTCACTATATATTATTTGCCTTATTCCTAATTGTAATTGCATTAGACAGAAAAAAGGTGGGAGGGGGTGGGGGAATGACTGCTTTCACCCTTACAAGGGGAAACACAAAAAAATCTTTAAGTTCTGTGTGATGATAAGGACAGAAAGTCTTTCTTGGCAGGTGAGATTAAATCCATTCATTTTCCCAGTCTATTCACTCTTGTGCACACTGCATGTATGATTACACCCTTACAGAATACTTAGTGCAGACTGCTGAAAAGCAGTTATCTCTGCAGAGCTCCCAAGATCCTGCTGAGAGATGTCCATTATAAAACATTTTTCCATACTGAGACAAGTGCTATAAATCCTACTGAGCCCCTGCAACCCTTAGAGACACCCCCCCAACCATCTCTTAACCATCATCACTTCTCATAGTTTAGGGCTAAGCATAAACATTTTATTTCAAGCCCAAGAAGAATCTTTACAATAATTTTATGGGTAGTGATTCTTTTCAGTAAGACAGGTGGTTCTAAGAAACAATGATTATTTATTTTTTTTCTCTTTATCAAGTTAAATAGCACTGAAATTCTTAAAACAATTACTCGTTTACTTGAGGAACAATCTTTCTCTCTCAGGAGATCTCTTGCCTTAGAGACATGTTCAACTAATGGTAAACTAATACCTAGCTGTTTATATAAAGGATGCTGCTGCTTATATAAATGATGAAAATCATGTATTATCTCATACCACATTATAGGGCTTTTTGGAAGATCAGATATCAAGGGAAACCCTGCCACAGCAGACACAGCAAAGAAGTTATCTCAGTCATCTAGTATCATTGATATAGATGAAAACTGACCTCATGCTGCTCAGTGGGATATTCTGATACATATCAAGAGTCACTAGCAAATAATTAAAAAAAAAAAAAGAAAGAAAAAAGGCCTTCTTAGTTAAAAAAAAAAAAACAAGCAACAAACCTGTAGTCAAGTTTTCTTTCTTCACATTAGAAATACCCACATATACATCTAAGCAGATGCCAAAAGCGGCAGAGAAAACCTCAGACTTGGCCAAGAACCAAAGATATTTTAGACACCAGAAAGCAATTTACTGACTTAAACATCATAGAGATCACAAAGTAAAGCAAAACAAATTGGTTCAATAATAAGTATTTTTTTAATTCCAATTCAGACAGAATTTGGTGAATGGTTTTAGCTGTTCGGGTGGGACGGGACATCCTCAGCTAGTTTGGTCATCAAAACTATTATACTTCTGGTTGTTTCCAGTTTGAGCAATAAATAGAAGTCTGGAAAACCCTCCATACTGACCAGTGATGCCAACAAGAAGGAATTTCAGATGAGCCCTTTCTGTTTCTTAAAGAACAGTTCATCTCTACAATGGCAAAATACGTAAAGAAATGATAGAAAACAAAGCTAACAAAGCATGGTTTGGAGGCACTTTCTTGGTCTCCATTTCAATGGAAAGCTTTATCTTAAATAGGTACTTAGCATAAGGTTTTAAAGTAAGCGGCATCTAGTTTAAGAAACCTATAAAGCTCAGGTTTGAAACATCCCATAAAAATAGGATTTGAACTTGTTTTTGCCTCAAAAAAAAAGGCTGTTCAACCAATGGCAGCAGATTGGATTCAGTACAGCACACCAGCCATGTCCGAGAGCTGAATTAATTACCCTGGCAGCCTGCTATTGAAATTACCTCTCATGAGCCTCCTGCAGTCTCCTCTTTGTCACACAAGAAGTGCACAGTCGTGTGATGGCTGTAACAGGACACAGGCGTTTTACTCGCATGAGGGCAGAGTAGAGCCAGGCTCTGAAACCCAGAAGGAGGAAAGGGCGAGCGCTCCCAGTACAGAGGAGGAGCACCTCCGCTCAGCTGGTGGTGTGTGGCAGCAGGGGGTGAGGAGGGACAGCACAGTCACATAGTGAAGAGCAACAAACAGTCCTTGAATGTCTCCTCAGGAAAAAACATAAATCATCACTGCCTTAAAATATCATTTTATGGCTTCTATGCATCCTTATAGCTAGAAGGCTTTTTCTAATATTTTGTCAAAATTACCAAAATATCTGCCAGATAAGCATTACTAACATAAGTTATATTACCTTTTTTCCCCTAGGAATTTCTTTTCCTCCGTAATTATACACAGACTTCAGGAAAAGTGATTTTTTTCAAGGCACTTGAAGGAAGTACAGTCAACCAGATTACTTGATCGCATGAGCATTCCTAAAACTCTCATTTTAAACCTAAAAGGTTCTTAGCATTATGCAACATCTTCTGTAGCAACACACGTTTCTGGGAACCTAAGTTGGGGCTTTTTATTTCTTTTTATCTTTAAAAAAACTAAAGGAGAAATCAGGTTGCTTACACAGTATCTTAAGTAAAATCTGTATGAAGATACAGATAATTGTAAACAAAGATATCATTCTGTTGGTCTTTGCAGTCCTAAATATATAAAAATCCTTTGAAATTATCACTGTAGCAATGTCACATACTTTCTTTTATTAAAATAACATTATTTTACATATAGAAATCTTTTAATGAAAATGAGACTGATAGTTGTTGAGCCACATTAATTTATTCATACTTCATGCTGAGTTCAGAAATAATAAACTTACAATTTCATACTTAGTCGTGCATAGAAACTGTTATAAAATGTCCTTGAAGGTTCTTCCTTTCGGGACCTCATTGCTCTATTACATAAGAAACAACTGATAGAAGCATGAAGTGGAGATCGAAACAAAAGATAAAATAGTAATATCTGAAATAAACCAAGTTTAGCAACAGCATATCCTTCTCAGACTACAAATATGCATTCAGTTTTCATTTGTCCAAGGCAACTCAATACCTAATCAAAGCCATTGAATAATGATATATTCCTGTGAGAAAAACATTTGGAAGCAGTAGGTTGGGATTTTCCTGCTAATAGCAGAAAGTAAAATAAGAGTTTAAAAGGCTAAAGTAATTAAAAGAATGCAGAGCTCAGGGATCTGAGATAGAGGCAGAAAGTTTCAATACTTTTTCTATTTAGTACTGTTCATGTGTTCTTACATAAGAAGTGTTCGTTAGGATGAAACTTGGACAGGTTTCCACTTAAAGTCATTCTCACAGGCAATAGCTCTTCTGAGTTGAGTTCTCCCAGCACAACCAAACTGTCAGCTGGAACAAGATTTTGTCTGTGAGCCAGACACCAGACCAGTTCCTGCCAAACTGGTCCAAGATACGTAGGTAGCCAGGAAAAACTCTTCAAAATTCTGGCTACAGACAAGGTTAAAAACTGCCTTCATAGCTCTTTACAAAGAAAGTAAGTATCGCTTTGCTGTATATGAGAAAATGTTACCTTAGATATTATTGCTAATATAGGATACGATTTAAAAAAAATGGGGAAATGATAACATTTTTGCACATACATATGCCTTCCCCAGAACTTGCCCTGTCATTTTGAAATGTATCTACTTCATTCAGCAAAACCAATACAAAAGGGAAACATCATTTTCCAACAGCATGAAAATGTTCATAAAACATTAGTATAGATCTTCATTATTGCTTTACAGTAGCAACCATGTTGTAATTGCTCAGGCAGCACTTCATTGAAGCCAATTTCTTGAACAGCCACTGTGCCTTCAGCTGGCCTTTGGACCCATCGACTGCGCAGGGGGTGTCAGACCTGGGCCCATGGAAAGCGCCTCTGTAGCTGTTGTCATTCTCAAGCAATAGGCCATCAAGGAGGGGGAAGATGCTGCCTTTGTGCAATAACAGCAGGCATGAAAAATGACTTTATTTCTCTTTGTTTTATGTAGGAAACAATGATGGATCATGCGCTGCGCACAATTTCGTATATTGCCGATATTGGTAACATTGTGGTTTTAATGGCGCGACGCCGCATGCCAAGATCAGCTTCTCAAGACTGTATTGAAACAACACCCGGTGCCCAGGAAGGAAAGAAGCAATACAAAATGATATGCCACGTCTTTGAATCAGAGGATGTAAGTAAATGAAATTAAATTTATTTAAACAATGTATGTCATTTAGAGAATCTCTGAAATGACATCTAATTTCTTGAATGAAAGTTTGTTGTCAATAATCGTCTCTGATTGGAGCTGCAGGTAACCTGTGGAAACATTAGCCAGTTGTTTGTCCATATATGATCTCTTTTCGGTCTCCACAAAATTCATGTTGCAAATTCATGTCTCCTCAGTCCCAAAATATCCACTCTTTGTCTCATATGTTACAGAATCATTTGTGTTCTTTCAACAATGCTTTCCCATAGTACGCAATTATTTGGAGTTGTCTGGAAGTCAGTGGTCATTCATGGCCAAAATTACTTCATAGGATATCAAATTGATGCTTCATCCTGGATTGGATCCTTTAGTCCAGCGGGTTGGCACATAATGACACACATAAGCCTCCAGACCCTTGAAAATGAGGTGGAACTGTTCTGGACCTCTTTCAAACTGAAGCCAAGTTGCTGAGAACATCTACCAACGTGGCAGGCCAGGCACGAGGTTGCCCTCTACCCAGTCCTTATTCCCTCCTGTCTTGCTTACCTGGTATTCATGATCTCAAACATGCGACTTGTTCCCTTCATGCTTAAGAACACATTCAGCTGTTTATTTTTCAGTTCTCTTTTTTCATCCCTAGCAAAGATTATGAATTACAATTTTTATATAAATGCAATAGAGCTAAGAAAAGTTTAGTTCTCTATATTTACAGAAATTTTTCTTCACGGCCAGAAGAGCTTAGCAATTCTTCAGTAAAAAGCTAGGAAGAACTCACTCTCACTACTCTATCAGCACATTGATAAAACAGAAACAATTTCAGTCATTTTATGCTATAAGATACTCTGAGACCCAATAGCATATTAGCCCTAAGCCATTTTTTGTTAAAATGCTGTTTAAAAAAGGAGTGATCACTTGAGAATCTAGGTTCTAATTTTCACTTGCATCAGAATTACCAGGAGATGAAAGAACTTGGAGCCATTCTCAAAATAGGATTGCAGAAGTAGTGGTTGCAAAGGAGTTCTGTACATCTCTGCTGCATCCTGTTTGCCCCCTGTGAGCAGTGCTGGCGTGTCATGCCCTTAACTCTTGTGGCAAAGGAAGATAACCTTGTTTTACTGCTATTACACATCCAGGTTTGTTTTTGTAGCAAAATAGATGTTTGTGTCTGAAGTGGAAGACTAAGGGACTTCAACCTAAAACATGGAAAAAATGCCAAGCTAGCAAACCAGAATTTGTTGTCTGTTTCTAACTTGGCAGTTGAGATACAGGTATTCTAAGAGGCAGTGCTAACCGTTTCTGACCATAGTTACATACCAACAGCCTTAAATACAATTTCTGTCATACCAATTAAAAAAGAATTGAGTTCTTTGGTTCAGACAGTCATAGCTCACAGGTTGTGGGTTTTTGAGCTCAGCAATCATTTTCATTATTTGAAAGCAATTAAGCCTGTGAAGGAGAAATGGCATTGTCTAAAGGTTGGAGTGCTAGACTGGGATTGCTCTCAGACCTAGTTATCTCAGCTCTGCCACTGCTTTGCTGGGGTGACCTTTTCAAGTAGCTTAATTACATTATCTCTAAGTTGTACGTAATGCTGAAGACTTTCATAAACATTCATAAAAAGTTGGAGAGGTAGATGAAATTATGATGTGAGAACTGGCTGTAGCAATAATAGAATAGAATATGACAGCTAGACACGTTGGTTTTGAGGATGTAGAATGGAGGCGAAAGCAAAGGACTAAATACAGAGAAAGCGATGGGACTGGAGAACAAAAAAGAAGTCAATAAAGACTGGTGATAAACTTCAATACTGGAACAATATAAAAACATTCTTGATGACATCTGTATGATCATGCTGCTACAAACTTCTTGGTATTTGAAAAGATGTTTTGAAATATGAAGGAACGGCTTGGGACTGGCTAGGCTAATTATGTCCTTGATTTTCTAAAATAATTTTCCAGTCAAGCAGATCAGTGCTTTTGTGTATTGCAGCATAAATGAAATAAGAAAATCACCTTTTAGCATCAAAGAAAACACTGTGTGTCTGATTGGTAGATTGCAAGAAGATTTAGATTTACAGTGTTGTCCAGAAAACCCTATGCATTCATAATATGCTTAGCATGTACCTACTGCCTAAGAAAGTGTGTTGCATTTCCAGACTAGTGGTATCATTTTGAATAGTAATATTTGTAGAGAGTTATGCTGTAAGATGCAATTAACTCCTCAGATCACTGGGAGTTACTCATATTCCCTGAGGACAGAATACAGTACCTGAAAACCACAAATATACCCAACCCAACGTGGCAGTCTCCTGTGAGCTGCAATAAACTCAGAATAGGAAAATTAAAAAAGAAATCAAATGTAGAAAAAGTTGACTACAAATTCCTTTTACTTATCTCTACCTCTGTTTTTCTGTGTTCCAGTGCCATCTGGTGGGACACGAAAGTAAATTTTACAGCAGTTCAGTAATTCTTTAATTAGCTGCCTTTTGCAGTGTGCTGAATGTGCAAAGTAGTTGGTATTACCATCATCATCGTTGGATTCTGTAGATTTCTTTCTAATTATATATTTTTGACACATCCAAATACCAGTCACTATAATGTTTCATTAATTGTACTCACTATTAATGTGTAATGGTAAGTCATCATTTCTTGCATACTATTGTAAAATGCAGGTGCAGATAAGTGCTCCAAAAATTAATAAAGACCCAGGGAATTTTGAAGAGTTGTTCTTAACATTAACAAGTTGTAATCATGGTTCTGGCTGCATTCTTGAAAGCATCCCTGATGTTGCCAGCCAAGGTGTTAATGGGAATAGCTATGGTAGATGTGCAATGTTTGTTGGGAATTGGAGCCAGGTATCACGGCAGTAATAGGAGAGCAGATGGTTTTGCTGAAGTATTTTTTCAGTCCTGTAAAACCAAGGTGGAGAAGCAGCAGGTGACACGGCAACCAAAACCATCAGTGCATACATGTCTGTGAAGGCACGTGCAAGCAGAGCATCCATTTTCTTCTTACTCCTGCAAATACACTGGGATCAGAAGCGGGGTTTGTGAGTCTTTTCTGTAAGCTCTGTTCCATATTGGTGCAAAGCCAGTACTTCCCAGTGTTTATTGGACCGAGTACATACGTAGCATATGGCTGCTTGCTACTGCAACGTACTGATGATAGGAGATCAGCAGGGATTTTTAATGGAGTTTGCAATTTGATTTTGGATGTAATGGATTCTTTCTATATAACTGACCTTAAAGTGACTGTATATCCATGCTAACTTAGCAGCTTTACAGGAGCCTTTGTTTTGACTCTGTTTTAAGATTAAGCCAATCTCTCTCTTGTTTCTTATGTTTCAGTGGTAAATTGCTTATCAGTCCTTTCTCTGAGCTGTGTTTTGTCTTCTACATTCTAGGCACAGCTGATAGCTCAGTCAATTGGTCAGGCTTTCAGCGTGGCTTACCAAGAGTTTTTAAGAGCCAACGGAATTAACCCAGAGGATCTCAGTCAGAAAGAATACAGTGACATCATCAATACCCAAGAGATGTACAATGATGACCTCATACACTTTTCCAATTCAGAAAACTGCAAAGAGGTAAACTAGTTCTGGAATTTCATTTCAGAGTGATCCATTTTTTCAGAGGAATGTAGTTCTTATGGAAATCTCTTTTGGCATTTTAAAGATGACTTTACATCTCAAGATGTGTTGCTTCATCAATACCATGCTACTAAAATCAGCTTTATAAGTTTAGAATGTCTTCTTTTCATTTTCAGGGTCTTTCTGCTTCCGTTGATCAAAACAGTAATAAAGTACATTTACATCTGAAATAGATAAGCTCTGTGCTATTCACAGTACACAGTGTAAGCTTTTTTAATGTTTTACCAATGTACTGATACAGAAAGAGAGATGACACTCCATTGTAATGCACGTTGTAAGTGATTTTTTACAGGCATGGGTGTCCCTGTCCCCCCTTCTTTCAAACGTGAAAGAAAATAATCCCTAGTATTTTGTTAGAGAGTATATTCTCTACTTAAACTCTTACTCCTCTTCTCTAGAAGTTAGATATGCTATGATTACTGAACAGTTAACATTACCATATTTGAGGAGAAGTCATCATTTACGTTACATCAGCACATAAGGGATCTTAGATTAACATGCTAGGCATAAGTATATTCAATAATGTTAATAATAATAATAATAATAATAATAATAATAATAATAATAATGACAACAACAATAATAATCAAGAGATCCTTGCCTGAAAATAAGGACAGACAAATGCTGAGATGAAGAGACAACCTAAACAGTGACGGCAGAAGTGGAGTGAAACTGAAGCCTGTGTTCCATGCATTGCCACAAAATGTTACAGCCTCCCTTAGCTGCCAGGTTCCAAGAAGGATAAAAGCTTCTTTGGTATTCATTCATTTGGTATTCAGTTCTACCACTTTCTATAGAGTTAACCAGTGTGTTAGTTTTTTGCTTATTGTTAGAACCTAAATGACTTTCACCGAACAAATGAAGGATACTCCTGAAAAAAAAAGATAAGTGTTATACAGTTTTAACAGTGTTTTTGAAGTCAGGCAAATAGAATAGAATTATTTTTGTACTTTGTAGGTGTTATTCAGGAACAACTAAGATGCTAGTGCTCAAATTTAGACGAATCAAAGCAAAAACTTTTTTTTTCCTTTTTATTTGCAGCTCCAGCTAGAAAAACAGAAGGGAGAAATTCTTGGGGTAGTGATTGTGGAATCTGGATGGGGATCGATTCTACCCACTGTTATCCTGGCTAACATGATGAACGGAGGCCCTGCAGCCCGTTCAGGAAAACTAAGCATTGGAGACCAAATTATGTCCATTAATGGGACCAGTTTAGTTGGTCTACCTCTTGCAACATGCCAAGGGATCATAAAGGTACCCCAAGCTTACAACTGTATGCTGTAGATTGTAAACCAGCATAGATGTAATATTCTGACAAATGACCCTGTAGATTTCCAGCAGATACGATTTTTCATCTCTCTGAAAAAAAAAGTAAAAAAAAAAGTGTTGTTAACAAAAAGTAGAACTAGAAACAGAGATTCAAGGGTGATAATGTGCAGAAGTTCTGGGCTGGAGAATTTGACTGCAGCTTTGTTACTGGACTGGAACAAAAGAGTCTGAAAAATTTGCCTAAATTAAGTTACTTAGCTATCTTCAAAGTTTCAGGCTTCCTCGCAGCCTCTAAATTAAAATCTGAGGATTAAAATCTACTACGCTTCTTTGGACTCCAGGCAGATGAAATGGATAGAGGCTGGTGGACCGCAGGACAGATCAAGAGAGTCTACGAAGATTCCCCAGACACGATGGCATCTGAGAATGCATTATCTTTAATCACTGAGACTAAATCTAATGTCTGTGCAGATTTACCAAGAGCAGCAGCAGCAGGAGATTAATTAGCCAGATGCTGGTAAAGGGAAAGCAGTAGTCAGTTTTGGTTTATCTTGAAAACATTCTTGAAGTTTCTATAGTAATTAAAGGCAAAGTTTTGATATGTTTTGTTGGGCCAAATAGCTTGGGAAATAAATGAAACAGAGAAACGTATCTCTAAGTTAACAACAGATTTCTATTTCTATTTCTAGCTGTTCTTTCTCACATAAGCCGATTTACACTCTTGCAGTTAGTAAACCACTAATGAAAGAGAAAATTAAAATCCATTTCAGAAATACTGATTTTTGGAATATCTTACAGGGTCTGAAGAATCAGACACAAGTCAAACTGAACATTGTCAGCTGTCCTCCTGTTACTACTGTCCTCATAAAACGGCCAGACTTAAAATACCAGCTGGGCTTCAGTGTACAGAATGGAATTGTAAGTTTCTGTGTTCAGGGATTGTTTTGGATGTGGGATTTTTTTTCTTTTCTTTTTTCTTTCAAAAAGCACACTGAAGTACTGAAAAAATCGTTGCACACGACCTCACCTTTTGTACTGTGACCCTTTAATTAATCAAAACATTATAATCACATCCCCGAGTAATACAACACAAATGGACAACACCAGGAGAACAAGTACTGCCATTCTTGAGGGATTTTCCTACGTAATACAGCCACAAGATTTATAGTCCAGATTGTTTGGTGCAGTACCTGGAACAGCTAATTCATGTATAACTCTGTCATTAGTGTGCCCGACTTACAAGGAAAACAATTACGCTGAAACAGGTTCTTAGAATTGTAACATTCTAATCTTAGCTCTGATCCTGTTTTTCTTTTTTAAATTTCAGTACAGACTAAGACTTTTAATTTTTCTTCCACTGTGCGTAATTTGTTTGAATGGAATGGTAGCGGGCAAGGGAATGCAACTGTAACCTCTTCCAGTTAAAATTACATGCTGCTCACTACAAGTGATTGTACAGGTAGCCCTTCTCTGCACGCTGCAGTTTCCCTGTAACAACAGAAGCAAACGGGAGAATGACTGTGGCAGGTAACACTTAGCCCGTGCAGCTTAGGGTCCTCCTCTCGCAACTTTTCCTTCCCAAGCCATTCTCTGACACCTTTCCAAAGCAAACTCCCAACACAACTAGCTCAGGTAATCACCTGGCCTTCCTGGGGGCTGATACGAGCATTAGGGACTGTCTGTAGTGCAGGACCACCACCATCTCCTCTTCCTCTAGTCTAGGAAAAAAACAATCAGGCTGCTCACACAGAAAACCCCATCACAAAGGACTGGGGGCTCTGGTCCCCTGTTCTATGAAACGCATCAATTGAAGTTATCAGCTTTCTGTTTGCCACCCTTGGAAAAGTAGCAGGTAACGCTATAGGATACGGTTTATGGGTCTTACTGTGCTTTAGCAAACAGATAGCTCATTAGCGGATTCCCAGCTCTGCTAGCCATCTCTGTTATTACTGTACCTAAGTTTTAAGTGTTCCTACCTAAGATCACATACCACGTGGTGGTCACAGCAGAGATTGATATAAAGAACACTGCTACAAGCCTTAGTCCATCTGTAGGTTGGACCCAGGTTGACATCCTTTAAGCAGAGGTTTAAACTATTTGTTATGTTTGTGATTAATGCTCTGACACTGGAGTAGAGAGAGGTCTGTGAGAAAACACAGACAGATCAGGAGTGTGGTATATTTCTGTCCTCCTTTGCCTGTGCTTAATCCTATGTCACTTATGTGGACATGTATGTTAAGTGGGTATGGTTATTGCTGGTAGTTCACTCTGCGTTAGGAAATCCCAAGTCTTGGTATAAAAAGGATAGGATCTGGCTTTACAAGATCTCACAGAGTGTGCCAAGAACAGCGTGTAACACTGTATGAGGCATTGATTTATTTCCTAATTGCTATCCTTTGTAAATCTAGTATGTTCAGCTGGTGCTATGACAAAAAGAAGAAAATATATGTAAGGAACAACGAGCAATACTATGGTGTGTTTATCAACCCCTTCAGGAGGCCTGTCGGCATTGGGTCAGGGCTGGGGAAAAGAATCAGGCCAGGGTGCATTAGAAGCAGTGTATCAAGTCCTCACATGGACAGAGGCGGTTACAGAGTCTGTGAGACAATCTATCATCTTGTCCCAGCTAATCATCTCCTACATAATTGGAGCCTTAGTTTAGTAAATTCTGCAGACTGGTTGCTTTCTTTCATAGTGTGCTCGCTCCATCTACTGGTCATTTGTCATATTCACCACTCGATGGATGGTGATCCTTCGTTCCACTTAAATCAGCAACATTTAGATGACATCCAATAGAAAGTTTACTGAATTCAGCATAAAAATCCTTCTCAGCTAACAAAAAAAAAGGAAAAAAAAGCCTTGCAATATATTTCATTTATTAAGAGTCTGTGTTTGAATACTAAAGCCAATGAACAAAAAGGAGAGATTAACATCGTTTGTTAGGCTGCTATATTCACAAGCTTCCGGGCCTGTAAGTCCTTCCTCAGATAAACTCCCTCTTACTTCACTTAACATTTGAAAATATGACTCTGCAAAGCACATCTGTCTGGTACTGAACTTTTAAAAAGTGGTTTTGTAATTGCCAGCAATTGTTATAAATTATGACAGGATTCAGAAATAATATCCTTACTCTTTGTTGGCTCAGCATTAGCACAGCGAAGAAATAAATGGCTTGCCAGAATGGGTATAATTAAATGTCTCCTGCTGCTATGCCATTACCTCATTACGCGTGCAGCTGGTACTTATTGCTGGCCTCTTCTGAGAGCAGTTGTGCGGTGGTTCCTTTTCACCCTGCATATCTCATCCCTGCAGGACGCACAGCGATTGCCTTAGCGAACAGCCCATAAACAACATGGCGTACAAAAGTAGTAGCTGAGCTGGGTTCTGCTTGCATAGGCTATCAGGAAGATGCAGAGACAGGGCTGCTGCAGGTGACTGTTTTCTTGGTGTATTCTGTATAGTTTAATTAATGCAAAGCCTTAAGTTCTACTTTATGGAGCATGAGTAGCGCCAGCTTTTGGAAGTTTTAGTTAGAGAACAGCACAGCGGCACAAATCAGAGTGTTAATTTTGCAAAATTCCTCTTGCACTAATAATGCAAATATTCTTCATGGCTCTTGAAAGCTACTGATGTAGTTTAATTGCATATTTAAAAAAGGAATCTAAAATTTGAACTGTAAAACATTAAGAAAAAAAAAAAAAGAAATATTGTGCATATATATGAAACAAGTATGAATCTTGCGTGATGAGGTGAACATAAGGTGACCTGTCAGCCACCTTCTGAAAATCCTTATGCTACGCTTCTTTTAAAATTATATTTAAATACAAGTGGTCCTCTTGTATCACATCATTATCTTGTTTCCTAGATGATGAAAAAAATCTGTGTATTGCCAGTTGTATTTCTACTGCTGACAATGCACCACTTCTCCGGCTAGATTTCAGAGCTCAGAGACTTTCTCTGAGAAGTGTATCTACCCTATTCCTAGCCTAGCACAATTATATCTAAAAATACAGTAAAAATAGGTAAAACTTAACAGAACAAACTGTTTATTCTTTCTTCCTTGCCTTCGTTTATATTTATTCAAACTGTCTGGGGAAAAAATTATACGGGGTTTAAATAAAGTAATGTAGGAGTGAAATGAGGAGAAACCTGGTTTGATAGGTTACATTTAAGGCATTTACACAGAGTAAACAGTTACTTTGCCTTGCACTGTTCTATCCTTAATGTTTTGCTACACAATGGGCAGTTGCAAAAAAAAAAGTGATTGTGAAGCTACTGAAGTTTCACATCTGATGCACTGCAGCATGTCTAAGATATCGCAGAATTTGTAACAGCTGAATGGATTGAACCAGTAGGGTTTACACCTTTCTTTTTTTCCCTTGTTTTTCCTTCAGTTTACACAGTAAATAGAGTATAGGCTCTTGCTTACAAGAAGATCCAGATCCGTCATGCTTTATTTACTATTATTACAGCTGTGACTGTGTTCAACAAGTATAGCAGGCTAAACAATCCTGGTTGAATAGAATCGTATTTACTTCGAGGTACTGCTGAGCTTAAACGTGGCAGCCTCATCTGCCAGAGCTCCACTGGCGGACTCAAAAGTCCTGAGGCTGCTTTGAGTCAGCCACTGGCAAATACAAGGGCCAGGTGAATGCGTGCTTTACATACAGCGTATTTCTTTACATCTGCACACCGTCTCTCGCTTAACAGGATCTGTGAGGCCAGGCAGAGCCACTCGGGCTCGGTGTCTGTTTCTCTTTCTACCTCATTAAAATAGTTAATGTGCACAAAAAGGAAGCTGACTCCCTTCCCTCGAGAGGGATCACATTCTTGAATGAAGATAAGAGACCGCTTCCTATGTCTGAGGCTTTTAGAAAGCAGAAATTCACTGATGATATTAAAAGTGCTCTGAGAGCCACACAATGAAAGGTGCTCTGGAGAGATATGCAAGCCATTATCTTTTCCTTTATGCCAGCGGGGTGAGAGGTCACATTTCCATTTGCTCTGAAAGCTTCTATTTCAGCTGGCTGTACTGTCTCTGTATTTTCTTTTATACTGTGAAAAATATATTTACAGGGTTTCTTTTGGCACATTCGGCTTTTTGTCCTTTCAGATTACTGCATACAATCCCCAACAGCAAGGAGCAAACTGTTATTATAACAGTGAGATAAATTGAGCAGCTTTCTATAAAAGAGAAGATCTATGTAGTACAGCTTATCTTATCAGCTATATGATTAGAAGGTAGACTGACTACCTGCAAAACAATATACTGTACCTGACTGAAATTTAAGATGCAATTCTGTGAAGGGTCCTGATGGTGCCTCTATCCATAAAAGTCCATCAGAAACAGTTTATGAACCACAGTAGGTAAAGCCACTAACGATAGCGTGATGGAAGATAAGTCTCACCACAAGAGAAAGTTGGCTTTTTTTCAGGCTGAGAAAAGCTTTTTATGAACAAAACCGAACTATATATTTTTGCTCCCCGTATAAGACAACCTGAACTTGGAAGGGATTTAATTTGTTTTGCATTCATTTTTAGCATTGTTATTTGGGAAGAGGAATTTAAAAGAAATTGTTAGTGTCATACAGAAAAGGTTCTGGTCAACCACAGACAATGTTTCACCTTCAATATGTTCCAGTTTGGCCATCTCCCCACATACTGTGTTTCTGAATTAGTTTACAAACTCACTGGGACACAAGCCACATCATATCATACTTGTAATTTGCTCAGAGCAAAGATTTGCTGAGATTACCAGATCTCAGCAAATAATAATTCTTGGCATATGATTCTAACCATTGACAGTAACCGCAGAAACAGCCATCGTTGGATGCTCTAGCACTCATTTCTTTTCCTCCAAGCAAAGGTAAATCTCAGCACTGCTAAGCTCTGCTCAGTTCCAGAGATTCAAGCCATACATTACCTGCCTTATGTGCTGCATGAGCTTAGTCTTCTGAAATAACTTCCCAACAATTTCTGTCTAGTATTCAGCTGTCTGGTCTGTCAGGGAGGGCCCTGTTGCAGCACAGGTACCACTGCTGAGGAGGAAACATTCTTTTAATTTCCCCATACTGGATTGAGATTTTTTCCTGCCTGTACAGCAGGTTGCATTTTAAGTAGCAGCGTCTGTTGGGACTACGCCTGGTGAATGTAACTCTACTGGTACCTGCAGGTGCCAGCTGAAGCAGGGGCCTGCCTTGCCGCCTTCATCTTAAACTCCCTATGGCCAGCAGCACTGGAAAACACAGAGACAAGCAGTGGCTCCGGAGACCAGAGCGCCCTTTTCCAGCCTGCAGAGGCACAGAAAACAAGTTGTCAATAATTCACTGCGCTGAGAACAGCCTGTAAAAAGAAACAGAATTTGCACATTTCGTACAATGGTTTGGGCAGAAGAGACCTTTAAAGATCATCCAGTTCCAACCCCCTGCCATGGGCAGGGACACCTCCCACTAGACCAGGTTACTCAAAGCCCCATCCAGCCTGGCCTTGAACACTTCCAGGGGTGGGGCATCCGCCACAGCTTCTCTGAGCAACCTGGACCAGTGTTTCACCACCCTCACAGTAAAGAATTTCTTCCTGATATCTTTTAGATCTTTCCTTATATCTTTGTGACCCTTTTGACAGATTGCCAGCTTTCAATATAGAATGTCTGTATGGTGTCATTCTTTCCTTCAGTCTAAATTAGTATTTATGCAGGGCTAAGGATTAAGCTTTATGTCAGTTTTTTTCCATGTATGTGAAAAAGTTGCTGTTGTAGATTAGTATTTACTTCAGTACTTCTTATATTTCCCATTATTCAGAAAGAATAATGTGGTAGTTTGCAGAAAGAGCCCAGGTGGCAAAGTAAGAAATATTTAAAAATCACTTTCTTCTCCTATTCCAACAGT
The DNA here is from genome assembly GCF_964106895.1 of Numenius arquata. Taxonomy (NCBI): domain Eukaryota; kingdom Metazoa; phylum Chordata; class Aves; order Charadriiformes; family Scolopacidae; genus Numenius; species Numenius arquata. Next base: position 17,268,304 of record NC_133586.1, on the reverse strand, counting down.
ACATAAAATTCTCTCTTCCCTCTAACTCCACTCTTTTGCATGGCTGCTACCTGCATCACTGTGTTAGGTATTTTTATGTTCCCAGGCCATGAGAATGAAAATTAAAAAAGTAATTTGCAGAAATTTAGAAAAAAAACACCCACAAACCAACATTTAAAAACTCACAGTATTGCTTAATACTTTTCACAAGTACCTTCTGGAATCCTTATGGTGTCACCACATTATTATTATGTATTAAATCCTACTAATGTCTACCTTATGAGATTTCTAAGCTTTAATAAACTTTGCTTTCTCTTGGCAGATTTGCAGCTTGATGCGAGGTGGAATAGCTGAGAGAGGAGGGGTAAGAGTAGGACATCGTATTATTGAGATCAACGGACAAAGCGTTGTTGCTACTGCTCATGAGAAGATAGTACAAGCATTGTCTAATTCAGTAGGAGAGGTAAGAAAGCAACTAAATACTTTATCAAGGAATTAAAAATGTTGAAAGAATATATGTTTCGGTTGAAAAGAGTGTGTTAATGTTAAAACACACCAAAACCACCACCTCAGTAAACCAGCATTGAAACCACCACCTCAGTGAACTGGAGTTGAGCACTAGGAACAAACAATTAACAGAATATTTTTTGAACAATTACATGCACGTTCACTGCATTTTTCCACTCCCGATTTCCACTCTTCAGGATTCTGAACCTTCAACCTACTGTTTGAATTAAACCAATGAATTAAGGGAAGAAATTGCACAAGCATGTTAGCTATGAAAATGTCTTTTGGCTTATCACTACAGCATCTGCCATAGAAATAAAATAACATTCAAAGAGCTGAGAGATTCCAATTGGTATGTATTTTAATCATTTCATTTCCAGGGAACATTTCCAACTTACCTTTGGAATCAGTTAAAACATCTCTCTCCGGTACTTTCAAAGAAAGCAGCAACGATCCTCCAGTTTATCAAACTCCTTACTGAATTTAGTGATAGTATCATACACAACCCTGGCCAGGTCTCCCACTAGTTCCTTTGCCAAAAATCAAAGATAACTTGTTTTCCTCTGGAAAATGATACTTGAAAAATAATACAGGGTATGTGCGTGTTGGCAGGAACAAAGCTGTAGATTTCAATAGAACCTCCACACCTTTATGATAGATATTTGCTGCATAACATCTCACTAAAGATGTGAGGACAGCATGAAACTTTTTTTTTCAGCATGAAGAGACCAAGCTATCCAGGCAGTGTATGGCTGGTGAGGGTCTGGGTTACCAGTTAGTAAAGTTTACCTTCCTTCCTCTTGCATTGTCTGATAGGGACTTACAGCTGTTCCTACAGTTCTGGGATTTGAACTCTCATTACCTGATGCCTTTAATCCTGCCTAAAATCCCTCTGACACCACTCCTTGTAGAAGGAACTTAAGTACACTAGCTGTGAGAGAACCTGTTCCACCAAACTCTTGACTGGCATTTAAACATCAGGTGATAAAGTCCAAGTTTTATGTTCAGAGGATCAAACTCCCGTTAGGAGAAAATACGTATGAAATGACACTCCCACAAGGAAGGAGATAGAATTAAAATCCAAGTTCAGTTAATACCAACAGCAGAGTGAATTTTCAGAGGTTTGTGCTCTTCTTTTTTAAGGGCTGTAACTGGATTAGGGCATCAGAAAAGAAAGTGTTTACGTATGCTGTTAAGCTGTGTGATGTTGCATCCTGACGTTGTCATTTTAAAACCACACAAAAAAGCAAAGACGGCAAAGCAGCTTATTAGAACCAGAGAACTTTGAAGTAGAGACTTTGGTAACATTCATATCTATAGAAAGCAGGACAAATGCACTGACACCACAGGGGGAGACAGATTGGGCCTTACGGATTGTGTTAAACTGGTAACAATTCTGTTGATTTCTGTGTAAATCAATTGACAGATTCACATGAAGACTATGCCAGCTGCCATGTTCAGGCTTCTAACTGGGCAAGAGACACCCCTGTACATCTAGCATGCGACTCTTGCAGCAAAATAACTAAATGATTCCATCACAGCCGAAGCCCTCGTAGCTGAAGAGAATTTTGTATTTTGTATGAATGAAGCTGACCTGAGGACTCCAAAACAAGGAACAGACAGGTGTCTCTGCCTTTTCTCTCCTTCCTTTTTATTTCTTTGCCAAAAAGTGATGAGAAGGATGGTCAAGGACAATAATCACTGACAAAAATCTTTGTAAAACATTTAAGTATTTTGCAACATCTTCTGAACTCTTTTCTCATAAAACTTAAAACATATTTATTTGTAACCTTTATGTGGAGTGATGTATGTATGTCTGTCTTGTTTGATAACATGGTGAATGTGAATATTTGATGAATGAGACTGCGGGAAATAGCAAAGAGAAGCAATTAGAGCAAGTTACGGCTGCCTCAAGTTAAAAAAAATCCCAGTCCCCATAAAGTGATCCGATACTGGTGGCTTTGCATAATTTTAAAACTGGTGCTGAATAGATAGTATTTCAGTGGAAAGGAATGTGTGCAGTTAAAACTTTTAGATTCTGATGTAAAGAAAACCACTGTAGTACTTGGTATTGTTATGACAAGTGTAACCTGTTTGGCAAGGTGTGAACATAAACATGTAACAAGTGTTTCATATGCTAAATAAAGAATAATTGCCACAAGATTAAAATCAAAATATTTATTTAGATACATATTTATTTTTAATGCTTGTGATTTTTATGATTTAACAGAGTTATTTCATGGATAACTTATTGCACAGGTTGTGTAATGTATGTGTTGGGCTGGGTTTTTTTTCTTTAAATTTTGCATATTACCTTTTTGTTTATATTGGCTCAAAATGGGAAAGCCATGCTTACCTGTTTCTGTCTTTTATAAAGCATTCTTATTCCTAAGGCAATGTGTTCTGAATGTAAATTGTTTTGACAAATAACCTAGCACCATCAGCAGTATTAGAATGTGTAGAGATTTAAAAAAACACTAGTAGTAAAGTTGTATTCCTTATGAGATAAATGTTAATTGGTGTAACTTTTCGTCTAGATTTTTTTTTGGCCAAGGCCTTGAAGAAAATACACTGTGACTTAAGAAGCCTTACCATGCAGTAACTAAGGAGCTTTAGATGACTGTACTTCAAGGAGTAGTGTGTTGCATGCAACTGACCTTAGGAAAGAATTAATCTACCATCACTAATAAATCTGAAATAATAAAGGAAGCTTGCTTATTTTGTTTGTTGTGTAAGTTTACGTAATAAAAAAAAAAAATCCAAGTAGAATATCCTTTAATTCTTCATCTAAGTGCAGTTGCAAAGGTCACAGATCATTTTTTTTAAAAGGAATTAAGCTCTTGAATTAGGAATTTGTGTATCATTATTATCTTGAGAGTAGATGCTTTCAATTAGCATACCTTGTTGCCACTGGATGTCACTGTAACTTCACATCAATACAGAAGCATGCTATAATTAAAATACATTAAAATGGATGATTCTGTAAAACTTGAACTACCCATCTTCAGCTACGTTCCTTTGTGACCTTTTCACAGGATATCTGCCCAGCTCAGAGTGACACAAATGAAACCACTGTATGATTAAACCTGAAATGGAAACTAATGCTCCTGGCAAGCACTGCTGCAAAAAAATTAAAACTCTGAAACGTCAACCTGTGGTAGGTTCTTTATGAGAACCTTTTGTTTAAGGCCTTTCCAATTTCCTCAGAGAGCCAGGATGAAGCTTGCACTGGAAGACGTTGCTGGCAGACCTGTGTTTATACTGGTAATCAAATCAGTGTCAACGATACCTACTTTTTATTTTTCATTGTTAAGATAAATGTTAAATAAATCATAAATGCAGCAGAACCACAAGGACATGTTTTATAATACAATTGTCAAAACTACTAGTTGGAGTAACAATTCTTTTTTGAAAAAATGTTCAAGGCTCTGCTAGATAAAAATGCATCTAAATTCCTACCAGTTGGCCTTTGTAAAAAGTTTGTGAAATATGCTTTTTGGAGATGTAGAATTTCAAAGACTTCTTCCCTAATGCATCTTTTCATCACAATTCCCAGAGTACTTAAATGTCAGTTTTCAATGGCATACGCTACTCCATTGACTCATGAGCATTCAGAATAATAAATAAACCACGCTCCAGCCTTTGCTAGGATTTAAAAGGGCAAGATATCGGGGGAGCAGTTTGAATAGGGCAGCTCAGTTAAGCCTGGCAGGAAAGACACTGGAGAAATGGATTAGAAGCAGCACTGTATGTGCGTATGAATCACCTTTACATTTCTATCCAAATCAGCTGTTGAAAAAGCGAAGTCCAGAAATACTTTTTATTAAAACACTGATCATAGTTAAAACACTTTGAGGTACATTAAATAAATACAACTTTAAAGTTGTACACCCGGTCTCTGGCGGTTTTGCAACAGTTTTCAAGAAATGCTAGGCAGCATCAGTAGCATTTCTGTAAGTACAGTGAAATAAATGCATTTCTGGTTGGGTAAACATTTGTTACGACTTTACTAATAAATCAGTTAAAATTTTGCAAAAATCAGGGCTTAAATTTACATTCAGAAAAACAGGTGTTCTCCTCCTGCTGTTGGAAAAAAGTGGAATTCCAAAGGAAGACACTTTTTCCTTATTAAGTCATCCACTACTTGTAATTTCTCCCAGTCCTGGTTTCTTCCTTAAATCTCTTTGCTGGAATCACATACCTGCGAATATTATCAAAGGATGGTCTCCCGGCAAACTCCAATTAAACTGTGAGGCCTGTCCCGCTCTAAGCTGCGAGTGATATGGGACCTACGTAAGAAGGCAACGGGAGAGCTCAGAGCACCACAGCTCTGAAGATGAAGATCTTCTTGAAGTCGCTTTCTAGAGGTATTCACATTCTGCTGGGAACTTGTAATTACCTGTTTAAAAGGGAAGGAATGGAGAAGGAAGAACAGGGTAAGAAATGTTTTCATTTAAAAGGTTCAGTCCCTGAGCATCATTTCATGTAGGTTATCTAGTGAAGGATCTCTCCCAGAGGAGCTGTGTGTTCCTGCGGCCATTCAGAGACCCCCCCTGCTCCTCCTGCCCCCCGGCTGGAAGGCAGAGCCAGGTCTGAGAGGGGTCAGGCCTCCCCTTGGAACCGTGGGGCTGAGCCCACAGAGGCGCAAACAGGTATTTGGTTCTCTAGAGGAATGAAAAGGAAACCTGTGGCAAAGGCAGCAGCTCTGCTTTATAATTGACAAGTACTAGTTTGGAGCAAATTAAACTCATCTGTTTCTTTTAGGAGAAATACCCTGGAGGTATTTAAAAGATGAGTAGATGTGGTGCTTAGCGCCCTGGTTCAGTGATGGTTTTTGTCAGTGTTAGGTTGATGGCTGGACTCAATGATCTGAAAGGTCCCTTCAACCTAGGCAATTCTATGATGCTATGACTAGCTTTGCTGAGGGTGGAAGAGAACTAAAACCTTGCAAGCCTGGTGAACAAACATTTGGTGGTAATAGAGCTGTCAAGCTACTTCACAAATCTTAATTATACAACTATTTTACCAAAAATTCTGTGATTTCTTAAGTAGATTGCTGGGATGCTCTGAACTTTCACTAATTAGTAATAATTTTTGTCTAAAAAAAACCATACTAGAATTATTTCGTTGATGTGGAAAAACTGTATGTCTCTCCTGACCTAAGAAAACCACACAGGATAAATACTAGGCAATTGGTTTCTGGCTTTATGATCTACATAAACACTCAAATTTTTTATACTCTTTTTCTTTTTGTGAGAAACTATTATTTTTCATTTAAAGAAAATTTTTTTCAGCTTTCTAAACTTGAGGATTTAATGACCTATAAACTTTGTAAAGCAATAAAAATGTTCAGATTTAATTCCATACTGACACTCTGTTTAGTATGTCATGATAGTACTACCCGTGTGACTACAGAGATAACTGAGAGGCTGCTGCTTCTCTGTTCTACTTCAGAGTTAGCAAAACCAATCCTGCAGCAAGCTTTAATAAACGCTGTATGTTCCTGCTACCCATCACACTATCTCACTGTTTAAGTGTTACTAAATCCTATTTTAATACTTGGCCAGTTTCCCTCATTTAGGGCTCAGCGAACCCACAGGAGTGACAGTATCTCAGAAGCGGGGAACAGACCCCACACGTGATCCTTCACCATCTCTCCTGCTCCGTGAAACCCGACAGGCACCCGGAGTGTGGCCAGTCAGTGCAAACAGCATTCTGCTTTTCAGATCCGACAACGTGAAAGGAACTTAATTTCTATAGCGAGCACTCTGGTAACAGTACTAGCAAGAGGTGATTTATTAGCTAATAAAAGTTCCTGCCACTACTAATTCCCTTGTTTTACAAGATTCCTTACAAGCCTTGCGTCTGTTTTATTCTCACTCAAAGTGAGAAGATGCATTATTCCTTCATTTGGAAAAGCACAATTTCTCAATTCTTTTTCTTAAAACCAGCAAGGGTCATTATCATTCTTCTAGCCAAGAGTAAGGGTAACCGCAGTGCTCTGTTTTGATAGATCATGGCCCTGCTCATTTATCTACCCATCCTTTTCAGCTTGTAGCTTATGCTGTACACATACTTCTGCCTGAAGAAATAACAGATCCAGGTCAGTTTTGTGTATATAAACACAAATTCATGTATGGAACAGTCACAGGCACAGAAAACATCAGAAATAAGAGAGGTCTATCACCAATGTGTAAGTATCAGTTCCCTGTAGGTCTCCTAGGATATTGCTGGGTCCAGCTGAAGAATTTTAAATGCATTTATGAGTGCTTCAGTGTAAAATGCATTGCTACCCAATAAATATTAAGTATTTCTTACTAAAGCTATGTTACTGTAAAAGAACTTTTGTAGGAATTGTCTGAAGCACTTAAAACTGTAAAAACATTTAAATAAGGTATGTGTCTATCACAGTTGAACAAACCTTTAGAACTTAAATGGCCTACCTGGTCTATAATATTGGCACTGAAGATGGCTTCTTCCATGTGTCTCTCATCAGATTTTATTACTGATCGTATGCTGTTCACTACGTGACGTACTTCTGGAGGAAGATTACAGTTTGAATGTTCCAAAAATTTTGCCACTAAAATTTTTGTGTCTTTATAGGCTTTAAGGTCCACTAAAGAGTGTGGTCGTTCTTTTGAGACTGTGTGCCAAGCCTTTGGCTTTAGGTGCAGATCAATTTTCCTTGTATCCCTCTGTCTTCCAGTTGGTACGAAACTGCTCAAGGAATGCTGACAAGCAGAGGCAGCCATATGAGAACCAGAAACAGGAACTAAAGAAGGGGGGGAAGAATATCTTTAAAGTAATAAGTTAAAAAAAAGGAAGAAAAAAAAAAAGAAAGGAAAAAAAAAGGCAAAACAAATATTGTCACAAATATTTTTACTTTGTCATAAAATGTCTGTTTTTTTCTGAAGAGTAACAAAAACATGCAATCAAGGAAACATTGCAGAAAGGTATTTAACCAGGGGTCAAGAGTAAGACTGTTTCCTGTGACCAAGAAGGGCTGCATTTAGGATGAGTGGGTGGGTAATTAAAGTACTTCATAAATCACAGACATTTTTGTTACCTCTACTTTCAGGGTCTTCAGTTGGCATTAACGATAAGGGGAAACACCAGCTACTCAGTGATACATATGGAACTTGGAATATTTTAGGCCCAGTCCCATCCCCTCCCCCAGCTTTAAGGATAAAGTTCCCTTTATTTCTAGGCCTCGAAATTAACAAGCAGTGAATAATATAAGAGAGATTAGTAAGAAATACAGAGAAAGCAAAAATGCTGAACTAAAACAGAGGACTCATTCGCAGCATTTATTTTCACTCAGCAGCTGGTTCTATCAGCATTGTACATCATATACGTATGCTGTTAATAAGTAATTTTTCTGCCTCAAATTTTCTAGAAACTTTTAATTATTTTTAAAACAAAAGAAGAAACCCCTTATGATACGGCTTTAGAAAACTGATTCTCACCTGTTTCTAATGCAGCTGGAGATAATCCTGCATCTCGATGCTGGCTACATACAGGAGTCCAGGCACAATTATCACCTTTAACCAAAGAGAGAGAGACAGAAAGAGCACAGTCAGCCCCTGCCTACCCTCTGCCCAAAACAAGGGAAAATGCAGGGGACTCTCTTATTATATCCTTCACAGAATGAAACTTCTCAGAAGAAATACTACTTGCAAGATGTCCATCCATAAAAAGAAGGTACTGTATCCAGAAATATCCTATCAGCTGTTAAATAAATACAAATAGAAAGATATCGTTCCTGCTGGATGGTTTCCTCTCTGTTATACAGGTATCAAATCCTAAATATATCAGGCCTAAGCACTGGTGCTCGGGACGGCTCCCTGCCTGAGGCAGACCTTAGACTTCTCTGTATTTCCTTGGCAGACAGTTTATCTTAGAAAACGGGAAAACCAAGAAAGATGAATCCCTCTCGTTTCTACAAAACCAGCAATATTCAATATTTAGTATTTCTACCTCCTTTTTTAATAGATTCTCATTCTTTGCAGAACAAATGCTATCCACTACTGATTAAATTAACAGGTAGGTGCCCACTATGGTTACTGATGATCCAGTTAATAAGAAGTGGTTACAGAGCATCTACAAACAGCTCTGGACATAGTTGCCTTCTAATGATTAGTTTCTGGGATGCCAGCACAAGGATCAATGATGATATCACACCATACAGTAATTACCACTGCAGTCTTTTTGATTTCAGGCCTGTGACAGTCAAGATGGAATAAACCTCCGAATTTATGCTAAGGCTGTTTACATCTGTTTCCAAGACTGAAAACTGTTTTGAACTTCTAGGTAGAATAGAAGAGGTTTTCTTCCATAACTTCAGGGAAAGTTTATAATGAAAAGCTGGTATAATCCTCTCTGGTAGAATGAATAATTAAATGAAGAAAAACAAATGTAAGATGCTACAAACATAGAAAATCTGTAGGAAGTTAAGAGAGACAGCTTCTATTCTGTCTTTAATTTGCTTTATTACGCTGAAGTACTGCAACACATGAATCATGACATGCTTATTAAGAGGAGAGACTTCAGAGGTTCTGTCTTCCCACCATTATTATACTGCTTAATGTACTCACGGCACAGTCAGAACTACACCACTAGACATTATCCTGAATTATCTGGAACACAGATGCTACAATAATCACTCAGGCACTTAACTGATACAGCCACATAATCAATCATATTTGATTATAAATTAAATTTATTGTAACAAACATCAGTGCTAGAAGTTGATTTTGCCCTCCTTTGCTATGATAAACAGATAGAAAAATGTGCAAACTACTCATTTATGAGCAATTTTTTGTAAGAGGGAACTGTTTCTTTCAGAGATTACATGTGAACTCACCATACTTACATTGACCAGGGACTACACAGTGACTATAAAGGCACCTATTAAACTAAATTTTCATCTATAATTTCTCTACTAGGTATGACAGATATTTCAAAAGAAATAAACAAGCTCACTTTCAGCGTTAAAGGATTATTGGGAGAATTATTTACTATACGTACCATAAAGACCCCATCATATCATGATGTGCTTGAAGCACAAGAATTGTGTTTTATTGATCTAAAGGCCCAGAGTGTTATGTCAGCGTTAAAATTCCCAGATTACTAATGTATTAGATCTCATTGACTTGTGTAGGAAGGTTAATGGAAAGATAAATGAATAATTTTTCTTAAAGTAGAAAGACTGGGTCTTAGACAAAACCAACCCCCCCCCCTTCCCAATCTGGCCACTGTATCTTCCCATTTGGGAACATGCCTGAACGTCCCCCACCCCTCAGTTCTCTAAATCCGCAGTGTGTCTGTTACATGAGTTATTAGTATTAATGATATATAGTTACAGTTCTCTCTCTCATATGGTCGGTCTATTTGACCAGTTCCTCTACTCCAGGATGATTTAAAAAAAATAAGTGAAAAAAAAAACCAAATACTTTTTCTTCTATAAAGCTGGTGGAGCTCAGTCAGTTCCCTTTATCTTTGCCTAGCGTTCAACTCTATGGATTGTTTTTTAAATGGATTTTTTTTTAAAATTCTGCAGTGAATACCAATAGCCAGTCACGAAAAATCTAGATCAAATGCCTTTTTAAAGTTATAAAGACTATAAAGAACTTCAGCTGTGTGTCACAGTTCAGGAAAAATAAGCTTGGGGGCGGCTACAAACAGCTAGTACATGTTATTAGAATTGTGCTTCTTCTAACCTATGCATGATTTCCAAATAACGTTCAACAAAAAGTAGAGAAAGGGCAAGTGATATGAAGTTGTGAAAAGCTTCACAGAGTAAAATTTTGCAAACTGTAGTTTGCCAAACATATAAATGAAAGAAATACGCACATCTAGACTCAAGTGCTTCTCTTGAAGATTTCATTTTAAGTAGTCTCTGTAGCAGCAAAAGAAGGGCAAACTAGGCGAGCACAAACACATTCCCTCTGAGTTACTTCTGCTCTTGCTCCCCCTCTGCTTTATTGGTATCAGTATCTCTAGAACCATCCCTGCTCCCTTATTACAATCTTTGCTAAGCCCAGTTACATCTCGGTAATGTCCAATCCGTGTCCCTCAACTCATGTAGGGCTAAGAACTTGGAAATCAGTCAAAATAATTCCTATCTTGCTACTTCTCCAGAGAAGATGATGGCTGTATTTAGGTCATGTTAAAAATGAAGGCAGAGCATCTGTTCTACCAGGTGTCCCAGCACTCAGCTCCAATACGTGGATATGGCTGCCTACAGTAATCTTTCTCTCTCAAACACTACTCCAAGACCATATGGGGCACAACATGGAAAACTTGCAGAGCATGTTTCTCTCCAGAAGAGAAAGGGCTGTTCTTCTTTAGCACCGAAGAAAGGATTCAGAATTTTCCACTTGCTGTCTGCACAGCAGCTTCACAGCACGTATATCCTAGCAGAGTAAATTTCACAAAATAAATGCAGACTTCTAAAGATTCACTTTTCCTGGGCAGGATGCTGAGGCTAGATTTCTAAAGGTAAAAGACGATCGATTATTGAGCTAGGTATGAGGTCTCTGAAATTCATAGAAACAGAACAATGATGCAAAAAGTGTATAGAACCAACACACCATCTTCCTAAATGAAACCAGTTATTTCAGCATTTTGTCTTCTTTTGTTTTGAGCTAGTCACAGGATTCTTCCTTAGATCCCTTAGAAAGCCCAGCAAACACACGTGTAACAGCACAATCTTACAAAGCTTTTAAATCTTTACTTTCAAACCACTTCAAGTTACCCCTTTGAATCTCTCTAAATAGCTTACAGTCTTTTGTAAAACCTGCACTTTTCAAATGGTTCACACAGTTGTACATTCCTGCTATTGTTTGATCGAGCCATTCTCTAAATCAAACATTTCTTTTCCACTAACAAGCAGATTTTTATGAAGATATACTGTTCAGCTAACAATGTCTCCTCTCTTCTTCCCTACTTGTCTAAAAGGAGATTCATAGCAGAAGATGCTTATCCATGACGGCCAAAAGCTTATCATCTTGTCACGTGCTTCATCTTTCATTTCTTTGTCCCTTAAAACTTCTCACCATACACTCCAACCTGCCACTACAGAGTCACACTCTGCCTGCCTCTGACATGCACCAACACAGTCAATGTCAGCGTCACCTCCAGGAAACACTACCTGCTGTATTACAAACATGCCAGCTCAGCTAATCATTTCCTATATTGATCCCAGCTACTATTCAACTTCATAGTTCTCAATATAAGAGAGAGGTGGAAATATTTACTCAAGAGATCATGAAATCACAGAATTGTCAGAGTTGGAAGGGACTCTAGAGATCATCTAGTCCAACTCCCCTGCTAAAGCAGGATTTCCTATAGCACATTACTCAGGACTGCATCCAGGCGGGTCTTGAAAATCTCCAGAGAAGGGGACTCCACGACCTCCCTGGGCAGCCTGTTCCAGTGCTCTGTCACCCTCACTGTAAAGAAGTTCTTCCTCATATTTGAATGGAACTTCCTATGTTCCAGCTTGTGCCCATTGCCCCTCGTCCTATCGCTGGGAACCACTGAAAAGAGCCCGGCTCCATCCTCCCTTAAACCACTCTTTAGATACTTATAAGCATTAATAAGGTCTCCCCTCAGCCTTCTCTTCTCCAGGCTAAAGAGCCCCAGCTCTCTCTGCCTTTCCTCATAAGGGAGGTGCTCCAATCCCTTAATCATCTTAGTTGCCTTACGTTGGACTCTCTCCAGTAGTTCCCTGTCTCTCTTGAACTGGGGAGCCTAGAACTGGACACAGTATTCCAGTTGTGGCCTCACCAGTGCAGAGTAGAGGGGGAGAATGACCTCCCTCGATGGTTTTCTGAGCAATGCAGAAAGGCTGGTACAATTTAGAATTTCACTCTGTCACTTTTCCCATTTCCATTCTTCTTAAAAATTTTCAAATCCAGAAAATGGACACGGAACTAAAGCCTTCACACATAAGTCAGCCCTCACTGGAATGTTATGTATAGTTTCCAGCAGCACCAGTTGCTGCATAAATCACATACCACTCATTTGTTCCAAGCTCCATCAGCCCCATGGTACTACACCTACCTTCTGTGTAAGACGAACATGACACAGGGTCACTAGTTGATCGGACTATATTTGAAATTCGGTATTTTGTAATGTGATGCTGCTGGACAGCCCTCTCGTGGCTGCTCGCATATGATGAAGTATTTGTGGGCCCAAATGAGGGAGAGGTCTGGGAAGGGACAGGAGGTTGGCTAAAGTCCACACAGCAGATTCTCTTTTGCTTCAAAGGCGGTGTGACATTGCTCTCTTGAGCAGAATGCTGCAGTTCTCTTTCAGAGGGGCTGAAATTCTCTGAGGAACAGTCCAAGGACCTGCTGTGGGCACAGTTCTTTTCCTGTCCTTGAGACCTGTCTGTAGAGGCTTGGCTGTGGGAACTGTCATCCTCATGAGGAAAACCCTCTGAACGAGCTCTGTGGAACCTGCAGCGGGCGCTGCAATCCAGAGTGCTGCAGCTCTGCTCCGTAGCCCCTTTGGGGGTTGTAGAGTAGGGAGAAAGATCTGCAGAATGGAAAGATCCTTGAACTTCCAGCGAACAAAGATCTTCAGAGGAGTAGCTACGGTCTGGGATATCAACAGCCTCAGAGACCATCAAAGAAGTGCTCTCAACAGAAACTGCAAAACAAGAGATTCAGAGAAAAATAAAGACTTCCTGCCCCTCTCCCATTTCCCCCCAGCCCTCTGTTCAACACGCTGATTCAAATTTAGCGATTGGCAAGTACAGCAGTAACTACTCAAAAGCTTGCAGATGACAGAATGCCAAAGCAAAAAAGACTGAAGTCATTTACTTGTTTCTAGTGTCCTTCAGCAAAGACAATTTGTGCTGCCCTCGAGTATGTTCTTCAACTAATAAGTGTGTTGAGCACTACTACCACAGTATTCCCCGTGACTACGTTTGGACAGGAACAGCTCTTTCACTACTCATTGCTCTGCTGAACAGTGAGAGATTGCCTGTGCTAGAAAAAGTAAAACTTTATACAAATGCTGAAAACACCTGGCTCTGAACACTTCTAAACCTATCACTGAAGCTGATACCTAAGTTCTATACAAAAGAGAATTCACTATCATATGACATCTCTGGCACACAAAATACGTGACACACACACTTCAGATAGAAGCTAAACATTCTATGCAAGGTCACATCATCTTTGAAGCCCTAGTATTAAAAATTGAGATTGTTATCACTTCCTCTTTCATGTCTACAAATATATGTTATGGATGAAAACAGCCCCTTGTATGAACATAAGTATTTGGCTTTGCATTATTCCCAAAGTTATGTCTAAAATAAAGAAAATAAAATTAGATAATCCTGTCTCCAGGCTCCAGTAATACAGACAATGCTTTGCAGACTGGAATGCCTTAAAGTCCTACATCTAAAATCAAAATATTTACAAAATACAGATCACATAATTCTATTCAGTTCAGCAGCCTCTGATGCCCTTTTTTGCATAACAGCTGTTGCTAACCATATTGATGAGACATGTATTTTAACTGTTTAGTTTAGGAATAGAAAAATAGGGTGTTTTAGTGAACTAGAGAATGTTTGTTAAGTGCTCCCATGTTTTGGGGACTAGGAAGCAGAAAGCTTTCTACTGCATAGGGAAATTAACTATCAAAATGAAAATCAAATATTCATGAGATCGGATTTTATGGAGGACATTTTCTTCTTACATAAAATGAATCACAACAACTATTTTCTTTTGGGGCTTCCAGGAAATAAATTTGTAACACTTACAAGGCAATCATAACATTGCCAAAAAGGACATAATAATCAATAATGGAAATACAGCTATACATCCACATTATGCTACAATGCATAATATGCACTGTTTATTATGTGTTTGAGTTAGATGATTCTTTGCAACACATTCCCTTAACTAGGTAGAAAATGTCTGGGGGCTCATCACAAATATAAATGGTCCAATAAACCACCTCAGCTTTGCACCTAACACATAATAAATGTGATGACACCTGACCAGTTTTACATGAAGAAAACATGCCCGAGGACCTTCCTAGTTCCCTTTCATGTGCGCACAGCACAATATGGAATGTCAAAACCCTGGCTTGAGAGCTGGTCCACAGATCCTAATAGTCAAAACTCTATCACTGGCCTTAACATTTAGACTTTCATATGTGGATGTGAAGCCACATGGACGTGGGAACTTTAGGAATTAGCTCTGTTGACAACGCCTTTGTTAACAGCAGCACTTAAAACCTAGTCACCTTCAGCTGTCACACTTCATTGCAGTTGTCAAACACCAGGGTTTTAAGAAAAAATTATATTTAGCAGTAGTTAAAGGTGACCACTGGTGGCTCTGGGAACTGAAATCCTACTTCACGGAACAGATGGTCTCCGTATGTAGGAGGAGATGCTCCTCACTAACCTGTTAGGCTCCCAGTCCCATTCTGGACGCCTGGCCAGAGAGGACCGTTTCTGCTTCTTGGACCACTGTGCCCACACCTCTCTGCCTGTAATTGTACTAACTGAGAACACCCGCCAGTCTATTCATTAATACAATAGAACAATGATGTGGAAACAGTATTTAATGGAAGTTTTACTGAAATAATTATTTCATACAAGCTGCTCAACATCTCCTGATTCACTGAGGCTGTAGTGTTGAAAAAGCCCTCCGTATCAACAGACATTGTAAGGAGGCCTATTCTAGTAACTCTTAAACCTCAAACAGACCGGCTCTGTGCTGCTATTCAGCTACTTGCATTCACAACATCTATGCTTCAAAGTTTCCTATTAAGGCTTCTGGAAGCCATGGAGGAAACTGCTATATGGAGAAGACGTGAACTATCAGGAAGGCACCATGGCTGCTGACAGTGCGAAACAAACTGCCCATTACGTGCATGACTCTTCAAAGAGAAATGTCAGTGGCTGTATCTGCCTCAGAGGGCTTTACAGAGCATGCTTTGTTGAACAAAACTCTCCTCTGCATTTCCAGCCACATTTCCATTTGCTCTGTGTTTCCAGCTGTATCAGTTTATAACTGTAAAAAGGTTCTTCTTGCCAGGAACAATCTAAAAGCAAATCCTTCTCTCTCCATTGGAAAAGGCAGAAGAGAAGGAAAAGTCCACTCAAAAACCCTACTACAACTTTCTCAAGTAGACAAACAACGCCGTGATCACCTTGTGTGCTGAAGTCCAGGGTCATGTTCCTCTCACCCAAGCTTGACTCGGATCCTTGCTGATCAGTACCAGTGACCTAAATGAAACAGCACATTAATCTGCAACTTACCAAAATGAAGTATAGCGCTGATGATCTGAAGAACAGGACTGACAATGTGAAATAACTATCATAAAAGCTGCTATTCAGATTGAAAGGTATTTAAAGATATTTTACAATGTCACTGGGTCAGGAACAAATGCAGGGCAAAGGAACATGCTTAAAGGAATTTTTCGTTTTTCCAGAGTCTCCAAGCTAAATTCATCTTGAATTCACAAGACAGTTGAGGCTGCAGGCCCACATTACAAAACTTAATGTCTGCAATACTTAAAGCTTTCTTACAAGCAATCTCTTTTTCTACAGTCTGCATTTTTCCATATTATGCTTTTTTCTAACCACATTTTATCACCCTAAAACGGGATAGAGAACAACAGAAACCATAAAAACAAGCACAAGAGCAGTATTTTCCTTTTGTTCTTTGCTGAAATGTTATCACCTAATATATTTTTAAGCCCTATAACATCGTTGCCACCCAAGGTGGCCAAGGCAGGGTGCTCTCCAGCCTCAGAGATCACTGAGGGGAGATAATACCAGGACTCACCTTTTTTCTGAGAGGATAGATCCTAGTGGGCGCACTTTTGACAATCATGTGAACTGCACTTTTGACAATCGTGAACGAAATACAGAATCAGTCCTGCTGGAAAGACTTGATCCACGAACACTTGAAATTTAGGAGATTTTCTTTTTACTGATTTTAATAGACTGTGGATGGGACCTTGTTGCCAATCTCATTAGATTTTCAGCAGTTCTTTGCGATCGTGATTATTAAAAAAATGGTTCAAATAAATAGCTGGTAAAAATAAATGAGAAAAATATACAAAGAAATGCTGAAGGGAATGAGTTTGATACCATCTTTAGCAGGAAGCATCGTATCTGCTTCTGTCTGTAAGGGCCACAATTAACTAGTGAAAGCTTATTACGGTTGATGACAGACTCTAGAAATAACCATCAGTCACCTCTGTGAAAACCTTTTTGTCAAGAGCTTAATTTGTGTCTGGCTTTCAAAAAAATTGAATGTGACACTATTACTCTGAAGCTATTAAGGAAAGAGCTTCCAGTACACATGCCAGCATAGATTAATGCACACATATATGTGCATAACTTACTCTGCTCACTAATGTTTTATTTTTTATCTCTATATATCCATATCTTACTATGACCAAGTGATCAGGAAACTTTTTTCTGATACAAATTTAGCATTTAAAAGTGACTTTAAGTCTAGGGGTTAGCAAATACAACTCTAACCAAAGAACAGTACCAGAAATACTTTAACTCAGCAACAGATGGACAGAAGACTAGTAAGCAAAGGTGAAATCACTCATATTTTTAAACAATTTGCTTGCAAATTTCTTAAAGGGTCTTTCTTTATGGAAGCGAATATCACATCTGTGGTAAAAAAAAAAAAAATAATTAGTGGTGTCGCTCTAAGTTGCAGACCATTCCTGGGAACTAAGTGTGGAACTGCTGGGAACTAACTGTGAAAGTAAGAAGTGTTCTCAAATGCTCTTTGTTGCTGGAGAAAATTCAATCAGACTAACTACATTTTGGAAGAAATAATATGTTTTAATATGTGTTTGTTTCTTTTTAATAGTCTAGGGGTTCTTTTTAAATCTAGGTGGTTTCATAAATTCTTGATCTTTGACAGGAAAATATTTGCTGAAATATTTGTGCTGAAACATTTAATGACCTTCTACATTCTCCCAGTCACCTGGCAGTTGTAGCGACATTGTCTAGTAGCTATAAAATGAGTTATATGCAAGGCTGAGGTTTTGATAAACCTGCACTAATGACAAAGAACCATCTGTAGCTTTGATCTAGTAAATTTAAAATAATAACAACATTATTACACAGCATATAAAGCAAAGTTAAGGCTTGTAAAAAAAGCTGGCTTAGCAGTTCTTGAAATCAGAATATTGCGTCTCTCAAGCTGGAAGAAATACATACATTGCATTTACATATCTTAGTTTCCTATTACACAAACACTTCTAGATTACAACATTTCAATCTTAATGTCCCTTTCTTTTTATTCTCTGCTTAGTTTGCCAAAGGGAACAATTAGAGCACTGACAGAATTTTTTAACCTAGGAATAAGACAGCTAAGCTCACTTGGCACAAGGCACACAGCAGCTATCATTACACTGCTTTGACACCTTGTTGGAACAGAGCTCGCACAGAATACATCGTGGACCCCAGGTGTATTCCAACATGGGGGGGGGACAAACTGCTTTACCCTGCCATTAGGAGTTAGTACTGAGAGTCCTTCAGCCCACTGAGGGTAAGGAGTTGTGTTTTACTCAGGGAAACTACAGCGAGGAAGTGTTCTCAGCACTCTCCTCCATGCAGTGACATTTGTATCAGTCTTTCACATCCTTTGGAATTTAGAGGGACACAAAAGCTCAATCACCACACATCACATCCCTTATCAGCCTGTGCCTCTATCTCAGAGGCTCCTACAGAGGCTGAAAACCCTGCAGTGGCATACCTGAAGACATGGGGCTGCATAAACAAGATAACATTCTTAGAGGTGACTTGTTACTATGTGGATCAAGGACATGACCTCTCAGCTTAACTTCTGGATTGCTTGCTTATATACTCCAGACTATATTATATTATAGTTTACTCTAATGAAACTGCTAGAAATTTAAAAAACAAAACAAAAGAACAACAAAAACCAGAACAACAAACCTCATAACCAAACCCCAACAACATGACAAATAGATGGGGCAAATGAACACACACCGAAATTGCTTCTTGAGACTGAATGGAAGACTGTGAATATGCCCCTCTATATAAAATCCACCACATAGAGAAAAGCACTCATGGTCTTTAAGGTTTATCTCTTAAGGGATAAAGATATAGCATCCTTCATAGTGGGAAAACAAGAGATTTCAAGATTTTGGGTGTGCAGAAGAAATCAGGGATATAATCTGAATTTTGGTTTCTTGTACTTTTTTCAGTGTTTACTTACATTTTTAAAACGTAAGCCATTTAAACTTGTCTGATCAATGTGTTCATTTTACCTTTTCCTTCCCTTGTTCCTTCTCCATTTACAAGAATAATTGCTGATGCAGTTGGAATTGATTAACCTTCTTTAGCTTGGGGGAAGGAGACCCCCAATTGCAGGAGGTAACAGTGCTGACTTTTAGTCAGGTCAGAGTTTTGGTTCACATCAGCATGGCACGTGGTTTCCTACAGGTTCCTGCACAGCCCAGGGTAACAAAACCTTATTGACTTGCACATCCTCAGACATAAAGCCGGTAAAGACAGTCGCTAAGCTATCAACAGGAAAAGGAAAGAAACCCCATGCTTTTAACAAGCCTGCACAGCCTACAGGTTAGTAAACCTTATCAAACAGTTACTGGTATAGTTCACCCAGAACCCTGATCTGTTTGTTCTTGTCTTTTCTATATTCTAGTCAATACTTTGCACAGAAAACAGTGTGAAAAACACCTTTTTTTTCCCCATAGTCACATAATGGGAATTCCTAATCAGTACAGATGCCAACAGCAATTTTTACTTAGACACCACCACTTAAATTAGCACTGACATTTGTTGACCATGAAATGCAAGAAATATTGAGTCTAATTTGATACAATTTAATAAAATTCTAAGGACCTCAATCCATTTAAAAACAAAAAACCCCTTTTGCTTTATTCTCAGTAAAAGGTTTTACAATTATGACACTGTTACATAATGGTTCCCAGAAGCACTTCTGTAGCTAAAGCTCTGCCATGATTTCCATTGCAAAGTCTGCCTTTGAGGGATTTATAAATCTAGTTATTTCAGTTCACACTGTACTGTAGCTTGGTGCACATTACATGGGAGCATTTGCATCATGTAAGAATTTTGTGGCTCTTGTAGACCTAAAACCGTCTTAGATTTTGGCTCCATTCCTCCATTAACAGATCGACTGGGACACTGACTGGAAAAAAAAAAATATGTCAGGGCTTTTGTTGTCAAGAAAAGTCTGTGGCTAAAACATCACCGTGTAGGCTTCAGTCAGCATTGCCAACGTACTTCACTTCTGACACTCAGCACCTGGTGTTACTCTGCTCCTACAAGCTCTCTGAACCAGCAACTACCAGGCATATATATAAACTCACTCCTGGTAAGAAACTATGCAATTATCACCATTTTGAAATTGAAAATCACCACTCACTTTCACCTGTGATTAGAACAAAGACTTCTGGAACCCAGATGGCCAGAGATGAATAGGCAAGGCACTGACACTGACCCCAGATGCCAACATATAACAGTCAATACATCCATTTATTGAAGCTCATGCGCTTCTTGCCAGAGCATGACTTTGCTGCTTTAACTTATGTCTTGTTAAATTATATTTCTGTTATATGCTGGTGCTATTGTGCTGCTGGATGTCGATGCTCATGGAAAGCGTAATCCCAATTAAAAGAGTGCTCAAAGTGATTTTGTGCTTAAGTATAAACAGACACTTTTCTAAACCTTACTTAGTAACACATAAGAATTCTTGTCACAGATACGATTCTCCTCTTTTCCCCCAAACCATGTATAATTCATATTGGTTTTGCCAATTTTTTTTTAATCACTGAAAAATAACAACTCCTCCAGGGCTTGCAGGTGCCACTGAGTTACTGTAAAGGAAGAAGGAGGCAACTTGGATAAAAAATGTTTTAGAAAGGAGATGCCCTTGAATATTCCAATTTTGCAGTTCAGAAAAGAACTGCATTCACAAGCAGTTTATACTGATTCATTTTATAGCCAAATAAATCTAAGGTAGTGCAATGTTTGGCCTGTTTATTGTGGCAGGTAGTGGAAGGTACATTACAATGCAAGGATTAGAAGAGTTGTCAGAAGCTGCTTTGTCAGTCACAGAAGCTGCAAATTTAGACATACGTCCTGGTTTGAGGTAAAACAGAACCAACAGTTAGGAGAGGCTTAGCTAAGAAGTAGAATTATTGAACAGAAACTTGATTCTGTTTTACCTCAAACCAGGACAGCATATCTTGGAGCTTTTTAATTGCGTTTTTGTCAGGGACTGTGAATCTAAACATTCTTTTTTTCTCAGATGCCTGTCATTAATTATCTTAATTGTGTATTTATTAATTGTGTAATGATCTTCTTGTGTGTAATAATAAAAAAATTATATAATATCTTTAGTTTTGTGGTTTCAGTTGTAGTTTTCTCCAATGTGAAAAAAAAATCACTAGCACACTTTTCAATGATATATTTTGGCTAAATGCAATGTACTCCCCTCTGTAGCGTGGGTGTAATTTTGGCAACCTGAACACACATATTTCCACAGTGTGCTATGAAAAACTGATAAGCAGTATCTAGAATGTTTGACTCCTTGAATTTTTACTGAAGCCTGCAAGAAATCACAGTTTCTAAAAGCAATTTTAACTATTTTCCCACTTGTGACAGCTGGTTCAACTATTACAAAGCACTTCAAGCAAAACTTTGCTCAAATTAGCTTTGGCTGTACATGCAGGTACTTTATAATTCTAGTTTCAGCTGAGTTGACACCGTATAGTCAAAAATAAGGCAAAAAATCTAATGTAAATATTTGTCAGAAGTATACTGGATCCTTTCTCAAAGTTCAGAGTAAAGGTGTTAGGCACTCTCGGGAGGAACTGTTTCTGCCATATGACAGCAGAAGCTATTAAAAGCTGTAACAGCCAGAAGTGTAAGCAATCGATAGAGAAGTACTCATTGCTATTTCATAGGAAGAACACATCCCTACCCTTTTGTCATTCAAATCTTCGTAAATCTGAGGTTATTTACAGAGATTTTTGTTAGGAATTTTCAAGTACATATTCTACCTATGCATAGAGTCTAGAATGGGAATTTGTAATTATCTTGGCTCAGCTCACATGCAGAGCAATACCGAATGTCCCATGAGCTCTATGCTAGATACACACATACACAAACATACAGAAGTTATTAGCATTACGTCACCAGACACAGTTATCTTTTTCCTTATTAAACCTACGCTGTCGTACTGAGCTCCAACTAAAAAGTAGTACATTAAGGTGAAGCAAATCCACTATCAGCAGTAGCTGAAATAAAAAAATATTTTACAACTGTAAGGGTTTTTAAGGAAACAAACCTGCTTCCTAGTGAAGATTTCTTATTATCTACAGAAATTAAGAAGTGTAATCTCATTTTAAGACATCCTTATCCTTTCCAAATGAGGAAAATCACTGTGCTTCAGTGATTCCAATCCATTCTTCTAGGTTTTTGTTACTGACAGTCCAGTATCATACGTTTTTAACGGATGATAACAGCTGAAATATTACTGTTCTCATAAGCATTTGCCCAAACATGCACAAGAACGTAAGGAGAATACACATTAAGTAAAATTTGTTAGTTAAACCCTTTTTAAAGATAATGGTTTGAAAAATGTGTGTAAGGAATATAAATATTCTCTGATTGTTCTTCCCTCACAGTACAATTAATTCCTAAAGTAGTTTAGATTTCTCTAAACTTCTGAATTGATTTAAAATTGTTTCGCATCATGAAAATTTGAAGACAAAGGATTTCCTTTGGCATTCCTTACCTGGCTGGCAGGTGTCTCTCCAATCACTGCCTCATAAGGAGGGGGCAGCTCTGTTGGATACAGCATTCCTGGGCTGTTAATGGTTACTTCATATAAAGCACTGAATGGGGAATGAGGAAAGTCCAAATGGAGACCTCTGTTTAAAAACACAAACAAGCAAACTTCATTATTAAGAAATGGCAGTGGCTTTATTTAGTAAACAATTACCTTCACCACAGTGACGTAGAGCGTTCCCTTAATTCAAAGCCAATATACTACAAAGAATTATACTGAAGAAATTTATTAGACAACCGAAATGAAGCCCTCATTCACAAGGTAGCTTTAAAAATTCTATTTCATTTTGGCTGTCAGCCATCTCTACCAGCCCATTTTGCAGTCATTATTGTCCTTCACTACTCCACACCAATACACATTAACTGCAATGATTTCCTTAGAAAATTCAATCTCACATACAAATTAAAGTGTATAATGTTAACAATTATGAAAGGATCACCTATAAGCTGATCTCTGCTTTAAGTTCAGATATTGTTATCCTTGTCTTGGCTAAGTTCAATCACTTCTCTATTACAGCAGTGCTTTAACACAAATATTTCCAGGTGCATCCTAACAAATTTGCAAGAAATGTATGTAAACTCTCTGGAAAAGAAACACCCGATGTAAGTGATGGACATTGCTTGGCTTCCTATTCTTGGGAAGAGCTTCATAGTCTGTAGCTCAGAACTATGCGACGATTGTAACTACAGGGAAGAAGAATCACCTCTGCGCCTCTATCACTGGTGTGCAGGTATATTCTGGTGGGTAGTAGGGTGGAGGCGGTATTGGTGGTATGAACTCATCAAAATCCAAGGTTTGATGCAGGATAGTTCCATGTGGAGTCATGCAGTCGGGGTTGGTAGAATGTGGCCTCTGTGGCAGAAACTGAAAATGAACAGGTCAAGTTCCTTCAGATGGTAAAAACATCATCACTAATAATAAAAAATTTAATAAAAGGTCACTGTTAGCAACCCTGACCAATATCCGGTTTAATTAATATCCATACTGAAATGAAAAAGACGTTTCTGGAAGCATAAGAATACTTGAGATCAGTGAGGAGGTGAGTCAAATTGTCAAAATATAAGACAAGGTTTAAAGACACAGAGAAGCCTGTGCCTCAAAGTCAGTCACTCTTAGATGCAGGACATAAACATGTAAAATGAAATAGCTTTTCATGAAATAATTCTACCTTGTACAATTTTATTATAGCACTACATAATCAGCTGTATTTTAATAACCGGTGAACAACAGATACAACTACTTAAATAACTATTTACATGGTTTTGTTTCCAATCTGAAATGCCTTTTGTTATAGAGAAAAAAACACCAGCCTAAAAAAAAAACCCAAATAGAACAAACTAGAAACAAGCTAGCACATATTCATTATATTTTGAATAAGACAACTACAAACATCCCACCTATTTTTCACATCAACAAAAGGGACCATTTATAATTATCATTCTTGTAAAATAAAATATTCTTAATAGCCATTTGTGGTTTGGTGATGCAGACACTGCACACTTAAATGTGGTATGAAAGCAAGAAAAACACTTACTTCATATAAACATCTCAAAACCCAAAAGAGAGTAACTACACTGAATAACAGAAAGTAATAATACTGAGAACTACCGTCAACATTTGTGACAGGAACCTAAGCAGCTTCTAGTGGAGCAGAGATACCAAGAAGCCATTCTGGTACCTTCAATTAAGCAAAGGCTTAAATTATTTCAAGATGAAATATGGACCACTCTGCAGATGACATGGAACCCAGCCACCCTGACCTGACTTTATATGGTCCCGATGGATAAAAGGGGATCAAAAGACAATCCAAACCCACAGAAGAATTCTTTCTTCTCCAGGCAAGCTTCTGCTGTCATATCGCTTTTCTTGGATCAGTAGGTGACTTGGTCTTTAGCTACTGCCTTTTAAAACAAGTGAGCTAAGAAAATTTGCTGAAGGCGTATTTATTTTTTATACTGGAACAAGAAAATATATGTCTTTGTACTGTTGTCTCATTTCATTATTATTTGTTTAAATCCATGATAAAGACTTAAGAAGCAGTAGAATAAAAGGGAAAATGCTTGTGCTTCGGAGATCCAGCAAATAGACAGTAAATTACCTTAATTTTTCATGTCACAGTTTTATATTTTTCACTTTTTCAAATTTAACTTGGTGCAGTTATGCTGAATTTACATTACCATAGAAATTATATTCGTCTTTGGTATTTTAGAGGTTGAGTTACATCTTAATTCTACTAAACACTTTATGTTTGTTGTTTCAAAAGGTCAAAGCTGTAATAATGCAACACAACAGAGGGTCAGGAGCACCAATTTCCATTGTTTGTGAAAATGAGCCATTAGTTGCTTACTAATCTTCTCTCTAGAGATACTGTCATTTATATATATGAAAGTATATATATAAATATATATATATATACACTTTCATAGAGATAACTATGAAATAAAGAATCTCCTCTGCAGAATGTTAGATCATTATACCTTAGAGCCAATCAATGGCTTTCAGCCATTGTAATCTACGGATGGTACAGGTATAGAAGACATGACATCTACCTGATTTGCTTTGTTACGTAAAACGTCTGATGCTGTTAAGGACTCTCTTTCATGTGAGATATGATGCTGTATCCTGAGTACTGTCAGACGTTTCTACAAGTTTGTCTTACAGAATAAAAATATGTTTTTGCAGTCATTTGGTCTAAATTCACTTGAGCTTTCAACGGCCATTTCCCAAGCTGTAACATTACATTAATATTAACTGTTAAACACCAAACTTCTGCCCTAAATGATACAACCATCAGCAACCACCAGTCTGCTACCATCCCAAATACACTGTTATAAAGAGGAAGCAAGGAAACAAGGCAAACTTCAACTTAGTGACCTAAAAAGTGTATAAAAATTTATCATAATGAAGACAAATATCTGTATACTCTGGCTCATATTTTGTACCCTACTTGATTCCATCAAACTCAGGACTACACTCGTTTTTCTAGTAGAGTTGACAATTTGGGCCATTTTTACAGTCTGGAAACTAAACAATTTGTCTTTTACAACTTTCTTGACCTCCTCCCAGACCATTTCCATATACTGCCATGGAACCCAAGCTTCAGTCTGCACCAGAGAACATGTAGCTCCATCCCTTCAGTTCTCAAGTTCCTGGAGCTTCTTTCATTCAGCCATATACAGGGAACAATACTCTTAATAGTCCTCAGAGCAAGGCAATTAAACACATCACACTTCCACAGCGAGTGAACTATTAGTACACATTTTGTGGGATGCGACAGAAGGAAAAGGTTTTACACAGGCAGAGGAGGCTGTGGTTCAAGAAGGAGGAGATCTAATGTTTAGATGCAGTTCAGTTTAACAGCAGAATCATTTGCATCCCTTTCAAGAACCTTTACTGTGAATACAAATCATGGCAACGAATTCTGTGACCAACACTGAAAATGAGTGGCAAAACGGACAGGAAAGATGCACATGTTTGGGGGGAGTGGGGGTTAGGGATGTTATAAACAACAGTTTACCTGTGTGATATCGTCCTGCTGGAAGGCACAGAAATTAAAGTGAAAAAGGCTGTAAGAGGGAGACTAGCAGGAAATGAAACAATAGCAAATATACGGGATTATCACAAAGGGGAGACATCCTTGAGAAAACAATCGGAAAGCTACTAAGTGGAATTTAAATCATAGCTTATTCCATACTACCCTATCTACTAATCTCTACTAGCCTGAAAAAGTTTATACTTCTTACAGTAAAACATATTTTTAAGATCTTTAAGGATTAGTCTCAAATGGTGAAAGCTGGCAGGGGCTCAGCAGAGACTTAATACAAAGTCCATAGGTAAGAAAAAGTCACGGTAAGGAAATGCAAACAGCTAACAAAGCTGGACTAGGTGGAGGAACACTAACAAATGCTTTCACATGGAAACACACATTTTTGGTATTAGAAGGCGGTTGTTATTAAATAATCAATCTCAAAATGTGGATGGCAAGTAGGATAGGCAACAACAAGAACTGCCAAACCAAAAATGGGGGTGGCCTGTTTGGTCACAGGTATAAACGAGATCAAGTTGCGTTTAATGTCATTTCAAAAACCATAGCTCACCCTCCGGAACAACTCACAGAGCAGGTCTCCTCACCAGGCTTTGGGGATTTAACCAATGGCCACTGCAGAAGCCACGGATAGAAAATGGTTGCAGAAAAGGATAAACAGCAAATAGCACCACTGGGAAACACTGCAAATAGCCAACAGCATTAAAAGCCTTGCCTATATATCTTTATAGATATATCAGTAGAGATTTTGAACATATTTACTAGGCATACGTAGATATCCGCTGGCTCTGGAAATCCCAACCGTTTCTGTTGACCACCTGGAGCTGTTGGATGCTGGGAGCTTTCAGAAATCCAAAAGGCAATTAAATACAGATCTAGAATTCATGCTCTTCTTTTAGGAAACAGCCAACCTTATATTTGAAGCTTGGCATTCAAACTGTTATACACATGCAGGTTTTTTCCCATCCTTGGACTAAAGATGGCCTTACTTCAGTCTGTGGAATGTGTCTGATACCTAATAGTCATTATACAGAGATAGCAGCATCCGCTAAATGGATGTGCAACATAGTGCACAGAATTTTGTGTGTTTTAATTGGGCACACCTAACTTTGATAGAGTTAAACAGTCTGATTTAAACAGCCATCAGCTTTTATTTCATACTGAGGACTACTTAATTTGTTATTTGATTTGCAGTTATGAGGGAAGAATAAAACACGCTATCTGGTTGCAGCAGGGTAAACAAGAAAGCTGTACAATGCAGCGATTTTGTACCCGCTCCTTGGACCTGAATTCAATACAGAAGTTAGCCATGGCATCAGTGGAAAGTTAGCAAGCACAGAATTAGAAACACGAATGTTAGAAGCACACCACTTCCAGCTGGAAGTGGATAGATATGAACAAGAATGTAAAACTTGTTTTGTTTTTATATTGTCAGACCAAATTTCCAGCTCTTCACCAAGAGGTCACTGAAGTGACCAGTATGATTGAAGTTTATTGTTTATGTTCTGAATATTTTAAGTATATTGAAGTAAAACTGATGGAGGAGTCTCAATTTAGGAACTGAAGAAACAGCAGATAAGGACTGTAAATATAATTCTCTAATGGAACAGTTACCCAGTGTCCTTCTGCCTAAGATGTGTGAGACTAAGAACTCTTCATCAGCATTTCCAGCTATGGGACATCCCCAAAGACATCCTCTATTCTACATATTCTGCAGCTGATCAGCACTACTGACTCCATGTAAACAACAGTGCTGGGATTCACTGCCTAGCAACTATGACATATCTAAACCAGTAATTGCCATACATCAGTACACAACTACTGCTCTAAGGGAATCTTCTTATCTAGAGTATTTCCCATATCTACATGTAATTACCTCTGCCTTCCATATCACATTTAATACATTTACTGTGTAACTTTGAAATGAGTCCTATGGAGACTTCAGGGTTTGTTATCCTCATTTCAGTCTCTGTATGTCATTTATAAAAATCTGCTAATTCTTGGGAATGGGAAATAGAAATTTCTAATTGCATATAATTAAATATTGGCATATTCTCTACAGTAAAAGGTCTTTGCAATCTACTTGGGTATATAATTCTGTCTTCAATTAACTGTCCTCCTCCTGGATGCGTTGCTTTTTACTTTTCTGAAACACTGGAATCTGTATCTCCTGGAGCAATTTGTGGGTACTAATTGTTTGCGAGAACAGAAGGATCATGGCTGACTCCTAATTTGGCACTGATCTTAAAGGGAAATCGCAACACAGAAGATATTTTGAGAAGGAAAACATAGATTCAAATGTTTCTCCTCCATTTTTCCCAGTTGCTGTTCCTATAACCATCACAAGCCATTAGATCTGTAGTCTCAGGGGGACTGGTCTGTGACGCTACATCTTTCTTGAAGTATTGACCATATTTTAAATAGTCTTAATTATTAAATATTCTTACTCTACCAATAACATGTGAAATGGAAAATGGTACATTTTCTAAAAATATCAGAAGCTTTCCTACACCAAAGGTTTCTATTTTACCTTTTTATTTGCGGTGGGAGTGAGAGAAATATTTATCCAATCATATTTACATTCAGGATGTTCCTATGGATGTACATCATTCACAGTGCATACTTCTAAAAGGACTGTCATCTGTCTTTACAGTAGCCTTACGTAAGCCTTGTGCCAAAAATGGAAATATTTAGGTTTTGATATAATTAGGTTAAATAATAAAAATTTTGTAATAACTTAATTCTCACTTACTGTGAAGCTTAATGCTGAAGGGTTTTTTTATTACTATCTCAATGGGATAAGGGGCTAAACAATGCCAGCAAGATATTATCCTCATACAGAGGTGCTTTGTTTGAGGTGTTTGAGTAGAAATAATGACATGCTGAATTTTCATTATGGCTGATGAAAACAGTAATTAAATGTTACAGCTTGCATGTATCATTACCATATTTCCTTTACAAAATAATAGATGTTTTAGATATCACATAACGTGAAGAACAGTTACAAATAGTGATGGTGATAAAATCAGAATACACTGAATGACCAGTGTAGTGCTTCTAGCATGAGTACTGTATAAACATATTTGGAGTGGAAGCAGGACTGGAATAGGTTTATTTCATGCTTTTTCTTGGCCACAGTGGGCATCATTCCTTATATTTCTTTGTTTAATTCAGGCAGCTACCTTTCAGAGAAAACAGGATGAGTTCTTGCAGTAGCCATTCATCAGACAAGATGCAAACTGAAACTGCCTTAGGCAACAAATGACATATCACTGAAGTGACAGCTTGGTTATTATGAGATGTTTCTTCACATTACAGAACCTTGATATAATCTGATTTGATTCACATGTATCTGATGGAGGGGTGTGTACATAGAAAGAACAATTCTAGGAAGCCCTGTAATGGAGTGCAGCCTTAAACTGTCTAAAGTAGTGAAACATCACACATGCTCTTTCAATCTTTAACTCTGGTATTACTTACTCTTGCAGCTTCAGTACAATTGGTAGATTTTTTTTTTTTTCCTGATCAACTGGGTATACTTAACAGGGTGAGAAAGGTTAAAGTAAGGTGAAAAATTTGGGGTACTTTCTGGAACAGTCAACTCAAAAAAGGAATAATCTAGGAAAATATGTTTTTGCATCGCATACAACAGTACAAAGGTAAAAACTAAAGGAAACTAAAATAGAATGCAATAAAAATTGTTTGTGATCTTTTGCACGTTTTTTTTCCTTAACACTTGAAACTAAATGTTTGTTTGGTGGGATTATTTTTAACCAAAAACCTCCCTTCAAATTTATTGGAAAATTTAATCCATGCTTACTACTGGGCAGCTTGTGTTTATGTTGTTCGGGGCATTTTTACTAAAAGATCGATACATCAGAAGGTAGCAGTTCCCAGCAAAGTACTGTCAGTTTGCTTGTACGAATCAGAGATACTCACTGTATGCAAAAGTTAGCAATAAAGCAGATACTCATGAAACATTTATTGCAGACTGTCTTAAGACTGTATTATGGACCAGCTCTGTGTTGCTCGGCAATAGAACCTGAAGCACACAGAACAGCTTCATGCCAGAAGAAAACGTGAAATTATTTGAAATTTGCAAAAATTCACCATTCTAACTGATTAATTTCTGAGACAAGAACACTAACACAGCACATGAATCACAAAACTGATCACCTAATGATAACCTAATGATGTCCCAGGAGGATCTTCCCTATTGCATAATGCTTTCACTGGACAGGGACTATATTTTTATGCCTCTTCTTTCTACAGGAGAACCTACGTAGGTCTTGAATACTATAAGAACAGACTAAAAGAATCAGCACAATAATTAAAACCCTTTCATCTAAGAGGGGTCATCTCTCTTGCTGCTGCCATCTTAAACTGCCAGCATGGTACAACCCTACTAAGAGAAGATGCATAGCTCAGTGAAAAGGAAAAAGCACAAATCAAACATTAACAAGCAAGAAAAAAAGAAGTAAATCAGATTTCTGGGTGAAGTAGAGCAAAAGGAAACTGCAGATCATGGGACAATAGACTGAAAATAGAGGAAAAAAAAGAAATCTTCAGGTCAGAGTTCAGCTGGTCTAAGTCAGCGTAGCCCCAGGGAAGTTACGCTCACTTAGGCCTGGCAGGAATCTGGCTCAGCAACCTGAAAAAAGAAAGGGAAAAACTTGAGGATAAACAAGAAAAGACTGGGATTGAGCAGAAAGAAAGCTATAATCCCCTGCTTCTGTGGAGAGGGAAGAAAATTATTGTCAATGGAGCTGAAAGGGTGTGAGAACAGAAAACTAAGCAGGAAGACAGAAAGCTGGAAGCACAAAACATAGCAAGGAAAGAGACACTGACATAGTGGCAGCATTGCCAGGTGGAAAGACATATTTTTAGGGAAAAGGTGAAGAATGACGTGGCAGAGAGAAAAATCATGTGGTTTTAAGGTATTTGACTTCCTATCAAGATTGCTGCTTCTTGCACATGCCAGTCAGAAGCAATTTAATAGAGTTCTTGGTTCATTTTCATCTATACATTTTTATTCCTCTTACACTGCTAAATACCATAAAATTAAGTGTAGGTTAAGTTTCCTGGAATATATATGGTTACATTTCTGGATCACTGCTACCATTGTTACACTAGGCGGACACATCTTTCCAAGTGTGATGATCACTTCATCTCCCTGTCATTGCTGCAAGGTGAAAAAGATCTTCAGTCAATAGACATTCTTGTAGCAAATATCATGGAGGGAAGTGTATGAAAAGAAAGAATACCCACAATATGATAAAAATCCTTTAACATTTAAAATACGCGTCACCAGCTGAAGTGATAATTTTTGTAAATTCTCTTTGACATCCAAAACAAAGTTATTAAATAAGCACTGTTTACAAGCCTCTACAAGCATGCATAATACGAACACAGTGCTATATGAAAAAATGCATTTCTGTACCATTTGTAGGCATTATGTAGACATATGTGCCTAACTTATTATATCCATCACTATGTGAAGTAAACACCAGATCTCACATTGAAGAGATTCTCTAAGTTTGTAACCCAGTGACTGGAACACTTGTCTAGA
This sequence comes from Numenius arquata, assembly GCF_964106895.1. Taxonomy (NCBI): domain Eukaryota; kingdom Metazoa; phylum Chordata; class Aves; order Charadriiformes; family Scolopacidae; genus Numenius; species Numenius arquata. The sequence continues at coordinate 17,236,842 of NC_133586.1, read as the reverse complement.
AAGGACAGCCTTATCTCTCTAATTCATGCACTTAATCTCAAATCAATACCCATGGCAGACAGTGTATTTTAATTTATTTATTTATTTTTACATCAACCACATGCCTGCATGGCAGGTTATACAACACCTTTCTGTTGAGTAAATGGTTTGCAGTTAACTTGCTGGGCCAGTATTCTAACTATACAAACTTTTAAAATATGAGAGATTTACAAATGACTGGTATTAGGTTTGTGCACTTGCCCTCTCTTTTAAACAGATTATAATTGCCTAGATTAGCCAGTAATAGAGATGGGTTAGAAACGGTATAAGTGGCCTGCCAAATACAAAGGATTTTAATTTTTTTCTTTTTTGTTTCAACTGACATTGAAACCTTGAGACGCAGAGCACTCACTTGGGACAGGAAAGCTGTGTTTGTCCAACCCAAACAAGCCAGTATCCTGCAATGCAGCTGGCTATGCAGAAGACTAACGATCCTTTTCCCTCCTCTTTTAAACACAAGTGCTACTCTGAAGCTGAACATGTTTTCCTTATGAAAACACTGTTACTGGCACAGGGCTGTGAAAAGTTCCAGTTTTAAAGTCATAGTTCTGATACTCTATAGTTCTCATACCAGAAAAGTAGTGAAAAATAATATCTCAAAGCGAAGTAATTGCTCTGGATAGTGTAGAAACTGAAGATAAACATATAAGGACAGAAAATTTAACATGCATATAAAACAACCTCACTAATAACCTCATTAACAAAGCCAACATACTCCTAAAAGCAAAATCCTGATTATAACTCCCTAATATAATATGCAAACGTTTTAAACACAGCAGCTATTCGTACTGCATACATCCGTATGCTATATTTATATACGTGCATGCAGATAAAAAAATACTCCCATGTACACACACATTCTAACATCACACAAAGACACACAAATAGGCGTAAGTTTATAAGCAAAGAGTAGGTACAAATGGGTATACACAGATAAGGACAACATGTTACATCGGACAATATCCTGTGTTGTCACTGAAATGTACTCACCATTTGCAGAAGATCAGAAGAAACCATCTGCATGCAACACATTGCTGTTGCCAAAGCACAGACAATGGTGGAGATGATATTGAGAGCGCACACACTGAACAACAGGTCCTGTGAAAAGACATGCATCAGAATATCATCTTTTATCTCAGGGACACAAAGGACAGGAAACATTTTTAGCAATTTGATAATAAACACTGTCAACTGCTATCAACGGATATGGTCTCAACTGTGTAGAACTCATTCAGCTCCTAATAATTTTTTTTAAACCAGTCTGCAAAGGGAACAATTACAGAAACAAACATCTTCCCTTCCCCACTTCTCACTTACAGCTATCACAAGAAAGATACTATGAAACAGACTTCTGATTAAAAAAAAATGGATAGAGAAATTTCATTGCTTTCAGAGTTGAAATTTATAACTTAAGGTTGTGTGTTAAGAAATTCAATGGAAACTCTAGTATGAAATATAGAATTTTATCTTGTGCCAAATACTCTATGCATCTGAAACAATTTTAGAGAGGAGCGAGAAGCAGCGACTACATACAGGCATTTCACCTTGTGCTGATGAAGTGCATATAGCCACGCTGTTTATAAAAAAAACCAAAATGTTTAAAACAGCACAAAGTATTTCTTTTTACTAAGTAGAATAAAAAAAAATAATTAAAACTGAAGCATTTTTATAGAAAAAGTTATACTTAAAAAAAAAGCATCCATGTCTTCCAATCACTGGATTTTTATTTACTTTCCTAACAGCCAGCAAAAAGGAATCTGCTTTAGCACGCTGGCGAAATTTCAAAACTACTACCACCCTTCTACAGCAATTGCACAGCTGTTACACTTGTGACAATTATGTGGCTCAGTTGGTATTCTGAACAGCCTTTATAAGTATTTGAGAAAAAGTAACACAGAGAACAGATGAAAAACAAACTCAAAATTGTTAATATACCATGAGCAAAAACACTCACTTGTAAAGAATACTCTGAAGGATCTAAGTTTAAAAGAGTATTTCAGTCAATGCCAGTGCATAAAATAACTTCCATGCCAAAAAATCAATGCATTGCTTGCTTTCTTTTTTTCAAAAATACTGAAAAAATGATAGAAGGGTGTGGATTTACTCTTGCCACTGTAATTCAAGCGACCTTCATGTGAAGAGGGAAATGTCAGCCATGGGAACCAGGCAGACATTAAATGGGTCAACAGGTTGTAGTCATTTAGCAGCCTACGCTGAGCCAGATTTGCTCTTGCTGATCCAGTGAGTAGCTTCTGTCTGCTTGGCCAGCCCCTCAGCCACAGGAATAAAGAATCAACAGCATCAACAAGAAAATACTGGAAGGGCCAATCTCTAACACATACAGAAGGTGATATAGAGGACCCATTCAAATACAAAGTCTTATAGACCCACTTAGAGTATCCAAATGGAGGTGAACAGGCAGGTAAACCCCTAGAGATGCAATTAATTAACAGTGGCACAAAAAGAGACTGAGATCCTGCCTGTTCTGCTTTCCATATGTAAACCCAGGTAAAGAACAGCAAGGCAGAGGCAAGATCTGGGGTAGAAATAGGACAATTTCCAAGCAGTAAGAAACTTCGTTCACTGCTTACTACAGCCATTTAGAACCAAAAGATTTAACTAATCCAAATGTATAACTTAATACCATTTATGCTAAATAATAAAATCTAGATCAAAGTTGTAAATTAGGATCCCAAGTGTCTTCAAGACCCTCATACAACTTACATGCCTCAGGACAGACTCAACTATGCTTGTATCACTCACGACAGATGTTTCTTTGATCTGTTCCTACAGATCCCACTATTCCGACATTTATCTTTACAATCAGTGTCTTCCTGATGTCCATCCCACAGCTGAAAACCACTGCTCCTTTCTTCCATAGCTTTTGAGAACAGGCTAATACACAATAGACTTTTACGCCTTTAAACTCTATTACCATGCTTGAAGTCTTTTCCTCCTTTACTGCATGCCATATTAACCCCATTTCCTCCAGTCTTTGACTGAGACCGATTTCCTAGTCCTCTGATCATTTGGTTCGCATTCAAGTTGGTCCACAATTTTTCCCAAATGCAGAATCCCAAACTGGGCACAACCGAGGCCTCCGAAGTGCTGACTACAGCATAAGGCTTATTTCTTGTACTTTACTCATCCTTACACGTCCTGCAGTGATGACCGAGGTTTCTGCAACAGTACATCATTGATTTATCTTTTGTCCAATATAACCCCAGATCCTTTCCTGCAGTACTACTACACTCTTTATCCTGCTACCAGGTAAGGACAGAAGCAACATCATAAAGACAAAACAACCTTTATTGGAGAAAAGCCAAAAACCAAGCCTCTTTCTCAGTTAAGACTTATCTCACTTACATTTATAAAAAATAAGGAATAAACAAAACTGATTTCATACCACGTGGATATATAGAGAAAAAGTATGATTTTTTTCTCTCCAACTCCTTCCTCCCACACTCCAAAGCAGAGTAAAACAAAGTAATGCTTTTCATCTTTAGTTATTTTTTTTCTTCTCTACCAGTAATTCTAGAAAACCTCTCCAAAGAGTGTCAAGCCAATTGCTTTAATTTTTACTCACTGGTAACTATTGTGAAACAACAAAGACTCTGCAAGTACCCTGAGCTGCAGTAGTGTCCCAGACTGAACACTCGCAACTTCTTTGTTGTGGTTTGAGCTTTTTCCTTGTGGCGCAGGGAAGCTGAACTCTGCTGTTCAGCATTACCTTGGTTATGAAGGGCCGGGATTGCTGTCCACAGTAACAATGGCCCTCTTTCTACAGGCTCCTCTCCCAGGCTAAGCATACAACAGTTATTGTGCCCACTGCAATCTTCTGAAGGTGAAGATACAAATGCAGTGACGCAGAATTTTTATCTATTTCATAAATATCAGTAAAGAGTAGACAACTATCAACCAAAACCATAACAAGACAGCAAAGGTAAACAAATTTGGAAGATATGTTAAGTTTAAATTTTAACAGTGAATATAACAACTGAGCAATGATTGCAGTATCCTCACATCACTAGGTATTTCTTAAAGCAAGACTACTTCTTTGGGTATTTTTTCTGAGAGGATGTTTCAACTCAAACAAATAATCAACCCAACAGCCAATAACCAAGCCTTCTCCTCTTTAACCACCCCCTTCACCCTCAAACAAACATCAGACTCAGGCAATTTACCATTTTCAAGGAATTTTTTCCTTGTGCCCTGTAGAACAAGTAATTAGGTAATTCACTGGACACTCATTTATTCAACTAAATATAGCAAGTGAGCAGGAACAGGCTCTCAAGGTCTAAAATGCTCCATGGCCAACACGCTAGCAGAAAGACAGTGTAGATGCTTATGCAGATTCCAGCTGGAACATGGTGACAATTAAGATGTCCTTTAGGAGGTGTTTGTGAAAATGCAGACATTTATAGGAGTCTAAAGGAGTAGGAAACCTGTATTAAATACAAAAGCAAGGAGCTTTAGTGACAGATTTTTGGTTAGTATTTTCAAGAACTACACTAATCAGAAAACACAACACAAATCTGTAATGGTATTAAATATAACTCTGCTTTCCATAAGCAGCTGAACCAATTTCCTCTTACACAGTATTTTTCCAGGTATTTTTGACTTATCTGATTCTTCAGCATGTTTATGTGATAATGCACTGACAGGTATAAGTTACTAAGTAGACTTATTCTTCTGCAGGTTATGCATTCAATTTTCTGGCCACACCTTAACTCACTAATCACAGAGGACACACATGCCTTTAAGAGTGGAAGCAAGCCAAGGTCAATTCAGATATACACCCACAGGAGTCAGACAGCATTGTCAGCAATTTCTCTGTGGCCAACTGTTTTTCCCAAGTAGGTCCCTTGGTAAATCTCAAAAGCTGAATTTGAATTTAATACTGATTTATGAAAAAAGCAAGATTTCATTGTTGTGGTGTTCCATTTTTATTACAGCTTAATAATCACCAAATTAATTGTGTCATAACCTACATAACTATATTAACCTTCCCTTTGTATCTATTGGGAGTTTATCCCATCTTCAATAGGGATTACCTTTTCACAGAAACCCTACTTCCTACGCTTTCTCTTCCACAATAGTCACAGAAACCTTTATGATCCTGTAAATTCCTGAAATAAGCATACTCTTACGTCTCTGAGAGTTCAAAACTGATTGAAGAGGAAACAATGCTTGTTGCACAAAATTTGTGGTTTGTAAAACATTTCAGCTGGAGATCTTCAGAATGACAGCAGAGTATAAGATCAAAATAAATGTAATTCTTTAGCCATACAAAGACTCTGGAGCATCAACCTCTTAAACTACCAAAACGTTGAAAGCTATATTAGATGAATTGCACAAAAATGTGGCTGTGTGCGGAATAGAAGATGGCGACATTGGGATTTAGCCCTTCCTGGAATTGCTACCCCATGTCAATATTTCTCAGAAACAATATTATAAACAACATTGTTTTCAGATATATTGAGCCCCAAGAATGCACACTGGCGGCAAACTCGAGTAGCTACTAAATTCAATAAAGTAACTTATCAAACTGGTTCTGCCTAGCCAAAATTGTAAGTGGTGTCAGGTATGGCCCTCTTCTCACATAAATCAACAAACTGAGAAGCAGACTGACAAGAAACGGAGGTGTCCGCTTTAAATGGTGGGTGTGTTGACTGGCTTTTCATTTTCTATTAGTAGGATTCTTATGAAACATACCGTAAGCAAAGAGAAGAGGCTTATCCTTTAGCCGTGGAGAAGTCATTGAGATATTTGGAGAAATGAAGATTATAAATCAAAGAAGAAATACAACAATCAACAACTAATTTGGCCAAAACAGCACAAAGTGCTATTTCAAACAGAAGGCTGAAATTGTTTGCACCATTTCTGATATTCTACATGGTTTAACTACAGAATTCCATGAAAAGTTAACAATAGAACTCTGGACATCAATAGAAACGTTCCCACATCCTTACTCTTTTCCACATCCCTCTCCACCACCAGTTTGCAAGTGACTGCTGATATAAGTAAACGGCAGGGACTTTTTGTGGCTGGTGAGTGACTGAAGGGAAGAGACATCGGTGAAAGTGTCTCTAAAATGTTATCAAAGTGAAGATTACCAGCAGGTAATATTTAAGATAAATTACAAAAAATGAAATAAAAGCAAATCACATTGAGCACTGCAACACGTCATCCATATCTTTTTTGTGCAGAATCTTAGGAAGATACAATCTACATTTTCAAGCGCACCACTTTTCTGAAAAGTGACTACATAAAAATGCACATTCTCTAAATCAGAGACTATGCCCAAATGCATAAAGACATATAAAAATAGGAGCTGTATTAGAAAACCTGAGCATTTTTTAAAATGTGAATGTTTAATTGAAATATATTTTTATATTTTGTAATCCAAAAATCCAATTTTTGGATATAATTTAGTGAGAACATTGTACGGAAAAAAATTTACAGTAATATACTCAAAAAGCAATTTTCCATAAAAACTCATTTTCTTTGTTTCCCATCAAACTGTTGGGTGATAAGGCAGTCAGATGGTATTAAACTGGAATAAGGAAAAAATTGGTGATTGATTTATCACTTTGATAACTCAACTGTAGAAACAATCATTTAACAAAGCAATTTAGAGCAGATGTTCGCACATGCAATTACCTGACAGAAGCAAAGAAAATCTCTGGAATGATAGAATCTAAGACAAAAAATTACAATGGCGTGAGCCCCCCATTAGTGATGAGAGAGGTGGCAGAACTGAACCCTTTATAACCAAAGAACACACTGCAAGTGTATTCACCCTTCTGCAATTCTGGCTTCAAAACATAATTTGTACCCTCTATCACAGAAAATATAAAGCAAAACTGGAATACTAACAATTTGCTCTAATGGTGAGCCATATCCAAAAAGTTCCCTCATCTTAGAAAACAAAGTTATAACTGAATTTATTTCTACTATCAGTTGCCTTCCAGAACCAGCTGTAGAAAAGTCGTATTAGTCAACCAGAGCTGCAGTCCAGCTGTTAAACATGTACTAATACATGCATTCAACATCAACAGCAAAAACTCAATGTAATTTTAGGTCTGGAAGGGAAGTACTACATGACTGCAGCAACTTGCATACAAAACCAGGCAATAAGGTGAATTCCTTAAGAAGTTTGCTTCCATATATACATCTTCAAACTCATAGCTATGAAAAAGCAGTAAGACACATTAACCTTCGGAATGAGAGTGTTTCATATTGTTCATACACACTTTATTCATCAAAGGCATAAAGCACCAAGTCAAAAACCAGAAAGGTTCTCTGAAACTTCCTTTCACTACATAACCACCTACCACAAACTACTGTTTTGTAAGGCCTTGAAACGAAGCCAAATTTTGACGATCACACCAAAGGACTTTAGCATAAGCCCAATAATATTATATGCTTCAGGATAATTGTTATTTGGGAAAAAACATGGATGGCCTTGGTTAATCCATCTCCTTTTACCAAACTATTGCAGAAGCTCCCTAATTCCTTTTACATACCCACTAAATACAGATTAAAAATCAAGTAGGCCAAAATAAAACAAGTAGCTCTGGACATCTTCACAACTCGACTCAAATACAGACTTTGTTAAATATTTAATCACTCCCTTATCTCGTTGAACGTCAAACCAGGGAATTTAACATTCAATACAGACACATATCACACAAATGAAGCACTATTACAAAAAATATTCGTTCTTTATGTCAAATATTATATAGAAAATCATCCAGCTGTGCTGCTTACACACAACTGAGAAACTGTATTTAAATCTATTTTACTCTAGAAGGAAACAGATCAATGCTTATTGTCTCCACATTTATTTATAATATTTAAAATATTTATTGTTTTTTGCGAAATGTGTTGCTTACATCCTTATTACCAAAAAATACATTACACAGCACAAACCTAGTACTTCAGAGTTCTAACCTGTGCAACAATATTGAGCTGGCAACTCTCTTTACAACACACTCACATTTTGCCTGCTCAATAGATTGTTTTCCTGTGGAAATAAAAGGTTCATAGTCTTTGATGCTCTTATATCTTTTGCACTTTTGAGAGCTCATTCAATATACAATAAAAGGAGTAAAATAAGCTTGCTGATGTGTAAAAAGAACACTCTCATCAGTAGCCCAGAACACACATCTACACCGATCAAGGGCTAAAACCAGCTTCACTTGTGCAATTCTGTGACCATTTCTTTTCTCCTTGATTGACTTCAATTACAGCGCTTCATTTCTTATACTACTATAACCTGAAAAGAGATAATGAGCAGTAAAGCTTTTTCACCCATGAAATTAGTGTCTGTGTACCTCTTTTATTTGTGAATTCAAGGACAACAATCCTTTTAACTCAAATTATAACTTCAGTTGTTCTAACTGGACATGTCTGAAAAACACCAGAAAAAATAGCTCCTCTAATATTAGGAAGACCATCTTTACTTACAAAGAATCAATTCTAAACCACACAGGTCTCAAATGCACATTGGACTGTATATGGAGAAATGGCCAATGCTTCATAAAATAGATTTAAGGTATGAAAATATAATATATTACACTATTTTATATGGGTCTAAAATATTTACTGTACTTTTAAGGAAGCAGTTCACAGCTGCTACTGAAGAAAAATAAACTCAAAAAGGTCATCTCAGATAGTTGGTGAGAGGTAAGCAAAATCACATCTCAGGTGTCTATACATTAAATTTACTACTGGAGACCTGTTAGAGTCCTGAAAGACTAAGGTTCCACAAAATAACTAGACAAGTATGTAGTAATCAGATTGCAGTCACTCAGAGAGGCAGCTTTTCAGCCACAAGAGAAGTTCACAACTGCATTCACATATTGCCTAAGCTAGGAACAAAAACATTCACAAGGAAGGAAAATTATAAGCAGACTACATCTGTTATACAACTGCTACTCAGAACTTTGGAATACTTTTTGCTCATCTACTCAGGCTACAAATCCCACACTGAACTGCTCTATTTCTGATGATATCTAGGATGGTAAGTACACTCTGAACATAGAAAATATTTTCAGTTACCTGTCAAGGAACATGAAATGACTTCAGCATTTAAAAAACTGATAGGAAGTTACTTATTCTACACTGAGCTTTATCCAATTTTAAGCAGATTATGAAGTCTTTTAGGTAAGTCATTCAGGAAAATTAAAATATTTTGCATTTGGTCATACAGCAAATCTGAGGAAGTCTGTTCTCATAACTCTAACACACACATTAGGAGTCATCCTCCTCTGTTTCGCAAGTCAAAGCATGTTCTTCTGAATGGAAAAATTTTAAACATATGGGTAGGCTTGGTCACCAGGAAACTCAGTAACAATAAACTTGGATTCAAAGAAGGAGAAAGGAAAGATTCACACAGAAGACCGCAAGAACCCCAACTTACATAAATCCCTAATAACGATGCCTAGCTTACAAACTAATTAATGGAATCAGTAACCAGAAAAAGACATTTAGTGTTTATACTGTACTTACATTTTAGAAGCTCCAAACCAAATATTTATGCTGAGGGGGGAATCAGCTTTTCCCCTAGCCTGTATAGTCACAAAACCATTCTACAGAAGCACTTTAAGTAAAGTAGAAAGCAATTATTTAAATAGCAAATTCATAAATTAGCATACATAACTGCAAGTATTCTGGGCTGTATAAGCTGTTAAAGTAATTAAAAACACCCTACTGGATCATTACTAAACCAAAACAGCATAACACTCTCCTCTTACATGCAAATATCACATGGTAATAATACAATACAAAATAATTCAATCTTCTAAATACCTAACTTCATCCTCTCAAAACAAATCTCAAGAAGATAACTTTTGTTGCATGAATGTCTCTAATAAGTTCAGGATATTCTGCATTTAGAAAGAAGGAATAGTTTCCAGAGATGAAAGCTGTCAGGAAAATTCAGTCCTCATACTTTAATTAATCTTACAAGAAAAACTCAAAATTCCTTAAAAGTTCCTCAACGTTCCTTAAAATTTCATCTACAAACCTCTGCACTCAGTGCAGACTACTATGTTAGCATTTTATGCTCACTTGGAGGTAACACTGTTAAAAAAGCCATCTCGTTCATCTTGATCTCATCTTGGAAAAGACCTGGTTTGTTGCCCAAAGTATAATTAACAATGTAATCCAGAGATGACATGGTTTTATAACTAGGTCTCTGCGTGTTCATTTATATACATATGTGTGTGTATGTATAAAAAAGATTTACCCTCCTGCATTTTTTCTGGCTTTACCTGAAAGCTAACTTGCACAGCAATATCAGATAACAGAGACAGTCAATTAAGTAATGCCCAGCTGATAACACCATTAACTGGGTGGTTTATGCAATACATTGCTTTTACATCTTCATCAGTTTCTGAGCCTCTAAGAACCTTTCCAGTAGAGCTACGGTTCTTTAATTAATTCAAGCCTACTCCTAACAAGTTTGTACTCCTGTCCTGTTTCATGGTTCCCTTAGTAGTCTACAAACCTTGGCATCTTTGGCCATAAATTTCTACTTTATGCATTAGAACCACTCCTCTCTTTTTTGGACAGTGGGTAAGAGCAAAATGGTCTCAACTGAAGTCCTTCTCAGAAAGTGAAAAAATGCTCACTTGCTTCCAAGCACAAGACAAGGTAAAGTAACAAATTGTTACTTGCACAAAACCTATTGGTTCTGGCAAAAAATTTCTCTCAAGTGACTGTTTTTCAGATATTTAAACAATGAGCCTTTTATGTTTACCCAAGAGACTTCATATGGACCTTTTAAGATTTTAAAATGTCAAGTTCAGTAAGATTCAATTAACTGTAAGGTAAGGCAGACTATATATCAATAAAATAAAACAGTTTGCCATAGCTTCATGCTTCAGCTCATATTTTTCTTTAAGGAATTTTACTGCAAGTAAAAAAGTTATCTTTTTACTGTGATAATGTTATCTTTTCCTCTTCAATTAAGTTCATAAGACAAAAGTCAGTCTGTATAAAATTTAAGTAACAGAGGACAAATGATTTCTTATATTTCATCCCATAAAAAGTATTTTCTCAAAAATCATTACATATTAAAAGGAATATTCCGAGGTAAATTTCCTTGTATAACAATAACAATATCCTCTCCTGCATTTTTAAAACCATCATATATCTTTGATTATAAACATAAAATCTCCTTAGACCAGAGTTCACCTGAACCCATTATCATACACATTCATGAAAGTGGACCTAACAATCAATTGCCAAGAGTGAATAGTGAGGTATGCATTAGCCTTGCAAAAATGTTTCTTTGAAGGATTCATCTTGATTTATATGATTTACTGATATTGTCTGTATAGGATATAAAGTTTAGCAGATGTGACTAACCCCAAGCCTAGTTTCACACCAGCTGAATTCAATCTAAGAGAGAACTCGGCTGGTGAAAGAGATGACAAAAACAAATTTAAAAAAAAATCAGAAATTTTTCAAATTCAACTATTTCAACTATAAAAACCCCCACTCGATATCATGCAAGGTATGATCCTGGCACAATTCAGCATTGCTACACAGGACTGGTAGCCACTGCTATTTTTCCTTGTCCTGTTTGACTGACTGGGAACAAGATCAGACAGGTGATATGTGTGCAAATTGTTCTGTTCACAATGCAGCTCCCATAGCTGCTACCACCAAAAAAGCACAGATGATGTAGTGGGAACAGGAGATTTTACCCCACCCTCAATATAAAGACTACATAATGTTGTACATAAAGGTATATGTTTGGCGTTTTGTACCAAAACTCTGGTACTCTACGCTTTCTCTACCCCTCTGGCTCCACAAACAATGAACGCAATTGAGCTTTCGGTACTAAAACATCTGTTCTCTTAAAATCACATTGTAGTTGTTAGTTGCAATTAAAGAAACTGAGCCTTATCACTGTCAGTTGTTTGCTTAATGAGCTGTAATATTTTTTTCTTATGGGCTTAGAGGGATGCTGTTCTTAAATTTACAGCCAGGAATCCAGAGCTCTCAAAGCCAAACCAAAAGCTAATGTAGAATTAAAACTGAAAAAAAATTTAAGAAACTTTCTGGAAGTGTTATTTTCCTAACTACCTTCTCTTAAATGAAAAATTCTGAACACACTTAATTAAAGCTGCACTCAGACTATGCTCATAGGAACTCTTGTGTTTAAATCAGTCCCCTGCTAGTGCAAGCAGCTATGCCATCAATTCCTTTTAGAAATGACTGAGCTATGTTTTAAAATAAATTCTATTTTGTGCTTCTATTCTTCTTGCTGTATTGGTTAAAAACCTTACCCTGATTTCCAGCATATGTCACTTTTACTCATTTCATATGCTGAGAATGTCCTCAAAGATAAACAGTTCTTTTCTCTTTCATTAAAGTTTACTCTACTGACATATTTAAAGCAAGCAACCATATGCTTCCTCAATCTTTATTTTTATAGGATCAGCAAGTCAGCTTTTTCTGTACGACAGGTTCACATTTTTGCATCTGTCATACTTTGAAGAATGTCTTTCTGAGAAGTTTTCCTGCACTGCCACCTTCTAACACATTTCACTGAAACTGCACCACTGAATACAGTCCTGAATTTAGCATTCCACATAGCAGTTTATTAATTTTTGACCAGCAATGTCAAGTTAGGCTTCTTTTCCACTGACTAAATTCCTGCTACCCAGGAATTTATGCGAAAAAAAAAAATTAGGCAAAAAAATTTTTTTTTTTTGCATATAAGAGTGTACAAACACAGTAGGTTTTTGCTCCCATAGTCTCCTTTATCATCTTCATTAAAGCCTAAGGCAGATCTCTTACTTAATTTTGGAGCCATATAAAATTTTTTTAATTTCTACCTGATCGTTATTACTTAGTAGTCAGTTTTCTTTTTTTTTTTTCTTTTTCTGAACATTGCTGAAAAAGATTTAGATATTTATTATATACCTTTATTATACACCTTTCCTGAACTTAGCTTCAAATACCAATACAACTTAGCATTTTCAGACGTCACACTATAGTCTAAATCCCTAAGATCCTTATCACATTGAATTTCACTACTTTACTCAATTATATTATATTAATTTTATTAAAATACTCTGAAATTGAGAGCCACAGATGCAGAGTTAATTCTGTTGATCATTAAATTAAATTAAACCTAAAATGAATCAGTATTTTTCTCTCAGGCTAGGGTTCTTTTTTCTCTGACCAATTCTCTCATGGACTCCTTACTGTTTTCCAAACCAACCTACCACCATGTCTTGCTAGTTTGGTGACAATGAAGTGAAGCAATGATGTGGGCAATTACACTGGGATGTAACTCAATCATACAATATTCTTAATATTTGTTCTCAATTTTTTATCTGGGTAGTTGTAACAGTTTACACTTTTTATAATATCGCAGAGCATGTTGCCAGCATTATCCCGAAAGAACACTTACTATTCTCTCCCAAATTAACTTCCATCTGAAATACTGCTTTTCTGTTAGCAGTACCTCATGAAATACTTGATCACTCTGCTAATGCTTTGTGTTTCTTTGCAGTCTACTACAACATTACTAAACAACATCAACCACCACCTTTGATTCTAGCTTTCCTGAACACCAACATGAAAGATACTTGTTCTTACACCTTCCAGCATCAGTCATAACCAATTGTAGCTTCTGTTTCTTAAATAACCTCTAACGAAATAGTTACCTATACAAATACAAATATTCAGTGTGTAACATAAAACCATTTTCATGCATAGAAGCACTAAATTCTGTCGGATGAAGATAATTTTTTTTTGCATATAAGAGCATACAAACACAGAGAATACCAGCTACTCCTCCTTTTATCACACACTTCTGTCTTGCTAAGTATTCACTACTTAAAACTGAAATAAACTTAATTGTTCTCATAACGCACCTTTAGGGTCAGCCTCACAACATTACACTCCTGCAGGGGGTTCAGTTTTAGCGTTTCTCCCAAGTTACTGCAGCCCGATGTTTGATGCTGCATTTCACAGCAAACACAGACACCATCACTGTCGAATTTAATCTGTGAAGGGGGAAAAAAAAAGAAAGGTCAGAGAAAGTATAAATCAACATAAATACACTTCCCAAAAAATATATTTACACTTACTATGACAGTAACAACTACTAAATGCAAAGTGAAAATCTCTATGCAGAATCCCCTGAAGCAGAATTCCTTCCATTGGCTAATATAAGCTATAAAACCAAGTAAAATATAGAAAGCAGATACAATACCAAAGAAGAGTGTTACTTTTTATGCCTCTTTTTGAAAAAAATTTGCTGTACAGGGGCAGAGGAAACCAGAGTAACTCAACCAAAACCACATTAAATCATACCCAATACGGAAAGACAAAAAATAATAGAAAAAAGTCAGAAAATATGCAAAACAGTCATGATCACAAATGTAACTTATCCTTACACACATATGGAAAAATAATTACAGAAGAAACTATGACATATACTTGAGAAGTGGAGGAAGTAAAGGTACACGTCATCTCATATTTTTACTTTGGAAAAGGTTTGCTCTCTATTTTCCTATGTTCAGTTCAGCCAAACCCAAAAAAACCCCCATCCAAACCCCAAAACCATAGCAATATTTATTCTTCTGCTTCCTTCCAACAAAGACTTTTTTAAGACAAAATTTAACTTCCTACATGTTTTTACCTAGCCTGTTAATATTAACTGTCATTGCTTTAGATTTTCTCAACTGGGTATTTCGATGCTCTCTTCATTCCCATTTTTGCAAGTTATATAAAGGGCCAACAATGGGATACAACACCTTACTTTTCCAGGTCACTGCAATTCAATCCAGGTTAGCATTGAGAAAAGTAATTACTGTCACATGGGAGTTCCTTGAACTATGAGTTTAAAAATACCAGTTCCCAGGTTTTTATACTCCAATAATCAGTAGTAAGGATGATACTCATGAGAAACTTCCACGGCTCCTCACGTAAAGAATAAAAGATCCAATGTACCGTTCAGGCATACTCAATCAGTCCTGCGTTCCTCCCAGTAAAGATGGAAACACCGTCACTGCATGGTGAGAGATCTGAATCACCATGTTACTTATGCTTTTACAAAATAAAATAATTAACTTTTCCAGATATAAATCTGCAAAAAAAATTCCTAATGCAAATACACATTTACTATTTAATTCAAATTGTCCCTAGGATATTGACAATTTCTTGAGCACAGATAGCAGCAGTCCTTGTAGAATGACCTCACACAGCCTTATACATAGAATCATTTCAACAGAATATTTTTTTACTGCTTCAGACCTCAAAGAATGTTTAAATTGTTGTATAATCTTAATAGATACATATTTAAGTATATGCATTTTTTAGTGTCACCCCTATTAGGCTTATCTAGTACTCTCTGCTTACATGCTGGTCACCAGAACAGCAGTTGCAAAAGAAGAAATAAGAGTCCATTAAAGAAACATAATAAAATTTACCAGATGAGATGGAGATGAATGAATACTTGTCATACACAGTGATGACTGTGCTAAGGGCAGGATGCTACCTCAGTGGGCTTCAGTTCCTGAGACTCATCTGGCCCTCTAACCAGTATAATTTGTAAAAAGGCTTTAAAAAAATCTGGGTATGTAAATTATACTATTTCCCATATACTCAAAGGCAGCACTGGAAATAATTGTCTACGGCAACTCACAAAGAATGGTCATATCCTAAGCCATAGACAGTGTAAAAAAAAAAAAAAAAGAAAAAAATATATATAGTTTGAGCACCTTTATAATAGTTGTGTTATTTATTTCTAATTAGCATACAATTTAATTCACAAGGCTGTTTTTAACAATTTCATACAGCATTTTTTTTCAATTTTTGTCATCTTTCAATACTTTTAAAATGTGAAAGATCTGAGGAAAACCCAATGATCATAGTTTATGATCAGATCAATGGAGAATACAAAGCACTGAATGCCCCAGGGAGGTCGTGCTCCCGAACCTCTCTGGGAACGTCACAAGTGGTGTCAACTGTTAGATAAATGCCACAGAAGAAGTTCAAAACGTACATTTTGAATTTAGAGCTGTGTCAAATTCAGCGGCCAGAATGCTACAGCACACCTGCTATACCAGCACCAGGCACACAGCAAATCAATAGTCTTCAGCTGCTAAAAAGTTTTTATAATGAGGAAAAGGGACTTCAGACAAAGCTATCTACTATAAGATCATTTATTCTCTGATTCATGCTGCCTTGTTTAATGAAAGATTATCACTGACTCACGATGGGATGTATTTGACATTTCTAATATAAATACAGATCCCAAGTCTACTTTTATCTCATGTAATGAACAGGTGTCACAGAAATAAGGATGAAATGAGAAATACTTTCTTGGTCAAGATTCCCCGTCTATGAGAGATTCTCAATTCATTCTGAAAGATGTTCCTTTATTTTGTACAGCACAGTAACTCTCCCTTTAATTCAATTATTAAAAAGAGTTAAAAGAGAATTGCTTACATGATAGTTCCTGCAAAATATAAGGACATCTTAGAATCATAGCACATTCAAAAACATCTAAGATTTGCAACCAGACTGCAACCCAAAACTCCTTTTTAATCTTGGGCATACATTTGCTGAGAGCTTTTAAGAGTTTGCCCCACTGTGTACCTTTTCCTTCAAATGTTTGTGAAGTGACATCTTTGCTCACTTGTCCTTCTGTAACGGAGCGGTACAAAAGGCTGAGCACATCATTGCACCTGTGCTTTCAACAGTGCAGCAGCTGGAAGAAGTTTGGAGCCCTTGTGCTCATCACTGCCCTATTGCTATCTCACACTCATGCAGACAGGATCAAGGATTCACACAGCTATCCTCTCACCTAAACATTGTCAAAAATAACTTTTCTTTCCTTGTGTTCAGATCAGAACTCAAATGCCACTCACTGTCTGGCTTCATAAATAGAGAGAGCAGTACAAACAGTAGAGCTACTGGGAGGAACTGGAACTGCTCCCTCCAGCTGCAGGGCTGGTGGTGCCAGCCTCAGACACACTTACACCAGCAGTGCCTCCAAAACCGTGCTCCTTCTCCTATCTCTGCTGTGGTTAAATCTCTTCTTGGTTGGCAGAGCCCAAGAAGAAAGCATCATTCATTTCATCCCCTGCACATACTCTCCACTATGCTGTATATATTTGCGTTCCACTTTGTGGTTCTTACTCATGCTAGTAAGCGTAGTCAGTAATCACAGTATACTTTGTGTAACTTTCATTTTTACGGCAGCGGCACAGTCACCCTCATCCAAAACATATTTAAGATTTCAAACATGAGCCTGACCTGCCCGTATGTATAAATTGTCTTTTAAGTTTATTTTGTCTTGCCAAAAAGTGGTACTGTTACTTCAAAAGTGATAAAAACATGAAGTAACGGTGTAACTTTGTGTTCTACTCTTTCCTTATTACAAAGGTAAAACACCTAGTGAAAGTAGTTATATATTTTACTTTTTCTTCTAAATCAACCTTCAGGGGTTTTTATAGGGAAAATAAATACAGCAGGACAAAGCTTCAGAACAAAATATAAAAGTTCAGAAGTTGAAAACAAGGCAGTGAAGTGCAAGAAAGCCTCACTGGTATGTTTATGGGAAGGAATTTTAGTCAATTATAGCAGCTTATGCAAAGAGAAAGAGCAGGAGGATCCAGTAAGGAATAAAGTTGAGTTGTAGGGAAATATCAAGAGAAAAAACTGACAAGTGAATAAGAACAAAAAAAAAAGTATTATGTATTTTCCTGGAATTTTAAAAATTGTTTTTCAATATGCACAGAATTGAACGCAGCTACAGCCCAAAATGGAATAAAAAGAAACCTCAGTTCTGGAACTGGGCTATGCCATTCATCTCTACGTGAACATGCACTTGCTTTGCTTTTCCTTATTTTGTTTATTCCAACTAAAAATAATGCAGGGAAAAAGGAGTCTTTCTTTATACATTACTATAACCACAAGCCAATTTCAGCTGTACAACTGAAAAATAAATTATAAGCAATCTTTCTATACACAGACAGATCCTATCACTACTTTTCTGAATAATAAGCAGCTGTAAATTTGATTAAAACTAGAGCATTTATTTTTAAATGAATAAGTGACTCACAATAAGACAGGTATACCCAGTAAAGACAAATAAAGACTAAGGAATAAAACACCACTAACAAAATTCTATCTTGTGAAGTAATAGAATATAAATTAAAATATACAAATTTCTGTACCCACATATGTTAAGCACAATTTTCAGAGATTAATTTTTTGAGAAAGAAATGCATATGACAGAAAAGTTAGTTTCTCATACACACATTAATGAACAGCCTGAGTGTGTAACTGCTCTATACGCATCCTACTCTCACTGATTTAAAACAGTATCTCGAGGTTTTGGCTGCAGGATCTACAGCTAATCACGGGGGGAAAAACTCCAATTAAGTTTTCATAACAAGGCATTAAAGCTACCAGTATTTTTTTGTTCCTCAGTGTTGTGTGTTGCTAAGCTGCAGGATAAAGAGCACAAATACTAAATTGACAAATTACACATTCAAAATGCTAACATATGGCAAGCACATTTTACATATTCACACAAAAATATATATTATGGAATCTACAATAAATCCCCAGTGTTTAAAGGAAAATAAGACCCTCATCTCATTCTTTTTCTTCAAACTACTCTACATGTGAAATGCTTCTGAACTTAAACTCCACAACACAGTAGATACTATTATCACTTTTCAAGCCATACATTCAGCGTGAATAAGTTTGATGGAAATACTGGAAGTAAAAAAGAGTTTATTTTGAATTTGACTTTTGTACTGCATTGTGCTTGGAAGTTCACTAGCATATTTTTGTCTGGTACAATTCCATTGGATGTTAACTACTTCTCAAACTGCATGTCTACAAGCACTGGATTTTGACTTCCAGAACTTCATCGCCATAAAGTAAATTTGTATCCTAGAAGGCAATCAAAGGATTTGGAGCTCTCTGATAATGCACACCCAGTCGGTGTACACCCACACGGTGCAGGACTGCACAGATCTACAACTCTGAAGGTTAGCCATCTGAGGAATTAACATGAAATATAAGTTTAGAACAAGCTGTTAAGAAACTGGTATTTTTCCTTTTTGAGCGAAAAGCAGTAATAAAATAATTAAACATGTTCAACATAATACATAATCAAATTCTGAGTTCACTACAGTGGGTGGTCCACAAGAACAGAACTCTAGAATTTCATAGGTACAAGCACTTCAACATGGCAATATAATTTGTTCACATGCAAGTCCCCAACCTGACTGAAATGTGATTTTGAGTAAGGAAAATCTAAAAAGGAAGGTCTGGGCAGAAGAAACTGTAATATTTTTTTAAACAATTGTGATTGATATGATATGATATGATATGATAAACAGTCACAATGAAATTAAATTGCCCTCAACTAGTACAACACACTGTGGCAAAGCTACTTAGTATTTAGAATCATAGAATCATCTAGGTTGGAAGAGACCCTTGGGATCATCAAGTCCAACCATCAACCCTACTCTACAAAGTTCTCCCTTACACCATATCCCCCAACACCACATCTAAGCGACTCTTAAACACATCCAGGGATGGTGACTCAACCACCTCCCTGGGCAGCCTATTCCAATGCCCGACCACTCTTTCTGTGAAAAATTCTTTCCTAATGTTCAGTCTAAACCTACCCTGTTGGAGCTTGAAGCCATTCCCTCTCGTTCTGTCATTAATTACCTGTGCGAAGAGACCAGCACCAACCTCTCTACAGTGTCCTTTCAAGTAGTTGTAGAGAGTGATGAGGTCTCTCCTCAGTCTCCTCTTCCTCAGATTAAACAGTCCCAGCTCCTTCAACCGCTCTTCATATGATTTGTTTTCCAGGCCCTTCACCAGCTTCGTTGCCCTCCTCTGCACTCGCTCCAGCACCTCGATATCTCTCTGGTATTGAGGTGCCCAAAACTGGACACAATAGTCCAGGTGTGGCCTCACCAGTGCTGAGTGCAGGGGGACAATCACCTCCCTACTTCTGCTGGTCACGCTATTTCTAATACAAGCCAGGATGCCATTGGCTTTCTTGGCCACCTGGGCACACTGCCGGCTCATATTCAGCTGCTTGTCAATTAGAACCCCCAGGTCTCTTTCTTCCAGGCAGCTTTCCAGTCACATTTCCCCAAGCCTGTAGCGCTGCTTGGGGTTATTGTGGCCCAAGTGCAGAACCTGGCACTTGCCCTTGTTGAAACTCATACCATTGATGTTGGCCCAATGATCCAATCTATCTACGTCTCTCTGTAGAGCTTCCCTATCCTCCTGGGAATCAACACTCCTGCTTAACTTGGCGTCATCTGCGAACTTGCTGATGATACACCCTATGTCCTTGTCAAGATCATCAATAAAGATGTTAAACAGAAATGGTCCTAACCTGAGCCCTGAGGCACACCACTCGTGACCGGCCACCAGCTGGATTTAAATCCATTGAGCACCACTCTTTGGGACCTTCCAGTCAGCCATTGCTTGACCCAGCGGATTGTATGCTCATCCAGGCCGTGTGAAGCCAGTTTTTCCATGAGAATTGTATGGGGGACAGTATCGAATGCTTTTCGAAAGTCCAGGTATACAATATCAACAGCCTTTCCCTCATCCAATAATCTGGTTATCTTGTCATAGAAGGAGATCAGGTTTGTCTGGCAGGACCTGCCTTCTATAAACCCATGCTGACTAGGCCTGATCCCCTGGTTGCCCATTATGTGGGTTTTGATGGCACTCAAGATGACCTGCTCCATGACCTTCCCTGGTATCGAGGTTAGACTGACAGATCTATAGTTTCCTGGATCCTCCTTTTTGCCTTTCTTGTAGATGGGTGTTACATTTGCCATCCTCCAGTCCATTGGGACCTCCCCAGTTAGCCATGACTTCCTGTAAATGATGGAAAGCGGTTTGGCGAGCACGTCTGCCAACTCTTTCAGCGCTCTTGGGTGTAGCCCATCTGGTCCCATAGACTTGCGTGCATCCAAGCGGCATAGCAGGTCACTGATCTCTTCCTCTTTAATCATGATGCCCTTGTTCTGCTTCCCCTCCCTGTCTCCTAGCTCATGAGGCTGGGTGTCCAGGGAACAGCTAGTTCCACTGCTAAAGACTGACGCGAAGTAGGCGTTTCATTGTGGTCTGAAAATTGAAACTAGCAGTTTGAATGTTTGTTCTATCTTCTTTTGCTGGCTCAGTGCTTCACTAGTGCAGAGGAAAATTTGCACATTCCTGCAGCAGGAATTAAAAGCTCGGGGAAGTACAAATGAACCGTAACTGTTGCTTTCTAATTTACTAGTCAAGTACACTGGCTTTGGAAAAAAATGTTATTTGCAAGATTTTTGCTTTAGTGACACCTTCCATTAACCTGGAGAAAAAAGCAAAGATTTCCTTTGAATTCTGCCACAAGAAAAGAAATGGGGAAAGCACCTCCGCAGGCAGGTCCTACACGGCCACCCACCAAACCACTTACCCCCAAAATGGCACCCAACGACATGCCTGCTTCCATCTGCGAACCCTCTGCCTGCCCACTGAAAGCACTTCTTCGATACCATGCCCTTCCCTCGCTGGTGGTTAGAGCAAGACTAAAGTAGGCAAGACAAAGGAGGGAAGAAGGGGGGCAAATATACAGATAAAGAACCCAAGGCTGTTTTAAAGTTCAGATCAAATGTGGTCCCATGAAAATCACTGAATCTAGGATATTTTGAAACAACATTATATTTCCAAGTGGAAAACATCCCAAAGAACTAAAACACGTTTGGGTTTGGTTTTGGTTTTCTTGGGGTTTTTTTGTTTTGTTTTAATTTTTTTTTAAAGCTGGAGAAAGGTAAAAAAATAAAAAAGAAAAGAAGAAAAGCAATTTTTCCTGATCCAGCTTTCTTTTTTTCTTCTAAATATCACTTTATCCAAAACAAATTTATTCCTTTTAATTTTCATCAATGATCTAAGAATTCAACTGCACATCTCAGTCACTGCTTACTTCTGCAGCAGTAGTTTTCCTATTAGAGGTGGTGATTCTGACCAAAATTGAAGAGGAAACATGGGGTTCCTAATCATAATAGAGGTCACTGAAGATGATCACCTAAAAGAATAAAAAAAACTTTCTGTTGACTTAGGTCTTTTTCTTGATAGTGAACATCTAAGCACTGGCTGGAGCCAATGTTTTCTTTGTCCGTGAATGTGCTAATTAAGCAGAATTTTGCTTATTTCAACTTTCTGTCCCCTCAATATCACTTTGTTGATTTTCATTAACTTGATTTTCTTCCTTTTGTCCTACACCTATATTATAGCTTGAATTAGGAGAAATTAAAATGCTCCCTTAGTCTGAGTCTTTATTAAATGATAAATCCTGTCAACATGTTTAAACATAGACTCCAACAAGCACACACAGAATCTCAGTCATGAGCAGTCTGAGAGAGCAACTGAGTCATCTTAGGGATTTTTCAGCTGGCTTTGCTGAGTAGCTCTGTTTGCTAATTGCTGTCTCAAAGGAACTAGAAAAGCAGACACACACACGCAGCAAAAGCCATGCACGCACTAAGCCACCACGGCACCAATGGCACTGTTCTTGCTACAAACATTCCTCTCCATCTGGGACAGGATTTGCTGTTTAAATTCTATTCCCACAGTTTACTGAACATCTGTCAAAACAGTGTCAGTAATGACGCTGGTTACTCCTCAGCCAGAGGTGAAAGACTGCACACACAAGTACAAATGGCTCCCCTCAGCCAGATATACATATGTACACATTTTTTTCATTTATTACTATAGCCAATTTAATGTCAAAACCAGTACATAATTAAGAACATGCTGGTTCTGAAATAATTATGTATCAAACAGCACAAAAATTGTAGGCGATTTTGTCAACAAATCAGTGAGCTATTGAACAAGGAAAAAGTAAATTCATGTTTCCAAAATTCCAATGTTCCTTCCTTTTTTTTCTTTAGGGCTTTGTTACTATCCTACATGAGAAACGTGGCAAAATGGCATTGCTTGAGAATATGGAACACGATGTATCAACCAGCAGAGCATGATGTCTAGACACAAGCTTAAGATATTCATCACAATGTTGCTCCAGGCAAAATACCGTGTTTGAAAATTATAGCAGATAGATCACATGATATAGTTATATAGTTGCATCATATAGTTAGGAAAGCATTCATTCTGAGAGACTATTTATTCTTTCTTCCATGCAGATATGAAACCATTTTTGTAAGTCTTCATGGGAAGTTCTGATATAATGCAGTCCCTGGAAGTAACTTCTAAATAGTCCTAATATCAAAGCAAGGATCTCAAAACAAATTAGTAAGACTCACTTCAAAGATCTTCCACCTATGATACTTCTTTTTTTTCATTGTAAAACCACCAAACCCCACAACAAAAATGCTATTTTCCTGCAGCACTCCACATGCATCTTATAATAGCTCCAGGTTCCACCAGTTGATTTTTCCAGCTTTGCAGGACAACCCCAAATCCCCATCAAAATGAGAGCCAGGAACTTTATCAAGAGCTTCCCAGATCAACTATTTGATAGGGAAAACCATCCCTTCCTCTCTTTGGATCACTGCTGGGTTTCCACCGAAAATCAGCTATCTGGCTCCATACACTTGGTTCTACAAAGCCTTTACTCCAATCACACCTGGAAATCGCAAGCACTGTAGAAAGCTTCGCAGAGTACCTAACTGATAGAGCTGCAGACACCCCCTCAAACAGGAGGAGTGACAGGAAAACCGAACAGAGGCTTAAAAGCTGACTAAACAAGGTGAAGGCATGTGACAGGTCACACCCAAATGGTTTCCTGTTTGTACATGTCGTGTGCCTTTCAAAATATTTGCCAAAACATTTTATAATATTTTAACTTAGTTTTATTAACTATATTGTTTGCAAACGGAAGCCTGAAGGGTTTTTACTGAACAAAAACCTTAGAACAAAAGAGGAAAACAATGGCTGGATAGAAGAGGTATGCAAGCATTTTGTGGAGTCATCTGTTGGCATTAGAGGTGAAAACATCTTTTCTCTTTATCATTCAAATCAATGCCTTGGGGTGCATATGTGCACATACTATTACTACTTAATGAATCCTATGATTCATAAACTCATACAGTTTAAACAGTTTGACTAGTCTACTGACAGCCAGATTATACTAAAAAGAGCACTGATGCATATCCCTAATCATTCTCCAGTCCATTTGTCAACCTTACAATTTAATGTCATTTGTTTCCTGAATTTAGGGGGGAGGAGGAGGGAGAATCATTGTTTTATTCTTTATTTTAAATCAGAGATTTCAGACATTAATTTAGTTCTGTAGACATCTTCATAAGTTTAAGTCAGAAAATATGTTACAGTTCAATGTATATGTACTTTTCTCCTGAGATAAAATCATAAAGACTTTAGGTATACTGTACCTTTTAATCATTTAGAGCATGCCACATTGTGATAATTTTTATTATTCCGTATATTCTGTATTTTATTTAATAAAAGTAACATTAATTTGCTTTGGAAATTAAAAAAAGAACTAATTTTGGTCAGCAAATAAAATATTAACATACACATACCAAATCACTACATCTGTGAAATACACTAGCTGTATAAGGAGCTGTTGGATGAAACCCTGATACTGCTGACATCAAATGGACTCGATGATCTCAAAGGCCCCTTCCAACCAAGAAGATTCTGTGATTCTGTGAAATGGCAATCACTGCATTGCCTTCATGTGGCCTGTATTCCACCAATTCTGTTTAAATATCATTTGTACCATGACACTAAGAAGTAAGCCTTTCTAATATTACAGCTTACTTTTTGAGATAACAAAACACTGTAAACACATTAGCACTTTAACTCTCAAACTTTTCGCATGATTTTTCATGTTGTAAGGCCTACAGATGGCTCTACTAAACACATACTGTTTTGAAAATTGAAGGAATATGTGTATGAAACCCAAACAAATGAAAAATAAAATCCATTGCCCTTTCTGAGAGACTTGTTTTTCATTACTCACCAACTGACATCCTTCCAGGGACTTTACCAGCTGAGCGTTCTGACAAGAGAGAATGGAACCAGCCAAGTTCAGCATTACGCACACTGCAGACAGCAGCATGAAAAAGGTTATCTGGAAAAAAACCAAACAGCCTATTATTATTCACTGCAAGAGGCAAACAAGAAAAAAAATATCATTTAGATGTTCAAGAACTTCCAGCCTGTCATACAATTACATGGATGGTAACATTTTATACATTTTAAAGAAGAAAGTAGAGTATTCTTTAATCTGACAACATCCTGAGGCTCACACTGTAAGAGAAAGCTAAATCAAAACTAGACTTGACTATCACCTATTTTTCTCCAGCCATTTCAAAATCATCCATTTATCTCCCACTTTTATCACACACTCTTATTAGTCTTAAAACAATTTAAATCCCTTTTGATGAAGGTATGGGTATCTGAAAGAGGAAAAGTATTTGTAAATATCATACAACACGAGTTTGTACAAGTTAGGGGAAAAAAAGGTGAACAAAATTCTGGATACATATAACTACTTGGCTTTCAAACAACAATTACAATTTAAGCAGCATCTCCCATATCAGCTCAGCTACTCGTTGTGTTAATTACTCCTTTAGCCCCCTTTCAAAATATGTCAAAAGAATCATTAACTTGATTACATCATCTTAACTATCATTTTAATGCTTTAAACGTAAAAAATCTGGCCCAGTGTGGGCAGACAGAAATCTCAATATGTAGGGAAACAGAAAGGCACAAGCAGTAAGAGGCCTAGAATAAACGTGCTCAATATGCGGCCACCTTAAATATCCAGTGTTCACGTTGCCATGTAACACACATACTCCCATTGAGTTCTGTGAAATTAGTAAAAAATTTTGTTGCATCTTTTTTCCATATGTATCCCTATAGTTTACAATCTTTCCAGTCACTGTTCTCAGAAGATGTTATCTTCCATCAATGCATACTCTACAAATATTTTTGGTAACCTTAAAACCAAAATGGTTGGATCTTTTTAAGTGTTTTTCAAATGAAAAACAAGAATTTGAATAGTTTCCCTCTTCACCAACCTAAGCCTTACTTGACAGAAAAATTCCCAATTGATATATCTAGGGGTTAAATTATATCTCCATTGCATATTTTGAAAGAAAACAAGATTTCAACTGTTTTTACACTCCTATATTGTGTGGAGACATAAAAACATCAATTAACACATTAACAGGCATTAAAAAAAAAAATGTTCAGTGTGCCTAATGTTTTTATCACAAATCAGTCTTTTCTAACATTGGCACAAGTACAGCAGAAAAGATAAACATATCTGCAACCCTTTGAAGGAGTGGTCATTGTGGATTACGATGGACAGCCAACACTATACTATGAAACTGTACATCAAGTTAGATATACATTATTCATGAAATTCACTATGTCTAATTTCCACATTAAAAGTTTCCTCAGAAAGTGAGCTACTGAATGTTTGCTCTGAGGGCTCAGTATGATGTACTTACAGGAGCAGTATGAAACTACTGGCAAAGAATGTAAGAGGCAGTTAACCCAATGACCAAGGGCAAGTGTTAGACACTGAAGGGCTATGACAACTTAATGCTGCTTTAAAACTACAGTATTATATTCTTCACCTTACTAACTACAACATACAAACAAGATAAAATATTCCTAGAATTCAGGAAGATGCATTAATACCACTAAGCTCCAAAAAGCTTCAGAGCCACGAAGAATTTGTACATAAACAAAAAGCGAAGCCAATTGATTTATTATGACATGGAGTTAGCAGAATTAATTGGAGAAGTCAAAGCTGATATTCTATACAAAGCAATCAATAGAAGAAATGCTAATAGGTCTTCCTAATTAAATGTTATCATAGTCCTAAACTAATTCTACAAAACTAATTAGCTGTGCTTTGAGGCAATTATTTAAAATGATATAACAACTCACAATTTGAGATGCCGTCTTGCACCTGGAATAATAAACTAGCTTAATTCTCTTCATGACCTGACTCTCCTTTTTTTCATTTGTTTTTTTCAGTAATTTTGAGGTTCAGGTCACACAAAGTAAGTTCTCCTAGCCTTCTCATAACTTCTGTCTTTAAGAATAAAACTATTTTAAGATCAAGCCTTTACAGCAGCTCTCCACCAAAGGAGAAAAAATTTTGCAATGCAAAGGGAGGCCAAGGCCAGAGCCTAGTAGAATATCTTTACTGTACTCCTGAAAGAAAGGGGTGAAGGACATTTGATTGTAGGCATCGCAACAGCAAGCAACCTTACCAGTTTCTATTTAATCATCATTGTTCCTTTGCAGAAGTCTCAACTTCTATGATCATATAATTATGTGAATCTCTCAGATTTCAGCTAAAATAAAACACTTTCTAGGCTGCTTGATCATCACATAAAAAAAGTCTCATCCAAGACTACACATTTCAAAACCATCCCTTTCACCCAATTTATTAAAAGAAAGCTGGTGAATTTTAAGTCTATGTCATGGAATTTCAACAGCTGAGTTTAATACAGCTAGAGCTGGTCTTTGAAATTCCTACCATAGCATCAAAACCAGTTGTAGTGGAAAAGATAAAGGACCATCTTATCTTTCCTTTTATTCTGCCTATTCATGAATCAAAGCCTCAATGAAAGTTTAGGGACTGGGTCACACTAACAAAGTCTCCAGGTTCTGACAGACTCCTTCCCAGTCGAAGTTTCTGGCTTTATTTAATTATAGATTTACACATACAGCTGGACTAGCAGTAAAATGGGAATGTGAACATAAAACCTTTTTGCAGAGTGGTTTGAAATTTACTGATGAAAAATCCTCTTTAGAAGGGTATGTGTTATTTTCACCTTTGATTTTGGAAACAGTCTACATTCATGCTATTGTTTCCTTACTAAACTTTTACAGAGTTCCCATTTTCCTTATCAGTCATAAACTTCATAAACAAAAATGTTGTATAAACCAGATTGAATAATTAATTTATAAGTAGACTGATTAATGAAGGATAATTTGTGATTTTGTGTTCAGCTAAACTATGATGTCACTTTGTTTCAACAGTGCCCTGGGAAATTCATTACGATTTTGTTCACAGTCTTAGGACCACACCGAGATATTTGATATAGGCATCCTTCCCTGCTGTGCTGGAAGAGTTATACTTCCCCAAATTTTGGAGAAGAGTCAAAAATAAATTTACAATTCAAAAAATTTCTCAACTGATTACTCTTTACTCCTTCAGAAAGCTGGCAGAACACAGCAATTTAAAATAGGTTGCAGTGGTCCCCTGCTATGGCAGATCTGAAGAGCCATGCCAGGAACTAGGGAAAGGCAGAGCCACATGAGGGTCCCCTTTACACTCCCTCACAGGCAAGAAGAACCTGCCTTTCATTTGCATGACTGAAATTTTCAAATAGAATAACACTACATTAAAGCAGAAATGATGCTCAGAGCAACAGTACTGAACATCATCCTTCAAAAGAATAAGAATCAACGATAACAGTCTTGGTGGGTTTTTTTCCAGACATGAATTTTAGCACAAAGACTTTTTAGTAAAATGATACAGTTCAAAACAAAAACAAGAGAGTGCCAAATATCTTCCATTTCCTCCTTCTACTGAGTGAAGAAAGAGGTGTTTAGGGTACAGAACACAGGAAATTATCAACAATAATGCAGCTTATGCTGGTGGAGTATCACAAAATAGATACTGCATATTGATATAAAACACAAATGGAGGAATATGCCTTCAAGGACTAACCAGATTGCCAGCCACCAATATTTATGAAGCTTATCTTTCTAATAAGTAAAACAAATGCACTGGCTTATTTCATTCCCTCAGCTGCAACAATAAAGAAAACAGAAGAGAGATGCCAGATCACACACAGTCCTGCTGTTCACTCTGCCCACAACACATTCAGCCTTAACTAACATGACTGCTCAATCTCCTCCCATTTTGTCTTAACTTGTAAGCAGTAAAACGAACATAAAGATGAATGTAGTGAAAGAAAAAAGATTATCATAATTCTATTCATGTTTCTTTGAATAATATGTCTATATACATATTCCACATATTTATGTTTTATACATATTTTTTGAGAGTATCACAAATCCTTTGAAGTGATTCCATTGTGTTTTGCTCACAGGCAAAATTAACACTTACTATCTAGATAAAGATTCATGTCTGAGGTAGGTATCTGAGGTAGGTACATTGTCTTTTGAGACAAAAAAATTAAGCATATTCAGTTATTCCATACAGGGATCACCTCTAGAGACTTCCTTGACAGGTCAAGTATCTATACAGGTCTTGATCTGACTGATCAGATCACCAAAAAAAGCATAAATAAAAGACACACAGGATCGCAGAAGACTCTTATGTTCTTCAGTAGAATGAACATCTCATTAATTCAAAGGTGAATTACTTTTGAAACAAAGAACAGGGGAAACTTTGCCTTTCAGTCACTTCTGTGTCCTCAGAAAAAGAATCATACATTGAGTATGCAGGCTAACCTCTGCTTCTGAATTTCTTGCAATGAATGACATCAAGGGAGTGCACTCACCATGCACGAATCTACAAATGGAAATACTATGTTCTGGGATTCTAAGGAGGAGTCAGCTTCTAGCCTAATGCTATTAATTCAACTGCAACGAACCCATGCACTCGTCTGTAAATTCTCTTTTGACATGACCTCTCTGGCAAACAACTGGGAAAAGGTTTAATTATCACTAATATTCTGATAAGCCTTGATTATTTCTGCAATATCAAATTGATGCAATATATTTTGCAAAATACTAAGGGACACTGCAGGATAGGCATTAGCTAAAGAAAGCAAACTGCAATTTCGTAAGGAATTAACCCCCACGTATATTCCAGAAATTGGTTTTAATTGAATTACACATTTCTGAAAACTGTTTTAAGTATAATTATTCAGAGTATATCAAGAATGAGTTTTTATCATTGCAGTCCTGAGATGCACACTTAATAAGAGACTACACCATGCAAATCTGCACAGACTGAAAAATCAGTTCTTATCATGCCTTTACAAGGGACAGCCCGTAACAAGGGACCTTCCATATTGAAAGAAAAAAATAATAATTATTTAAGCCCTAGCCCTAGCAGGTTATGTTATCTTTCCACTGTAAAGGAATTTATTTGTAGTCGTATCTTTAGTAAGATTTGTAAACATGCCTCCAAAAATTAAATAAAGAGTACCATGGAAATTATTCAGACTAAGGAGGCCTAGATATACTGAAAAAGTTTGAAAATGCAGTGCATTTATTACTTATTTTTCCTACTCCGACCCCTGTTATTCCTTCTTCACATTTCTGACACCATGCTATTTTTGATAGCTGATTAAAACAAAACCTATTCACTGAACTATACTAAAAATGAGGCAAGAACTTTGGCAAACATCACCTTCTAGTGACACAATGTTTTCAACTTTCTTAAGAGGACACAAGCCTAAGAATTAATGTGTATTAAATAAAGAATATGAAAATACGTAAATATAATTATTTTAATTAATTTTACAGACTGTATATGCCATCAGAAGAATATTTCTCCTATCAACGTTGCAATTCTGCCTTGTATTTTTCAGTCACCATAGCTTGAGCAATAAAACATGAAAAACTAATCTGAAAGACAGCTATACTCCCCAAAACTCACTCACTTGTTTGACGCTAATACACAGCTTAAATCAGTGTCAAAATGGTTGTTAGTCATACTGCAAGAGAACAAAACACTGAAGATTATATTACTATTCAATATTTTCACAGTGCAATGACTTTCAGGAAGGAAGAACTTCCAGAGCAATACTGAAAAAGTTAGGCAGTTTGGCAAAATGCAGAAATGACCCACAGAAAGATCTAAAGTGCAACTATGAATATGCATTGAATTCACATTTTATAGAACAAAAATACGAATTAACAACTATCTCCTTCTTATCTTGATTATTCCAATACTAGTCACTCATGCCATTTCAACAACAGAAATGAACTTAGTGAAATTAGTAACTTGGTTTTAATACCAAAAACCCTCGCAGAGATATGAAAAGGACATATTTTTATTTGATTAATTCTATGAAATGTGCATTTTTTAGTATGGCAGAGAAAACATTGAAAACCCACCATATTGCCAGCCTGAAGTTGTATGAAACCTGCATCTACACTGGTGTCTGGATGCATCTGAGATATGAAGTGTTAATTTAAAAGTCATCTGTAAGATAGGGTAGTTCCCCACCATATTTTCTAGATAAAGTAGTATGTGAGATAATCCATTTGTACATCACCATAGAAATTTTTTTTTGTTTCCTTATTAGTTATTTTACTGACAACTCAATAAAGGGACATATCCTGGAAAAAAATAAAATAATTGCATTTCAGAAGCATATAGCGTTCTAATCTTCTTTCTTCCCCCTTTGTCCCTTCTCCACCTGTAATTATATTCCAGGAAAATATTGCAGTAGCTCAAATACTTCTATAGCAAAAGTAATTTATGCCAACTTTATTCTCATTTGAGCAACTACTTCAGTTCTCAAAAAGCAGAAAGATAGAATATAATCTTTGTGGGAGACAGTCCTTGCATCGTAGCTGAGCTTGATTAAAAGGCACTATGGTGTCCTAAATCTGCTGCAATGACGAAAGAACTTCTGCTCACCTGTACTACACTTGGCTTTTAGGTAGAAGAGACTAAAAATGGCTTGCAGTTGTATGTTGCCAAAACTGCACCATTAAAGCTAAACTTATAGAGTATAAAAATGCTAACATAGGACATTTACGATACCTTCTCTATTCTCACCAGTGACCTTATGACTGGTGGTTAAAAGGAAAGTACAATGTCTCTTTAAAAACAATTAAAAAAAAAGCCTGTTTTACTATGAAGTTTTGTTTCAATCACATTACTTATTCACATTGCATTCTTCTATGTTTTCTTATCACCTCTCCTTTGAAAGAGTCCTTTTCCTTCTATCTTTCTGCTGTCCAGTATCTGCCACCATACAGGAAACACCACAGGTCAGGGACCAGTTGCAAACTGTGTGCTGCCTGCTCAGTATGGGTGTCCTTGGCAGAGCAGCTCGCCAGCCAAAGAGGAAAAGTGTTCAAGTCATGCTGCAGTCTTCCTCTTAGTGGGAACGCTCATTCATGTTATATCCTCTACTCAGCTACCACTTTTATCTATACGTCAGGGATTTTTCTCTCTTTAAAATCTATCTTCTTCTGTCAGATTTGGTTGAAATTGTTCTGTTGGTTCAAACATTACTGGGGAGGAACAGTGGACAAAGACTTTATAAATACTGTTTCTTTAGAAAAATACTGGAACATAGGTTTGTACACAGCAATTCAGAAGATCTGGGAATGTGGAAAGTCTGAAAACTCTAGGGCGAAGAGAGATTGGCAGCCCTAAATCTACACTTCCATATATGTGCAGAACTATACTTCTGTAAAAATGAATAATGCTTTGATCGGAACATGTTTGCAAAATTATTTTAATGTACCATAAGATTCTCTCACCTATACCTCCAGTTTAAAGCTTTTTTTTTTGTCTGATAATTGTTTTTGTCATAATTTGGTACAGTTGAAAAAGGTGAAGGATAACAAACCTTTTACATACAAATGTCTTCTTGCACTGTGAAAACTCACACAGTGGCAACTCTCACATGTCCCTGTCCCCTATGAAAACTGTGAGATTCCTTATTTTTTCTCATAATGTAATATTTTTGCTGTAAGGAAGCTTGTACTCAAATAGTGATGCTGTACAACAACATGTAAAATTACATATCAACACATTTTGGCATTTTATTTTGTTTAAAATATAGTTCATTTTTAAGGCAATCTTTAAGAATAGCAGACAGTATGGTGATAGCAATCTGAGAATTAGCACCTTTTAGAAATTATTAATATTCTCAGTGAGATTATTTGTGAACATTTTTTCCTGCACATTTCTTAAATGTAGATACAACCATACACCTGACTTCAGAATGTCCCAAAGTAGATCTTAATTTTATGGACGCTACAAAAAAACCAAAGGGATTTACAGAACCTGATATATTCTCTCCCTCCATTCTTTCTCTTAACTTTCATTTTTGTCTCTTAATATTGCTTTTTTCTCCACAATTGGCCTCAAGTACTTTCTCTTTTGTTTTTACCATACTCTTTAGACTTCCTTTCATCTTATTTCCCAAAGACACATTTTAAACTGTAATACCTGCAAAACTGAAATCTTTAATCCTTGAGATAGTTGACTCAAACCACCTTTTTGCCCTTACTCTTACTGTGCGTTCCACAATTTCTTCTTGAAGTGTTAGGAGGAAAAAAAAGGGAGAAATAAAAGAACAACCAACTCTAGCATACACTCAGTTTAACGTTAATATTTTAGATTTTCTGTCAACATACAGCTTTCTAGCAAAAAGAACAATTCATTGAAGTTGTACATCAAAGCAAAAAACATACTGGAGAAGCTATAGTGCGCTTGTACTATAAAGAAGTAACTTTGAGAAGACACAGTTTCTTATGCAAAAGGTGAAAAAGTTAATAACCAGAGAACTTCACATACCATTACAATGATAATGCAGTATCATCCACATTCTTGAAAAAAAAGCCACCCAAAAAAAGGGTTAAAACTGTTAGTAAAACACATACCAAGGGGACCCCTGACTGCAAAATGAATATTTGCAAAGATATGGCCCTCACGATGTCTGAATGTAACCATCAGTTAAATATTTAATGAAATGCATCATATTATAATCTGAAGAAAAATGAACAGACTTTATAAATTTCTATAACCAGGAAACACTTCAAAATTGTCCATGCTAACTGTAAGCATATCAAAGCATTATGTAAGTGCCAGTGCATCCCTCTACATTGCTACATAATCTTCTCAATTAATACTGTTAATATACCAAAAATTCTGCTCGTGAATTTTAGAAACAAATTTGCCAAATATGAAACTGGGCAAAGCTTTCATTAAGATAAGTAAGTCACTGAAAGTGTGGACTATGCATCTGACATTATAATATGTAATTAAAATTGAAGGAGCGAAATTCTTAAAAAAACCTAAGATTATTATTCACATACTCATACAGCATGTAATCATGTATTACAACCATTCAAGGCCAAAAATTTTGTGCCTAACGAACACCTATATACCAGTTCATTAACTGGCCCTTCTTTTTGCTCCATATTTGCACAAAGACCATATTATACTATTTCCTTTCAAGCAAGAAAACAAAGTTCAAACTACAAAAGAATGGATGTGGAGGGTGAATACAACAGAAAACTCTTCCTGAACTCTTACTGGTAAGTAACTGATTTCTTCTCTGTGTTATTATTATTCACTTCCTGGATAATTCTAAATACTATCCTCCTCTATCACCACAAATTAGCCAGAGATGATCATCAGAGCCCTCCAAGTGAAGTCAATCACAGGACAATTCTACCAACAGAAGCCTAATCCCCACAGCTCTCTATAAAGATTGTGCTATAAAAGTATCTCAATGGCATCTCAAATGACAATTTTCTGTGGGTGTCAAGGATGAAGGCTTTTGTCAGTAACAATACTGATATACATTGAGACCCAGCTCAGTTAACACTGCACACTGGACGGGTATCTACCCAGTGGTCGCATACCAGGACTTGACATGTCCAGAATTAACTGATGCCTATAGGGAGAGAGGAGCACCTCTAAATCTTTCAGCTGGGGATGTAACAAACTAGCGTGCACTTTGGAAGCGCTAACTGCCATGCGAGCGGAGTAACATTTTCCTGATAACCAGTGCCTGAAGTGATGCTTCAAAACAGTAGGCATGAAGTTCAGATGAAAAAAATGGTTAAACTAACTCCTTTACAACAGGTTCCATAATGTCATTGTGAGCTGTCCCAAAAATACCTCCTTTGTTCTAAAACTTGCCATTTCACTTGGTGACATCTTTTGCTAAGAAAAATTAAGAATACTTATGCCCTATTGACCTTTTTCAGGCCAGTAATGCCTTTTATAAAATTGGATCTGTCCTATTTGAGACAAAGAGTCATCATACCTATCACTATTCCTGTCACCTTTCTCTTATGCTTTTCTAATGAGGCAACTGGAACTACATCCAGCATTCAATATGTGGGTTTAAACTGTGACATACATAACAAAATATTATGGCTTGTTCTGTATTTCTTTCCTAATAACACTTAGCATTTTATGTGTATTACTGAATGCCAAGTACTGAACTTCTCCATCATACAGCATTTATCATAATTCAACTTTTAAGTCCTCCTCTGTAGCATTTACGCCACTAGCAATAAGTCATACACATACACCTAGTACATGTATTTCTGATACAGCAACACTCATGTACTAAGTAACACTGGAAGGAAGTAATGTCAGAGGAACAGATTTCACAGGGTAACATGTCTGTCTCCTAACTCCGGCTCTGCTGATGACCAGCTGTTTGGCCTCGGGCAAGCTACTTCAACCAAATGCCTTGTCCATAGATATGAAGTGATAACTTTGAGATCATATAACTTCTAAAGTACCTTCATGGATCTGATGATATTATTTGCAAAGAGTATGAATCAAGAATTTATGTACCAGAATACATAAATCAAGAGCAGCTTCAGATTTCTGCAGGTCCAGTCTTGTGAGCTTGAGCTCAGTGAGCTTCAAAAATTTCTTTTGGCAACATATTGAATCTTACTGTACAGCTTCTTATGGGCAAACACCCATTTGTTGTGCCGACTAAAGCACAGAAAGAGCATTTTTCTGTTACAGAGCCCCTCAAAGTGTTTGAAGAAAAAGTTTCAAGGATGAATAAGCCATTCCAGAATGAACCATCTTCCCAGGAGGAGTTTGCACTTTCACTTTGAACTGAATGTCAAAATATGATACAACCTCACATCAAACACAACTGTGTGGAAGCTGACTCACTGAAAACTTTAGCCATAAGCAATTACATCAAATATGTAGCATCCCTACATTTTCCATACCTAATACGCAAGGGGTGCACATACCGTTATGCCTGCTATATAGAAGAAAACAGGCAAATGTGTAAAGCAAAATAACTACTGCATATGAATAAATCAGGAGCACAGTAAAAAGGAAGACCATGCATTAAATATGGTTTGAAGAATAACTTACTACTACAAGGAGGAAGAAGTCTTTATATGCAAAGTAATTTACATCCTCCAAAACCGATGTAAATATTGTATCAGATGAGACCATATGAAACCACATGTGTAAAAGCAAGTTTTTATTTCATTCCTCACACTTTCATTTTGGAGATAAATACAAAACAGGATTTTCTTTTCATTGCTGGCATTTCAATCACTACTTCCCCTCATGATTTTCAGTGGTTTGATAGTCAAGACACTAACACTTAGAAAATGTTACCTTCTGTGCCAATGAAACATATTACTCAACACTACTGTGTAGAGTACTTTGAGAAAAATCAGGAATTCATATGTTAAGCTTGCTTCTGCAAACCTGCCAATACTCTTTACTTTAATACTGCATCTGTGTTTTTTTCCTATTAATTCCTGTCCTCTCTGAAAGGTCACAAAGTCATCCTTGAATTAACTTTTTTTTTTTAACATTATGAAATATTTTGTGGAAAGCAAGTTTTTTTGAGACACTGTAGTCTAACATTAGACACTACAGTCTTTTTCCAACCACATCAAACATGTATGCATATATTCAACATGGTTTAAAATATATACATTTTAATACACACACTTATGGTTTATGAAGCAGCAAGAATAGCCAGAGGCAAACGTGCTTGTTGCTGTAAACTACTGTATAATTAGATTAAAAACTTGCAGCATGGTATTTTGCTCACAAAGCTTTGGCTTACATGGACTACATATAGTAACATTTATTATCATTTATTCCACAGAATTTATAACTTACCTGACAGACATGCAGAAGGACACAACCAGAAGCAAAACTGAAAATTTATGAACACCAAGCGTTATGAAGCAGTAAGATCAGCAGCTGTGCGTGTATTAAGTTAATGCAAGATTACCTGGGGAAAAGGCACAAGCTACCTGTTGGATCAGCCAGATGCTGAATTTAATATGAAGATTTCTGACTTATCGGGGAAGTCAGCTTCTCCACAATAAACACGTGTGCATTCTCTTTCCCCACAATCCAGACAAGCAGCTCATGTCATTTCACCAAGGGATAAATAACATTTTTATGGCTAGTAGTGTACTCATGGGAAATTTACATGAATAGCCAAAGCACTGCACATTCATACCTTACCTTATTTCAGACTAACATTTCTTCTTACTTATTTCACTAAATAATCACCCCCCTAATAATACGTATGAAGTTTTAAGATCTGTTATACTGAGTAACAGATAACAGTCTGTATATATACCCTCTTCCAAGCTTTGCAGAAACTCAAAATTTTATCAACATACAACCCTAAGAATACAGGGTTACTTCTCATTAAATCAAGCAGTGGTAATGATATTTTGTTGTTATTATTATTACAATATTTTAAATGACTATTATTATTTTATCTTAATGAGCTAATTGATATTTTTATATTTCAATATATCTGATCCAATTGTTTTCTGTATTCTCAAATCATTCATTCAGGAAAAGAGTTCAGAATAAATACACTCAAATTTAGCCTGCTTCTATAATCAGAAATCTAACGTGTAAAATAGAACTTTAAAATCTCTTAAATCACAGAATCCATAGACTAAAAGACCTGATGAGCAGTGTCTCTTTCTTCTGCTCTGCGTGGTGCTATGTGCGTTAAAGAGCACCTGTGTTAAGTGGAGCCGCTCCCAGATGAGCTTCCTCTTACAGAGCAACTGGGCTTACTGAAAGCAGGTAGATCACTGGGACTGCGAGAGGTGGGACAGAGGGTCTTCACAGAGCAGAGCTCGAGGAGTGGGCAGAGCAGGTGGCATGAGCCGGGTTGCACAGAGCAGAAGAAACTGTGTTAGGAACCTGAGAGAGTGAAAGAGAGCACTGCACTGCCGCTTGGAAAATTACCATGGGAAACAAGCTAGCAAGGATTCCCCACAAAGCTTCCTGGGTTCCAAGAAGATTCATATAAAAACCTTTAAAAATTTCTATCCTCTCTTCTCTAGTTCCATTGTCAAAGGTAACTCTTATAGTTTATATTCCAATAAAAACTGGCTTTAAAAGCATATTGAGTTTCTCTACCCAGTTCATTACAGTAGAATGCTAGATAGCTCTCCATCAAACCCCTGGCCAACAAAACGTCCTACCGTGAACAAAGTGCAGCTCTTCAACTAAGTAACAAGAAGCATAAGCATCTAGTAATAGTGGGACGCCAAAACTAGACAAATCTAGACTAAGATATTGATTTTTAGTAAGATCTATTAACCATTGGAATACTGCATCTATGAGCATGATGGAGTGCTCACCACAAAGGCAACACCAGATCACATTTTTTGAAATATTTTAAAAATATTTTGGACTATATGCCACAACTCCAAAGGAAGTTTTGCAGTTTACGATCAAGGTTGTTTGGGCTGTTACTTTAAGAGATCAATAAATTCATGTACTATGACCTCTTCTACCCTTATAATTTATTCAGCTATGAAGTATACAACACAAAAACATCAGAAGATAAAACTCAAACTTCATTTAATTACAGATTATAGAACTAAATAGATAACACCCATTATTTTAAGATAAGCCCATTTTAAAAACTTACTACACAGAAATGGTAATCAAATCAACACTGTTAACTAACAGTTTGCATGTGCACAAGAAACAACAAAATTTACCTTCCCATTATTTGCCTCATAATGGAGATTCTTTTGTTACATGATCCAATTATATGATCATGATTCAAAATTATTTCTCAACACTTGCCAAGAAGAGACTGATAATGAAAGTGTTGGTATTTCAGATCTATTTAATTCAGCATTCCCTGTCCTTTGGCTAAATTAAAATAAAGATTTCAATAAAAATATTTTCTCTCAGAATTCTCATAGAATTAACGTTCTATGTTAAATTGGCAGAACTATCCCCTGCTGTGTAGCACAGCATCAGGTTAAAGATTTTAATGCTTTTATGTTAAGAACCATAAATTATATTCTGTTTTATCCTATAATATATAAACCCATTCAATTCCAGTCATTATTAAATTAAATTACATTTCCTCCAGATGAAATATATTTTGACCAGATCTAATGAGGCTATTTAACTTTTTAAGAGAAAGCTTAAACCTTGGCATAAATATTAAAATACATGCAACTATTTCTAATTTCAAAGCTAAATATTTCAGATCAAAACTTCTAAAATTAAACTTTGGTGTATGTGATTTTATTCACCATGTTACAGTTCTATTAACTTGCTTTCATTCAAACAGATCTTGTAATTTAATTAACTTATTACTAGTTGCTTGGTTACGTCTTCACATCTTCATTTCTGTATTTCTTTATAAAAAAAAAATCTGTAGGAAAAACCAAATAGAACTTCAAAAATTCTGCTACTTGAGTTTATAATAAAAGCTACTGGTTTTAATTTAGAAGAAAAAAATTATGCCTTTTCTCCTACTGTATTTATTGTTAGAGTAGCAATCAGCTTCAACCAAGAGTCAGCAAGTCAGATCTTCAAACTAATTATCTGAAAGCTGTTGACAAGAGCACAGCGCACAACAGAACGGAGCATTGTGTGTTCCCAGGAGGATTTGCATCACAAAGAACAACTTCTACTTTAAGACCAAAAGTACTTTAGTTTCCTCCTGTATCATTGTGTAGTAAATAACAACAATAATAATAATAAAGTTAGGGATTTGGTAATGCTTCCCAGGCTTTTTAAGGACCCTGGAATCCAAAATGCTCTGTATACAGCAGTACAGAGTGACAGATAAAGGGAAAGATCTACTTCTATCAAACAAAATCTCCTCTAATATCTCATACTAAGAGTATTCCATTCAACACCTTCAAGAAATTCCCTGTCAGTAAAGGCAGTTTGCATAAGTGGAAATTCTGATGGCCCTATGGAATATTTCCTCGAGTGTGATGATCGGATTAAAGGACTGCAACACAACAGAGTTCAGCATTGTCATATTCTACATAAAACAATATGTTTGTTACTTCTGTTATGCTATATTACAGCAGTATCAATTTACAGTTTATTTTAATATTTTTTAGTGTAAGAGGGACTGATTTAGTAATAAAGCCCTCATGCTCTCAGCTCAGATTTGTCAAAAGTAGATACTTCAGACTCTATTCATTTTCTGCTATTTTGATTCTAATTAACACTTTTAACATCTACACCTTTCTGAACTGCATTAAAAGGAACAAAGAGCAATTCTAGGAAGCTTGGTAACCAAAGCATTTTTCCCCTGAAGCATAAACAAAAGCTACTATACAGAATTGTACAGTTCTTGGAATACTTGAGCAATAATTTGAGAATGAAGCACCAGATAATTTTCAGTCCTATTTGAAAATAAAAGTTTAGTCCAAATAGATAATTTTATTAGTTGCTCTTCTGGTAGTATCATCTCCCTACCATTCTTAACAGGGCAGGAAACACTTCTAGACCTAGATCTGCAGTAATTAATTTTGATATCTAAAAAACTTTGCAAACCCTTTTCATGCCCTAACAGTAATCCATTCCTGTCTTGCTCCCCGTCTTCTCCCCCACCTTACTGAGCAGCAACAGAAGTTAACTTGCAGGTTTCAGGCGTATTTGCTTCTATTTTTCCCTTCTTTGCTAAGGTGCTGACCGCAGCAACAGCTGAGGAAATTCTGGCCCGTTTCAAAAAGGAGCGTTATACTCTCTGCACTGATTTAGCATCCATTTGCCATGGGGAGATGAACGTGCATCAGGCAAAGGCATTACCTTTATGCAAATCCATACTAAACGTCTTACCATTTGCTTTCAACATCTTTGCACCAAAGGCTCCTTAAATGAATAGATTTTGTGTGTCTGCTCGAAACCTTGGGCCTACAAGGAGTTTGACAATACGACATACTTCTTCTCACATTCACTCATTTGAAAATTGCATTTTATACCGATCTCAACATCACTGGCCTACAGGCTACTACTATACAAGAGGAACAAGAAGAGGAGCTTTATTTAGCTGCAGATAAAATTCAAGCTGTCTCTTGAACTACTCAAGTAATGCAACATACCTCCAACAGCAATTTTAACAAAGCAAGGTTTGCTGGTAATTATTTTCATAGCAGACAAGAAGTTTAAGTTTTGTCAAATAATCTACTGAAAGGGCTAGGGGGAGTATCAGCTGGTACACTACAGAACCTCCTACAAAGTTTGCTATGTTAAAATGAGCACTCGAAAGAATCTTTCAGAGATTTGCAGTTTCTACTGCAACAAAATTAATCAGATAATCTTTACTATATGTACAAGTAGTCAACAGAAGTCCTTTTGACAACAAAAAAGTTTTATATAGTCATTTATATTGTCTAATTTTTATCACTGACATTTCCATTTACACACCAGTGCTTCCCTAAATAAAAAATCCACTCACATGAAATCTAACTTAAAATATTATTTTGAAAGAGAAAGCAAGCAAACAGCACTAACTTATTTTAATGGCATTCAAAATGTTGTCAATTTGAAATCCTTCAAAAATGACTCCTGCAGCTCTACAGTCAGGTGAAAAAAGCAGAGTTTATATCCACTGTGATCAACACTTCAAACATAAATGCTATCTGAATAAAATTTTGACCAAATAAGCCAGATTTAAATCTTTCAACTACCTCAGCCATAACAGTTCGATTTTCCTTCTAACACATTCTCCGAGGAAGTAAAAATTGAAACTTTTAAAAGTTACCTAATAAAATACTATTTCTCAGAAATGTTCTGTGACAATGGCAGAACATGGTTAGGTTAGGAAAGAAGATATTTTTCGAAATGAGTTTTGTATTTAAAAAACCCTAATCCATATTTAAACAAAACAGCCAGCTAAATCAGTAATTAGAAATTAAAATATTTTTTAAAAAGCGTTAGTCTAGTAACTTTAAAACAAATGTATATAAGACTGAATTTATAGTTCCAGAGTAACTGCATTAATAGGGCCCTCCATATATACAATATATTACTTCTTGCAAGTGTCACATTTCTGGGAGGATTCACCTCCATGGAAGTGTCAGTGAAATGTTACTCCATATAAATTAACCTTCCATAACATCTGTAGCAGAATACCCTGAGGAAATAAAAGCTCATGTTGTCCTGCTGACAAGGACAGGCATCAAAAGGCTGCGCAAGCAGCCCTTCCTGGCACTGGCATAATTAGAAAGAAGCAGGTTGTAAAGGTCAGATACACAGATATTTCGCGTCTGTCTTTCCCGACATATTAATGGCAATTAACTACTCACGTGCAATTATTCTTATTAATGAAAATTGTGTGGTCTCTCTGAAAGCTATCACACCAGAATACTTTCACCATTAAGGAAGAAGGCTTCTCCCAGGTAAGCAAGGTCAGGAAGCCATGACTGCTAAACTCTATCAATAGTACATGAGCCTTCTCAGGACCAGGCAGTTTGTGAGGCAAGGCTTCAACGTGGACAGCGGGGTTTCCAAATCAGATTCTAATGTAACCTCATTATAGTTGTAGCTGTTTAAAGAAAAATTGCACACATGTCTCTGTGGAAGATTCACAAGAATAACTTGACGGAGATCCATCAATACATGAACTTTAAAATTTCCAAGACCTTCACTCATATATCTGAGATAGAACTGAATCCATAAGACTGTGAGAGATTTACAGCAGCTGTAGTAAGGAAACCCAAACATTTGATCACAGGTGTGTCTAACTCAGGTTCTAAACTGAGATTCACCTGGCAAACAAATCCCACTGAAATGAAAGTATTTTTCTTCAACAAACACAGGATAAGTAGATTCTCTTCAGATAACGGTGTATTTCCTTCCATCTGTTACACACAACTGAAATAACATGAGTTCTGATTGTACAAAGAACAAGGTATCCATTCCCAATTCCATCACCCTCCCAAAATACTTTTCCAAAATGTTTCCCATCCCAAAATGTTTTCCTATTGCAAATAAAGCTCTGTTAACAAGAAGTAAATCTTTTGCTTTTCCAATCAAATGCGAATACTGATTCTCTGCCGCCGTTCTTAGGCATATAGCAGATTAACACATACTATTCTGTATGTCCAACTTTTCTAGTACTATGTCAGAAAGCATGAACATTTTCCTACAGATTCCTGACAGTTGTCACTCATCTATATTAAAAAGCAAATTTCTACATCCATAAAATGCTGATACAACTATATCAATTATAATATGAAAGCAGAACAAGCAGATAAAACATAGCTTTATAGCTTTAAAAAATTTTAGTAGTGGATATTACAATACATCTTTTTGGGAAATCATACGTGATTTGGGAAGTCATATGTGATGATGTGAACAGTGAGAGAAAGAGAGATTGGTAACTTCCCAATACATTTATCTCTGTATTTAGAAGTGCACTCAAACCATGTATATGCTGTGGTCACTTGTACGACCTTAAACTGAAGGTCTCCTGATGTAGAATAAAGCCACTGAATTATTCTGATGGGCTGAATTTTCATTAAAAATGCAAAGTTAAAAGAAATGAGATTTCCTAATCCATCTTCAACTCAACTGGAAATAAAAATATGACAACAAATCAACTTTTTAATTACATTGCTCTTCAAGGAGATCAAACACAATAACAGTATTAATAGACAAGCTAGGGTGATGACCAACCATAGCAGCTGAAGACAGATCAAAATATGTCAAAAGACTCAATTGCTTTTTCTTTTAATCAGCTTTCAATACCGTAATGCCATGGAAATCAATGTAATGCTGTGGAAATCAGCAAAGGGAGAACACCTGTAAAATCACAGGTTAAAAAAAGCTAAGACACTGCTTCTGACCGTGCTGCCAATGTCCCTTCTTCTGCCATACTGGGATCAGAAATTACAGAAGTTTAAAGGATTTAGTATCTTTGGGGGCCTCTCTGGAATAAAGCCACCTCTGCAGCATCTCAGAGGCAGCAGTCAATTTGTGTTTGCACAGGCACAGGGAGTTCAAGGCTCTGGAATACTCTGAGAGGACAATTTTCAGTCTTTGAACCTTTGAACTGAAAGGACATCCTTCTCCTT
The DNA here is from genome assembly GCF_964106895.1 of Numenius arquata. NCBI lineage: Eukaryota > Metazoa > Chordata > Aves > Charadriiformes > Scolopacidae > Numenius > Numenius arquata. The sequence goes on along the minus strand of NC_133586.1, from coordinate 17,192,718 downwards.
CCCTCCTCTTTTTGTAGGTGGCTCTGTTTGATCACACGCAGCCCTACCCTGAGGAGTATGACTATGGCAAGCTTAAAGGTGGGCCAGTTCAGAAGATGAGAACTTTTTTGGTGTGGTGGTTGGTTTTTTGTTTCTTTGATAGAGTTTGCAGAGCTGTTTAGTTCATCCCTCCCCATCCCCCAAAGAGATGATTCTTTACTTCTGGTAACTAAAAGTCATGTATTTAGTAAAAAATTTACATGTAGTCATAAAGCATTTGAAAACAAACACATTTAGGAGAAGCTAAATTAAAAATTGTTGGGGTTTATGTTTCTTAGGATGTTGATGTACTGTCTCTTTTTCTGAGCACAAAATAGATACACACAATTTAGAATTAAGCCTCTTACAACATAAATAAGGAGAAATTATTATTGCTGCTGCTCAGAGCTATATAAAATCTACTATGTGGTAGAAAACCAATCACTTCCTAGTTCTAACACTATATTAGATGCCTTATTTAAATGGGATAAATGCTTTTGCACTTTTACTTTTGAACAGATACAGCTATATTATTTACAGATATCAGTCTTTTCCTTTACTAATACAAAACAGTATTACGACAATGAAGAGACTGAACAGATCCTTTTGAATGAAAATCCTAATAAAACATGAAATATGACAAAATGCAGAAAACCTTTTTTCTGTTCTGAACAGTGTTTAAGTACATATTTAGAGACAAACTATATAGTTTCACCTCTAAAGCTATATTATTTTATGGTCTAGAAAAAGAAAGCATAGCATCCAACTGCGTATGGTCTACTTCTGTTTGTGTTATATATAGCAGCTTTTCTACGCAAAGATTTTGCAACACTAAGCAACCAAATATTGCAATATATGAACAACTGAAGTGTTAAACCATAAACTAAATTCTCTCAATCTGGGATCCAGGTAAGTCTGCTAAGTCATTTTAAGTCATCAGTTTGAAATCTTCTGCAATGATTATGCTTTATACACTCAATTGAGTTCAGTGGAAGTCTGAATCTAGCAACTGTAGGAATTCAGTAGGAAATGAATCACAGATACCAAAATAGTGTAATCGCTTTTGTATTGGTACTTTACAAGGCAGAGTTGCCAAAACTAGAAGAAATGTGAAAAATTAGAAGTTGGTTTTGCACACATTTTGTTCAATATATATATTTACAGTTTTAAAAGATATTGACTCCTTCACTCTCAAAGCTCATATCTGACTTCTTTTGACTTTGGAAACCCCTCAGTGCTTCCAAAATCCTTGAGACTACATCAACTATCAGGGCCCAAAGTAATAATATTTCATTTCTATAATCTGAAAACTAAAAATATCATTTATCTCACCATCATCTCCACATTATTTCTGATAAAGTGCAATGAACTGTCTTACTACTTTTTACTATTTTTAGAAACCTCTACAGCTGTTAATGTAACTACTGGAATTGAAACAACTTCCTTTTTGAATATTCAGCATCAAATTATTAATCTTACTTGTTAAAAAAAAAAAAAAAAGAATAACCCAACAAGACAAAGCATACCTTTTCTCCTTCTGAGTCCCTCACACATTTCACTTTTCCTACTAACTGTCGCAAACTCCTTTTTTCTATGGTGTGAATAGGTTTGTTCTTCTAGTAAAATCCTTTTTTGGTTACTATCATTCATATGCCAAAAATGCAAGTACAGAGTTTTACTTGCCATAATACCAAAAGTAATAATAAATGTAAGGTATCTTACATTTAATGTCCACTCTGCTTTGAGAATTTGGCGCTTGCTTTCCCTCAGCAGTTTTCTCCACTTGATGTGTCTACCTGCACTTTTATGAAATATCACTCAAGAAAGTAAACAATGTGCTCTTGCTGCACATCTCAAGATGTTTTACAAAATATACACCAACAATTAGATTTATTCCTTTTTATGAAGGTATAATTTTGTAAAATAGAGTGAAGCATCTTTTAGCCTTTTAACATTTCTATACTTGTATCTAGTCTTTGAAATGCCCCAAATTTTCTTGTGCTGATATGGTTAAAGAAGCATTTCTTATTCATCTTGTAAAATGCATTTAGCCATGGTTGTGCCTAAAATGTAAAGTGATAACCAACTCTCGGGATTTAAGGGTAATTCTTTCATTCCTTATTGCTTTATGGTCAGAAGCTACACATGATAAAATTAAGAACAGGAAAGAGACTTAAATATCCATGACATGAAAAAATTACTCAAATCTGAAAAGAAAGTTACTTTCGGAAGCAAAGGTAAGTAATGTGACATTTACAGCATATAAACAAAAAGCGAACGATAAAGATGACTGCAGACTTCTAAAGAATGAACTAAGTATTTCACTGAAAGACAGATAGAGACATCCCGGAACAAAAATAATTTATTTTCCTCAGTGTTTACAAAGGAAGTGAGGCAGATGTCAGAAACCAAGATTAATTTTCCAAGGAGGAAGAAGAAATGCTAGGGGAAACCAGACTCACACCGAGAAAGAGCTGAAGAAATTAGACTCTGCAAAGGCTGCCAAGAACTCCAGGACCAGATGGGATGCAGCCTGCATTTCTAAAAGAAGGAGCAAATGAGATGGAAGAACCATTAGCAGATATATTTAGAAAGTGTGTGAGAACAGGGGAATTACTGATGGACTGAAGAGAGGGGAATGTAGCACCCATACCATACTCTTCATTATAAGCAGCAGCAACGACACTGGAACTGTGACGGTTTCCTATTGCATCGTACTATGCTAGCATTAACTGCTGCCATGGCAACACAATGCCACGGGAGCAGATGGGGAGTAGAAGGGTCTGTTAAAGGGTAATTAAGACGTGCTTGTTTAGGAAGGGGCAAGTGTTAAGCCCCAGCAGGCTTTGTCTGCTCTTCAGGAAAAGCTGCTTGTGGTCTTTTAAAATTTTGCCACTGGGGATAACTAATTAGCAGATGGATGCTCAACAGAGGAGTCTAGATTCTGACACGGGTGCCAGCTGGTGGCAGCTGGGCCCAGGAACAGGCAGCCTTTGTAGGAAGGGTAACAGAAATGCAGACAGACATACCCAGGCAAGAAAAGCTGTAAGAAGTGTTAAGCTGTGAAAGGGGACATAGAATGTTCATTCTAAATAGATGCTTCACTCTATGATACCTTTTCTCCCCCCTTTATAAAGAGTTCTTTCATTCATTTCCTCTGTTTTCATCTCAAGTGGTGTTTCTTTCTCTGCTAGTTCACAGCTTTACTAGGACATCCTCCATTTCTTTCCCTGTCAGGTACGTTCTAATAAAATCACAGTGGGGGTAGGTTAGTCTGTCAGTTGTTTACATATACTAAAGAAGAAAGAAAGGAATTGGCAGTCTTAGAAGAAAAAACAGTAATAGGTGAGATAGCGCACTGTTAAAAATCTACACGTTTAAGTTAATCTACATGCAAAAAGCAATTTGGGACATGAATGTGATCAGTTTACACACACACTGACTGCAGGCTTTGAAGACCATACTTTCCAGATCCCCTACCCAATGCAACAAGAGGCACTAATTCACAGCCTAAACCAGCAGTTCACGCACTGGGAAAACATCTCTCAGGGCAGGGGACACAGATGGAAATTCCAGCCAACCTCTGACTTCCCCACTTCATACACACATGCGTGCATACGTGTGCAAGCTAGTCTTTTTGGTAACTAAAAGTTGCACTACAGCACAACACTTTCACATAGGTAGTAGAGGGGAAGACTGGAGAAATGCAAGACCAACAGCTTAAATAAGAGGAAATGAGTCAGTAACAGAGTGTCCCAAAGTAATAAAGATTCAGAAAAGGTCCGTTCTAGAAAGAAAACAAAACAAACCTCTCAAAAGCCTTAGATTTAAGGCACAGACAATCTATCAAGAAGATTCAAATAGGAAAGCTGATAATATTTGACAGACTACTTTCTAGCCACCCAAAGTTACTCCTTGTCTAGGAGAAACTCCCCATTTACAATCCATGCACAGCATCAGAAAAGGCCTCAGAAGGACATAGAAAGGGCTAAAGCCAGAAACAGCACCCAGAGGTCTTCAACCTAAGAATAAAATTAAGCTTTACTGCACTATTACAATGTTTTGGGGGACAAAAATCTCTCCCTGCATTAAAGCAGAGTAAATAAAATACCGTATGCTATTAATTTTCACAAACTCATTAGCAATATCAAAGTTCAAGCTGGATTGTGCAAGTGTGGTTGATCAGATAACTTCTATTTTCTGCATAACTGCACAAACATCACGAGGGCACATTCCTGCATATGCACATCTAAAATTATATACATCTTTTACAAATATCTTTGAAATCTACTTTCTGAGAAGTGCTCCAGGAAAATCTCATCACTTGAATCTTCACAGAAAAACAAAACACAAAACCCAGCACAAGTACAGCCCAAACTAGTCAGTAAATATAGCATAGATAAATAAAATATTTATTTTTACCTAGTTATGTTATTCATCAACGTAACTTATGTAACAAAACCCCAAGAAATCCCCATTTATTTCTCATATAGCTGGTTATTTCTTAAAGTATTTGGAAATGAAAGTTTACACATAGGGCATAAAAACATCTTAAGGAAAAAGTAAACACTGTGGTTGTCCTGCTACTACTAAAACTTTAAGTGCTGCCAGAAGCTGAGAAAAGAAATAAATTTGAAAGATCCACAACCAACTTTTGTGGGAAAACTCAATCAGGATGGGCTAAGGACGCCTAAAGCAGTCCTGTTCAGTTGCAGTTGTTTCTATTCTCTCCTATGACTCTTTAGCTGCTCTTTTCACTAAAGTCTCCTGTCGAAGAACAGCATTCAGTAAATTAAAAATGTCCTCCTTGGAGCACCTGAACCCTTACCGACCCAAAGTCAATGTGAGAAGACACAAGAGATTCACAGCTTCTGCCGTGCATTTCACATAGTGTGCTGGAATGCAGCCAGAGAAGTAGCAAGTACTTGTATTCCTCTCAAGAACTCTCCTACAGACCCCTGGCACAGTTACTAGAACCAGGATCAGGATAGGAGAGGTACATACATCCTTGGAAGAAAGAAGGGAAAGGAGCTGGAATGAAAGAATGACAATTACTGGCTGATTAAAAGGCCCCAAAATCTGGTATTCACTAGCCCCGTTTGGTGGAAAAATCAGAGATTCCATTGTGTGATTTCTTATCGACATGCCTTTGGTTCACTAGCACTCCTCTCTGCTCATCTAGTCTGTTCTTTTCAACAGCTTGTGATCTTAGTCTCCCTCATGTTGCCAGACTCACATTTTAATTCCTTCTTCCTGTCCTAGTCCCCTGCCTTTCTCTTTACCTTGATTTTGAGTATTTTCCTTCCATGGCCCTAGAAAAGAGGTCATAGAAAAACACTCTGCTTTCAATTTCAAAGCCTGGGTTCACACTGCAGTCCACACCAGCTCTGAGCAAAATTTGCAGCTTTTTATCAGAAGAGCCACTTTGTGAGCCAGCGTTGGATTTGGTTTGCAAGTAGAAGCAATTACAGCTTTCCAAGTTTCTTTTTGAAAGCAAGAAATATTCAGCATTCAACCACATCCAGTTTATCAGAAACTTTGCAAAACTCTGGTACATGTAAGATGTAGTTGTTTTTACCCAGTGTTTTGTTAACCTTTAAACTAATGCTTCAGCCTCAAAGATGACTGTCTAATAGCAGGGTTCCTAATGAACATCTTGATCAATGAATTCAAAGACTACACATGCTGAAAGGATACTGCAGAGTGATCAAGGGATATGTTAAAGCAGAGTGATATTCTGCATCTCATCTCAACATCACACAAGTATCAAAGCCAACAATGACATACAAGGTGATGGATGTCTTTAGACTCTGCCATTCTCTCAGGGTGTGCTTTTTTTTTTTTACCTGTTTTTCTGTTACAGTCTCTATCCATTTATGGTAACATTGCCTCTCCACTACATAATGTATTTATTCCAGCTGCCAAACCCAAATCTCTGCTTGGGGGAGGGAGGAGGGCAAAGACTGTGGTTTTTGTAAATTCAAAAATTTGAATCAGATTTCTTCTGAAAGCAAGCTGTAATTTCTCTTACCAGAGTTCAAAAATACATGTCTCATCATGTAAGCTACTTTAGGACCTGAGGTTAAGTAGTATGGCCAGGAACATGTCAACATGCCACATCACTGAGAAGAATATGGGAAACTTACTTGTATATTATTTCTATACATTTTATGTATCATCTGTTTCCTGCAGTTTGGTTGTGTCAGCTATACTCAGCAATGATATCTAGTGATAGAAGATAATCAACGAGGAAACATTTGGAACAGTTTTACATATCCATGCATCTTGTGCGATAAGCGTATATGTGGTTGTATTTATTTAGAATTATTAGCAATTTCTAGGCATAGATACTTTTCTACTGATTTTTAGTGAAAAAAGAAACTGATTTAAGTCTGATATCAAATAGTTCAAGTTTTTCATGGGACTTCTTGAAAGAAAATCTCTCATTTTGCAACAAACCATGAAGCTGGCCCAAGATAAATATTTTCTAACAAATTCATTTCAGTATTTGACTGATTCTTACCACAGGTGCAAGTCTGAGACCTTGCACAGCAGTTCATCCTTGTGCCTGAAATGCAGGGTGAACTGCTGCTATTTAGGATGACTCCTCTTTTATTTTTCTTAAATGATGAAAATTCTATCTGCTTATCCAAAAAAAAAAAAAGAAAAAAAAAAGAAAAAAAAAAGCATGAAGTAATGGTTCATTTGAAGGGATAATGCACTGAAAACAGAGAGGCCCCTTTCATTTAAGCCAAAAGAAAGAAATCAGAAAACATCCTGAAAAACAAATGTACAGTTCAGGTTTTTCAGCCTTTATACCTAGGCTAGTTACTAAAAGTATATGCACAGATTTGCATGTTCACTGATGCATGGAACTGTATCTGGAATGCAGATTTCATGGGAAATGCTTTTAAATAGCTATTCTGAGTAATCAAGATCACTTATTAACAAGTATTGTGTTGTGTTCACTGACATTCACAGACATTAAGAAAATACACTTCTGTTCCTTGAAAAAAAATATTAAATCTATCAGTTTATTGTAAAAGCTTTCAGTTAGAAATGTAAAAATATTTTTCTGGGATCACCCAAATGCCAGATGGGAACAGAGAAGCTTTCCACTCAATTCAGAGGCTGAATTAATCTCCTTAGCACAAACAGATTTGCAATTACCATAGACTGTAACAGAAAAATAATCTCACTGCACAAAATTTTTGTGCAAGGTAATTCAACCTCTGGAGCTACCCAAGCTCTCATCAATTTTCAGACACTTCCATAAACCACAAGGAAACAAATTCCTATTTTAACACAGCATTTAACCTTAAGCAGTGGTGCTTACACAGCGAGCACTTAGTTTCCAAAAAAGGGAACTGTGAAAGATTTCCCCAAAGTGCTAAAACTTCTCTGAGATTTCACAATTAAAAATACGGAAAGCTTAATGAAGAAACACCTAAAATATATGGAAAATACTCTTCAAAATTAATGCATAAATTTAAAGATCTCCTTTGCCCAGGTGTCTCCTCTGGTAAATGTAAATACTGGTTTGATAACAGACGCTGATTCCTTGTATATATAAAATATTTTGGCCACATAAGCAACTGATAGCTAGGTGGTGACCAATAAAATTCAGATAAACTAACATAATCTGGCACATCCTTCAGATAATTAAACTATGCAAAGACACTTCAGCATGAGAGCTTCTATGTGTAATTACGTTTCTGCACATTAATATCACAGTAAAATTTCCTTAGTGCATACGTATTTGTGAATCTCCTATTGACTGTATAATACAAAACACCACTCGTTACTGTCCTGGAAATACACAACTATTCTAAGTTTTGGCTTTGGTTCCAACGTGTTAAACCATGCAAACACCCACTCATTTCCATACAATACTCCATAACACGTTTCTGGTAAGATACAGTTAAAAGTTCACGGTTGCTGAACTACTCTTTGTGTTTATTGCTTTCTCTTTTTGCCTGCAGAAAATAATAACTTTGCAAAGAAAAGACACTACATCTGTGAAAAAAAAATAAATGTATGAATACAGCAATGAGCAAACCAGAATCAGTAGTATGAGGGGCTGACCCTGGCCAGCAGCTAAGCAGCACACAGCCACTCACTGACTCACTCCCCCGTACAACAGGATGGGAAGAGAATCAGAGAGCAAAAAGTGAAAACACTTGTGGGTCAAGATAAAAATAGTTTAATAAGTGAAGGTAAGAGGAAGGAAAAAACCAAAGCAAGTAATGCAGAGTGGGAAAAAGAGAAAGCCTTTACACTGTGCAAGTACTGCTCAGCAATAGCCAAAACACTGGTGCGTTACCAGCCCCTGTTTTAGTCACAAATCCAAAACAAGCAGGAAATCAGCACATTAAAATATTATCAGAGTTTCACCAGTTTTCAGAATGTCACAGATGGTGTATGGTCTAATTTTATAAAACTGTATTCATGGCTTCAAATCATAAAGCTATCTTTCTTTTTGTTATTGCTGTTCGCAATGCCAGATTTTGTAACACATTGCAACAAAATAAATTACATGTATATTGTAATCGATTATACAATTGTTTATAATACTATAAATTAGGTTAAAAGGTAATTATTGACTTTATGTATTTTGCATATGTATTGTGTAAGCAGCTCCCAAGAAACTCACCTCATTACCATGTTGATGGTACTTTGTGCTATGAGGTTGTAAATTTATACACAATTAATTGCTTAATCAGAACAAATAGTCATCCTGCACACATGGGTGCCGACTGCTAAAAGGTATTTACAATTTAACAAGGAAAAACAGACATTATGTAGCCACTGCAAAGCTAGTAGCACTGGCTATTGCACAGCTTAACCACACACAGCGGCAAAAAACTCATCCATGTCCCCTATTCCCCCATCTGATTATCACACCACCACCAAGTGCCAATACAGAAATTCAGAACAAAACCAAGCAGGATCCAGCTCATGAGCACTAAGCTTACTCTTAGGAATAAATAATTTCCTAGAGCAAATTTTACGAAGGTGAACTGTTCTGACAGTATGAATGCTACCATTTACTATTTCTTCCCTTTTATATTTATTTCCTTGAATGATACAGACCACAACTGCCTATTTACGTTTCACTGGATGAATTGATATCTGAAAGCCTGGCTGAATTTACAATATGCAAATGTTCAGGAACCAGAGAAGCCAAGTCTCAATAGGCCTGAATAACATTTCTGATGCATGAATACTGTTTATTCCAATGATGTAAGCAGCAATTACAGTTGCTTATGAGTGAAAAGTCTTAGGTTTAGTTAGATTTCAGAATTGTACAAGCACTCAATTCAGAAGAATTATTTTAGTTTTAATGGTTTGTAACAGGTGAGCGGTAAAATGTGACACAAGCGAAAATGAAATAAGATTTGGGTACCCAACATACACTTTCATGATTCTTTTCCTGTCAGAACTTTTCCTTTTGAAGTATTTCTAATAAGTAATACTATTACAATTTTACTTAGTTTTATTTTATTTAGTTTGGAGCATTCCCAGGTACCAGGTAGAGAATTATTATTAACAAACCCCATTACACATTAGTTTCATGAATTTCCTTCACTTTGACCTCATTTGGGGCACATTCAGTTTGCCATCAGTCAGCTTTCTACATCATGTACAGTTCATCTGTTGGTAAAAACACCTATCAGTAAATCAATACAATCTGTCCTTTCTTTAATAACAACAAAAAGTGAATTATGGAAAGGGAAAGAAAGAAAAATAGTGTCAGAAGCTCTAACACTACTGCTTTAGTTCGTAACACAGAAAGCTATATCTGCAGTTCTAATTAGGCTTATTGTCATTAATACAGGTCTTTCCATTACATTCTTTTTTCTTGGGACTATCTTATGTTACAGATGTTACCTATGTTACAATGTTACATACATACACACACTTTTTTAAAAGGCAAAATTTACCTGCCAATGCATCCTTATTGACACAGTCATCTCACCTTTTCAGTACAATTGATTTGAATCTGATATTGCTTTGTGTTAATAGGTTAATTGAAACTCTATTAGCATGCATATACAAAGCATAAATTACTTTTCATTATTAAGCAACTACATGAATCTCACAACAGCATACATAATGTAGCTGAAAATTGTTTTGCAAATGAAGAACAGCTACGAATTGGAATATGCTTTTTTTTGCCATCCAGATAATTGGTTAAAAAGATTTCTCTGCAGTGCAATTTTAGACAAGTTAAATGCAAAGGTAAACGCAGATCAACAGTCTTTTTGTCTAGAATAACAGTGACAGATTAAGCACTCTTCTAAGTGTGGTATTAATTTTTTTTAATACATTAATAAACAAATTATTGAAAGTTATAACATATTTCATTAACATCTATTAATCCAAGCAATACTGCAGTATTAAGCGTATCTATTTGGCAACCTTGCTCTCTATTTTCAGCCATTGTTAATTTCACACTGTCAACTACAGTATGATTGTTGCCTTTCTTTAAACATGCACACTTATCAAAATGTTTATGATTCATTAGTTCTCACATTTAAATTACTAAACCATTTGCTATCACTTTAAAAAAAGAGAGAGAGAAATGTAACAATAGCAAGGAAGGGGCAGGAAATATCTGCATTCTTGTACACATAATGAATGTTACGGCTTTCCAGCACTTAAAAGTACAGATAAAAGAAAAATATTATTGTCACCTACATCATTTATGTAATACAACCTCAAAGGCCCCATATTTTTGTACTAAGTGTTTAGAAATATTAGGATACGTAACAGCACTGGAAAATCATCCCCAGAGGCTGTAAGGCTTCTACATAAAGGCAAAATCACTGGGAGTTACTTCCACAGAATCCTTTATAGTCACTCATCTAAAGCCACATTGATACTCACCACAAGTGAAAGGGGCCTCTTCCATGAAACAACGCCAATCAATCCTGACAACAGCACCTGTAATAAAGACAGCAGAGTCACCAAAAAGACATGAGGTTTACACCAGTGTCATCAAAAAAATCAGTAAGTATTAAGATGAAGCTTAGTACACAGTCATGATGTGTATTTCCAGAGCGTTGGAAACTAGCTGCTAAAAAGATAATGTTTTCATTTTATTCTCAATAAAAAAAATAAACAGAAGTATTACTAAAACAAATTTCAATCCTGGTGGCACATCCAATTAACTCTGATCAAACCACAATAGGTCTTCAAAGATCTCTCCAAGTCCCAAATGCTACCAGCACTAAAGGAGAATAAATGTTTAGGGTAGATTTTCTTGTGCTCTCTTGGCATCATCAAAAGTTAGCTCACAAAAAGGGAAGTAAAGATAGGACAAACACAAAATCAGCCAGGGTATCTGGCTAAATTAGCAAAAGGGGTTTTTTTGTTTCCTTCCACCCAGCCACCCAAATAACCACACTACTTGATCTTATATTTTAAAAAGTCCACATACATTCATTTTAAACCCATACTTAACATCCAGACACATTATACCCTCCACTACAAGCAAAAAGCTAGTGGAATTCAGACCTTCATACACATAAGCTGATTTTAGGTACGTCAAAATAACATGCAAGTTACAGTTGAGACACCATAAGCTTTACATACAATTAAAAATAGAGAGAGAAATTGGAGCAGCGGGGTGACAGATATTGACTCTGGGGTGGAAAAAAAAAGGTGGGGAGGAACCTTTTCATTAGAACATTTAATTAAAAAAATAGTAAACTAGAATACAAATAAAATACAGAGGAAAAAACGTATGACATTTATTTCATGAGTCTGCAGTGTCATTTTTTAACCTCAGTGTGCATAAAGTATTTGTCTAACAGTAACTCGTATACTTAGCTAGCCTGATACAATCGTTATGAAATCCTTCTATGATTGCTTAGAATAAGCTCTAATATCATTATTGCTCTCTACAGACCTTTGATATTCAAAAGGGTGGAAGCCCAGAAGTTAATGAGTAACCTTTTCCATGAAATAATATTCAAGGCTGGTTGACATTCAAATGCCAGAAAGTCACCATTCCTACTATTTCATGCTTTACTAATAATCTTTTATGTATAATAGTAGACCATAATAATTAAAAATGCATCTGTACCTAGCCACTACAGAACCAATGTACACTGTACTGGGAAACAGGCTGGAAACAGTCTGTCTACTGATGCTTCTTGGTGTGAACATGGGAGAAAGAATTCTTGGTTATACAGAGAAGTTGGGTTGCTGAGTACCCAGTTGAAGCTTTCACTATGTCTGGTCTGTGGACATTCGTACTGTGAGAACGTTTCAAACATGCTTCACAACCTCAAGATATCCACAGCTGCTGCAGCTGTTGAAAATACTATTCAGGAAGACAACATGTTGGAAAGTGCACCTTTTGATATTTTCTTTAGCAGCTATGCCATTAAAAAACCTCAGATGGCGTTTCGTAGTAAAACCTCAATGTTAGTTTTTAAGCCAAGTACAAATGCAACAGATGAGAAGACATAAACGCACTGTAAAAAGTGAACCAAAAGCAGGTTATGGATACCAAAGACTATACAGACAATCCCTACATGCAAATATGCATAGTTTGTATTCTACAGCATTTCCTACAGCGTAAAAGCTACATACTTCTGAATGCTGGCCAAGCCAGGCAAAAGCTGAGAATTCCATTTTTGCAGTTAATTAAATTTGCTCACACAGCTGCATTAGCTTATTATTGCTGTACGATAACTGTCTCTGGGCTGATAGTCCTGTAATGTGAAACTGCACTCAAGAAGGTAAAATGACAGGGTTAGCAGGTTTGACTGCAGGCTAGACAGCAACATGCTCTCAATTAAATAAATGGGATGGCTGAAATTGTGAAGTTATTAAAGAAAACCCTTTAGGAAATATAAGAAATTGCCTTCCAAAACAGAGGATGTATTGATACATAAAATACTCATACATAAGTCAGTATTTCTCAGTCACGAAGTCATATGTTCAGAGTCAAGCTACTCCAGTGCACTACCTATGAGTAGCAAATCCTTACTTCAATTTACTTTCATTTACCTCCCTGCTAAAACTCTCCCTCTCCTGTTTGACGTGTCTGTGGCACTGAATCCCTGCAGATGGAGGAAAGGAGGTGATCCTTTTTGTTCAGCTGAACTACAACTGTGTTTGACCTTTACAGAGGCCTTGCAAGATGAAAGACATACGTGTGGTTTTGTTTGGACAAGGAGAGCTCGGTGGCTCTCACCCTCCTGGCTCACCATGCAAAAGGTCAAGCACAGTCAGGCCAGTTGATAAACTCTCAATATGCACTGACAATAGACACTAAAACTCTGTTTTCCACCTGTGTCTTCACTATTGTCATTATAAGAGTTCACCTCAACAATGCTGTAATGTAATTTTCCAAGCCTCATTAGTCCCCAATATCACTGTGGTTACCCAAAAGCTTATTCTGCTTTGGGCTGTAGTTACTTCCAATGCCAAGTGCCTTCAACACTTTAGATCACAGTACACGCTACTATACACTTAGGAAAAAAGCACACAGAGAACATCATATACCAACATTTGTTAGAATACACCACATGACTCTCTCAAAATAGAAATTTAAAGAAGATTTCTCTTGGTCTTGCAGAAAACCAGAAATTTAATAATAAAAACCCAAACAAACTACCCTTAGTAATTTGTTTTCTCTTCAGTTTTTACTTCTTATAATTACAATGCCAATACTGAATAAAGTAAACAGAACCACACTTGATTTATATGCAAAACCAGGAATTATTTGAAAAGTAGTATGTAACTTACAGGCCCAAAAGATCTTACCAATAATCACTCAGAATATCCAATGCTTCCTTCAGTGGAAGCAGTAAATAAAACACACACTTGGTTTCACAAGGTTAAGGACCAGGAAATATAGGCACAAGATAAGTGAGTTATTCTCACACCAGTAATTAAAAAACCATCATTTCATAGATTCATAGATTCATAGATTCATAGATTGGTCCAGGCCGGAAGGGACCTCCAAAGGTCATCTAGTCCGACCTCCCCACAGTCAGCAGGGACACCCCCAACTAGACCAGGTTGCCCAGGGCCTCGTCGAGCATCACCTTGAATATCTCAAGGGAAGGGGCCTCAACCACCTCCCTGGGCAACCTGTTCCAGTGTTCCACCACCCTCATGGTAAAGAACTTTTTCCTAATATCCAATCTAAATCTCCCCTTCTCCAGCTTAAAACCATTGCCCCTCATCCTGTCACTGCAGGCCTTTGTAAACAGACCCTCCCCAGCCTTCCTGTAGGCCCCCCTCAGGTACTGGAAGGCCGCTATGAGGTCTCCCCGGAGCCTCCTTTTCTCCAAGCTGAACAACCCCAGCTGCCTCAGTCTGTCCTCATAGGAGAGGTGCTCCAGCCCCCTGATCATTTTGGTGGCCCTCCTCTGGACCCGCTCCATCAGGTCCATGTCCTTTCTATATTGAGGGCTCCAGACCTGCACACAGTACTCCAGGTGAGGTCTCACCAGAGCTAAGTGGCAGAATCACCTCTCTGGATCTGCTGGCAACACTTCTTTTGATGCAGCCCAGGATGTGATTGGCCTTTTGGGCTGCGAGAGCACATTGCCTGCTCATGTCCAGCTTCTCGTCAATCAGCACCCCCAAGTCCCTTTCCTCAGGGCTGCTTTCTAATACCTCATCCCCCAGTCTGTATTTATACTGAGGATTGTTTCTTCCCAGGTGCAGAATCCTGCACTTGCTTTTGTTGAACCTCATGAGGTTCATCTGGGCCCACCTCTCCAGCCTGTCCAGATCCCCCTGAATGACATCCCGTCCCTCCGGTGTATCGACAACACCACACAGCTTGGTGTCATCTGCAAACTTGCTGATGGTGCTCTCAATCCCTCTGTCTATGTCTTTGATAAAAATGTTAAACAGTACTGGTCCCAGCACGGACCCTTGAGGGACACCACTAGTCACTGCTCTCCATCTGGACTTCAAGCCATTGAGTACCACCCTCTGGGTGCGACCATTCAGCCAATTCCTTATCCACCGAACCGTCCACCCATCAAATCCGTATCCCTCCAATTTGGCAAGTAGAATGTTGTGAGGAACTGTGTCAAAGGCCTTACAGAAGTCCAGATAGATTACATCCATAGGTCGCCCCTTGTCTACTGACCTAGTCACTTCATCATAGAAGGCCACTAGGTTAGTCAGGCAGGACTTGCCCCTAGTAAAGCCATGTTGGCTGTCCTGAATCATCCCCCTGTCCTCCATGTGCCCAAGCATGGCATCCAGAAGGATCTGTTCCATGATCTTCCCAGGCACAGAGGTGAGGCTGACAGGTCGGTAGTTCCCAGGGTCCTCCTTTCTTCCCTTTTTAAAAATGGGTGTGATGTTTCCTTTCTTCCAGTCTGCAGGGACTTCACCTGACTGCCATGACTTTTCAAATATCATGGAAAGTGGTTTTGCAACTTCATCAGCCAGTTCCTTCAGGACTCTGGGATGGATTTCATCAGGTCCCATGGACTTGTATGTCTTTAGATTCCTTAGGTGATCACGTACCATGCCAAATACCAAGGGCTCAAGACTGCAATCTTATAATGTTTTTCAAACATCACTACATCATATGTGTGCTGTGCA
Source organism: Numenius arquata (assembly GCF_964106895.1). NCBI lineage: Eukaryota > Metazoa > Chordata > Aves > Charadriiformes > Scolopacidae > Numenius > Numenius arquata. The sequence continues at coordinate 17,177,109 of NC_133586.1, read as the reverse complement.
CAGGTTTTTTCTTTCTTAAATAAAAAGTAAATTGGAGTTTGACGATTTTAATGATTTGCCTACTTAACTTTGGCAACATGGTTTGATTTCAGAGCCTGCATAGCACACTTATCTAATATCTTGGACCTAACTTCTATCTGCTGAAATGCAGTGAACCCCTTCACGTAATAATACAAATAAATCAAAGCTACTAAAAATGCATTCCAAAAACGTAGATTTGCCAGCTTCCTTAAGCAGAATTCCTACAGATATATGTACCTGACGACTATAATAGTGCCGATTCATAGAGCAAAAAATAAAGAGAATACATCAGTGTCGACTTCTGCAGCATTAGAAATGCAGTAACATTAAGTATGAACACCTTTCAACATGCATATGAAAACTCCATTATCATTAATACAAGCTGTGCTCACGCATGAAAAAGATGCAATCACTTTAATAGGCACATACTGAAGCAGGACAAAAACAGAAGGTAAAATTACTTTCCAGTACAGGGACTGCAAACAACGGATTTTTCAAAAAGCCCTTGATGGTGTCTTTTCCAGCACTTCCAACTCCCCACATTCAGGTAAGTCTCTGGAAATTTACAGGGTTCTGATTTTGAAAATGGTACAGATCAGAAGATGTAGTCTCTCGATATAGCTTAAACCATCTGCTTTCCCAGTCTTCATTTCCAAAATGGTTATTGTATGTAATATTCTCTCTAGTACGCTTACTTTAAACTTCTTTTCTGAACTATGTAAAATGTATTTTTATATAAATATTAATTTAATTAAAACTACACTGAATATAGTGAAACGCTATCAATGTAAAGACATTTATAGAAATGTAAAATTACTGAAGTTTAAGTGACCTCATTAAATTCAACAAGGCCAAGTGCAAGGTACTGCAGGTGGGTTGGGGCAATCCCAAGCACAAATACACGCACAGGTTGCCCAGAGAAGCTGTGAATGCACCATCCTTGGAAGTGTTCAAGGCCAGGTTGGATGGGGCTTTGAGCAACCTGGTCTAGTGGGAAGTGTCCCTGGCCATGGCAGCGGGGTTGGAACTAGATGATCTCTAAGGTCCTTTCTAACCCAAACCATTCTCTGATTCTAAGGATGAATTTCTTTAATGGAACAAATTATCTCTTTTTTTCTCAGTACAACTTGGGATGTTACAATGCTTTTCTAGTCTAATATAGAACATATGAGCTACAGGAAAATCCAAGTTTTATTGTCTGTTCTTATTCCTACTTTCTTGTTCAGGCTGATACACCATATGTCGAGTCATCCGCTCCTTTTCTGCAAATTTAAGGTTTCCTCACTCTTTCAGCTTTTCACACAAATTCTCCAGTCAATGGATTCAATTACCATTAAAATAAGCATACCAGTTCCCATTAATTGCAGAAACTCCTTCTTAGCCTTCTTCTAACTTACTAAATTAATGCAAATAGTGGCTGTCCTTAATTCCTGTATTATCTGAATAAACAGAATCCATTGCATAGCACATCCTATGTACTGGCATTTCATTCCAATGAAAACATATACCAGAACACATATGATGTCAATTCAAACATGTGACAATTCAAATATATTGAAATAAACTAATTTTAGAAAAAAGAACTATTACAACATACAATTTAGAGAGCTTAATTGTACTCCATGTAAACACATGGAGTATTCCTGTGCAGGGTGGGGAGGGAAGCCAATCCCAACTGTATAAAAGAGCTCTAGTAACAACTGAAATTAAAAATAAAATGGAATCTCATCTCTTCAAATCATCTGTAACATATTAAGAGGCTAGGTATAATTGATAAAGCAACATCAATCCCTTTACTTTGCAATATAATGCATACTCTCATATCACTAGCAAATGCAAGTTATTCCAAGTGCCTTAGAAAAGACAAGGTAGCAATATACCGAAGTAAATAAAGGCACAACTACACAAGTAGGGCTTAAATGAGTTTCCAGAGTCACAAGGGTCCCATTAAGGGATAGAGAAAATACAACAGCTGAGACAACTACTGAAACCCCATCTGTTCAGACAAGCAGAAAGAAAGGAATCAAGGACTCTTAAAACTCTCCTCCTTCTTTGGACTATGAAATATCATAGTGGCTGAGCACAGTGCTCAGATAACCCAGCCCGCCATGAAAGGCATATATACCTGCCCTTTGGTGCCAGGTAAGACCATTCCTCCTCTGCACTGAGGAAATTCAAGGCTCACTTACATAGAAGAAACAGTAGAGGACAGTATATTCCTGAAACTCTTACCTACTGGTATGGCTTTTTTGAGAAAACAGCTCTCCTTTGACACTGAAGTCTTAAGTGAACACCTGGCAGATACAGGTGCCCAGCAAGCGGTTCTTTGGAACCTCAGAGGGCAAATAACTTTGTGTACACAAGTATCCACCGCATTCATCTTAGCTCTACTTAAACACTATCCACGCAGTCAAAATGAATGGAGCAGACCACACTCACACTGCTACCTGACTACGAATGACCAGATTTCAAGACTTGAGACTAGAAGCAACAAAGAAACTGAAGAGATGGCAGCAGTCTTTGGAACCATGGTATGCAACAGCTACAGCATCCCACAGTGATCAAGTAGTGTTATTGAACACTACCAGTTATAAGGGCTTTATGGAGTGAGATCAGTTTCAGATAAAGTCAATTTCAAGTGGTTTACCTGCAGGTAAGTTATATGGCACCATTTGCTGCATACTAAAATCAAAAGAAAGTGAGGGAAGATGCATAATACTCATTACTCAGGTCTTAAAATTTTTACTTTGTTGTTAATCAAATAGCCATAAACCAGAAGGTCCAAGGACAACCAAAGATGTGCAAGGGTTCTAGACACCAGCTGTCATGGCTCAAAGCCAAGACTGAAAGATATACTGCCTTCCCAGTGAAATTCCAGCTTTTGGAAAGCATTGTGATTTTGACATCTAATGTTATTTTAAATTCAGGGCAGACTGCTGGTTGGTTCTTTTGGTTGGTTTTTGTTTTTGTTTGTCTGTGGGTTTTTTTTAATGCCCTTTGAATTCTTATTTCTGAAGATATTTTGGACTTCCAATACCTTATTTCAGAATTACTTAATTATTTTTGTACCTACGTATTATATACCACTTGTTGGTATTTCAAAGTATCTACAGCCCATGGAGGTGAAAGTTAGTGCCTACAAGATAGCCACAATCTCTCTTGTATCAGACACCTCTTGTCTGAAAAGAGAAGGATGGCAGTCAGCCATAACAAGTCAACTTATAACAGCAAAGCACGTGCAAGAGATGTATTACAAATCTCAATTTGACTGCATCACAACTGAAGCTAACAGACGTCAGCACCTTAACTAAATCTTTCAGCCTCACACAATAAACTGGGCCCTTGAGGTATGAGCTAATTTTGTAATCTCTTTGGAACCACAAGACCGAGGTTTGTCCGTGGACCAGTTCATCTCAACTGGCTTGTTTCACACTGCGTAGCATTTGACCATGGTTTCCCTTGGACTCCACGTTTCCCATGCAATCCAGCAACATAGTATTTTTGGTGTGATTTCAGTTCAAAGTGCTCATAAAAAAAAAGCTTTACTCAAAAACACTAAAGACATAATCAGTAAAATTTTTTAAAACACTAAGCCAAAATTGTGTGTAGTATTGCACTGGTTAGAAATAAAAAGTTTGGGGTAATCTAATTATGTTTCTAACAATATAAATATCCATACATAATTTTGTAAGAAGACTTAATGAATCTTTTAAAATGAAAGGCCAGAAAATTATTTTGAGAAGCATGATATGAAAAATTAACATGATTATATACAAGAACTTTGGCAACACTGAATAAAAAACAGAAGAGAAATTTCAATTATACATTATATGACTGGGATTGCCAATAGACTTAGGATCATAGATCAGCAAAATTTATATGGCCATAAGAGCTAAATTTACATGTTTACAGATGTGTATGTATATACTTTCAAAAACGTATGTTGTGAATGTATCTAGCTAACCTAGAAGCCAAACAGCCTATCGGCACACGTACTCCAGGACCTACCAACACCATCATTGTCCCCATGGGTAACTTCCCACCACCCCAGACCCAGTCTGAAATTCTCATTCCAATTTACAGCCATTGTCTTTTGTCCCTTGATGTGCTGCTCTAAAGCGTCTGGTATTAAGGAGAATGTTAAATTGGCACAATTACAAAAAAAATCTTCAATTTTCATCTCAATCTAAATTAAAAAAGTAGGCTGCAAAAATACTACTTGTCATGCTTTTTTAAGAAAGGCTTTTTTGATATTTTGTAACAGCAGATTTGTCAAACTGGTATGCAGAATAGTAAGAGAATAATAGAATGGTAACAAAATGGATGGCAAAGGAATACTTTTACAAATGAGCAAAAATGTATATAGCTGTCAGTCACCTTTAATTATTCTTAATAACAGGAGCTGATGCAGTCAAGAAACCATAAATCACTCCTTTTCACAATTTCAGGACTCGCAGCTTTCTGGAACTCAGTTTTCCTTTTCTCCCAACACATTAAGGAGATCAACTGTCAGTACCATAACTCTTCAGCAAGTTCAAGGGTATGTTTACATTTCGATTATGTATTTAATCTGCTATACTCAAAGTAGAATAAACAAAAACCATTTTATGTTGCTGTGAGTTTCTATATTGTTCTTTTCTAACAATTTTCTAATGCATGCTAGAATTTTTCTATTTCCTGTTTACAGCATCAGTCCCAGTACCAATCCTGAGGAATGCCACTAGCCACATGCTCACCAATTGGGCATGGAGCTGTTGACCACAACTCTTTGAGCGCAGCCATCCAGCCAATTCCTTATCCACCGAGTGATTGATTCATCAAATCCATGTCTCTCCATTTTAGAGACAAGGATGTCATGTGGGACGGTGTCAAATACTTTGCACAAGTCCAAGCAGATGACATCAGTTGCTCTCCCCTTATCCATCAACATAGTAGCCCTGTCATCGAAGGCCACCAAATTTGCCAGGTACAATTTGCCCTTAGTGAAGCCATCCTGGCTGTTACCGATCATATCTTTATTTTCCATGTACCTTAGCAGAGTTTCCAGAAGGATCTGCTCCATGATCCTTGCTGGGCAGAGGTGAGACTGACCGGCCTGTAGTTCCCCAGGTCTTCCTTTTTTCCCTTTTTAAAAATGGGGGTTATGTTTCCCCTTTTCCAGTCAGTGGGGAACTTCACCAGACTACCACGACTTCTCAAATATCATGGATAGCAGCTTAGCAACTATCCCCAACTATCTTTGGGTCTAGGTGTATCTCACACAGAGATTAAATCAACAGCTGAAATATCTTCAAGAGTGACATTTCTGTGAAATCTACACTAGCCCTTGTAGATAGATAGATGTAGGTAGATAATTATTTAAAAAAATATGAGTATTAAATATTGCGGGAGTAATGTCACAAGTATCACATACTCGGAGACTACAAAAGTGTGACACATTAGTACCAGAGTACGAAATCTTCTTATAATAATACTCCCTGCAGCATCTGCAATCCATTAGTGCCAAATGCTGGTAAATTAAACAAAAGCTGTAAGAAAAAGAACTGTGACTACTTAGGAAATTAGCTAAAAGGGGACTGGAATAATCTACCGATAGTATTACTCTCCACCCCAATTCCAATTCCTGGAAAAATAGTGAGGATTAAAATCTCTTGGGGTGGGGATGGTGGGAATGTATTAAACAAGTATCAGAAGAAAAAACCCACAATTTTAATATATTTCTATATGCATACAGACATACAAAAACTGCATGGGGAAGTACAGAACCAGGGCATGATTTTGGAATGGTCTTTCAAAAAGGTCATCCTAAATGGTAAGTGCTGATAAAAATCATACTATTCCACCACATTCAAAATATTGCAAAAATCAGTCTTGGCTAAAGAATTTTTAAAACAGTTAAAGTAGCTATTTATTTGTAGATACGCAAACTGACTCTTCAACATGCAGTTATCACTAGAATTCAGGGGCCATTCTCTTGTTTAAAGACTACATTGCTATGAACACAATGAACACAAGTACCACCAGACTGCGTAACTACAAGCAAAAGATCTGTACACTGCAAGATAAATACAAACAAGTCAACAGCAACCAAAAAAGCAACAACTTAGGCACAGTTTTGAGCTATTTTCTAAAAGGACTCAGTATGTTCCAGACTAACAAACACTGCATCATGGCTTAGTCTCTCTCATTTACCCACTGTGAACCTAAAACTAATCTAATTCTAATTGCCATGGAAACAGGAACAGAGAAACAAAATCCCTTGGTGCCCCACAAGAACAGGACAGTTAAATTACCTATACATTGACACTACTAGCAGAATGTATTAACAATACACAATTTTGATCTCATTTTAAGCTCTAGGGTGATTTTTTTTTTCATTTTGTCTTTGTTCTCCTATGAAATATTCTCCATATGCACCAGAAATCTGTTTATTTCACAACTGTAGTTTCTTCACAGAAGTGACCAACAATTATTACAAAATTACAGTACACACTTTAAATATTTTTGTAGAAAAAGGATTAATCCAAAAAGTTATTTCTTCCTTTGACATCCAGAGAAAAAAAAGGGCTGATGGAGGACATACACATCAGAACAATACATTTTCCAATTATAAACAAAAATGATATATTCTGTATTTGTTACTCTCCCAAGTGGTTCAGATCTGTTATGTTCAACTTCACTACAATATGCAAACTGCATTAAAAGCAATGGAAAGGGATTTAGATAAGATATTAAGTACAGAGCTGATATGTCAGTGCCTCACAGTACAGTCTTAATTCTAATCTGGTTTTTATTAAACACATTCACAGAACACACTATTATATTATTTTATACATCCCCCAATGTAATCCATGAGTATTAATAAGGCACACAGCCATTAGCATAAGAGTATTTAAACAGAAAGGAAACTAAGCAGTTGGCAACGCATCCTCCATGCTTTCAAATTTATTGTATCATTTATGATTAAACTTGAAATAAACAGATGACTGAAGACCTAGCTCAACACATGCCATTTCATAGGTGAATTGCTTTAACTCACAGTAAGATCTATCAAGATAGAATTCTAAGAGATCACTTCAGAAGCTTGTGTGGCAATTTCTGTTTTGGACAATCCTCTAAAATTAAAACGAGGCTCCCCACAGAACCTGAGCAGCTTCCCGCCTCTGGAATGACCTATGAATGAATCGAAAGAACACTACTACTTTTCAGTAACACAACCAGCAACACTACTGCATAACCAACCACTGGATGTTTCATAATTTTGAAACTGAAAGCTAAAACAACAATTGAAAGTTAATTATTTTTAAAATAATTGACCAAAGAAATTTGCTGCCCATACATGCTATTCAACATCTCTGCAATAGTTCAGCTCAACTCCGGATAGCATATTGATCCTTCGAAGCAGTAAGGTCTTACAGAGGCAGCAGTCAAAAGCTTAATTAAAATGCAGTGAACCAAAGAAATCAGTGAAATTACAAGCAGTTTGTCCAATATGATAGATCTGTATAGAGGTATTGTACACACAAGTGTTCAAGTTTTCTCACCTGAAGATCTATTTTCTTGGTCTTTATGTGCAGGCCATATGATAGATTACAAAGACAATTTCTATGAGGGAAAAAACATTCAAGCCTAAAAGTATACTGAATTTCCTTTCCAAAAATACTGGTATATTTTAAATTCTTTGCAATTCCATTATCATTAAATTTCTTCAAGGGCTGAGAATGTGACAACTCTATCTTAACTCCAGTAACAAAAGATTCCATGATTTTTCCATTCCAAAGGCAAAGATATTATCCAGCTATGAGGACTCACTTCCAGAATGTTCATTTTATGTTTCAGTTAAAAAAAATGATGATATCCATCATGTTGCTGTGACAAAGAAAAATATTCTGATAAATTTCTTTAGACATTTCCTAATCTGTTTTCACACCAATCTTAACTTGTATCATTGACTTAGTACAGAACATTATTCTAGAAACGTTGTTCTCCAGTAGCGTTAGGAAATCACTAATTAAGATTTTTGCTTCTGGGCTCTTCCAATAATTGTAAGTATTAAGACTGAGATTGCTTTAGATAAGTGAAATGAGACGATGGCTCTTTCAATTACTGACACAATTTCTCAAGGGATGAAAGTTGAGGTGCATTGTAAAGTGATCTAAACACCAGGAATAAGAGTATTTTCTTTGCCTCAAAATCATAGGACCTTCCAAATGCAGATAAAACGCAGTGTTTCTGCATATTGCTAGTACACAGTAAGCTCCTGTCCTCCGGTTCCATAGATCATTTGGAGCTATATTCCTAACTGCCCTGCCACAAGGACACACTGGAGGAAGGTTAATCACAAAGTAATAAACCTCACACTCTAATAAGCATGATTAGGGATTCGCCTCAGGACCATGCTATCAGATAAATGAAAAAGTTAAGGATGCACAGACTGAGGCTAGAGGTAGAAAGGGACAGAGCAAATATTACATGGTCATAACAAATCTACATTACCTCCATCCTTAGCCTACTGACTTTTTTCACACTCTTGGTGAAAGCCGTCTACATGACTGCATTTATCAGCTTTTCTAAAACACCCTTCCCAGGCATCTATAACCATGATGGACTGTTAGTCACCATGTCCAAAAAGGTCCTTAAGAGAGAAAGGACAAATGCATTAGTACAAGCACAGGTTTAATACCAAGATGGACAGATTCCTTCTAAACAGCCTGATAATCCAAGGGTTCTAAAGACTAATTTCATGCCTCTGACATCATGTGTCTACCTGGTAATTTTAATTTTCCTCAAAAGATCCCACTATTCTAGAAAGCAAATTCAAGGTAATTTATTACTATTAATTAGCAGAATGAGTATACCTGAAGCTTACCGTGTTTCCTCTTGCTTGGACTTAAAATTTATGCTCTTAGAAAAACAATTTAGTATAACTAATACTTAATGAAATTACATATTAAGAGTAAGAAGTCTTCTTGAATATCAGAAACTCAACTAATGCACTTCGAGGTTAAGCTGTTAAACAAAACACAGTAAGGTAAGAAAAGTTTTAAATGGCAGGTAGCAAGGACAGTAAGACTCATTCCAAGGACTTTGCTCCAAAATCATCACGTTTATGTGATACAGCTTCTTCCCTGACAGGGTAATACAGAATCAATTGTGACTTAATAAGATTTAAAGATACAAATGCACGTACGTTCCCTGAAGCCAGGTAAAAAACTTTTTTTTTTAATTTATTTTAATATTACCAACCTCCTTGCATTTTACTAGCTTCAACTAGTACAAACCACCAATTATCTCCCACCTTCAAAAGAATTCTGTCCCATGTCAAAAAAATTGATACAATAATTTCATTTTTGTGACTCTGGAGCTACAGTGCAGTAACTCTACCTGGAGACCTAAAGTAATACATTCCCTTTTAGAAATTATGGATTCTGTTATAAATGGTTACATTTTCTAAGGATAAATTCAAAGCTCACAGAACATGTCAAACCAACTGTTTTAGAGCCTGATGCTCATTATTTACTAACAGTGCAGGCAGTAGCTCTCCAGCTCTCACCTTGCTGTCCCGCTTAATGCCTCTCAACTGCCATCTGAAGAGAGAAATTAAAATCATACACGCACCTATCTCTTGGCTTCACTGCTGAGATGTTTCTCATTCATGTCAATTGTTACATTGCCTTTTTTAAAAAAAAAAAATTTAAAAAATGGGTGGACACGTGCTTCAATTTGAACTTATACATTTTACAGCATCTCCACAAGGTTATGGAATCCAGTAACTACAGATGTGGATTATAACTAAAACTCAAATGTTTCACAATCCTATTACATGCTGTCATGCATTCTCATGACAACAAAACATTTTATACCATTTTAAGGCTGTCACTAGTCACACACAAATGAGAAAGGCTTTATTATAACCCTTGCTTTCTAGAGTAGTTTTAGGAAATGCAGTAAAATTACTGTCATCTCTCATTAATTGCTTCAAGATCAAAACCTAGATCTTCTTTCAATTTGGTTTTACCTCAAAATACTCTGAAGACTTCAAGCTGCCTAGCTCCTCCTCTATTTAGCAGTTTCCTTTTCAACTCTATATAACTCTATATACCAACTCCCACCTGCAGTTTTATTTCACCCTCATTTTCAAAGAAGCCTGACTGAAAATAGTTTTTCGTTTTTCTTTTCTACTTTGTATTCCTCCCTTCTTTGCATGTGCACATGTACAATCGTGTGGATATAAACCAGAAACACAATATGCTCCATGTACTCAACTGCTACTCCCTCCTTTAAAAAGTGTTATAATGAGCTACATATTTCAAATAGGTAAACATATTTACATGTCTATAATATATGTACAGACATATCGATATAATCAATTTTTACCTGTAAATTTTACAAGACAAAGTTATTAACAAAAGCTCTATATTTAAGAAAAGAGAATCATGCAGGGGTTCTCAAGTACAACCACTTAAATACCTAGCTTGTTTCTTCCAAAATTATTAATCAAGAAGGACGAGAAGGGTTAAATTTAGCTACTCTAAATGAATTGTATATATTTAACAAAGTTTTGTGTGACTGTTCAATCTTTTAAGCTTTCAATTTTTCTGTCCATCCCCGCCTTGTTACGGTAATTAAGAGTTCTCCCAAGTACAGGACATCCAACATGCCAAGTTGTGGGGTGAACCCGTATTGCAGACTCTTGTCACAAAATGACTACGGCAAAGACTGCAAAAAGCTTCTGTCCTCTGACAGACTGAAGACGCACTTGGACTGCTGACAGTGCAATTTATTTCAGAAATTATTAAAACAAACTTATCTTAAGGCTTTGTCCCACCTGAAGCTCTCATCTCTTATTAAGCACCACAGCACAATCAATAATATGCACATGCTTTTAGCTCATTTATCTGCAGTATATTATACTATTTACTATTTAATTGTTTTTCTGAAGTCACAGCTAATGCAATTTCAATTAAAATTGCATGGAACAAAAACATGAGTTTACCGTTTCAAAACATTTTATACTAAAAATAGCGTATGGTCCAATATCATACACTATACAGGCTTCTTTAAAAATCAAAGAAATCAAGTAAAACTTGCATTTAGTTACAGTTACAAGAGTATTCTGTAGAAACAGTTGAAACATCACAAGCTATTACAGTGGGATATTCCTTCAATATTATTCTAAAGGCCACAGTATGACTAGGGGTGTCAGATACATTTTTCCACGCAAGTATCCTTGGTTTTCTCAAGATTTTTTTATTCTTAACTCAGAAATAGCACTCTAGTACATTCTTTTTCTTTTTCTTTTTTTTTTTTTTTTTTAATTAAACTGCAGAATCCACCAGTAATCCAAGTCATTCTGGATTTTTGCTTAGTTTTTACAGACAGTACTAGAAAAATATCCAGTATATTAATCCATACTATCTTAAACCAGAATACCTCTTTCCCACAGACTACAACAGCAAGTTTCACGTTGCCTCACCAATACGAAATGGGCTCAATGCTGATACTATGCAGAAACACTTTGGTTTGAGTGGGTACTTCTGCACTATGACTAGAGAATGTTACTTCCTACAGGTGCCATCAGCAGCTGTATGATATTTCAGCCAGGTCCCTGCTCAGGATGCTCGGAGACCTGAACTCCTGACACTTAGAGCCTTCAGCAGCAAATTGCACAAATGAAATCATGTTGATATACAGACAAAATAGACTGAACAAAAAAATGTAATGCATTTAGAATAACTTAGAGCATTAGCTCTATTCTTAATTATAATAATTCTCATTCATTTTTATTGAAGACTTAAAATACATTATTTCAGACATGCTATATATGAGGCATGTTTGTTGTGTGACAATCCTTGAGACTGACTTTTATAAAGACCTATTTCTACCTGGTTTGGAAAGAAACAGCAAAGGATTTGGGTAAGTAGAAAACACGGTATCACTCCAGCAACACAAACCATCCATGAAGTTCTACAATGCAGCCACAAGAAAGTGAGTTTTCAATGACATCCCATTGCATAATGAAAGCCATCAAACTCACAGAAGCGAACGCACATTATTGAAATGATCTAGCCAGCAGAGAGGAGTTGTTCTCACATCAGCTTAAGACTGCAGAACTACTTTGCAAAATCATAGTTGTTTTCTAGTGAAATCTGACATATGACATGCCCCCTAAAATTCAAGCCAAACATCAAGCAAGAATTAAAAAACAACAACAAAACCCCCTCTAATTGAAGTCTAATTCTGATATATAGGCTTCTTAAGCTGTCAGCAGCCAATAGATTTGGGGAGCATGTGATGCACTATTTCAGTGATTTTAATGCAACGGATTTTTGGATTATTTGAGCAATACTAGTCCAAACACTGAATAAAGTATAAGCTTACTTCCAAAATCAAAACCCAGATCCATTTTAGGTGCAAGGGGAGTGAGAAAAGAGGGAGTGGTGTCTATTTTCACTCCATAAGAGATTCAGAGATTACCAATGCATCACACTAAACTCATTTGAACAGCAAATGGTAATTTATCACAAACAAGGTCAAAATACATGAACTTTGAAACATTACAGACAGAAATTCACCTTGTACAACACTGGTTATGAAGCCAAGCTGGATCATAAAATTAAAACTTTTTTGATCTTGATTTTGGAAATAAAGCAAGAATAAAACACCAATCTTCATATGAGACCTCACCTCACACAGACCCATTTGCTAGATCTTGTGGTCTGCCTTTATTTAATCTTCTAGAGGTTCATGCTATTTTATGCTTCCAAAGAAGTCTGAATGAGAAGGATCTGAAGTGTACTACCTGGCTAGCCAAAAAAAAATGAGTCTAAATTGACTCACATTTAGATGCAAAAGCTACAACTGCTCAACCTTTCACTAAATATTCACAGTTTTGTGCTGCTATCTGCATGCCAACATTCTCTCAAGTTGTTTTTAACACTAGCATACTTGCATCTATGCAGGTTAATGCTGCAAATGGCCATTCAGCCACAACTCACTCTCATGCACTCTACAGAAATCCTTTCTCCACTGAAAAGGTTCCAGGAATCCAGAGGCTTATTCCAATCAGGGTCTAAGGGCAAGACTTCTATTAAATATAATGGGCACTTTGTGTCAAGATTAAGAGGAAAAATTTCTTGTAGTCTTAGAGGAGTAGTTCTGCATTTTTACGTTGCCGCTGGATTCAAACATTTTATTCTAAAAATTTATTCCCAGGGGTTACATAAAATCACTCTGTATCAGAAGAAACTCAGACCTGCTGAAACTGCAGTTCCACACTGCATCATTAGCGGGCAAATAAAAGCTACATTATACAAGATACATCTGTATTGTCACAGATAGAGAAAGTAAAAATCCAGAAAAAGTGATTCATGTTGCAATGTTAAGCATGCTTGCTTAACAAAGATTACATATTAACTAGCATTATGTATAACCTTTAGTGGTGAATCCACTACTGTGACCAAAAATTATAGTTTAAATGAATTTCATACAGGACAGCCATTCACATATGGGCATTAGGTGGAGCAGCATTAGATTCTCACTGTAATAAAACCCACTTTAATTCAGCTTGAAAGAAGTCTTGTGCATTTTATTTACAACTTACATCTTATTTGCAAGGGAAACATTCTTCCACAGAAAGAAAATTCTTACTGTGTACATGCCATAATCATAATGAAATCTAGAGAGCTCCAACCATTCCATCGCTTCTCCGCCCCTTATATAAACATGTTCTCTTTCTGTCTTAATGAAACAACATCTGTATCACCATACTACTATGTTCAGAGAAACTGGGTGCAGAATTGACATAGGTTAGGGCTAGATTAAGATGTTTGCTTACTTTTTTTTTTTTTAGTTCCCTGTTCTAGTAATGTGACTTGTTGAACTCTCTTGAGAACACAGTGGCAGAAACTTTCAAAAACACCTCCTTAAGTATCTCCGAGAAATTACAGTAACTTCATATAATATTAAATGGATTAAGCTCAAATGTGACCATTTTGCAACTTCATCACACACTGTCAAGTGCCTTCATTTTAACATATTTCACAGGGTCATTGGCAAAGAAAACTGAGTACACAGTACATCAAACTCAATTATATTTCAAAGACTGGCAAGGCCTTTTTGGTTTGTTCCACTTGTCTCTGATTGCCAGCAAAAAACTCACAAAGAAGCTTTGAAATTACCATCCCAGTAAGATTCCCACAATCTCAATGCTTGTGTTACTGCAGCCTGGCCAACCACAGACTCAACAAAAGAGTAATGTACTGACTTTGATAAAAGAAGTTATGTCCCTACTTTAGTCATCTGCAAATATTTTATTCATTAAGACAGGGTAAACTGAAAGCAAGACAGGCAGACTAATACTTACTTGCAAGTGCTTTAGAACTACCCTATTTCACACACAGACACACATCCTATAAAAAGAATCAACCAAGGCAGGAAGATGAGATTCCCGGATTTTCAACACAACTCTGAGAATTGTAAATTGTACTTCAAAGTAACTTCAGCATTAGGCTCCATCTAAATTAGATGGCTTGAAAATTAGCTCTCAAAATCCAAACCAGAATGGAATGGTATTCCAGGAGATAAGGTGTCATCTGTCTTTTAAAAAAATGTGCTTCATTTTACTAAGATTAAGTTTATAATAGAGTGGGCTGGTAATGTAATACAATGTAATGGCTTGTAATACCTGTTTCTAGAACTATCTTCCCATGTTAACTGTCTGGAGTTACCATCTGAGAAGCAGAAGTTTGATTTTTAAGCTGCAGAACGCTGAGAGAGATGGGCCTCTTCATATGCTGCTCCGGCCAGCAGTTTTTCTTTGTGCATATTGATAAAGTTACAGGAAAACAATGACAGCGATGGTTGTCCTGACATAAAGCCTTCAGGTATCAAAAGCACTTAACAGAGAAAATTGGCTTCCTGGCAATATCAAACAGACTGAGGACCATATTGAAGCTTGCTGATTAACTGTTAGGTGAAATTCAGGAGCTGAGCTAATCTCAAGCACGTAGCAGGCAGCTAATGTGAAGAAAATCAGCCTCAGGTCTCAGATGCTGTCAAAGAAGAGTCTCTCAAGTTATTGCTATTGATTTGTAGGAACATCACGACCTGTGTGTGGTGTTTCAAGGAGTCTTTGGTTAGGGTGCATATCAGATACCGGTATCTTAACTAGGAAAAGATTCTTTACAGGATAATTTGTAACACAAATTATACCCTATCATATATCACAGAAAACACAACATGGCAAAAACCAAATATGACAGAACTGTGGCATTCAACTACTTTAAAAAAAAAAAAAAAAAGATAATCAATGAAGTATCAAAGAAGCTGGCAGAAAGAACAAGGAGTGGAGGAGAAAAGAGTATACCAATAAAAGGAGTAACTCCATGAACAAAGCAAAAATAAAATGGCACTGAAAAATGGGAAAGCCACACTACAGAAATTAACAGTTATGCAACTAGCGTGCTATTTCTCTTCCATTCCTAGATTCAGGAAATGTGCAATTGCTAAAAAGCATCTAGAATACTACTGATTCTCGTTAGACAAAAAAGTCAATTAAAATATTCAAAACTTACTAAAACAAATGCAAATTTGCTGTAGCTTCCATAGCTTTATTTCAGAAAGTTTTTCGATATATAGGCAGCTAAGAGATCCTAGCTCAAAACAGACTTCATACATCTGAGATTGCACACACACGCAATCTAGACTAGAAATCTAGAACTGAAACTCTCCTTCTCTTGTCCCACAAACCCTAGCAAAAGGTGATACCGGCTAGCCTCTAAAACTCATATGCACAGACATGCATGTACAAGAATTTTGCACACGGTAGGTATATGTGCAGTATGTATCTATACAGCTGATGTGACTAGATGGCTACAAGTTAGAAATTAATGAGATGCAGCCACACAGTTACAGACTGCATAGGCACCAGAAATGAAAGTGAAGTGTATGCAATCAGTAGATCCTGTCTTCTTTCCCCTTCTCCTTCATCTGCTTATTGCTTCAGGCAGCTCAAAGGAAGATATGAATGCAAACAACTGGATGGACAATGAGGGAAAAATTAGAATAAATTAAGCATGACAAATAAAAATAATCTTTCCCTGCAGTATATACATACTGAGCACATAGCCATTTCAAGCTTCCTAGTATTTTGTTACCAATGAACGAGGGCAAAAACACAGAGCTACACCCAAATACCTGTGCATTTTGCACTTTCAGAATAACTTATGGGTATTGCTCCTTAGGGCTTATAGTAAAATCATGGTTCTCCAAACTTAAGAACTGGTTTTACAGCAATCAATTTAATCAATTTACTAAAATCAACCAAAGCAGTGCTAATATTATTTCTATGTAGCTATACATAACAACCAGCTGCAGGCGGTGACGCAAGTATGGATTTTCCTGGGATTTAACATTTTTCTTGGTATTACCTGAAGCAGTATACACTATCCGTCACACTGCATAGCTGCAGATACAAAGCAGCACAGTCCTGCCACGGAATGGGCTTCAGCTGTCACTGGACACAGCAGAAAAGGAAAAGAAAATGTGGGCCGTCTACCCAATGCACATAACGAAATTCCTGCATCTCCCATACTGTCAGAAGTGATAGGCTCCTCTAAAGGACGCAACTGTATTAGGACTCTTCCTAGAACTAATCTCTGGAGGCACCTATTCTATGCATTGACTGCACTTGGAACCAAAGGGAATTAGCCTTTTAACTTGGTCAGTTAAGTGGGGAGGTGTAAACGCCTTTTCTCCAGCTCCTCTTTCCACAGTAGGTCAAAATAACATGGGTATTGTTATTCCATGACCTAGCAGGAAACACTCATTTTATTGAGACACAGCCACAACACTTCTGGAGCAAATTACACTAAGGTCCTCAATTTGTATACTAGGTCTAAGAGATATTTGACAGCATGCACTGTAGCAGGGAAACAAAGAAATGGCTGAGCAGGAAAAGCTCGGCATTTAGATTCATAATAACGGACTCCAAGGGAAATGTAAATGTATGAGAAGAACAAACAAATGGCAAGTTTTGCTAAGCTGTTTGCTAAATTATTTCTCAGGAAGAGTGAACTGCAGGTATATTAATAATTCTAGGTAAAGCAGAAGATGTTTATCACAACAGGAGCTTTTAAAATTACTTATTTAATCAATTGTACTTTATGAGCTGGTTTTTATAAGAATTTGACGTAATTTAAAAAAATAATAAACAGTAAAATCTAGAAGTAGAGATAACAACTAAATTTAGACGTCCAGCTGTTACCAAGGGCCACACTGTTGTCTCAGGACAATTTCTACAGAAGCTGCAGGAGATAGATTTAAAAATGGAGAATATAAGTACAGTCTAATTAATTCAAGAGAGACAAACAATTTAATCATATAACATCAAACTGCTAAAAAGAATGCCTTCCTGACCTCCAGAGTCTCTATAAACTTCTGATACCTTTGAATTCACAGTATTTTCTCACAGCATAAACAGGGTTAGACTTTAAAACCACTAACCTAATTACAAAAGAACTTCAACAAGACTTAAGATTAAGCCTTTACTATATTTTCTGTTATTCTCAAGAAAGCTTACCTGTTTTCATTTGAAAATAGCTACCTGAAGACCTGCTTTAGATTATCTGATAGTTTAAGCTACAAAAGAGAGGCTTAAAGATCAGATTGCAATTGAAGCATTATCATCCTTACGTAGAGGACAATGAAATAAGGGACAGCACTACCTCAAATATTTGTTTGCAGTTATTCTGTGGCATAAGAAACAGTGGTGAAATTACTGTAGAACCGTTTTAACATTCCCATTCAAATTCACTGGAAGCGAATTGCAAAAGTTTGCCAGCATAATGCACGAAAACTCAGTGTTTTCACTAGTTAATATGGGAGTTTTTCAGCCGTTACTAGGAGACACAAACATTTCTTATCTTTTCTCTTTCCCTCTGCAGCAGCATTTCTTTAACAAGAGCTTTTCTGCACCCTTGAAACAACAAAAATTAAAATGATTCTTGAGTATTCCACAAATAATTGCACGGGTATTGGTTTTTCACTGTTACACTCCATGTTGTCACAAGTCACTTGTTACTCAAGTTGTCTGGTGCCTAAAGTACTAATGCAGGATTTCGAAGATGAGTTTAAAGTATCTGTCTCCTGTCACTGTATCCCTGCTTATCATGGTGTCAAGTCAGCCTCTTTATGCTCCAGGTCCTCATTTATCAAGTGGACACAACAGTTCCGAGTGTGGCAGCCATATTTAAAATACACAAGCAGGCAAACCAAAAAAGACACTTGAGAAATAACCACAAATAATTTTTAATATTACTGTATAGAACTAGTAAACTGGTAGAGCAACAATATAAAAATCTTCCTATAAGGCAGAGGAATGCAAGACAACCAGATAGGAAGCATCAGTGGCAATAGAACTACAGTAAAAAACACCATCAGGCTTGCCTGGCACAAAGACAGGTTTAGTCTTTCTGATTTACTGCCCTCACCCCCCCAAAAAAAGAAGTCCGTTTTCATTTCAGAGATTACTTACCAGCAAACTTTATCATCAATAGTTGGGAATTTCTCTAATGACCTGTTTTTTCTCCACAGGGAAAGGAACTGCTCAAAACTAACTGTTTGGTTGTTTTTTTCCTCTAGGGAAACTTCTCACAAATTTTCCTAAGACCAAAACAAAAAAAGATTGTATTCTGTTTATCTGATACATTTCAGTGACATCTCCTAGTCAGAATCACTTAGTTTTCCATGCTTTCATTCTGGCTTTCAATCTGAAGAGACTTCGCTGCACTGCCACCAAGGGTGGAATAAAAAGGCACACAAGGTGTACAGAACAACACACGTCTCCATTCTTCTTTGCAACCATTTCTTAACTTTCTTCTCCCTCATGCTTCTAAGGAACAAAAGCATAAATATTTTGCCTTTAAACTAAGTATAGTATGATTTGATGTTGAAAAAACCTCTACACAAAAATACAAACAAGTGAGGCTTCTCCTTTCTGTCAGTGCAAGCATACAGAAGGAAAACTTCAGTGGCATCTTCAATGTGAACATAACTATCAAAATGTTATCTCACAAAGAGATGAGGAATAACAATTCATTAAAATAAAGGCTTATTTCCTTAACTGTAGATAGTTTCCTTTAATATATTCACATTTCAAAAGGAAAAGAAGAATACTTCAAACCTGAATGAGCCCTAACATAAAAATTCAGACTGCAGGAAAAGCAATGGATATAACAGATGCAGTCATAAACATAATGTTCTAACTTAAAGAAAATATCCTTTTTTCTTGTTTCAGCCTCAAAATACAATCCAAATAACTTTAAATCATAGAATATTTTAATACAATTCTCTTTCGAGTGTTCATTCATTCATAGTCTTATAATGAGTACTCATTAATATTCGTTCCAGAATTTAGAGAAGACTTGTTTTAAAAAAGTGAAGGGGATTCTTTTAGCAGACAAATTCAATAATTTGGAAATATTGATCCCTAGAATCCCTCAAATCTGTATCAGCTACCACAAAAATATCTGTCAGCCCCCAAATCCCAATATTTCATTCTGGTTTTCAGTAAGAATTAGCAATAGAATTTAATTTGATTTAGAAATTCATTATTTATAATAGACTATCCAACTACAGAGAGTCCCCCAGCCATCTGTGATTCTTATTTAAATTTACAAGGAAATAAATCAAATCTTCAGCCATCAATATGGCCAAGAAAGATTACCATTTGTAAATCACAGCTCCTTAAAATTATCTTATGAATTTTTGAAAAAATACTGTTCCAGTTATCACATAAAGAAAAAGAATACTTTTATTTATTTAATGTAAATTTTAACAAAGGAAAAAACAATCTTTTGTTTGATTGTAGTCTCTACTGAATGAATCTTTTTCTCTAGGGAACACAAGTGAGAACACTGAAAGTGAACTCATTCACAACTACATTATTCTTTTCATAATGAAGGTAAACACCAAAACAAGGAACCTAACTAAGACTTCTAGGGAAAATATTTCTACACCTAAAGAAAAAAAAATCATGACCAAATATCAAATTAGAAGAACTTAGAAGTAAGAGGAATTTCTGAACTCGCATCAGTAAAACAAAGTTCTTCATTGTATCAAAAACCTTTTGTTGAATTTATGCCAGGTTATATATGACTAATTTTATATTCCTTTCCAGTTAAAAAGAAAACTGTATAATCTATAGAAAGAGGATCAAACATCCTAACAAACAGAAATTCAGCAACATCTAAGAGCCAGAAAATAAGTAACTTGTCCAATATATTACTCTGAATTATATTTTCTCCAAAACTCATCTTTATTTATACAGCATACTGACTAGGTCACAGGGAAATTATCTGGCTGCAAACAGAATGAAACATAACCATAAGGCAATCTGTAAATCGATTTTTAAAAACTCCTCCAGCTCTTAGCTGTAGAAGAGTATAAAAATGAGACAACACCAATAAATAAGCCTCAATACAGTTCATGGGTGCAGATACACAATTTGGCATTTGTATTTAGTTTTTGCTAAATGTATTTTGCAAAGCTGACAAGTGCTAAATGGGTCTGAATATAAGACAGTCCTGAATATCAAGTGACTCACTTTACAAGAGCAAATAACCAAAACATGAGTGAGACTGCGCCAAAGCACTATACTTGAAATATATCAGTCCTGATGAAACACCCTGAGAGAATGGTGGTGGAACATTAAGAAATTTAAAATGTCTCAACAGTGCACAGTCACTTTAAAAGACCCAACACATTTCCCAGCAACCCAAACTGGCTGCAGCCACTTGAGACCCTTTGAGAAGTTAAATCAGAGCTGGACAGCAGCTGCATGGATTTGGAGCCTTGTGATCCTAAGCCAGTGTAGCAACCTCAGCACTTCTCAGTTGCAAGACTAGATCCAAGATTAGCCCAGATAATGAGATCAGAATATCAAAGACCAAACAAAATATACTTTTGCTGATTCTGGAGTCAAAGAGATCCTTAGAAGAGACCTGGGACACATGGAAACAGGGAATTATAATTGAAATTCAATTTGATCTCTAGGATGGCATGGACATAATCAATTAATCACAGCTTCTACTTCATGAAATACTCCTTACAGAAGCAGCAAGAAAGAAACTGAATAGTAAAGAATGATGAGAGCTGTCAGGAACAAAAGACAATGATATGCAGCATTCAGTAAGTGTTAATGTGGACTGGGAACCTTTTTCATTTTAGCAATTCTGTCAATAAATAATTCTAGTTAAAAAAAACCCAACTGCTCTTTTAAAATGACACTACTTTTGTTTCCAGAGGTAGAAAAAAACCCCATCGTATTCTCAGCCATTTTTGCATTTCAGTATATACAGGAACTTTCATCTATATCTTCTCATCCCACTTTCTTCAGAATTTCTTCCTACTCACTGTAAAAGTGTTCCCAGACAGTACAGATTCTCCGTAACAACACACAGAATAAAAACTTGGTTTAACCTTGCCCTGGTAAAAATATTGTCACGTACCAGAACACCACATACTTTTCTTCATAGGGTTATGAGCAGTCAGATGACTAATGACTAAAGGCATCACTTAAACTACTGGAAGGTCTAATGACATGGAGGGAAAAAAAAAGACAGAATCAAAGAGAGAAAATACAAAGGAAAAAGCTGAAAAGCCTGGGTTTTTTAGCAACTAGTAGGTTTCCCGATTCTGAAAAGCACAAATCTTTGTCACTTAAGTAGGTCATCTCACCTTCCCATGCTTCAGGCTCTCTGCAAATTAAGACAGCTCTTTGCTAATTCACTGCAATGCTGCAAAATTTAATGAACTTGCAATAAATTTTTGAAGTGCCTTGAGCAGGTTCTGCTTTTAACATGTTGCAATAAACAAGTTCTACTGCACTTTTTCAAAATTATTTCAGTAAAGACACCTCTATAGAGTAATAAATCATCCTAGCTCTAGTTATCCAAACCTGTTCCTAATCTGTATCCTGACATCCCTCCTGTGGTGACTGCCACAACAGTTTGGTGGTGACGGATGGACCCTCAGTCATGTTCTAATGTGCCTTCATTACCTTCTACAATGCTAATAATTGCTTTGAAGGACAGAAAGCTTCCTTAGCCATACACTGGTAAACAGAGCCAAACATATGAGAAACACAGAGAAATATACCTCATTTCTCCAGTCTTTGTTTTACAGCAAGACTTCTAAAACACCTTGTTCTAGAAATTCCAAGATAGCTTTATAAGAAACACTACTGCTGAATATTATTTATCGTTTTGCAGATTAGTTGCATCCAGAGCACAGTAAAACTGCAGGAGAGGCAGCAAAATTGCTACTTCTATTCAAAACAAGAGAAAAGAGATAGAAACTCTCCTGTCGCTTTCCTCTGACCCACTAGACCTCCTACCCTACTTTCCATCTTAAGAGACACTGAAATCAGCAACAGTCGCAAAACAAAGCAGATTACCCAAACAGGAAGTACACAGCATTGTCAATCAACAGCAGGGTTTGGTTTTGTTGTTGGTAGTTTTTTGGTTTTTAAACACAGAAAGAGTAAAAGCAAATAACTGTTTAAACAGGAAGATCTGCAGTAGACAGGGACGGGTGAAATGGGATATGAAAAACAGAGGGCCTGATTACTGAAGTCGTAAAACTTCAGTTGGAAAGTCAGAAAAA
Source organism: Numenius arquata (assembly GCF_964106895.1). Lineage (NCBI taxonomy): Eukaryota > Metazoa > Chordata > Aves > Charadriiformes > Scolopacidae > Numenius > Numenius arquata. The sequence goes on along the minus strand of NC_133586.1, from coordinate 17,154,423 downwards.
TGTCATGGAACACTGAGACCCAATTTAAAACCATCATTAAAACTAAAAGCAACATTGTAACTATTAATATAAGTGCAGCCAAATGCTATGCCAAATGTGCAGCCAACTTTTCTAGCCATCAGCAAAAAATACTGTACTTGAGATATAAAAATAACTGAAACACAATTTAAAATATTCTGTTGTGTGGCTGAAAATTTATCTCCTTTAAAGCTGGAAATCTGACATCAGAGCTAAGCTATATCTTATGTAGATGTATTGTGAAGACTTCAGAAAATATGTCTGAATGATCAGTGAACCCAGGGAGAAGCAGCAGAGATAATGCATGACAGAATGCAAAATTCACAGAAGAGTAATTTGTTCATGTCAAGCAAGAGACGCAGACTGCAAAACTTTCTCATTACTGTCCAACACTTATGCAGACCATGCTTAGTGAAACCTGCTACCGATGCCTGTCCAATTAACATTTTACTCTCCTGTCTCAGCAAAGAGAAAAAAAATCATAGAATTATAGAATGGTTTGGCTTGAAAGAGACCTTTAAAGATCATCTAGTTCCAGTACTTCTGCCACACGCAGGAACACCTTCCACTAGACCAGGTTGCTCAAAGCCACATCCAACCTGGCCTTGAACGCCTCCAGTGATGGGGCATCCACAACTTCTCTGGGCAACCTGGGCCAGTGTCTCACCACCCTCACAGTAAAGAATTTCTTCCTAATACCTAATCTAAATCTCCCCTCTTTCAGTTTAAAATCATTACTCCTTGTCCTATCGCTACACTCCCTGATCAAGAGTCCCTCCCCATCTCTCCTGTAGCCCCCTTTAGGTACTGGAGCCTTCCCTTCTCCAGGCTCTGGAAACAACCCCAACTGTCTCAGCCTGTCCTCATAGGAGAGGTGCTCCAGCCCTCTGAGCATCTTCGTGGCCTCCTCTGTAATTGCTCCAAGACGTCCATGTCCTTCTTGTGTTGGGGGCCACACAGCTGGAGGCAGCACTGCAGGGGGGGTCTCACCAGAGTGGAGTAGAGGGGCAGAATCACCTCCCTTGCCCTGCTGACCACACCGCTAAGGATGCAGCCCAGCATGCGGTTGGCTTTCTGGGCTGTAAGTGCACATTGCCAACTCATGTTGAGCAACATCAGTCAACACCCCCAAATCCTCCCCAGGGCTCCTCTCAATCCATTTTCCGCCCAGCTTGTAGTTGTGCTTGGGATTCCCCCAACCCACATGCTGGATCTTGCACTTGGCCTGGCTGAACTTCATGAGGTTCGCGTGGGCCCACCTCTCAAGCCTGTCCAGGTCCCTTTGGATGGCATCGCTTTTTACCAGTTCTCAAACATTGCTGGCTGCACTACTACACACCATAGAGAAGTGGCCTTTTCATAGTCCCAGTCCTGTCCCTCGCACACAAGCGGGCAGAACTAGCATAGGGAACACCCTATCATCCTTTCTGGTAAGATCTTTACATTCTTTACAAATGTTGTTACATAGTATCTCTGAATGTAGGGAAGAAATTCATACTAATGTTATCACCAGCCAAAAGTGCAATCAGATCCAGGATGGAAGTTTAAGGCTTTGTTCAACAGCTAAAAGCACCATTTCAAAAATCTAGGTCAAAAAATGAAAAATACTTTATTGCCAGCTGAAGTTTCCCAGGCACTATATTTTAGTGCAGAAAATAGAATAAACTACTTTTGATTTCACCAGAACAATTAACCTTTATGTCTGTGGATCTTAAAAATAATCTGAAAGACTTGGTTTTCCAGTTTTCTGCAGTATCTTAACAGGGCCACACTTTTTCAGAAGAGTTGAAATTACAATTTTTAGTGAATTAGTTAAAAAATTACTAGTAAATTCTGTATCAAATCACATTCAAATTGTCAAAGATTATGTGATTGACTCAAGACTTTTGAGATGTACAATCTGGTATAGAATCTGCTGCCTTAGGCTTCTACTTTGGAAAACAGCAGAATTTAATCATTTTGAAACACACATAAAATACACAGCACTATTTTCCTAACCAAAACATATTCAGTAGAGCAAATAAGGTTCAAATCATGGTAAATCTAAGCTGCAACTTGACTTGTATGAATCATTTCAGCTTTGCAGTACCATAACTCTGAGCCAAATAATTCAAAAGAATTTCTGTTAAAAAATACAAATTAATTAGATGACAAACTTTCAAGGTTGCATGCATCAGATTATTAAGTTAAAGCACAAAACAATCGCTCTTATGGAGTATTCCCAGATGAACATTTATATTGACAGGACTACTTGAAAAGCCAATTAAACTAAAAACTCACAAGTTGAATAATGCTGCATACACTGAATGCTGGTGATCTTCAATCCAATTTAGACAATTAAGTGGCAGAGCTGATATGTTGCTATTGCTGGGATTCTCCCAGTTAGGGCTTCCCCTGTTGGAGACAGCCAGTGACTGACAACTTTAAAATGCATATATAAACTCACACTGGCACACTAGATGGGAACCAGATGCCCTATAATGACATGTTGAATAATAGTAAAATCCAACTTATAAAGTTCATTTGTGTCATTTTTTTAAAGGCTGCATAAAGCTTAATTTCCTTCATTTGAAAGCTTTATGAAAAATGTTTTGTACATTTAAACTTAATACAGTTTAAGAACAGGGCATCTGAATAGCTCTGAGGATGAGAAAGAACAGAATTGGAAAAAGGGGTGTTGAAAGGAATTAATGGGATAACTACTTTCAGTAAGATAGGTAGGAAAGAAAACTTCTTAGCTTTGCCTTTAAATCCTTTTAGAACTACAGAATGCACAGTATGAGTAGACAACTATTGGGTTTAATATCTTAAGGAAGCAGTTAAGGATAGGACAAAACTCTTTCCTGCCAAAAGAATCACAGAATCACAGAATCACCTAGGTTGGAAGGGACCCTTTAAGATCATCTAGTCCAACCAATGAAAAAAAAAAAAAAAAAAAAAACCAACCAACCCACACACCCCCCACCACACCACCCAACACTAATCCATATCCCCGAGCACCATGTCAACTCCTCTCTTGAATACCTCCAGGGATGGTGCCTCAACCACCTCCCTGGGCAGCCCATTCCAATGCCTGATAACCCTTTCAGTAAAGAAATATTTCCTAATATCTAACCTGAACTTCCCCTGGCGTAACTTGAGGCCATTACCCCTTGTCCTATCATCTGTAACTTGGGAGAAGAGACCGACCCCCGCCTCTCTACAGCCTCCTTTCAGGTAGTTGTAGAGAGGGATAAGGTCTCCCCTCAGTCTCCTCTTCCCCAGACTGAACAACCCCAGCTCCCTCAGCCTCTCTTCGTAAGACTTGTGCTCCAGACCCCTCACCAGCTTCGTTGCCCTTCTCTGGACCTGCTCCAGCACCTCAATGTCTTTCCTGTGGTAGGGGGCCCAAAGCTGGACGCAGTACTCGAGGTGGGGTCTCACCAGTGCCGAGTACAGGGGGACGATCACTTCTCGGGTCCTATTCACCACACTGTTCTTGATACAGGCCAGGATGCTGTTGGCCTTTTTGGCCACCTGGGCACACTGCTGGCTCATGTTCAGCCGACAGTCGACCAACACCCCCAGGTCCTTTTCTGCCAGGCAGCTCTCCAGCCACTCTGCCCCAAGCCTGTAGCGCTGCCTGGGGTTGTTGTGACCCAAGTGCAGGACCCGGCACTTGGCCTTATTGAACCTCATCCCGTTGGTCTCAGCCCATCCAGCCAGCCTGTCTAAATCCCTCTGCAAAGCTTCTCTACCCTCCAGCAGATCAACACTCCCACCCAACTTGGTGTCGTCTGCAAATTTGCTGAGGGTGCATTCGATCCGCTCGTCCAGATCATTGATAAAGATGTTGAAGAGAACCGGCCCCAGTACCGAGCCCTGTGGGACACCACTCGTGACCCGTCGCCAACTGGACTTCACTCCGTTCACCACCACTCTCTGGGCCCGGCCCTCCAGCCAGTTTTTAACCCAGCGGAGAGTATACCCATCTAAGCCATGAGCATCCAGTTTCTCCAGGAGAATACTGTGGGACACTGTATCAAAGGCCTTGCTAAAGTCTAGGTAAATAACATCCACAGCCTTTCCTCCATCCACCAAGCGAGTCACTTTGTCATAGAAGGAGATCAGGTTTGTCAAGCAGGACCTGCCCCTCGTGAACCCGTGCTGGCTGGGCCTGATCACCTGGGCATCCTTCATGTGTTGCATAATGGCACTCAGGATGACCTGTTCCATCACCTTCCCAGGCACCGAGGTCAGACTGACAGGCCTGTAGTTCCCTGGATCATCCTTCCGACCCTTCTTGTGGATGGGCGTCACATTTGCTAGGCGCCAGTCGGCTGGGACCTCCCCAGTTTGCCACGACTGTTGGTAGATGATGGAAAGTGGCTCTGCAAGCACTTCTGCCAGCTCCCTCAGAACCCTCGGGTGAATCCCATCTGGGCCCATAGACTTTATGTCGAGGTTATGGAACAAGTCCCTCACCATCTCCATTAGAATTACGGGGGCTTCATCCTGCTCCCCGCCCCTAACTGCTAGCTCAGGGGTCTGGGTACTTGGGGGACACCCTACTCCACTGCTAAAGACTGAGGCAAAGAAGGCATTCAGTACCTCAGCCTTCTCCTCATCCTTTGTCACTATGTTACCTCCCATATCCAGGAGAGAGTGGAGGTTCTCCCGAGTCCTCCTCTTGCTATTAATATATTTATAGAAATTCTTTTTATTGTTTTTAACATCCAGGGCCAGGTTAAGTTCTAGCTGAGCTTTGGCCTTTCTAATCTTTTCCCTGCATAACTTTACTACACCTTTGTAATCTTCCCAAGTAGCCTGTCCTTTTTTCCAAAGGACATAAACTTTCCTTTTTTCCCTGAGCTGTGACCTTATTTCTTTGTTCAGAAGATACGTTCTGTTTGAAAACGAGCGTACTTGATAAAATTTGTTTTGCTATACTTTTGCACAGCTTCTAACTTCAATGATTAAATCTCTTATTATTGGAATTAACTTGCATACCATTTTACTGTTAAATTCTCTGGATCAAGTATAACAGAAAAAAAACCCCCACACTGAAAATCCTATGGACAACAATAAAACTGCCCTGGCTCCCTTTCAGCACTTACTAAACCTTACTGCAGGTAGAGATCCTTCCATGAAATTTTGATTCAGCTTTTTAAAAAGAATTTTCAAACATTAAGCAGGCCATTCTTAATCTAAAGAAAAGAAAAGACAAGACATGAGAGCACAAATAAGTGCACACAATAGGGTTCTCAGACAACTGAAAAAAAACATTAACATATCTATTCACTTATTTCATAAGCATTACTATGCCAAACTTACAATCCATCACAGTGTTCAAGAAGTCCACATAAAGTAACAGAAGTCAGTATCAGCAAATGCTTGTCAGTGAATCCCATGTATATTTGTTTCCATTATTAAAAGTTTTGCCTCTGAGATAAACAGCTAATAGATTATGAAGCGCTTCGTAATTTTCCTGAAAATTTCTTCAGTAGTAAAGCTTGAAAAAAAGAATGAGCTAGTGGTGAGCAAGGTCACTGAAATGGGAGTTTCTCAAAGAAAACTGGTTGCCTTTGATTATGCTTTAGGCAGCATGAGATATCTGCAAGAGGCAACAGAAGGTGAAGATGGTTAGCACCACAACAAAAACAAGCTATTAGAAATCAAAGTACAATTACTATTCAAACACAGCTAAAAATTCTACACACCCAATTTTGAAAGTAGAATTACCTTTATATTATGCAATGGCTCTATTATACTTCCATTATATTCTGCATTACTTTGTATAAAAGAAATTAACCTAGCCAATATTTTTATGTAATAAACAATTCCATGACAAATTAATTACCTTGTATCAAAAGGTAAACCCGTATCTGCTATGTGTCTGAACTATTCCGGATAAAGTTACTTCTGCAGTCTCTCATGCAACTGAAAGATACTGATTACAAAACATACCATCGGTGCAATATAAGCTTAATGCCACCACTGTCCTCTCACACAAGGAATCAAAACCTGCAAACCAGGTATTTTTAGGATGTTTAATTTAAATTTATTACAGCACACAGGCAGAAAAAACCTTAAATCCTGGGATAATCTGTGAACAAGTATTTAAAGCACCTAGAGGCAATCTGCTTAAGTCACATGCTAAGATTCATAAGACTGACCTAAGGCATTTTTCTGAAAAATAAATGTATATGTTACTGCTCAGATTACAGTCTGATAGCAGATCTCAAGTACAGTCTCAAAAATTTTAAACACGTTAGTGTCTACTCGTATACTACATATGCTCTTTTTGAAGAAACGGATGAATTTCAAACAATAATAATAATAAAACTTGGCAAGGATGTATCCTCTTGCCTGTATGTTATGTTTTGGCTCAAGGAAGAACTAGCATTAGTAGGTGGGATCTTCCAGGCATAACCAGTGAACTTCTGGCAATGAGTACAAAACACATGCAGAGATTTCCAATGAAAACACCGACACTGAAATTATGGTTAGGAGTTCTAAACAAGAAAAAATTGGCATTTTCTACCAAACTAATTTGTTTTGCTTTACTTGCTAGGTTATGAAAATTAGTTTGCCTAACATAATACTGGAAATATTACAACTTGTTTAAACTGCAGAAGATATACCGATATATATGTTGCCTCAGTCTCAGTGAACCCTTTTATTTTTTGTTCTGTGTGACTAATTCAAGAGTTAATTATTCCTCCGAGTACAAAATCAGAACATTAAACAAAGGGATAAGAATTTTTGAAGTTACTTGGAGACGCTCAAATAAATATAATCTGAATTAAAAAAAAAATCTGAAATTAAAACCCTGCCTATCTTTATATGAAATTACAGCTGAACAAAAATTTGGCAATCAGTACTATTCTTGACAACGTACTGTCTCGTCTCTTGATAATGGAAAGCTTCACTGAGAAATCACACACACAACTTCTTCCTATTAAGTAGCAAAAGGAAGTATTCCCCTGACATTATCTAGAGCAAAATCCCACCGAAAATGGATGTGATATGGTAAGAGTAGTTGCAAGGAGTAAAAAGAAATGCTCAATGTTAGGACATTCCAATACTGTTTAAGTGGAATCAGACCAAAAAAAAAGCTTGTTTTTCTTGGGTTTTTTTTGTTTTGTTTTGTGGGGGTTTTTTTGTTGTTGGTTGATTGGTTTGGGGGGGTTGGTTGTGTTGGTTTTTGTTTGGTTTGTGTGGTTTTTCCAAGGAAGCACATTCTACATTTGGGGGCCAATCTGAAGAGGTTAAAGCCCAGTAGTTTCTCTACACGTTATATATTATTTACATTGAGTAATCTAAAACAAAGACATAAAGACAAAGTTAAAGAAGTTCTAAAACATACTAGTTTTATTCTTACTCTTTCACAGAAATTAAACTGAGTGTTGTACACAGGGAAAAAAAAAAATCATACTTCACACTTACTGATATCCTGTTCTTTACATTTGCTTCTTTGTCATTTATTTAATGCTCAAGAAACCAAACCATTAACCTGCAACTACATTATTTAGTAGGCAATTCCAAAAAAAAAAAAAAGAAAATGCAAGCAAACTGAAGCTCACAGCTCTATGGAAATTTATTTTTTCATGAGCACATACCATTTTAACAGACACACAGGGTCTGTTCACAGGAGGAGATGTGGATATGAACCACAGGATTCTTTCACTGAACAGCAATTCTATACAAATCAAAGCCATAGTTATTAAGCAGATCCTTTCATTTCTAACATTTAAGACAGACCAATAAAATTTTTTACAAGAAGGATAAGTAAAATCTCACACCAGCCCAAGCCAGCACCCAGCTACTGATGAAATAAATTCAAGATTGACACACAGCATACTATCCTTTAAGTGGAATATGCTATCTGCCTGTGATATTTGTAAGATCTAGAGAATACTCCCCATCAAAAAGTAAATTCCAAGAATACTGATTTCCAAGATTCCCCGGAAATTTAGCAAATAGTTCTCAAACCACTAACAACTGTTTAGTCAGTCCAGGAGGCCCATTAAAAACTGGCTTTTAATGTCCAAGACTTCAGAATGCAGATGACATTAGTGGCCTACAGTACCTTATCTTGCCTCAAAGGAGGCTTTTTGTTTTTAAAGAAGTCCTAGGAATTTGTTTACATCCTCTCAAAGAACATTAACTTGGCTACTTCATCTTAAACTCAAATTTTGGAACACTGTCACCATTTTTGCATAATTTGAAATAGACAAAATCTCAGCTAAGAGAGAACTTCTAAATTTTCTGATTCATTCATTGCTAATACATTAGTAATGCAGAAGAATAGTTCCTTCTGCTCACAGACATATGCTAAAGCACTCTTCTCACTACAGGTACCAGCATGTAACTTTCAGGCAGCCAAAACAATTACCATAGCTTCATAGTCAGCATTTTAATTTTCTATCTTGATTGCATTTGAAATATAAAAATCAAATGTCAAAAAATAATCAGCAGCTGCAGCAGTTATGACTTTTCTAGAATTACTAATCATTTTCCCCCAGCTATAGGTTACTTATTTTGGCAAAATTCCAATAGGCATTTTTTTGCTAAATGGAGTGTGCACCTTGGATTGTTTTACTCCTACCTGAGGAATAACCAGCACCTTTTTTTCCTAGGAGAAAAAGCCAGGCAGGAGGGCAGAGCTAGCCAGCTACCATGCCAGTGAGACACTGGTAGCTGGCAAGCACAGCAAAGACTTCACACAAGTAGACAGACAATAGTCCAGAGACGGTGACAGGAGAAAGTGGGGAAGAGAGCTGCAGAGCAGCTAAGCAGCCTGGAGCAGATGAGTTGAAAGTATGATTCTTTTGTTAGAAGAGTCTGAGAAAAGAGAAAGAAGGTCCAAGAGATTAAACCAGTTGAGATAAGGAGAAACAAGTTGGAAGAAGTAGGGCAATGAATAACTGGAAACAGAAGACTACTGGGAGAGGAGTTCCATGACAGCTGGCGAAGTCAAAAGCTGGAGGTCTAGGGGCAGAAAACCCTGATGCCTTCCACAGGCTTTATGCATCAGAAACAGCTGAGTCAGGATGAGTTTGAAGTCACCACTGTTTGTCCTCCAGCCTAAGCAAGATCCTAAAAGACTGACTCTTTACTTTTCCTCTTCCTCTTCCTCTCTCCATCTATTTCAAAAATATCTCTGGGCCTTTCCTCTGCTTTTAGAGATGATCAGCTTGGATTACTAGATCAGTATCTAGTGGATCTTAAACTGATACTTAAACACACTTACAAGACATTCTACAAAAAACCCAACTACTAGAAGAATTCTAAAATGTAGAAGGAATTAGAAGGATTAGAAGGAAGCTTGAAATTGTATGTTCCTGCTTTGTACATAAAATGCTTCATTTTTACTTGGATGAGGGAAGGGGGCTGTTAAACAGCTTAATCTTCCAGGCTTCTTAGGGCTGTTTACTAAAAAATTTTCTCATTTAAACCTACTACAGTCTCTAGTACCTTACTCACTCTCCAAATACATCTTAACAAAACTATTTTAAAAAACTAACATTCCAAATAATCAACTACATAAATTTTTATGACTCCTTCTGCAAGGTATAGCTGGTAACATGTTTCTGTGTTGAAAAGGACTCTGAAAAGAAATGAAAGCAAACATCTCAAACATTAAGTCAGAAATCAAGCATTAATCTTCTCATTTGCTACCTGAACCAGGCCATTCTCAAGAAATCTCTCCTACCCCGGAATAACCAACCCTAATCTTTTCAAGTGGCCTTCAATGCCTAGTGCAGGTCCTACTTTTAAATTCCTTACTGAAGCTTAGCATTTGGATCCAAAGAGCCTTTATTCTTATAGTATTATTTTTCCCATTTACACCATACACTTCATATCTGAGCTGTAATTATTGATTTAATCATATTCACTGCTCTTTTTAAACCATAAAAATACTGAAGACGATTCTGCAATTTCAGGTAAAACTTTCTATCATTAAGATTCAATTATAATACAAGCTACACTTATATCTATACAAACACAAACATGATCAGAACAGGTACATTATGTGCAGATGTGTACAGTGATTTCCTTCATACCCAACAGCACCTCATGCTACTCTTGCAACACTCAAACACTGATTGAAAAACAAGTTCCTGTTCAGATATTATCAAAAAAATCAGTTCATAAGAATAAGACAAAATAATTGCATTTAAAGTTTGCAAGTGGGACAGTTCACAGTGAGTGAACTGTAGCCTCTTTTTGTCAGAGAAAAAGCCAACTATACCTGCTCGGATGACCTGAAATAGTTTCCTTCTGGCTTACAAACTTACATGAAAAGTACAAGTAAAAAAATTTAAATTTGAAAAAAATATTGATGCAACTATCACACAGAATACATATTTTTATGTCAGAGTTCTTTGAGTGTGAACTGTTTCTTGAGCCAGTTCAAAACTCCATAAAAACACTCTCGATTCCGACCTTTTTGCTCTATCTTTTCATTTCAATTTTAGCTAAGGTGACTTTGTTTGATAAAATCTTACTTTCTACAAATAAAATCAGAAATTTTAGAAGTACTGAAATATAAGAAAACAGACTGGTTAAATCTACAATCTAATGATAACTTACAATTACAATCACAGGATATTTAAATATCAGCTAAGATAACGATCAGAGATGTTACTGAAGCTCAACAGAAATGGAGAGTAAGTTCTTCAGAACGTTGGTTTCAGTTTAAATCTAAATTAAAAATCAAAATGGCATACAACTGTAAAAAAACTGTATCAAATTTTGAATAAGTTTTGGTAATAGCCCTGGCACACTAACCAAGCTCCTGTATGGGAAAAGGCCTGCAATTTCACTTGACTTCTTTTTAAACAAACACGGTATTTTACCTCCTGATTTCAATTGCTTCATGTAGTATTTCAAGGAGCTAACAAACAGCTGCTAAATTCTGTCCAAAAGTCATTACGCTGGCACAAGATGAAAAATACAGATTTTGTAAAGCATTTCATAAATCTCAGAATGTAACATTAATGATGGTATATTAAAGCAATCCCCAAGTGAAGGTAACAAAGTACTAATCTGAAGAAAAGAACTGAAATTCCAGAACCTTTCATTTCTGTGATCTGCTACCTCTAGGCTGGATTTGCAAGCTATTCACTGGCATGACAATATTCAACTCCATCTGCTAAAAAAACACTAAGCCCACTCACAAGGTGCTGTACCAGTTTCAACAGGGCATAGGCACCAAATAGAGAAGTGTTTTCAAAAGTGACACCTCCTGCCAAAAAGATTATCCTCATGGCACATGGTGCCAAATCAGGCCCACATGTTTCAGTATGTGATACACATTGTGCTCCAGAATCCACGATTTCTTGTCATCCCACTGATAGCAAGCTTATATAAAGTCATTAATTTCTTTAAAATGTCTTTCTGAAATATAAGAGAGTTAAAAGCCAGTATCTGGTAATGCTTGAGCAACAGAAATCCATCCTCACTTAATCTCATGTTCCTACAAGATAGTTATTCTCATCTTTACTGAGGTTATTGTCTCCCTGACAGAAAGGGTAAGTATATTTTTTAAAAAATTAAAACTAATCTTTAGAATAAAGAACTCGGACAACACAGCAATCACACCCATTCTGCAGGTTCTAAACCCTACAACCTGGTGTTCTGACATGTAAGATTTTGAAATTGGTAGTAACCTTCCTGTTTAGTAATTATTAGCCACGGAGACAAAATGTAGCAATCTTGGTTTACAAATACTCCAAGGAAAAGCAGCTTGCGACATTTTTAAATACCCTCTGTTCTATCAACCAATTCTATAAGTAGTAACAGAATTAAATCACTTGGATCTCATCTGAAAAGCTCACTTAAATTGATTTACAGCTTGGGTAAGCCAAAGAAACAGAGTCTGTTTCTACCTCAAGATCTACAAGAGGGGTGGTCAGCAAGGGAAGCTCTCTCAAATCAAACACTTTAAAAGCACCTAGCTAATGAAAGACAGTAGCAACACATTGCTACAACTCTAAAGCAAGAACACTCTTACTAAACATGATCTCTTACAGATGGCTTACATGCAAACAGCATTGGGCTATAGTTTTTCATTTAATCGGCAAAATCAGCTTTCATATAGATACCCTTGAGACCTAAACTGCAAACATTAAAGGTAGTAAAAGTAATGATGAAAAACACCGTAGGATTTGATCTATGCCACTGCCACTCTGATACTTGTTAGCTTTCCCCACATCCCAGAAAAGCCACTTGCACAATTTTTTGTTCCCCAAATATACCACCTCTCAATAACTTCCCTTTTTTCCTAATTGCTCACCCTTCCTTACTTCTTTGTGGTCTGCAGGAAGTACTTTTAATAGGAAAGAAAGCCTGAGCTCCAGCTAAGCCTTCATACTGAGCATTTTAATGAGTCAGTCTGCACAGGACATCACACTTGGTGCTTTCCTAGAACTCACTGTCAATATTTAGAAACTAAAAACATGGGTTTTACCATGCATTTAGTCATCCTTCAGGGAGGCAAGTAAACTGTCTTTCTGTATGCCGTTATGACTTGTCATTTGTAAGCCATAAAATCTATCTTCATATTTTATAGGAAAAAAAAATAAAAATCAATAACTCATCATACCTTGATACTATTTGGAATATAGTCCTAGTCTGGGATCTTCAAAGCAGATGAAGTAAGATTCAACATTGAAAGGAAATCACGTAATTAATACTCCTAGACTATTCTGAAAACCCCAATCTTCATTTTTCTATATCCTGAAAATGACAAACTATGTACATATATGAATTTATAATACTGCTTACCCTTCAGCAAAAGGCTGTAATTTGTTCTCTATTGCACACCAAATACTTTTAACATCAAAACAGAAGACATTTGACCAGAAAATCGTTAAATATTCGAAGTCATTTTATGGTATAGGTTGAGCTAAACATGACTTGAGTTGCATAGTGCCAGCTTCCAATTTATAAAGCTATTTACGAATGTTATATATACAGAAGATAAAGTAATTTTCTCCAAGTATTTGTACAGTAATTCCTCAGAGGAACAATAAGAGAGAAAATAGAACCAGAAAACGTGCAAGTATTCATAACTGGCAGATTTACAAACATGAAACATCCCACATACTTGTTACAAAAGTCATTTCAATGACAGCTGTTACACCTCCTAGCAAGGGCAGCTCTAATGAACTAGAGATAGTAAAATTATTAGAGGGTAGAGAAAGGATCGTGTAGGGACTAAACTAGAAAGACAAAACTGGTTAAAACTAAAAAGGGAAGTGTAAGGCTTGTTCTAGCAATACAAAGTGAAAATACTAGTCCATTAGCTAATAGAAAGGCTTCTTTCAGTACAAACTCTCTAACCTTTTCTATAAAAACAACTTTTTGGCTTTTTAAAAAAACAATAGTTACAACCAAATATTTAACACTATTAACAATTCCAGGGTAGGCATGCAAATCAGAATACAGAAAAAATACCAAGATGAATCTGAGTCCTTCAACTAAGCACAGCACATAGAAGCACACAAAACACCGCAGAGTGGCACAAACAACATCTGAATCACTGACTACCACCTAAGAGTTTATACCACTCAAAAAAGTTGTGAGAATATGTGAGATTAGTATAGGGAGTATGTACAGTTTACTAAAGCATCATATTCATAAGAACTGTGTCTACACTGACAAGCAGTCTAGGCCAACAGGAACAGAGCTGGAGAGTGAACAGATGCTGTGGAGAAGCTGATATCCACACCATCCACATTTCAGGGGAGTTCTGTTTGTTTGGGTTTTTGTTGTTGCTTGGGGTGCTGGAGGTTTTTGTTGGCTTTGCGGGGGGGCATGTTTGTTTGGTTTGGGGTGGTTTTTTTAAAACGCATAGAGCTAGATCTAGTCCAAGCCCATGGATTCAATGCTCATTTGCAGTTAGACAGCATTTGAGACGCTGCTGGAGCACACTTTCCAGTTTAGTGTTATCCAAAAGGAATGCAGTCTGCATGCTCAGTGAGCTTCACAAGGTGAATCAAAGCACAGTGTGGAAACAAGAGCATAATTAATTTTGAAAGTGCACATTCAAACCAATGTGAGCGTGGAGTCACACTGAGATAACCATTCAGGCATGACCTAAAGTTAGGCTATTTTACCATCATGTCTCCTAAGAACCTTGATAAATTAAAAGCAAGTATTTCAAACAGGAAATTAAAAGATGTTTTCAACACTGTTAGAACTTCCTCATTTGCAAAGTAACACACACAAGAAAAAGAGTAATACTTTGGTATGTAAGGGGCCCTAATTGGCAGAATAACGGGAAAACTGCAGAAAGGGACTTGAGGATTAGTTTAACCAGGAATCAAATTCTAAATTAAAAAGTGATAGAGGAACATTAAAAGACACACAGCATCTGGGAACAAATTAGCAGGAGTATTATATGTACAAAGTAAACAGTATACATACTACTGCAACAGACACTGGTGAAGATTCTCAGCAAGAATACTCTGCCAGCTTGAGCATCATATTTAATTAAATATGCCCAGCTACTGTAGAGCATCCAGGTCAGAAATAAAGTTGCCAGGAGATGTAGAAAATTACTTAAAAGCGAAGTTAGACAGACCTGGTTTTGTTTATCTAGGTTAAAGAATAGTGGAACTTTCCTTGTAGGTTAAAAAACCCACAACAAATAAACAAAAAAATCATTTGCCCTTGTGTCCACTGAGTATGAGCCAAAAAAAATTTCAGAGGCTTAAGCTGCAGCAAAGATTTACACTACATATTAGGATATATACAATTAATGTATGAGATTCATACGAGCACAGAAATAGCTAAGTGCTGACAGAGGTTACCTAACAGGTTAGAAAGTTTCCTTTATTACATGAATTTAGGAATATCTAAATATACACTCAGCTTGAGATGCTGCTGTTTATAGATGGATCTCACAGTGAAAATACAGTAGAAGAGCTGTTGAGACCCATTCCAGGTACACATCTCTATAATTTTATACTTTTTGTCACAAAAATACATTCTTGATGTTTTATTTTAGTGTGTGTATACACACACGGAGTGTGTTTTCCTATATTTGTAATATTAATTTATTTTCAAAATTACACATTTCAAAAACGTGCATGTATTTCTCAGACATTACTATTTATTAAGGAAACATCATCATTCCCAGAGAATGAAATTTATCACTCCTTTAGTACATTTAAGTAGTTTTGCTTGTGCACTTATAAGCAAATAGGAAGCAAGGAAGGTTTCTTTGTACTCTCCATCTCCAAGTATCACCAGTATTCACTTTGAGATTTACCGTTATTATCGTGCCAGTTAAAGACTTCTGAGCTTCCAAAATTCTCTACCAAACAATTCGATAGTCAAATCCAACCTAGGTTTACAAGTTAAAACACAATTATCAATTAATCTCCAAATATAAAAAGACTATTAAAGGACCAGCTGGCATTTAAAAATTATGAAAGCCAACACTGTTCTTTGGCATCAGCACTAGCTGGTGTTGCTAAGCTACTGCTGCTGCCCAGACAGTTATACACCATCAGGTATTTAATTCATGCTGGCCAGTAATCTGAAGGGGGGGAAATAAAAAAAGCACCCAAAATGCATTTTCACACCAGTAAAAGTCAAATCTGAACATATGAAGTGTAATAGAGGTTGTGTCCATGATCAAACGGTGTACAGAGAAAAACAATTAGCTTTTGGTGCTGTTTTAAAGTCCATGTTATCTTCACTTGCCCTGCTAATTTATTTGGTTTGGTTTTGCTATAATGTAACTATTATGTATATAAGTTTTTTAAGATTATCTACCTCAATTTTTTGCCACTTCAGATGTGTGGATTTTGATATTTGTCAAATAAATGCCTTGATAAAAATCAGGAGACTCTGCTTCTGTGGCTAATGGAGGCTAGCAAATAAGAAAAAAAAAAAACTATCAGTAAGTATGGTAATTTTTTTGGCAGTTAGATTAGAGACTATGAAAATAACATTGTTTAGTATATGACCATTGTTCCAAAAATTTCTTTTGAGCTTCTGGCAGTCTCTATGAGATTATACTAGCAGCCTTTTCTTAATTCTTTCATCACTAATCACATTTATGATTTGCAGCTTCCAAATCCAAACCTGCATTTACTTTTTGGAAAGTAACCTAGCTAACCCAGGTACCACTATTATACTATTTAACAAAGGAAGTGCATTTAAAACTTGGAGAATACTGCCAAATACGTTGATAATCACAAACATCACCTCCATAGTGCTTTTTCTCTGGCTTGATTTCATTTTTTAGGACATTTTTTTAATGCCCTTAGCAAAGCTGTCTCATTTGGAAGTCAGCCTTTCATCTCTGTTGGTGCAGAAGGAGATAATTCTATTGGTAGAAGACAATTTTGACCTCTAAAGAATCATGTTCTTTTCATCGTACACTGTAAGCACAAACTTCATGACTGATGTTTCTTTCCTTCCTCATATAATTAAACTGGGATCATTATTAAGACAAATTACAAGTTTAATGCTTTCTGGGCTTTTGGGTTTTTTTCCCCCCTCTATGGTAAATGCACAAGTTGGAAAACTATGAAAACACATGAAAAAATATTTACCAATTTTTAATATCAGTCAAGAATTATCACATAGGATTCTGCAGAGACTTTGATCAACAATTTCAATAAAGGAGCTAAACAATGAAAAAAAAGCAATGAAAGAGAGCATAGGTCTACAGAACATGATTGAAAGACTGCAGGTGTTCAGTTTATTGATAGAAGGGACACTTGGTAGCTGCCTTCAAACATACAGAAGATTACTGTGAGGTAATAATTTCCCATGTCCACTGGGAAGAGGAGAAGGAATAATGGGCTTTAATTATACAAAGAGATGCTTGAAGAAGTAAAAAAATTACTTTCAAGACAGGCATAGTTAAGAACTGGAGCAGTTTACCTATAAAAAAAACCCCAGACAATTATCTATCAGAACTGGTTATATTTCAACATACTTGATCCTAATTTGAAAATGAATAACGTACTAAATTGAAACTCAACAACCACAGGCAAAAATGCCAAAGAATGACATATGCACAGGACAAGAGCTAGGAGCCCAGGCAACTTGACAAAGCACCAATGCCCAGCTCCTGACTTCTCAGCCCAGGAACTGGGGACCATTACTTTCACAGACAGAAAAGTTACTGCCAAAAAGTTATATTCTTCCCTTATCAAGAATAAACATTTTCTGTCTCTCACTAAGTTTTTTCCTGAACAACTAACTCCAATAGAAAAAAAAAAGAAAGACCATGAGAAGTCCACTTTTGAAAGATTAGCTGTCAGCTTATCCCATTCTAGTTTGTTCCAATATCATATTCTAGAAATCACCACTATATATATATTAAAAATCAAACTAACAATACAAAACAAACTAAACCAAAAAAAGAAACCAAAACAAAACAAAAAACAAACCAACCAAAAAAACCCAGCCCATTCCCCCCCAAAAAACCCACAAACCCCCAAAACCAACAACAAAAAAAACAGTAAAGGACTGTGCAGAGACTATTTTTAAATTTAAGATAATTACTTCTAAATGTTTGTAACTCAACAGGATTATAAACCGTGAAGCTATACATCTACTAATACTACTATTATAATCCTAGATTTCAATGATAATAGTCCTTGCATTATCTGTTAATACATTCCCTTAAGCCTTGCTACAGATCACTGGGTCAGTGAAACAACTAAATTCACAGTCCTCTGCAACATGTCACAGTTACTTTTAAAAGATATGTTATTTTTTATTATTAAAAGTTATTAATAAGTTATTTTTAAAAGGCAGGTTTGGTTAGAAGAAGTTTTAATTTCCCAGGCAAAGAAGAGTGAGACCTCATCACTACCACAATTATTACAGTTCTCAGAACATTTATACAACCTTGTTATCCAATGGTATGGCATATTTATAGCTTACTAAAATAACAGATCATCACTTGTCAGTTGTTGAAATACAGAAGGAACAGATAGCACATTTCTTAAGAAAGTACTTTTGGGATTGAGGAGGTGTGAATCCTGTCTGAGAACACACTATTTGCTTATCCTCATCTTCCCACTCCTCGGGCATTTCAAATGGCAGTTGGGGGAGCAAACATTTCTCCCAGTTAAGTGATAAAAGCATTCTCTCACAGACACCAAATACATTGATTTTTATACTAAAAATACATTTTGTTGCCTTACGCTAAAGTTATCAAAAAGTTAATGCCTGCTTCTGAGAAATCCAGTAAACCACACTTCATCCAGTTATAACTTTACATTCTAAAATGGCGACATGTGGTATCCTTTTTCATGCTAGAGACCCCACCTTTTCTAATGTACACACCTACCTTTTCTTTTTCAACCTATTCCTTGGGAATTTAATTGGAAAAGAATGGAACCCTTTTTTGAAAATCTATGTTTGTAAAATTATAAAATCACTTCTTATCTTCTTCAGGCCGATCTCAAAAAATATTTTTTACTTCACTGAAAGTATCATTATATGTATTTATACCATCAAACCGCTAATTTCCACAAGAGCCTAATGATTAATATAATCATTGTGCATTATTGTTAATCTGCAGGCTCCTTGTGGGTATCTAACAAATACAATTACAGTGACTGTTGAGTTTTCTCCTTTCAGAAAACACAACACTTCACAAAGCATCTTATTATTTTTAAGCGTTTTTACAACCTATTCACTTCTAGCATTTTCTATGGTCTATGCTGTTAGTCAGAGCTTCACATTCATCTGCTTTGTTTCATCCTGTAGGAATGCCTATAAGGTAGAACTTAATATAACTCTAAAACACAGAACCTATTACTGTTTGCTCTTAAGTAATAACATGTGAAACAGATGCCTGGTCAAACGCCTACTTTCTAACAGGTAAAGCTATAAGACTCACTTTTGCAGCAGCTGGTGACTTGTGAGATGTTGCTTATATTTTTGCCTGCTTTCATCAAATGACTCCTTGCTTAAAGACTTAACTTATTGGCCAAACAACAATCCAAGTCAGTTTCACTGTTGTATTCTATACCGGTTTATCCCAAATCTTTTTGCAAAACGTACTCCTAACATTGCTCTTGTCTATCGTAAACTCTACAGAATTACATCAGTAACAGCATAAATTATCTGTCTGAAATACTTCATCCTGAAGCACTAATACTGCAAGCAAAGGAAGTAAAAAATTCTGGGGTTTACTTCTTTGATGTTGTATGTTTAACATAGTGAATCAAGATACCAGAATTATTTCCAGACCTTTCTGAATTAGGGAAATATTGCTTAAAATATTGTTCTAATTTCTAAATGAGCTAGTTTTCAAGAATTTGGGCTACAACCTGTTACTACATTTTACTAGAGCGTTCAATTTGGCATCAGATTCTTTTTCCTTCTTAAGTCAATTGCAGTAGGTATTAGGAAATACATTGTCTCGGGACTCTCACACAGTTCCTAAATATACATAACTATAAACAAAACATCTAATTAATTCTTGTCTCCCAGAAGCTCTAGAGTTACGCACATGTAGACTTATTTTATATGGGAAAAATTCATTCTTCACAGGTCTATCTTGTTTCATTGATATTATGTAAATCATAACAGATGTGGATGAAGAGAAGAAATTTTCAGAATACCAAAAAATAATCACCCCTCCCCCAAAAAATAAAAATAATTGTTCCATAAACTTTAAAGATTGAAAAATAACTGTGACTCTCAAACTGACTCCTCTTTTGCCCATTACTTCTTATCATCTCTAATTTTCAAAATAGGTTAATTAACCAGATAATGCGAGATAATTGCTTGTGTAGTTTTGGAACCAAAACAGCTGATCCAGACAAAATCTCAAGTTAACCCCAAACAATTCATACTGTAAGGCAAGCTTTTAAACTATCAGGACACAAGAAGGAAGTGTCAAGTGGAAGGACATCTACATTTTGTCTAGCGATGAATTATAATTCCACAAGCAAAAAGTACTACTTCAGAGGAAGATTCAATGTCAAAAATAGAAAATGGTTTTGCTTCCTTCTACCTTCCTTCCAATTACTTTTGATTCACAAACCAATGAAGGATATGATTGAACACTTCAGACAATCCCCATCTAGAACTGACAGGTACTGTCACTGGGGATAACTTTTACTAATAGCTGAGTTGATATTCAGGCTTTCAGACATCGATTCACAGTAAGTTAGGTTAAGGAAGATGAGCACGTGGTCTATGTTAAGGAAGATGAGCACATGGTCTCTGGTGGACAGCAAAATGCCATTCTGAAGGTGGTTAGACTTATTATCTGTATAACTGTTTATCGTTTGTACTGTCATTATTGCTTTTACAGTAAAGGTACCTTTCCACTCAAAGGGCAAATATTACGTACCAACAGAAATTAGTCTGTCAAATCACAGCATGAGTTTTTTTTTAAAAGCTCAACAGAAAAGCTGCATTGACTATTTATACTACTTAGCTAGCTAAGAAAATATTTACTGAATAAACATAAACCTCAGAAAGAGATACTAATGCTTTAATATTGTTGCTAGTTAATGCATACTGCAATGATACTTCACAGGATATTTCCCAGGAACCAGATCAGGCAAGCGAAAGCCCAGGCAGAACCAAATCTAGCCAGGGGCATAAAAAACAATAAGAAAAACTTCTACAGATATGTCAGGGACAAAGGCAAGACTAGGGAAGTTGCGGGCCCTCTCCGGAAGGAAACGGGAGACCTGGCCTCCCAGGATATGGATAAGGCTGAGCTACTGAACAACTTTTTTGCCTCAGTCTTCACCGGCAAGGGCTCTAACCACACTGCCCAAGTCACGGAAGGCAAAAACAAGGGCTCTGCGAATGAAGAACTGCCCACAGTAGGAGAAGATCAGGTTTGAGACCTATTAAGGAACCTGAAGGTGCATAAGTCAATGGGACCTGACAAAATCCACCCACGGGTCCTGAGGGAGCTGGCGGACAAAGTTGCTAAGCCGCTTTCCATCATATTTGAGAAATCGTGGCAATCTGGAGAAGTTCCGGCTGACTGGAAAAGGGGGAACATAACCCCAATATTCAACAAAGGAAAAAAGGAAGACCCAGGGAACTATAGGCCAGTCAGCCTCACCTCTGTGCCTGGCAAGATCATGGAGCAGATCTTCCTGGAATCTCTGCTAAGGCACATGGAAAATAAAGAGGTGATTGGAGACAGCCAACATGGCTTCACCAAGGGCAAATTGTGCCTGACAAATTTGGTGGCCTTTTACAATACTGCCACAGGCTTGGTGGACAAGGGCAGAGCAACAGACATCATCTACCTGGACTTATGCAAAGCGTTTGACACTGTCCCGCACGACACCCTGGTCTCAAAATTGGAAAGTCATGGGTTCGATGGATGGACCACTCGGTGGATCAGGAACTGGCTGAATGGCTGCACTCAAAGGGTTGTGGTCAATGGTTCAATGTCCAATTGGCGGCCAGCGACGAGTGGAGTTCCTCAGGGGTCGGTACTGGGACCAGTGCTGTTCAACATCTTTGTCGGAGACATGGACAGTGGGATAGAGTGCACCCTCAGCAAGTTTGCCAACGACACCAAGCTCGGTGGCACGGTCGACACGCTGGAGGGAAGGGATGCCATCCAGAGGGACCTGGACAGGCTTGAGAGATGGACTCGCGCAAATCGCACGAAGTTCAACCAGGCCAAGTGCAGGGTCCTGCACCTGGGACGTGGGAACCCCAGGCACAAATACAGGTTGGGCGGAGAACGGCTGGAGAGCAGCCCTGAGGAGAAGGACTTGGGGGTGTCGGTGGATGAGAAGCTCAACGTGAGCCAGCAGTGCGCACTGGCAGCCCAGAAAGCCAACCGGATTCTGGGCTGCATCAAGAGAAGTGTGGCCAGCAGGTCGCGGGAGGTGATGCTACCCCTCTACTCTGAGTTCGTGAGACCCCACCTGGAATACTGTGTCCAGCTTTGGAGTCCTCAACACAGGAAGGACATGGACCTGTTGGAACGGGTCCAGCAGAGGGCCACGAAGATGATCAGAGGGCTGGAGCACCTCCCCTATGAAGACAGGCTGAGAGAGCTGGAGTTGCTCAGCCTGAAGAAGAGAAGGCTCCGGGGAGACCTCATAGCAGCCTTCCAATATCTGAAGGGAGCCTACAGGAGAGCCGGAGAGGGACTCTTTGTCAGGAGATGTAGTGACAGGACAAGGGGTAATGGTTTTAAATTGGAAGAGGGGAGATTTAGATTAGGTATTAGGAGGAAATTCTTTACTGTGAGAGTAGTGAAGCACTTTGTAAAGAGACTCTCCCCAGCCTTCCTGTAGGCCCCCCTCAGGTACTGAAAGGCTGCTATGCTCCAATCCCCTGATCATTTTAGTGGCCCTCCTCTGGACCCGCTCCATCAGGTCCATGTCCTTTCTATATTGAGGGCTCCAGACCTGCACACAGTACTCCAGGTGAGGTCTCACCAGAGCAGAGTAAAGTGGCAGAATCACTTCTCTGGATCTGCTGGCAACACTTCTTTTGATGCAGCCCAGGATGTGATTGGCCTTCTGGGCCGCAAGTGCACATTGCCTGCTCACGTCCAGCTTCTCGTCCATCAGCACCCCCAAGTCCCTTTCCTCAGGGCTGCTTTCTAATACCTCATCCCCCAGTCTGTATTTATACTGAGGATTGTTTCGGCCCAGGTGCAGAACCCTGCACTTGCTTTTGTTGAACCTCATGAGGTTCATCTGGGCCCACCTCTCCAGCCTGTCCAGGTCCCTCTGAATGACGCCCTATCCCTCTGGTGTATCGACAACACCACACAGCTTGGTGTCATCTGCAAACTTGCTGATGGTGCTCTCAATCCCTCTATGTCATTGATAAAAATGTTAAACAGTACCGGTCCCAGCACGGACCCTTGAGGGACACCATTTGTCACTGCTCTCCATCTGGACTTCAAGCCACTGAGTACCACCCTCTGGGTGCGACCATCCAGTCAATTCCTTATCCACCGAACCGTCCACGCATCAAATCCGTATCCCTCCAATTTGGCAAGCAGGATGTTGTGAGGGACCGTGTCAAAGGCCTCACTGAAGTCCAGATAGATCACGTCCATAGGTCGTCCCTTATCTACTGATCTAGTCACTCTATCATAGAAGGCCACTAAGTTAGTCAGGCAGGACCTGCCCCTAGTAAAGCCATGCTGGCTATCTTGAATCATCTCCATGTCCTCCATGTGCCCAAACATGGCATCTAGAAGGATCTGTTCTATGATCTTCGCAGGCACGGAGGCGAGGCTGACAGGTCAGTAGTTCCCAGGGTCCTCCTTTCTACCCTTTTTAAAAATGGGTGTGATGTTTCCTCTCTTCCAGTCCACAAGGACTTCACCTGACCACCACAACTTTTCAAGTATCATGGAAAGTGGCTTGGCAACTACATCAGCCAGTTCCTTCAGGACTCTGGGGTGTATTTCATCAGGTCCCATGGACTTGTATATCTTCAGGTTCCTCAGCTGATCACGTACTATGTCTTCACTTACAGTGGGAGGGACTTTGTCACCTTGGTCACTAACTTGTGGGCCATCAACAAGGGAGCTAGGAGGAAAGGGGTTGCCAGTGAAGACTGAGGCAAAAAAGTTGTTGAGAACTTCTGCCTCAAAGTATGGTCTGATGATAAAGCTTTATTTCAAATCTATGACCCGATTTAACGAGGAAGGAAGGGAAATTGTTAAGGGGAGGAAAGGAAGTAATTCTTAAATGACTTTCTAAATTCTTCAGGCCTAGAACAATCCCTCTTACACAAGTATAAATAGGACAAGAAGTACGTCTTTCAAGAACTCTTTGAAAAGACTAACGTCTCCTCTTCTACCAGAACAAGCAGGAAGAATTGGGTATATGAAGGACTTAGGTCTATATATTAAATGTGACTCCTACCTACTGTAGGAACATTACTGATATCCTTCTGAAAGGAAAACCATTGCTGGTACAGTTCCTACCTTCGTGCATAAAAGGCAACATGGAAAAGTCGTTAGCATTTTGCCCGATCTGCACAACATTATCAGGGAGAAAAAGTGCACCTGCCATCCTATCTGTCCTCTCCTCCAGTCTTGTCTTCACTATTCTCTCCCTGTACCATGCAGCAGGTTCTGTGGTAGAAGTGTCAGAGATGCATCAGAGACATCATGTGATCCAGCTGTAAGACATTCCTACATGTACAGACACAGTGATAACATGGACTCAAGGGATTGAGCTTGTTATTTTACTTGGGTTTTTTTCTCTCTTTTTTTTTTTTCCACTTGTGTTTTGTGGCTTGCTATGTTCAGGTTTTAATATTATTTTAATCATGAACATTATTTATAGCACTCGGATATATTTAAGTAAACCTCCATTCCCTAAGTCAACTTTTTTCAAGTATCCTTTATAACCAAATATTTGCAACTAAAACTCTGATAAATACTCTTCTTCGATGCCCCCTTTTGCTCTTTACATGTAATGAAAACGTATTTCACACGAAATTTCATTCTGTTTAGAACTACTGCAAAACAAAAAATTCAAATCTAACACATCTTGAATTAACATTGCTCTTTCAAGAAGTAGCTATAAAGGCAGAAAGGAGTACAAAGGCACCCATTTGGTTCAAGAGACAGGCTAATCAATACTTTCCTGATTATTACTATTTGCAATAGATACAATAACCTTTCAGAAACATGTACTTCTCAGCTGCCAACACGTCTGTATAAGCAAGCAAGAGGAAGCTCAACTACTCTTCAGCTGGTGACCCCATACTTTTATTAGGAGTTTTCTAAATTTATTTACCTTAAGATTATGAACATCAAAACTGAAAATTTCCACAAGAACGCTTAATTGGTCTTCTTCACCCCCCAGAAAAATTTCTACTTAAGGAAAAAAAATGTAAAGAATGAAGACAGTAGCTTGGTAGTCTGGATCGCTGGGACATGTGAAACAGATTGAGTTCCCTTCACCCCGACACACACACACAGGACTTGAGCCTTTGCCCTCTTCACACCTCGTGACCCGTGAACACTTCACTCCTACCTGTATAGAAACACTACATTTTTTTAGTCTGATTTTTCAACAAATTTTCAAAAGGTTTTGGATTTAGCCTCTGGAAAGCTAAAATTTGTTTGAACTATAGCTATCATCAATATATGACAAAACCACTTTCTACCAGTGTTATTTTCAGAATAACATAGCAGTCAGTATGCTAGCCACATGTTCACAGCGCTATTTTAAGGAGTGTGTCTTAGAAAGTTCTTGATGATTGTTTACAGAGTCAGAAATGGAAAACCTCCTACTTTAGTATCATTTATCAACAAATGCTTTCACTGCTATAACAAAAGAATACCATTCAGCTTAACTTTTCTGCTAGAACCACAATCCCTAGAATGCATAATAGATAATTACTTGGGTTTATTATTGATAAATGACATTGTCCATTGGTTCTTTACTATGAATGCTGAAATAATACTTTTTTTTGACTTTTTTTAACTAAAGAGTAGTCTTACTTTCTGTAATAGGCCAAAAATCTACAACAATTCTTAAAAATAGCTGCATTCACAATTTCCATCTAGATGAAAACAAGTTTGTTTTCTGAAGAGTGAATGTAAAAAAGTGACATTATAAAGCTCTATGTTTATTATGTCTCAGTGCCTCTGGATTAAGTGCGTTCATCTTAAAAACACCTGTTTTTACCTGTCCTGGCATTGAAAGCTTATCTAAAATCTTCACATTAAGTCATGCTCTTTTCTGCTACAAATAGTTGCAAAAACAATCTCATAAGTAAATTACATCCTTACATGAAAATAATCCTGCTGAGATTTATAGGTAACAAGAATAACAAAACCGTCTAGTTATCAATGAAGACATTATTTGGTTGTTTTGCAGAACATAAACTACTCATGATGATTGAATCAAGAAAGTATGAAAGTTCATATTCAAAACTGAAAGCAAGCTTGCTAAGTTAGCAACTCTTATTTCATAAATTAGACATAAAAGTTTAAATGTGTCATGCTGTTTCAACTATCCATGTTGTAAAGCTGTTGTAAAGATCAGAAATCAAAAAGTTACATTCAGTTTGCCTCCTCCAAGCAAAAAAATACATATTCTTCAACTGCTTACATTTTCTCATTTTAATCATAACAATAACAAGCAAGTCTATACTTGTTAGAATATTGTAAAATCATTCCTTTTTTTTTTTTTTAATCATAATCTATCTGAAAATAACGTCTCATTGTGAGTCATGGAGTGGTAATTCAGAGAAGTATTTCTCGTTTACTGCAACTTAGCTCAAAAGTACTCAAAATTTTCAAAAGTAACACACACAAAGCACTGGTATCTAATCCTCAGAACTGGCTATTTCACTTGGTGCAAAAGTGAAAAAACTACTAATTTAGATGTAACCAGTAGTGAGCACAATTGTGCCTAGTAGAAAGGATTACCAGTAATTTGTAGGGAGTTCCTATCCTCTGGATAATACGGGAGTTTTCAGATTGGCCTTGCAGGTTCTACTTGATTTAGGCAAAGAGTGAATGGAACAGGAGCAAATCTGTTTGCAAAAAAAACGATTCTTAGGAAGAGAGCATCCACACTATACACATATTGGATGGGTGACTACTTCAGAGCAGTTCAAGTTCGGTCCCAAGACTTAATACTTACTAGGAGTCAGACTGCATTTTCTGTGCTCTTTAAAAGCATGTCTTTTGGTTTCATTTTATCTCCCATGAATCAAGTTTGCGTGCACTGAGAATGCTCCACAATGTGAATGGTGAGTGGGAGCACATACATGATCAGAGCTAAAAAGTGATATGGGCAGACTACCAAAAATAACAATGACAAATTATAATGGAGAGAGAACTGAAGTTTCAAACAGCGTGAGCAAGTACTTTTTGAAGAAATTATGAACACACTTTTCTTACAAATCTGGATTGTAGCCTCTGGTTATGGGATAGAGACACTGATTCTGTGACTTTGTCAAAGAGGCAAGGCTTTGCTTTGGGGTATTTTGATCTTGAAATATTTCCTGCATGGAAGTTATGATGTTCTAAACTATAAGCACTGCTCAATTATAAACTCCCTAGCTTTGCCACATAGTATTTCTTTAATGCAGTGTGGTTACTCCTATAGAGAAGAGGTAATGGCCACACCATACTGTGCTGCTAGGAGAGTATCTTTCTTTAAATATACCACTGAAATAGTTATACTCTTGTAAGTTACATATTTCCATGCAGTTCACGCCTTACAGAGTCCCATTATCCGTTCTGCCCTTTGATTTCAGAAGGCATAGGAGTGAGCAGAAAAATGAATTGTGAAAGAATAGCTAATTAAGCATGATAATTCACAACTCATTCCTTCAATAAGTTGCAACATACAACTAAAATGGAGGTGTAATAAGTTCAGCAGCTGCTAATGACTGGATAATTGACCTCGGAAATTGCCACTTCAACTAAGCTACTTATCTATTCCCAAGTTTCTCAGCAGACTGTTACTGTACCACACAGCCAGTTGTAAATTCCAGGGCAGTATTTACTGTCACCAAAGCAAATGCTCATACATTTCCAGCATAAAAAAACACCTGGAAAGGACAAACAGAATTCAGGAAAGATATTTCATTCCTAAAGAATGAGACACACCCATCATCTTTCTACTACACATTAAAGAATAAAAAATAAAAAATAAAACTGTATTATTCTGACAACAATAAGAGACTTACTCAAAATGTAATATTGTTATACTGCAGTCTGGCTGCCTACAGAAAACTAAAGGTACCAGAACACAGGTAACTTATAATTATACAGGATTTTTAAAAAATTGGTGCTATTTCTTCTCTATAGATTGGATCCCCCCCATATTTTAATGGGGCATCTTTGCTTTCTTCAACTATTCCTTCCCCTAACACAGGAAGTTTTTAAGTTAATTTGCATGATCAAATGCTTCTCAACCCCACAAGGCTTAGGGAACAGAACATCCTTGAAACAATAAGAGCCGATTTGCCTCATGAAACAAATAATGCTGGCATCCGCAAGTCTGCTATTTTCCAGTGCACTGAAGACAAGAAGGTTACAAGAAGGTTACAAGAAGGTCTCAAGGTTACACTTGGCCCCAAATCCTCAGGAAGTAACAAACAGCCATTTTACCATGTATAGTTCAAACAATAAAAATGGAACACTGTCTTCTTCCTAATCGTTCCTCTTTCCAGCTGTCTAATTTGCTATCGTTCCATCTGGATATGGAAACAACATTTCCATCTGTGAATCCACTGTTCCAAAACCCTGCCTTACCTCGGATTCCACAAAGCACAAAGAATGTACTCCAGCCTTCTTACTCCTTATGATTATATGACACATATGATCTCTTATTGTACACCAACACCACAGGTGTTAACTGGCATCTAATAACAGGTTATAACAGCCTTGTTCCATTTCTTTTTTGTCTGTCACAATATCATCATGATATACAAGTCAAGAACACTAAGAAAATGAATAATGATCAGTTATCTAGACAAGGCAGGTTGCAATCTTCATGAATTTTATGAAGGTGAGAAGCAAGCCTAGGCAAGTGACATGGATAATTTTTTACTAATATTGTGTACCAGCAACATACATGCCTAGCAGGCTTTCCTGAGACACAAAATTACAGACAGTTGACTTCCCTTCCCAGCTTGCTCACATTTCAAAGCCCTGACAAACTCTCAAGGAAAGGCAAAGCATGCCTAAGGTGTTGGTAAATTCAACCCACGTCAGAAAAAACAGGAACAGTAGGCTAACACAGCAGTAGACAGTAATAGAGTCTCAAAGAATCACAGTTAGCGTAATTCTTTCACAAGTATATAAAAATGGAGGTTCCACTACAGGTAACCAAAACTCTCATTGCACATTGCAATTCTTTGTGAGGAGTTAACAGCCATCAGTCAAACGCTATAGTACCGCTTTCCTGCTTTCTCAGATTTACCATCCAATCTAGTTGCTCTTATGCTGTCCCTATCACAATAGCTAAAACCTGCCATGAATTGTTAGCCAGATCCAGTAGTCACTCATTTATTGGAAAGGAGACTGTGAATAGGCAAAAGACAGGTCAACAAATTGCTTGTAGGATTTGGAGGTGATCCATTTCCTGGTCTTCTAAATTTCATCAATCTAAAGCAAGGAACATTGAAATAACTGTTGTAGTGTGGGGGATGCATCATCCTTCAAGAATGACCTAAGATCTTCAACAGCTACATAGGAAAATCAGTTCCATTGCTCCCTGGGTCCAACTGTACTTGATAACCCGCATCAGAGGCCTGCTAACTCCTGAAGGGGAAAAATTTTTCAGTGCAGAAATTTATCTACTTAATTCCTAAAATGGTATTACCAACTACTATCCAAAAGAAGCCCAAAAGAACTTGAGTATTTACAGAACATTGTCTGAACCAGTAGCACACTTTAAAAAGTAACAAATTGTCCAAAAAAACCTAATCATCATGGTTATGGAGTCCACAGATTTGAAATCCACCATTAGAACAATCATTCACAGAGAAGAGATCTGGTCAGATAATCTTACCCAGATAGCTAATGACCTCTGTGGTTACAACAGATGTTCAGGAAATGTTTCTGATGATTTATGCCAACTCTAGAAAAAAAACAAGTTTCATCTAAGAAAGTTGTAAGTTAAGCACTCAAGAGATGTGATGGACATTTTGATCAAAACTACCTGACATCCATGCTAGTTTCATTTACACCTACAGCAGGTGGACAAGAAAGCTAACATTTAATTCCTAGATATAAATTGACCAGCTCTGAGACAAATAAATTTTATGTGTTAGCAGATTTTACAAGTTTAGTATATACAATATATATCACCCAATACTGGCAGTGAGTTTACTTTCTTTCAAACAGCTTAGCTCTGTTTTCACAGTAACAGACACTTTGTTGGCAGCAGGCTTTTCATGCAAATTAAAGCTTATTCCTCCAAGCTACAAATACCATGACTCTAGTACCTCCTTTATTTCACCTGACTATCCACAAACAATATTGGAAAACCCCAAAAGGGAAAGAAAAAGAGGAATGGAGGAAGGAAAAAAAAAAATCTGTACCTGAAATGGAGAAGGGATGAACACCCACAAGTGCTAAGAAATCATCTTTCTTTCAATCTCCCCTTCATTCCTGCAATGATTCTGCATAGGGACATGCTAAAACAACCTGCTGCATGTGAGGAACAGTCAGGATCACAGACTAGCAGAAAATTTTGAAAGTTAACTTCTCTGTGCATCATCTGAGGGATTTAAACCTCTTTTGTAAAATGTCATTGAAGAATAAAGAAAAGGCTCTACGCTCAGCTTTCTCAGTTACTAACGTAGACAAGTGTATAATGTATTTCACATTTTCCATGAGAGAGAAGTTGGATTTGAGTTCACCTTGACGATCTCCCTATATATGTTTCCTTTTTCAAAGAACACAAAAAAGTATGTATGTCACAAACCTTGAAGACATACTATATGAAAGACGCTTTTAAACCAGAGTACTTTATCTATTTTGAATATGGGATATGGATGAAAAGAGACAGAATTGAGAAGAAACTTAATAAAAAGAAGAGGCAGCACAAGATTTTCCAGCAACAAACTTCTACACAAAAATACAACCATTGTCAAATAACTATATATAAAAGAAGAGATAGCTTGTATTTTGCTGTATGTTCTAGGATTTCTAGTGCCATGGTATGATTTTAGAAACCTGGGTAATCTTATGATTTAACTTACAATTTCATTAATGTGTTCTTATACTAGAGATAAATCTAGTCTCTGAGGTTGGTAATTTTTTCAGAATGCTGGGATCAAGGCGGGGTGGGATAAACACTTAATTGTCAACTTCTAATAATTTCAAGAAATGACTGCAGAGAGCAATATTTGCTTTTGTAGTCATGCTAACATAGCTCTACCAGGCATGTAGTTCGCTAGTGTCCTAACACTGATATAGTAACCTTAAACATGAAGCACGCTTAGCTGAAGCATTACAATCAGTCTGGGCATGTACAAAGCCTGTAAATTATGAATTGCTGTATGTTTTGGATTCTAAATAGCAAAGAGTGAAGAAATATCTTCTCATATTCAAGCAACCATGGAACTCCAGGAGAGACAAAGAGTGTTGACACTGCTTTACTTTTGGGAAAAGTTTCGGTTACCTACTAGAACAGCCTAATTTTGAGAGCTATTCTTCCATGATCAAAATGAGGCTAATATTCAGTTCTTCATGTTCTTAAAAGGGTCAAAGACACTCACGTTCATATACCTTATAAGAAAAAGCATATACTATTACCCAACTAAGAGAATGTGAAGATGAAATTGCCCTTCTCCTGCAAGAAGGACTGCAATGGGAACAAACTGCATCACATTTTACCACAGTTTCTATGATCTTACCAATGATTTCTGCCTATGAAGAGAATCAACCAGTGCCTGCCCATTTAACCCCCAGATTCCCTTGTGCTCAATATGAGGTTGACTCTCATTAATTACCTTAAAATATCTTAATTTTAAAATATATAAATTTTTTTTTTCTCTTCTCTAATATGATGCTATAAAAGATTGGTGAGGCTACAACTGGAATACTGTGTCCAGTTCTGGGCTCCCCAGTTCAAGAGAGACAGGGAACTACTGGAGAGAGTCCAACGTAAGGCAACTAAGATGATTAAGGGATTGGAGCACCTCCCTTATGAGGAAAGGCTCAAAGAGCTGGGGCTCTTTAGCCTGGAGAAGAGAAGGCTGAGGGGAGACCTTATCTATGTTTACAAGAACCTAAAGGGTGGGCTGAAGGATGATGGAGCCGGACTCTTTTCAGTGGTTCCCAGTGATAGGACGAGGGGCAACGGGCACAAGCTGGAACATAGGAAGTTCCATTCAAATATGAGGAAGAACTTCTTTACAGTGAGGGTGACAGAGCACTGGAACAGGCTGCCCAGGGAGGTCGTGAGTCCCCTTCTCTGGAGATTTTCAAGACCCACCTGGATGCAGTCCTGAGTAATGTGCTATAGGAAATCCTGCTTTAGCAGGGGAGTTGGACTAGATGATCTCTAGAGTCCCTTCCAACTCTGACAATTCTGTGATTCTGTGATAAGATAAAGCAAAATGATTTAATTTATGGTTTAATTCTTCAAAGTTTTATGGAAATTATGGTGCCTTGTTCTTTAAATAAGCTCTCATTGGTATAATCATTCAATTTGATTCCAAAAAGAAAGCGAGAAATCAGAACCTTTCCTTGCATTTGATTACAGAAAATTTTCTGTGGAGTGTGATATGCAGCTTTTTGCCTTTTTTTTGTTTTTAAATCAGCTACAATATTATGAACATTAGGAAATTATTTTCAAAAACATTTCAAAGATTCTTAGCAAATTTTTGCAGCCTTCATTTACGCTGACAAGGTGGTTGGTGTCCAAAAGAATGCTCAAAAAGTGCCAATGCCAAGACATCCTGTTTTAGGATGTGCATGTCTAATGAGTAAGAACCACAGTATATTAACACACACACATCCCCCCCCCAAAAAAAAGTTTATAATTGCTACTTGAGCATCAAGCAACTCAAGTTATTTACTTCCAACAGGGGGAGTGTGAAGTCATTAAATACCTCAAAAGGCTTTTAGAAAATGCTGTGTAAGCAACTAAGCCACAGAAAGTTATTTTGGGCTCACCACACCTGAAAACTGCTCAATTTTTACCTTATTTCTTGAGATTTAGAGATAATGAGATTACGAGGAAAGTATGGTTCTTCTCATGCTCCGAGAGATCACTTATAAGGTACAATTTTATTTTTTTTTAAACAGCAAGATCTTAATTTAGGAAACAAGGTATACCTGCCTCATTCTGATAATACAGAACAAGGCTTTCTAGTCAAAAGTATTGCAATACTTTCCCTGTGCCTTCCACCAATTCACACCACAAGCTGGAATCATGGCTTTCTTCTCTATGATGAACAAGTAACATCTGTGAAATCTAACTGGAAAACATGCTTTCCTATGGGTTACATTGCACAGAGAGAGGAGCAGAAGGCATCCACAGCAGAAACCCAGCATATTTTAGAGCATACTGATAACCCCCTAAAGTCTCTTCTCACAAAGATTACAGGAGCAGGAGGAAAAAAAGGTATTATTGGAAAAGTTGTGCTTACTGGAATGCACAATCAGTTGTGTACATTCCTGCTTGGTCTGTCAAGATAAGAAACCAAATCTGCCTAAGCTGTGTTGATTTAGTAGCACATTAATATGTAAGCAGCCAGATTCTTAATTTAAAATTCACATCTCATCACAATGAACAGTTGCATATTAGCTTGCAGAGGCTCAAACTCAAAAGAATGTGACTATTGCAATATCAAGGCTACTTGTATAAACCAGTGTTTCTTTTAAAGATTACAAAAAATCCTGGCCAAATCAAGAAAAATATCTAAATAATTAATCCAAAACTACTCTTCTGCTCTGAAGGACTCGAAAAAATTATTGAGTAACTTGCTGCATAAAAGCATATTAAGCAGTTGTTTTTTCAAATTAGACCATTTCTGCCACATGCTCAAAACTGAATAATCCAAACCATTTATCTAACTTTCCTGGTTTCCAACAAGCACTTTTACAGCTGAAAACTCTCTGGTCCGTTAAAAGAGCTGAAAAGACATACTTGAAACCAGTAACGCGTTAAATTAAACGAAGCAAATCTTCACCAATAACACAGAATGTTATTAGTGCCCTCAGAAAAGTCTAATTCCTCATAACTGTCAAGTCCCATTTCACTGCTTATAAGAGAAACTTTCATAAATCAGCATTATACTAGTGCATCTATGTGTGCATTGTATCTGTACATACATGCAAATGCTGATAATCAGCACTGAGGGAGGCCACCTGAGTAAAGAAGAGTATCAAGGTTCGGGGTTTTTTTCATGTTTTTAACTCATGCTAGCAGGACACAATGGAAAGCCAACGAGAAAATCAGATAGGAGTCAGGACCCAGATTTGGGCATTTGTGTTCAGAACAAACGAGCCTTTCCCTCAGATACCCTGTCCCATGGGACCAACAGCCTCTCTCATGACAGGACTTTTGGGTGCCTCAAAGCCACGGGCCTCCTGGTTCTGTTGCACTCTTCTCAGCTGAGAGTTCTTCCATATCCTCTGCGCATCTTAAAATCTGTTCCTCCTGTGCTCGTCCCATTTTATCACCTTCAACACAACGTAGCTCGTGGCTGAATCTGCATCCCAGCACAACCCCGCGCCCAGACCTTGAGAAACGGCCGTACCTCAAGGTGAACTCTCAGACGGCGCCCAAGTCGGAGCCGACACAAAAGACGCCAGGGACAGCAAGAGCAGCCGGTGGAGCAGGCACCAAACGCTGAGGCAACGCCAAAGGTTGATTTGTTATCCCAACTTTCATCCGACATTGTTGATAAAACGCCGAACCACCCTGGAGAACCCTTCCGAAGGAGGCGACGAAGTGCCGTCGCACCGCTGCCAGGCTCAGCGGCCGGGGCCGAGGGAGCACGGGAACCTCCGACAACCCGCCGCGTCCCAGCCAGGGTGTCTCACCTGAACCGCCCCGCTGCCCGGGCGGAGAGAGCCTCGCCGGCGGCCCCGCTCCTCAGGGCCGCCCGGGGAGGGCGAGGGACGAGGCCCCGAGGCGCCGCCGCGGACCGGCAGCCCTGAGGCGATGCGCCTAGCGGCGACCGTTGGGCCCGGCTAACGGGGCGCGTGGCGGCACCCCTCCTCCCCTCCCCGCGCGCCCCCCGACTCACCGAGAAGCCGGCCCAGAAGGGGCAGGAGTGCCGGACGCGGGCCGAGGTGGTGAGCGCCAGGGCGGCGAAGCTGACGGCCACGATGAGGCAACCGAGCACCATCTGCGTGACCCCCAGGGCCAGCATGGCCCGCGAGCGGGCGCGGTGCTGCCGCAGCCGGGACAGGCTGCGGGACAGGGCGGCGGGGCTGAGGGAGCGCGACCCGCCGGGGGGCCGCGCCGCCGCCCCGCCGCCGCCCGCTGGCATCCTGCTCCGGGCCCCTCACGGCGCGGCCGGGGCGGCGGCGCCGCCTCCTCCTGCCCCCCGCGGGGCGGCCGGGCGCGGGCGCTGCGGGGCGGCGGGCAGCCGCGGCGCATGGAGGAGGAGCTGGCCCGCCGCGGCCCCGGCGGGCAGGGCAGGGCACGGCACGGTGGGGCGGCCGCCGCCGCCTCCTCTCCCCGCGGCGGGCGGGCTCGCCCTCAGCCGCCGCCGGCGGGGGCGGCCCCGGCCCGGCGAGAAGCAGAGCCCCCGCTCTCCGGTCCGCCGCGGCTGCCGCCTCTCCCGCGGAGGGAGGGGGGAGGCAGGGAGGGGAAGGGGGAAGGGTTGTTTACGGCCAATGGCGGGCGGAGGCAGCGGCAGGAGGATCGGCGGCCGCCGGCCCTGCGGGGAGAGCGGCGTGTGCGGGGCGAGCGCTCGGCGGCGGGGCCCGGCCCTAGCACCGGACAGCGCCGAGCCGCGGCCCGCGGGGGGGCGGCAGCCGTGCCCCGGCGGGGAGGGAAGCCCCCTGCCACCGGGCGTGGTGCAGCCGGGGCACCGGTGCCCCCCCCGCGCTGTGCCAGCGTCCGAGGGAGGGAGGGAGGGAAGAGGTCTTTCTTAGCGCTGTGCAAAAGGCACGATACCCAGGGTTATTCTAACCTTTTTGTTTTTTTATTTTTTGCCCACAGTGAACTACGCCAAGCCTCAGCTTACAGCATCCTTCCTACCAGAAATATAAAAGCCCCCAGAACAAGCCTCTATTTATGAAAACTCCCTGCCTTGCTGCCGCTCATGACAACAGTGTCCAGCACGGTAAGGCTACCCACAACATCTGGAGCACGTTTAAATACCAGTTTTGTGCAGAAGACAAACCACAGTGATAACCTATTGCCTGCAGACACCTAAGGCCTACTTTGAAACACACACCAACAGAAACCAAACCCAAGAACATCATCTCACTATATAGCATTATAGTTTACATAGTAAAACTATTCCAGGGTTAATGTTTGTAGCACCATACTTTGCTACAGCAGTATAATATTTTTTTTATACAGGAACTAGTATGTGTAGTCTACATACCTGCAATACTGCGATATTCATACCAAAAGAAGAAATCCTAAACACCACATGTAAACCAGGCTTAAATCTCTGTTCATGAGCTCCTCTTTTCTTTCAAGAGCTCTTATTTGCATAAAATAATTTGTTTCCTGGGGATGTGGTAGTGGGGAAGTTTGCCTTGACAGGGAAGCATCAAAGGATTAAATCCCCTCTCTTTTCATACAAAACTCAAATATTTTACTGTAACAGAAAAAAAAAAAAAAAAAAAAAAGCAGCTTGCCTCTTTTAGCTTAAATCACTGTCTGTGCCACAAAATGGGTTAGGATAGCAGGTGACAGTGATGTCACACCAACATGGCTAAAAACTGCTCCAGCACATGTGCAAGTAATATTTTGATCAGATCCAAAAAGCACCTGACACAACCCTACGCGGAAGAGATGGCTGTTTTTCTACAATTTTTTATTCTAATGCAGAATAGTACTAAATTAATACCAGTAATCAAAAGAAGAATTAGCTTATAATGTCTTAATTTCTCAGACTGGGCATGAACAGAGTGGGAACCAGTTAAAAACAAAATACCACCACCACCACTGCGCATAGCCCCCCTTGGCCCAATACTCAGCCTCAATTGATATTCCTGAATTGATTGCTGGCACAGGAGTGCTGCAGCCCATCTGAAAGCTCAGGTGGGACAGCTAGATGAAGGGGGGTGAGGATGTGTGGTAACAGAGCACACTGGTCCATACCAGTTCACACTAAAACCAACTTAGACTTGCTTTTAATCAACTAGAGCTGTTTGTTATCCAACATTAGAAACATTACTTCAAAATATACCTTTCAAAGTCAAGGAAGAGTCTCTGTTGTAATATTCTGCAATCAGAGTGGAAGGGGCTAGCAAAAAAACCAAAACCCAGAACCAAACTAAACCTGCGCAGTCTTCATGATTAAGCAGCTCGTTCCTTGACCAGCCAGAAATGCTTAAGGTTATTCAACAGCAGGACAATTAGAAACCTTATAAAGAATAAATGCATTTAAACCTCTATCTGGGTGCTCTCATTCAGGAGTAAGATGGCTCTAGGGCTTGGGGAAATTAGGACATATTACACTGTGGTATGAATTTACATCTCACTAACTCCCTGTGCCGATACTATTGTATGCATTAAGTACAAAGCAATTTACTTTCATTTCCAAGGACTTTCTAACTGGCACGTATGAAAAAAATCCACATTTGCGGTCAGTCCAGAGGAGGATCTGGCATTGCAAACCCACATGCTCATCTGCTGCCCATGAACCTCACATGTGGGTAAGCTCTCAA
Source organism: Numenius arquata (assembly GCF_964106895.1). Classification (NCBI taxonomy): domain Eukaryota; kingdom Metazoa; phylum Chordata; class Aves; order Charadriiformes; family Scolopacidae; genus Numenius; species Numenius arquata. Next base: position 17,117,120 of record NC_133586.1, on the reverse strand, counting down.
GTAATGGATGTGTGCACTGCTTCCAATGTGGCAAACTAAGGCTACCAGAAAACAACTATTTCGGCTTCCAGTAGGAATCCACAGGAGTTTAGATCACATCTTGTTCACTCCAATTTTCCTAATTGTTCAGGTGTAGACAGATCCTGCTCAAGATCTGAATTAGCTCCAGGTACTCTTCTGAGCTCTCTCTGAAGGCTCTCAGTTGCTAGATTTGTTTGAGAAAGATTTGAGGGCAATTTGGAAAGTATTATTATCCCTAACTTTAGATGAAGTTATTTTGCTGAAGAGGTTGGTGTTTTTTTTAAAATACTTTCATTGGTATTTTTCAATGCCATATCAAGTGTAACTTAAAAGTGGGATGCAGCACTAAAATTTCTGCCAGAACTGTAGTAACAAAAGCTTTGTATTAGCCATGTTTATATTCAAACACAGTAATATACTGATTTTTAATTTAACAAATAATTTGATCATTTCCTGAAGGCAGCCAGAAGGGCACCACATATCAGACCTTATTATTAGCCTATTAAAAAACATCAAAACACGGAAGCCAGCATGATAATGATCCCACTTCTATGGTAATTGTCTCATTACTGTCAGTCTTTACCGGCTCCCAACCATTTCAGAGGGCAGCTTCATGCTTCGTACTAGGAAATGTATTGGTGGATCAAAGTTTGTATTTATTCTATCTCACTTTCAACTTTAGTGAATTTCATGCACCTTTATCTCTGCAATTGTTACTTGAAATTAAGTAAATGATTTTCCAGTATGACAGAAATGGAAAATGAGCAAAAAGAAGGAAATTCATAGTTACAGTAAGCCTCATTTACCAATTAATATAGATGAAGAAACTGTTAAGAGGGTGTCCTACAGCGTATAGATACTGAAAATACAACCAAGGGCCTCGTCACTGTCACTTATACATAGCACATCTCAAATTTACATGCTTTACATCATTTCATTATTTTAAGCAGCTCTTCTGTTCTCTATGCATGTAGCTCTAGGGACTTAATAAGCATTGGTGATCCAGGTTGTCCCACACAGTGTACATCCTAAAGATGTAGTGGAAATGAGGTGGTATCACTGCTGAAAAATAAAATACATACTTTATCTATATCTACACACACACACACACAAAATGAGGAAAACCCACAAAACCTAAAATACCTCCTTCTACATCCAACCTTCATAATGCATCTTGATATCTTGACTTGAAGATCAATTATTTCTATTATTCTAATATTTAGCAGGTAATTTCTCAGCCATTCAGATGCTGGGTCCTTACATCACCAGCAGTAGCAATTCCACTTCCTTTGTCTACCTTGCTTGTTCCTCGGAGGGAATCAAGTATCTAGACCACAACAGCCAAGATGCGTTCACTTGAAGCGTACCATTATTTCTTGCACGTCTTAAAAATTAATTATCCTCTTCCGTGGGTATACTTCATTCACCCTGTTCTGAAAATAACTTGTAAGGCACTCTAACTTAATTTATCTCAGATTACCTAACACACCCAATTTTTACAGAACTAATGGACTTGGCTTACGGCTACAGGCACCTAAATAAAAAAACTGTATCACTGACAGAACCGAAGAGCAACATATTCTTACATGCTAACTTTTAAGCATATAACAACATTTGATTTAAAATGCAACAGAAGCTGGTATTTCAGTAAATTAAAAAGGAAGTTTGCAGTTCCTTGCACTTGGCAATCAATCTTCCATAAGTTTATCTTCCAAAATATTGTACTGGGCAGGGAGAGAAAGAAGGGCAAGTCAGCAAATAATGAAGACTGCTTTTTCTATATACAACATTCAATTGTAATCAGCATCTTGAAGAAGTATCCTGCTTTACCAGCTTTACAATTTGAAAATAAGGAAAAAAAATAATCTAAGATATGTCAAAGACAATGAGACAATACATGCCAGTGCCCACCAATATAAGAAAGGATCATAGGGTCAGGCCTGGAGACTTGTTTAACCCTTACCGTGGCACTACTGTCTTTGGTGTTACTTTGCTTCCTGATGACTCAACATTTTTCTTAAAATAGGACAACTGTCTCTGATAGACTTGTAGCTAAGCAATGAACCTCTAAAAAAAAAAAAAAAAAAAATCTTTTCCCCTCACATACTTCTATACTAATAAGAGTACCCATTGTGTTTTTACAGAGAAGTTTTCACATTGCAAATCATACGTACATCATCACTACCACTCCCATCTTTTACAGCATTTTTCCGTGGAAGGGAATGCCTGAGGAGTTCACAAAGCACACTGATTCTGTGTACAAAAGTGTTATGAATAAAAACATAAAAAGAATACCGTGAAGATCAGCAGATTTTGACTAAGCCCTACTTTTCTGTGCTTGAAACATAAGTGCCTATTTATGAAAGTCTTTTAAAAGGATATATTAAAATCAAGAGCATCTACCTCGCAATCATCAAGAGCCCTGTAATAAACCAATGCATAGACAAAGCCTGTCTCCAAGAGGTAACACAAATAAACTGGGCTGTCATGTCTCCACTTGTAGGCTGTAGATCGCTGCCCTTGGTGGGGAGACTGTGCACAGAGGAACAACTCTCTCACTCATCTGTTTAAGGATTTGGAGTTATATACGGGTCCCTGAACTTCTCAACTGTTTTCTGCACCATCTTGTACCTGCGTATTGGTCTGTGACCTGAACTAGACAGTAGACCTGAAGGAGACAATAAAGAGCAGTAACTACCATTACTTTACACCCATTATTACTGCTCTGTTTTCTTGTGTTTTTACACAGAGGATAACCACAGATTAGTTGGTTTTACAAAAATAGCATCCTTTAACAACATAATTTAAGCATATATAAACCCATAGGATTTACTTCCATATGTAAGCCAAAGAGGTTTTAAACGGGAAAGCCTTGGAGATAAAAATGAAAGAAACCTCAATTTCCATGGTTTAATCTGAAAATAGTCTGGGTCTCTTCTTCAGAAATACCTACCTTGGAATTACTTCCTCTGTGTGATTGGCTGCCCTGATGAGTGTCCTGGAGTGCTAAAGACACCGCTGAAATCAAGATAATTGTCCTGCATTTTATGGCTGCTTCAAAGTTGAAATTGGGTACGTGTCTTGGATCTGAAAAGCAAGCAGATTGCCCTGTGGTTTTACAAAAGGCAAGACAGAACTCAGATTTTTTTTAAATGAGACCGATATCTTTTCCAGAAGATCACCCCTGGCCTGGCAGAAAATATAATCACTCTGCAAAAATAAAAAGAAATTACATAAAATAGAGAAGTACCTGGTAATTTCTTTTGAAACATTAGCAAAAGTTAGCAAAACTATTCTTAATCAGGAGTTTGGTCTAAGAAATTAGAACATGGAAAAATATGTATCCAATATCATACAAGAAGTTTTGGACAGAAGCTTGTTTGATGCATTAAACCATACCACTTTTCTTACATAAAACTTCACAACATGCAACATTTTTCTATATACATAACTGGTAGTAGTGATCAGATTCCTTCCAATCCCATTGCCAAGAGTAAAAAAAAAAACTGTGATAACGTAGAATTAGCTACTTCACACTGTCTCTTAAAATGACTGGACTTCACAGGGCCAGAGTCTATTGGATTGTATTCTACTGCAGAAATTAAGTAGCTAAGAGTCCCAAATAACATGATCACTTTTAATAGTGCACAATATTAACATTTCATTAAAAATTACATCTGGATTTTAGTGGCTGAGCTGAAGAACCATTTTAAGCATTTGCAAGTAGGTTTTCATTTCCTTTACTGAAAGAAAAATTACAGTTAACATCTTTTATATAATAGAAGTCAAAGACAGTTTGCTGAGGAAAAACATCTCAAAACTTGTTATGATTCAACAAATCTTTCAAGGAAGTTATTTGTTTGATTTACAGGTAAGTGATTTAAACTGTTTAGAATGAAAAAAATAAAATAAAATCAATAGTCCCTCCCCCTAAGTATCTTGCAGAGACTGTGGACTTTCTGGTAAAGGACATGGAATCAGAAATTAATCTGCTTGTGGGGATCTACCTATTCCTCTTAGACACGTACACATTACTGAAAAGAACTAACACATTTCCAATGGCTACCAAGTAAAAATTATCAAAATATTATGAAAAACTTTGTAAGTCTTGTATTTATCGATTTTTCCTTTTACATAGATTTTTCTGTTTATAAGAGTCCTAGTTTTATTGGTTCCGTCTACAACTACTTGGTAATGGGACCCGGCAAAAAACAATGCAGCAATAACTCCAATGCTTTATGGTACGAAAATTTAAAGACAAGGAAAACTCTCTTATTTAGCTGAATAGATACAATTTCTAGAAAGTAGCTTATTAAAAGCACACAGTCTTTCTAATTGTCATCTGCAGACGAGTAAAGTTTTAAACACGGGGCAAAAGGGTCTTTCTTGGAGAGCTGCAAATGAGTGTTTGGTGGCTGAGACATTCCAGGTGTATTCAGAGGCACAGGACAGGTAATCTAAAATGTTAAAGGCCAGCTGAGCTGCTCGTACCAATTTACTTTTAAAGGCCCCCCCCAGATGAACCAGCTTTTTCTAGTTTAGACAGTTGAAGTAATCAGAAAGACTGTTCAGCATAGAAACCCAGGTGGGCTGAAGTTAAGGATTATTAAAATAACTGCGGTTCTTAGATGAAATGATAATTTATAGGGGACATCTATTTTATATGAAGTTGCTACTGACATTTATTAATTTAGTCTCCAACATATTGGATCCTTTTCTCAAGATTTTTCTTTATGAAACGCAGCTCAAAATCAGAAGGCAAAACTGGCTGTCTGTATGTATCTGAAACACATGCAATTAATTGGAAGTCATAGTTTAGTATTTTATGCAATGACTGACCATACATGATTAGACACATACACTAGCAGTTTTGCCAGGTGTGAAAGGGTTAAACTGTATAGTAACGTACACAAAAAAATTGGATGAAGAAGTAACAACTCAGACCAGTCGAATAGTTTTGTCACATTTGTGGAAAACTTGCATGTGGAAGCTGGAACAGCCCTCAGGCAATTACACCACAACTCACTCCCTGACCTTGGCACTACTCAAAGGGGTAGACTGTAATATAGAGACTTTCTTAAATAAGATCTCAAATCTATTTGCCACAAGAAGTCTTCCTTCGTCACACAGGGCTTCAACTTTGATTTCTAAGGCAGGCAAACTTCCTTCACAGCATTACCTACCCACGCACACCTAACACCCCCGCAACGTACTGGCAGTTTTGAAACGGGTCTGTCTGAACCTCCTCTCCCTCCTCCTCTGGAGACTAAATGACCTAGAGCAGAGCAACCTTCTGGTGATACTCAAACCCCTACCACATTGTCCCCTCGCTCCAGAGACACAGCAGGACTAGTTGCAAGCAGAAACCTGCAGATACCGGTACAATATTTTTTTCGTTATAATTCATACCCTCCTCTCCAGTCTAGTATTTTCTACCAGCCCAAATGTACTTCCACTGACACTTACATATTTGCCTCCCTTTCCTTTTTGCTTACCTAGCCCCCATGATCCTCTGCATTTCTCTACCCCATTTGCAAACCTCTAGCCTTCCCTAAATGACTCTAAATAAATAAATGTTCTATATTAGGTTTTCAGAGCGACAACACAGAGCGAAGTGAGGAAAATGACATCATTGTCTAGAAACCTATACTTACAGAACACGCTGGAAGTTTTATTAAGCTATTATAACCTTTTTGCTCTTTTTTTTTTTCCACATCCATTTCAAAAGCAGAAGACTTCCAAGAAAGAAAAGGTCTTGCTGCCATTTGTTTATTTGAGCATCATACCCAACTATAGCATGAATATGTTAGAACCGCTGATGAAATACAGGATGCATTTAGGATCAAACACAAGAAAAGCTTCCCTCATAAAACCATCTTTATTATTCCAAGCTAGCAAGTCTTTACAAGCCATATAAGCAATGTGAGAAACTTTCTTGCTACAGAGTTGTGTTGGAGCTAGTAGTCCAGGAACTGAGACTGAGATAAATGATACTTGGCCTACATTTGCATTTTTTATGAACTCACATTTGGTCCTGCCTACCATATTTATTTGTACGCTATTTAATATTTCTACTTCTGATCCCCTACAACATCAACAGCTCTGCTGTAGCAATAAACACAGTGTTTTCATGTTCATTAAAGTCAACAGCCTTAAGTCTTGATTAAGCTGAAGCACAGTTACATAAATTGGAAATCATTAGCCTGGTATTATAAAAATAACTACATTCTGCCCCAAAGGACACACTAACATAAAATGACCATTTCACACAAATTTAGTTTACCCCATGCAATTGTTAGGTGGTCTCTTATAGCCTAAAGCTTGATAAATTTGTCTATCTGAATGTACAAATGAGAAATAACTTGAAGAAAAGCACTATCTTCTCGTAATTTTAAGAGCAAAATTTTGCCTTCAGGTTTTGCGTGTGCCACAATTTAAAAGGAAAGAAAATGGGGGGGAGGATGGGTGGGAGAGGGGAAGGAAAAAAAAGAAAAGGCAACTGTAAGCCTAAATCGTTGATCCCTCAAGGCTGGGCAGAGTACAAGATCCAGCTGTGTCCGGGTAGCCTCAGGCATCAAGATGCAGAGCAGCACTGAGCTGCAGAGCAAGTGAGGTTTTATGCAGACGCCTTATCTGTGGTGTTGACTGTGCAACCTTCTCTGTTTAGATGTGTTTGGTACATGCAATCTGCCCTAGCCGGGTTGTCAGATATTTAAATAAAATGAGGACGGCTGGAAGTCAGGTACAGCTTGTTTTTGTAATCGCGTGCCGTAGCCTTCCTGGGGAGGACAGAGGCAGCTAACAAGAAGTTCAAAGTGATACAAAATACTTCTGATGCAGAGGCTGAAATGTCTGGTGCTTATTAAGTGCTTATTAGCCCAGACTCATCTAACTACCTTTAATAAGTTTTTATACAACCCACAAAACTGCTAAATACCTTTAGTCTGATACAGCATCTTGATTTTTTTTTCCTCAACACTTTTTACTCTGAAAGAATAATCTACTGCACATTCAGAGCACACTTACAAGAACTTTGAGCAAAACTGATACGCTATATAATGCTGCCTATATAACAAGCATACCACACAGAAATACTGAGATTAAAAAAAAAAAGCCAAGTAAAAGCACTTGTGAAAGGTCAAATATTGGACAAGATTTGTCACACTAATGATGTTCAACATATTCTGTCATGTAATACTGAGAATCTGAAAAAAGCCCTTCTTGTTTTAGATGGCATGAATTGATGATTTCTCTGAATGTTTATAGTTTTCACAGGAATTATAAAATGTAAGTAACTTGACTGAAACCTCCTTTTAGAGTGCTTGAGAGAATTAGATTTCCTACCCTGGAAATAAGAAAACATTTTTCTTGAGCTTTCTTTGTAGTATGGTCTATTCTTCGCCCAAGGACAGACGAATCTCCCTGCCTGAAGAGAGCCTGAACCAATACTTCTCCCGCTTTCACACAATTGCAACTGCAGGTTAGAAGAAAAGTTTTTGTAATAGAGGTGCAGTTCTTCAGTCGTTCTTTCTAGAACTCTAAGGTTACACTGTCTGCACTTCGAGAAAAATAAAGAATTATTTTTTGTTACAGATACAGGGATACAGATTTTTAAACCCAGTTAAGGAAATCACTTCTGTTCAGAATATTGCATTGATCTGACTCACATCAGAAAAAGTAACAATTGCTTTAGCATGATTTTATTATTACACAACTCCACTGTGTAAATACCCATCATAAAAATATTCAAGATCCAGACTTCCTCAGAAGTTTTTAGTTGCCCTAAATTGAAAGAGGTTAAAAAAAACCCACCACTCTGAAGGAAGTCGCCCAGAAACCTAACACTTCCCTTTGCAGAATGCTATAGCTGAACCTGCTGCTGAGGATAACAAATGGCCAAATCAGTAGAAAACTATATAAGGATTGAAAAGTTTAGAGGAGAACCAAATTTCACAGTTATTAATCAGACCCTTTCAATCTCTTTTGAATTTTAATTATGTCTTTTTTATTTATTATTCTTATGTTTCCTTCTCCTATTTCCTATTTCTTTTAACATTTTTTTCACTGGTGATGAAGGTTTATTTTTTAAGTCAAACTTTCATTACTCTCCATCTCTGTCCAGGCATTGCAGGGAAACTCTTTTTCTGACTTCAACATATTACCTGGGAATAAACATCGTTTTTCTGAACTACAACCAAATACTGTTTGTTTAAAACAATTATGTCTGAAATGCATCACTCACATATCTGAATAAATGCCATGTTTCCCTGATAGATGTGGGTTTCTTAGGCATTATATTAATACTTCTTTAAAATAGAATTTGGCAGAAATATATGCATATTTACTACAAAAAAGTTGAGAAATCTACACTTTCTGAAAAAAATAGTCTGCAGGGAGAGATTACAATTTCTGCAGAATTCATTTTTATATATTTATGTTTCATGTAGAATTAATATTCTGAAAAGCCTTTGTAAAACTGTTACCCATATGTACTAAGAATCTTTAATTGTAGTGTTGTAAGTCTAAGTGGTTTATTTACACACAAAACCATAATTTCCCATTCAACATAAAAATTTAAGTATGGAATAAGTAAAGAAACAACATTTTTTCTGTGGAAAACTAGTCTTAGCTGTCTACTTAAAGTGGTATAAAAATCCAGTATTTAATTTTTGTCAGTGTTCTGAATGTTGGGTGTGGTTTTGTTTTTAAATAGCATACAAAACTTTCCTTTTCAAAGTGCTTTTAAAACAGGGTACACATTCAACACAGATGTGTGGCACTCCTTAAAACAGGTTTTCTATGGTCAGAAAGTAAATGGCTGCACTTTTATCAGAACTAACACGCTTATGTCAGAAGGTGTTAAAAAAAAATAAAAATCATAGGACTTAGGGTTCAGTGGATCTATACTTTGGAAGGAACAGATCACTCCAAGCGGGACATCTAAAACACACATGCTTCATTGTGGCCAAGTCAACATGACGGATGCTGGCCATGCCAGCTGGAAACTGTTATTTTAGGCATTTAGAAACTTCTCCTACTGTTCTTACAAAGAGTAAATCTTATCTCTTCAAATGATCACATCCAGTAACATTTCTAGAAGATTGTTTCCTCAAAAGGAAAATATTCTCTTCTATAACTTTCAATACAGCGTATCTTCTATCAGAAAGACTGAATATCTCAACAGTTGTTTGCATAGGTACTGTATGATGACAGGAGGGAGGCATTTTTTCTTGTTAAAGGAACACTGTCTATATCTTTTCAAAAGCAGCTTACTGTTGCCTTGAGTGGGGAGAAAAAAAGAAAATCGATGTGGAATATGAGTGCATAATGAGCAGCATTCTCTGCCGTCGCCGCCTGGGGAAGAGTGCTGGCAGCATCCCTCGCCACAGCGGCCTGGGGCCTGTGAAGAGGACAGGCGAGTTAAAGTCTCTCTTTGGCAGTGCCAAGATGAGAATAATTTAATATACTGAAGAATTCTATTCAATCACCAACCTCTGATTTTCATTTTTTCATGCCTCAAAACAGAAATATTTTTTGGTGATAATTTTAAGTAGTACCAAAAAAACCAACATAGGTATTTTTCTTAAATTGTGGTGGTTGTCAGAGGCTGGTACAGGAAAATCTGGCAAGAACTGTATAGATGGAATGTAAGCCAAAGATATAAAATGGTTTGGCAGAGAGAAAAATTCCCTGCAGGTTTTATAATAAAACCAATAATACGTAAACATGAAAGAGAGAGGTGTAGGGAAAAAGCAATTACTCTAACTGAGTATTAGTTACTGTGACAAGCTTTTAAAAAAGACATACTATAACTGCCAAAAATAATTAAGCAGATTGTCTTGCTGCCCTTCAAACAACAGAATTTGTGAGATATTTCATTAAGGCTTTGTGCTTCTTTCTCCAAGAACTAGCAAAATTAACAAGGTCAGCTTGAGTACAGCTAGGATTACTCTTCATCCAGTATTTTAGCACAATTCTTAATACTTTTTTTTTTTTTTGGTTTTTAATCTTCCTCTCCTGAAAGCATTTCTTTCCAAGGGCCCTTTTTACAGTTTGCCAGATGGTTCGGTGCCCTCTATTTCACCCCGCAGCAACAAGCACTTCTGCTGGCACCACCAGGGACAGAGGGGGCCAGGTTCACCTCCCACTGAAACCGGTGCACCGTCATACTCATCTTCAGCCTTACACTGACGTAGCTGAAAGGAGGGGTCTGAAATACCAAGAGCAATGCGGAGGCAGTTGTTCCATTACAGAGAATATGAGACTTATTTGAATTCTTATTTCAAAGTTTTTTTCCTGAATATTCCAATTCCTGGGGTAGAAGTACATGTTGTATAGTGGAACTGAATAATTCATCAGGGAGTCCCTCAGGGGAACAGCTGTTGGATAACACTGAAGGAAAAATCAAGTTTAGTAAAGGCCTTTAAATTTATTTAATCCCCCCCCCCCCTACTAAAAGCCTGTTTATCACTCAGTAGTTCAGAAGATTTTGTTTAAATCTAACCACCAGTTAATCCTCCTTGACCTCCCATGAGACCTCCCGAACAGAGTTTCTGGTGCAATGACTGTTTCTGGCAGTCTTAGGCTGAGACTTTGCACACTGGTGCAAACTTGTTAATATTTTTGGCTGACTTCTGATTTTTTACAGACACATTTCTTGCAATAACAAAACATCTCTTAGACTGCAGGAGCAAAGGTAGCCAAAGCCAGAGAGAAGTCAGCATGCAAATTTCCATTCGTCATGCGTATAATAGTGATACAAGGGTTTAATGAACAATTCCAAAATTGTGCATTTGCTGTTTGTAGAAGTGATACCTTTCAAACAGGTTCTCTAAACAGACCTCTTGGATGATGCAGGCTTACAGTTGGAATACAAGCTCAAATAAATTACAGCTACTATAAAAGAAGGTAATACAACACCTTTTAGTGCTTCTTAAATGATATATAGCACGGACAGAATTATTTCGTTGCAGCCCCTGAAGAACCTGGAATGGAATGACACAGCAGTGAAGACGCATATCTGCCAATTGCAGAGTTACCTGAGATAACCTTATCTATGATCAAGGACTAAATTCTGCCTTATTTTCACAGAGAACAAAACGCTTATGGTAAGACTGAGGCTTCAGCAGCTGTATTAACAGCGTTCTGGAATCTCAAAAATCATTTTTTGCCCAAATTACATTTTACCTTGATGAAACAGATAAGAGAAATCTTACTTCTCTGCTGGTATGTGTCATTTATTTGTATATGCATTCTCAGAAGATCATGTAAAACATGAATATAATTTTCTACGTGAGAAACATTCCTTGAATGCATCGTTGGACAACTTATGCTCTCGGTACTCTATTCTTTTTGGCTTTTTTTTTTAAATGAGAACATTTTAAAAATTCAGTCAGTCCTTCTACAGTGTTTAATATAATGTAACTTAAAAAAAATAGGAAAAAAAATCAATTGCTTTGAGATGTAGACATCATGAAGTCCCTAGTGTTTTAAGGAAGTCAACACTTAAGTAATAATTGTTATTATAGGACAATGTATAAATTGTTCACATTGGACAATGAAACAATTCTTTTAATCCATTTGGGTCCAAATGTGCATTGTTAATGAGTAGTTTGTTAGCTTTAGTAATGTCAAAGTGTTCTGACTATCCAATTCAGTGAAATTACTGCCTAAAACAGGCATGTGCTAAGCACATATTTCACATAAAAGCATTCATTAATGTGATTTGTTCTTACAATCACAGCAACCTACTCAACCAACATAGCCAATACAGGGGTTAATTACCAATTTTAAGCAAAAGAAAAGAATGATTGGTTAATTTTTATAAATTACCCAATCATACGCACAATCATAACTTTCTTCCCAGAAGCTGGAGGGAAGATGTGGGGCCAGTCACAGCACCAATTAAAGCAAGCAGGGGTTTTTTGGATGTCTAATGATGTTAATTCCCATGAATCAAAGCAACCGGGTATCTCTGGAAAGCCAAAAAAAAATTTAAAAAAAAAAAAAATTGTGCTGAACATCATGCACCCATTGCTTCCATAGGAGCTGTGAACCTGATTTTAACCTTCAGACTAGTGAAATATATGATGCCCTCACATTATTAACTCAGGAGATACTGTAGTAAGTTTGCAAGAATAGTTACATTGGATAGACTCCATCACAAAATGGTTACATATGAAAATACTTCTTTCATTTTACTCCATTTTGGAGTTGAAGCCATTCAGGAGACTCTTCCAGCATTACATGAAGTGGGTGCAAGCAGGGACATGCCTGAAGAGCCTTATAGTAAATATATATGCTTAAGCTTTTGAAGACAACTCCTTACTATTCAGCAACGAATCTGTGGTAGTAATGTCACACAGCCTACACCAATTACGAGGGCAAAATGCTACTGAGGTTGGAAAAGTAACTTTGTAAGCTTCAGTAATTCAGAACAATGAAAAAAAATCTGCTATTCTGCTTGTGTTTGTCACCCTGCATGAATTCTTCCAGCATCAGCCATCCAGACGCAGTCCTGAAAGCTACCGGTACTTCGTTTTTCTTTAGTAATTTTTTGCATTAACAACTAGAGAGGATTACATACCTTTTTGAAAGTAACCTCATTGATTTACACAGGACTGGCAGATAGGGCAGTGAAGGGCATCCCCCGGCGTTGCGCTGCGGGGGTCCCTGCACCCTGTGTCCCAGGAAGGCCAGGTCCCACACGCTGCCCAGGAGCTGAGCCCCCACTTCGGTTTTAGGAGTGGTGGTGGTTTAAGAAAAGCATTTACTATAAGTGTTCTGCTGCTATTAAAGATACAGGACGTTTTTACTTTGATGTAGAGGCAGAAGCTGAGAGAACAGCATATTGTGCACATAAACCAGGACGGAAATAAACACACTCTGAAACATAATTATTAAATAATCTTTCCAATATGGTCTGTGCAACTAGAGGAGAACTACAGTTCCCCATCCCCTCTCCCAGATAAAACTATTGAAGCAATACATCATTTTTAATGAGATTTTATAGCATTCTGTAATTGTTTGTTATCTCCATTGTATTACTAGTTATTTTGTTTTCTGCTCTCTGTGTGTATATGTATAATCCTATTTTTTATATTTTCAGTTGATTATTGATAGGTAAGTATAGTAGCCTAGACCTTTGTGGAAATTACTTACAAGGCACAGGTGCTGTTCTGGAAGAGAATAAGCTCTAAATTAAACTAAAATCTACATTGGAGAGCCAAAGTTTATCCAAAATAGATGCTTAGTCTATGTAATTCAGGACTTGGATAAGCCCCATAGTCTATTCCCCTTGATTATCAGACTGCGAATGGAAGGATGTCTGACAGGGTACTCTCAAGAACCTACCACAATGTATTTGTTTTCTTTCAAAAACCCATTAAAAATTGCTTTTTTGATCAAAGTCTAGGGGAACATTCCAATTCGTTCTTAAAAAATGCTAGGATTTCTTCAGTCACAGTTCTCTATGTGCTTAAGTTTTCCACTATTTTATTTTAGTTTAACAAGCGCTTCACCTTCCCCACTTCATTTTCTCAAAAATGCTTGGCTAGTTCTGCCTGGAAAAAAGAGCAGAATGCACACTGCAAAAATGACAAAAAGAATCCAAGTGAAGATATTAGAGCTTAGACTTGTTAACCACTTTTGTTCTTTGTATGTCTATATGAAGCTCAAGTAACTCCATTCTTTCAACTGTCAGTCCCATTGAGATGGCTCAGTGAGCCACAGCATGAGGAAAGCACGCAACAGGAGAACACTAGAAAACAGCAGGCTTTTTGCTGCAGCAGATATTCAAGCAATAGTACAGTCGCCAGCGCCACAGCAGAGACACCAGTGCCATGGCAGAGACTCTGCCAGCCTACGTATTAAAGCTCCATTCCAAGGGGGTTTATTCTAGACAGTTCATAAACATCTTTCTACAGACCTTCACAGGGGAATTTTATCTGACACTTTGAGACACAAACCCCCCCCAACACTCAGGGCTCACCAGGAATTATAAATTTGGATGTATTTAGTTATAACAAGAAAAATCCTGTGTTTCAACAGTTCTATTTTTCCTCCCACTCTAATATTTTCATTCTCGTTCCTTTCTTTACTCTTATGTATGACAGTTTTGGAAGGTGTAGCAAGAAGGCAGAATTACTTGGGGTTCTTTTCCTTTCAAAATGAGAATCTAATTTAATACTGTTAATACTGCACAGAACTTTCCTTCAAGTAAAACAAAAAAAATTTAAATGGCCCTTGCTAGTTAAAAGTAATAGAAAAGAACTGTCTCGGCAGCACACATATTGATGCACAATTCCATGCCAGATCAAATAAAGTTCTTTCATGCAAGGATTTTTCCACTAACCCTTTCCAGTTTTTAATATTGTTTTCCTCAGTTTTCTTCAAGCATATTTTCAATTTTTATTCTTTAAGCCTGCATTTCTTTTAGCACTACTCATTTTTTTAAAAAAGCTGAGTGACTATTTGACAAGATACTTTAGTTCTCATCATTTTCTCGTTTCATATCCCTGTTGTGAAACCATTTCCTTTCTGAACATACAAAAGAACATCAGAAAATACCACTTTCCTCAATGGTAGAGTTGAAGTAAAAGCTTTAAAAGCTTGATCCTGCCTTCTGACATGGATAACTCTACCTTCCTTCATGCTATTTAGCTAGAAGAACTTTTCCCCAAAATCAAATCAAGTCAAATCAAACAGGTTTTGGGTACACAGGTAGAGCTCAAGTGTCTCACTCTTACATTTACGCCAAGAAATTATGTTTCTGTCTCATGGCCTCAGGGAGCACTGGTGCCTCTGGTCACCAGCATTGCCAATTAACTTTTCATTTTGGCTTTCTACAGATGTTAGGAAAGGTTGTAGAAACTTCACACAAAGTCCCCAAGAGATGCCTTGCTGCAGAACAACAGGAATTTGGTGTCTGAGCAAGCAAACCATGCTGTCGTCTGCATCAATGGCTGAGGTGCAGCAAAGACCATTAAAGCATAGAAGAGACTGGTGATTTGTATGCAGTGACCAAAAACCTTTGCAATATACCCAAACGTTTCGGTTCTCATTTGCCTTCCCCAACACTCACTCACACAACAGCACAGAAGCAGCAGCCCAGTTAGTTCATACAGGTTCTGTAGCTCCCCATGTAGGTAACCCCATTCAAGAAAGGGAACGAGATGCCAGCAAGACAAAAAGGAACTGAAGTTTGTTAAAGTCATCTCCAGATAGAAATCTGAACTAACAAGTTGTCCTTTTCATCTTTGAATTATGTAACATCTAAAAAGCATTTCTGGAATTTAAATTGCCTCTTCTTAACCATTTTATGTTTTTCTTCTCTGAAGCTGCTTTTCAGAACACAGAAGGATCTGTAAGATCCACCCGAACCAACCCACCCAAAACAGACATTTTAAGACGTCAGTTATTTTCATTCTGACCAAGAGATGGTTTTGTGTAACTTCTCTGCTGTTAAAAGGGAACCTACTTTTTTTTCCATTGAATATTTTCCCCTAAAAAGTAAAATGAAACAGTGGTCTTTTATTGATTTAATACAGAGAAAAATTTAGCCAACACACTTGTCTCACCCACAAGTATTTCTGAAGATCTAAACATCAAATTAAATTACCACCTTTTTGATTGAAAAAAGGAAGAACACCACTAGGAGCCTGTGCATTACTGACTTTGATTTAGGTAATTCAATACTATTTTCCTCTATGAAAATTATTCTAACCTCATTCTTTCTTCTCTGCTCCTTATCAGCTGAATGATAAATAGGCCTTGCAGATTGCAAACAGAGAGGTGGTGCAATGATGGACTTTCCATTAGCTGCATTACCACAATGTGTTTTTCGAATTTCAAGAGGAAGCTATGAGCACATTAAGCTATTACAGGCTATTTCAATAAATCACAAAGCATTTTATTTAATTAAGTCTCTTTTAATAGCAGTATTTAAGATATGGATAGAAGTGTCATGAGTATGAACAGATTCAATATACTATAAAACCTGTTTTTTTCTTTGAATTTTTTCTATCCCACCTGAATAAAAATAACAGTTCATGACAAAAGTAGGACTTGATCCTTTCATTCAAACATAAAATGTTACAATTGGTAACACGTATTTTACATTCCTGGGCTTCTGGCCTGACAGCTTCCACTCCCTCTCCAGCTGCGATTCTTTTTCCAAGGCTTAGGGCATTACAAGCATCAAGGACTAACAGTAATTAGCGTAGTACAGGCAGCACTATAGGCATCAGAGACTTCTGGACAAGAGTAAAATTTTGTAACTGAAGATAACAGCTTTGAACAAATGAAGATAATTTTGCGTTACCAAAATAGGGGTACAGAAGAGAGTAAAGCGAACACTCAGAGCGTGTATTATTAGTCAACAAATAGTATTCGACCTTTTCAATTTATTTAAAAAAAAAAAAATTTCTTTTTACTATGAGGGTGGTCAAACACTGGAACTGGTCCCTGAAGTGGTGTATTTCCATTCCATAAAAGGAGATGGACTGATAATAATTTCAGGAAAGACTGAAAGGGGTCAGGAAGAAACAGGGGAGAAAGCTCAGAGCTGTTGTGAGGAGTGGGAAGGATTATGAAACTAATGCAAATCCAGGGCATATCTGCAGCCTTCATCTCAGGGCACACAAATACAGGAGAGAACCTGTCCCTCTGCTAGGGCCTGAGATCACATCACTGGGAGTTGACATCTGGGGAGCTGGGAAGTGTGGTGCTGGGGAGTTTGAAAATAAGCCTGGGAATTTAAACCCTGGAATGGAAAAAGCCCACAAAACTAATAATACTCCATTCCCCCTAAGGAATGGGACTGAATGTGGTAAAAAAGGCAGGTAAAAAAATACAGTGGACTAAGGCCATATATATATTGGAATTGTATTGGAATGACTCTCAACTCCCTATTTCCTGGGTTTTTTCAAGACCCTGATATTAGAGAAGGGTGGGATATTCCACTGAGCAAACTCAAACCTGTATTAAAGTTTTTGGCTGCCATTCAGCAAAACACACTACAAAACAGAATTTTTAATACCCTAGAAACTGATCTCATTATGTCACCTAACAACTTATCTCTCCTTAACTTGTAATATTTTTAATTATATTTAGTCTGTGAAAAATTGTAGGTAGCAGCTAGTTTACAGAAAAAGTCCGCTGCCTGGTGAAGATGACGTATACAGAAGCTACAGTTTACCAAAATGCATAAGCTATTTTAGGAAATCCTCTTGGACAGCATCAGAGAGTAATCTCATTTCAGTACAGCACAGCCATTCTAGTCCTCCTCAACCCAAGTTCAGGACCTCTCATGAACTCTTCTTCACAGATGGAAAAGTTTCCAACAAAGTAGTCTTTTGATCATCTCCACAGGAAAGGGTGTATCCAAAGAACTCTAATGAGGGACTTAAACCCAAATTAAGCACCACTGCAAACATACTGCAGTAGATTTGCTGGCCTTCATTACCGAGGTCCATTTCCCTCTATACCCTCCAGATACAGCAGAATGCATGGAGGTGGTAGGTTTGCAGTGTTAATGGGCTCTACACAGACTACAGGATATTAGTCTCTTGATAGTCAGCTTAATTTATTTTCTAATTTTTACATTTAGTAATGAAGTAGATTGTCCTTTTGAAAGTCAACTGCTGACACTCCTATACATATTAAATGGCACTTCAGAAAATATAAGTCTAACCTGAAAGTTGCTATCTTCAGATTTGCTGTCTTCACAATTCCCCATGGAAAGGCAGATGCACTAGCAGGGTAAGATTCAGCAAAAAATATTATTTGAAACCCTATTGAAACAATGCTTAAAAAAAAAAATCCCAACAAACAGAAGTTCTTAGCCACTGATTTACGTTAAAAGATATTTTGAAGAATCCATAGCCTTTTGTAGTCAGGTTTTTTTCCTCCCATGGTATCTTAAAGTGACTAAAGTTTTACACCCTGTTTGCTCTTTGCCGTAGCACTGGGCAGCTCCCACCACGATGGATGGGCAGGAACTGGCAGAGGAGGTTCGCAGGGTGCTGGAGAAGCGCTGCCAGCTGGGGCTGTGGTGGCCAGAGCTCACCGGCTTCAAGCCCAGCACCAGGGAGTGCAACACAAGCACTTCACCAACTGCTTGGAGTATTAGGCAATGACTTATTTGCAATCAGCTATCACTCCTCTCATAAGCAATCTCTATCCAGGCATAACTACTTGATTACACAGCTCTCGCCATATGTGCCCAAAACAAGGGATTTCAGAATTGTATCGTTTATACATGCAGTATAAGATAAAAAGGAGAACAACTGGTCTGGCAGGGCCCCCCCTTATTTACCCAGAAGTAGCCGTTAATCAATACATCTTTTCATCCAAGTCAGCCTGGCATTTAAAGGTCTGTTGCCTTCACTGTCCTTGTCTCTAACCCTTTTGGTGACAGAGGCAGCGGTAAGTTCTGTCTCCTCATATGCAGTAAGGTCAGAAAATCCCCCTTTAGTAGCCAGAAAGATGGAGAAAGTGATCCCAGTTAGTGGAGGGCATCACAAGCACGATTGTGGCCGCTCTGCCTGAACCACACAGCTATTTGAGAAGACTGCCTACAAGACTAAGGGGAACTCAGACATAGAGATTAGATTTAATTTTAAATGGCACAAAACAAGTGCCCAACCACAATAGCAAATTAAGAGTAGATTTTAAAAAGTCTAAGTAGAAGCCAGACAAGTGAGAAGTTACTAAACCCAGGTGATACAGCTATTGTTTCACTTGTTCCTAATATATATCCCAGGTCCAGGGTAGGCTTTGTTCTCTTAAGTTGTGATCTCTGAGTGAAGTAAAGCTGGTGTCAGCAGTAGGTTTTGGGCACCCATTAAAAACAGGAAGCTGGAAAGTTTAGAAGATAAGTATGAGAGGAGCTTTTGGCAGGTAAAACTGTTTAAGCACTGGTAAAGATGGTAAAGCACTATTTTGACTTAATTAGTCTGTTGACATTACTATTACTTCTAGTCTGATTTGTTATTTGCTCCCGATAGCATCCCAGTGCCTGGATTGTATTTCTAACAAGATCCTCCTGTGATCATTCTGTTGTCCTCAGAAAAAATCCAAAGCCTTACTCTCCTTTCTTCTACCGGAGACCACGACTCCTTACACATCATGTTAAGAGTGGTGTAAAACCCACAGAAGTACACAAAGGCTGCATTAACAGCAGGCACCCATACATTTCCAATTGCTACCTGCAGCCCTTCCCTGCTTCAACACAGGGTCACATTAACAATTAATAAACAGCCAAACACAGCAGACAGCCTACTACCTGTTAGGAAGGACCTGTTGTTTAAATGGACTAACGAGTCTGTGATGGCTAGAAACAAATGTCTTGTAACATGTATAGCTCTAAGGTGGCAAACAGTTTCCCTCCTAAGTGCTGGGGTAACAGTTAAAATGAAAATAAAATTCATTTGCCAAGTGAAAAAACTGTTTCTTAAAGAACTGCAAATAAAATCCAACTTCAGTCATCACTTGAAGCCAAACACTCCACAATTATGATCCCACACAGAAACTGAAAAGGTGAGTTAAATCTTAACTGTATACAATTGGGGAAAGTTTCTCCTCTAGAGGCCTATGTATAAGATGTCTGCTTATTATTATATCAATTCAAACAGCTGCACTGCAAGCAAAACAGGAATTGATGTCTCTGCCAGGGACATTTCGCAAATAAAGCATGGATTACAATTTTCTAGAAGCTAAAATGACCTCTTTTGTCATGTGCTGAATCTTAGAAGTACTACAGCGAAAAACTTTTAAGTCTCAATTCTCTGATCTTTTTCTGATGAATTCTCTCTAAAACAATAAAATGTCAGCTGTAAATATTTAACTGAGAGACAAAGGAGTTTTCAAATTCTAGTAAGAACACGTGTTACCTCCTCCATTCCCCCATTCTATTTTCAAAGGTATGCCGAGGTTGTCAAACGCAAAACCTTCACGGGAATATTCAGTGAGAAACTATTCAGGTGTGAAAAGGAACGATGAACACACATACCACAGAAATACAGCCATAGCTTCAACCTTGAAGTTACATGGACCAGAACAGCTGAAGACCTGCACGATCTGTGGTGGTCTGTTTGTGGCTGTCCACCCAAGGCAGGGAGCATCCCCATGCCCTTGCTGCCCGCAGGCACCAAGCACGATGACTGCCCAGACAGACAGAGGTAGCAGGAGCATCATCCAGCTGAAAGCCACTGCCTGAGAGTCCTCCCACTGCTGCAAATACCACATCACTTCGAGTATCTAGAGCTTTTAATACTACTTGACATTGGACACTAAATGCAAGTGAGTGAATTTACCTGCTAAAGATGACAAATGCTGTGTAAAGAAGAAAAGCTTTACAGCATTAATGAGTGCAGAGTCAAAGTTTCATTTAACTATTACATGACAATTTCAAAGTGTTGCATGATAAGATCACATTTTATGGTAAGAGCATCACCAGCAACATCCACACTGTGCTGTGGCAACTCTGCAGCCATTTAATTTAGGAAGCCCCACTGAACAAAAACAATTTAAAGTAGAGCTATGGACAGCTACAAGGACATTTTGTTCAATTAACAGCAAAAATGTGTAATCCTCTAAGAGGGATTTTGAGCTGGAACTAGCTATTTTATTTGCTTCCAATCTTCTTCCATGACCAGCAGTGTGTGACAGCAGGCCACAGTAGGAGTAACAGCAACTGAGCTACTTCCTTAACCAATTTTTAAGCCACCTTGGTGTCTTGCAGAAGGAAAGAGCCTCTACGGAGTACAGAATTTTTGTCATCACACTTCTTTGGGCATAATCAGATTTTCCCTAAGTTAGCAGGCCATAGCGATCCATCAATTAAAACTCACACAAACTCTTAAAAATGAGGGAACAACTTCACTGGGGCTAGCAGGAATGTCACGCTATCTGGTCACAAGCATCATAGGATGGCTGAGGTTGGAAGGGACACCCAGGGGTCACCTTGTCCAACCTCCCCTGCTCAAGCAGGGCCACTTAGAGCCAGTTGACCACAAACAAATGCAAGTGGCTTTTGAATACCTCCAAAGATGGAGAGTCCACAACCTCCCTGGGTAACCTCAGAGTAAAGAAATCTTTTGTCATGTTCAGAGGGAACCTCCTGTACTTCATTTTGTGCCCACTGCCCCTCTCATCATGCTGCTGGGCACCACTGAAAAGAGCCTGGCTCCATCTTCTCTGCACCCTCCCTTCTGGTAGTTTGTTTTTATATCTATGAAATATTTTTTTATATTTGAAAAAATAAAAGATCTCTGGAGCTGCCGCCTTCTCCAGACTAAACAGTCCCAGCTCTCTCAGCCTTTCCTCACAGGAGAGATGCCCCAGTCCCTTCACCATCTTTGTGGCCCTTTGCTGGACTCTCTCCAAACGTCCATGTCTTTCCTGTACTGAGGAGCCCAGAACTGGACATAGTCCTCCAGGTGTGGCCTCACCAGTGGCAAGCAGAGGGGAAGGATCCCCTCCTTGACCAGCTGGCAATGGTTTGCCTCATGCAAGCCCTGTGCTCAGTGCAGTGAATCGGGAGTGTTTCCTGCCGAGACCTTCACAAGGTGGTCTGATAGCAACACACAGCAAAGCAGGAAGGTCTTCTTACGCCCTACTAAAGTACCAAAAAAGTGGAGAGAAGGCAAGTCATGAAGCCCGATAGACACAGCCACATACCCACAGTGCAGCTTTTTCTTACCATGGTAATTCACCTTCTGTTAGTGCTGAGGAAAACATCATTTATACGTCAGAATCACAAAAAAATATTTCCAGATGTAGATTAAAGGTATGTATTGTGACTCTTATTACTGGGATTGAAAGTTAAGTTTTCCTTCTGTGCTTAACTCCATTAGCTGTGCATTAAGCTACAGCACAGTTGAGCAGCACTGCTGTTCCAGAACAGTTAGATTGTACAAGATACACTCTTGCTCTTCCTCTTGTGAATGTGGTTGGTTTTTTTTTTCCCAAATACATTGAAAACATTTCTCAAAGTATATTTGAACTGACACTGAAGAAGAAAACCCTGAGCAGCTACTACATGTGACATTCAGACTATTTGGAGATTTCTCATTTTTATGCTCTTCTGAGATTTTCTTATAGAGTAGGCACTGCGTTCCGAAAGTTAAAGAATACTCATAATATCATCTTACTGTCTGGTATAGAAACAGTTTCTAAAACAGTTTAGTAGAATACGAACCAGCAAACTTTCCATGAGGAGAAACGAGCAAACCCACTGTAAGTCAGTAAGTACAGCAACGTCATTAAGAAAACACTGGAAATGCAGATCACAAAAAAAAAATTTTTTTCAAGTACACCAAAACTTTTTGCAATGGACCTAAGCATTACAAGGTGTCAATAAACCCAGATTTACATGTACTACATTTTGTGCAGGAAAAACTGGGAAATGTCTGACAATTTCAAAAGCACATGAAGATTAAAAGGAGTTCAGCATTATGTGAGGTATAATATTTCCCACACAAATTCTAGAGAGGAAGCAGCAGTCATTTATTCCTTAGTCAAAGCTGATATTGTAACCATGAGATTGCTCACAGTGGCCAAGAAGCTTGCACATACTCTAAAGACTGAAATTTCTTAAAAGACTAAGAATCTGTTTAGGTCCTGATCGCTCCTCAATGTCCAGAATTCTTTATGTATTTAAAAAACCCACACAGCATCTTATTACATAGTTTATAACTATGAGGTTTCAGTCACATCCACCTGGATGCAGGTGCTGAGCGACAAGAGGCTAGTGCTAAAGTGAGTCTGAACAACAGTATGATTAAGGTGACCCCAACATCAGTGGGCAAACAGGCAAAAAAGCATAGAGAAAAAAGGATAAAAGAGAATGACTACAAGGAAAGGTGGTTCCAAAATGGCTAAATGGCCAAGTGGCAACACTGCAGAGAACACGGGTGAGGAAGTTCAAAGATGCAGAAAAGTCTTACTGGGTCTTTTGATTGATAAAGACACTGGAGTCATGGCATCACTCTGTTATCCCAAAACTAGTCATAATTAGCTACAAGTTCACCATCCACAGATACCTGATGATGAGTGTAAGACTTCCTCAGCCATTTATTTTTCAAGTACGCATACAGTTAAAAAAAGGTCTCACAATGTTTAGGATGTTCTCAAAAAGTATCTCTATTGTGGAATTATTGTTTTCTTCTACTTAATTACCTTTACTTACATGTAAAGTGATTCGTGTAAGAAAACTTTTCTCCACAAATTAGAATTTTCACTAGGAAGACTGACCTTGTAGATGTTTGTTATTTATCAAGATAAACAGAACAAAAAAAATTACTTAAGATGCCTTGTTTTAGGTCTCTCTTTCTACTTGTTCACTGGTCACAGTGTGGCTGTTCTTAATGCAAAGTAAACATACCAACAAAACTATGTAGCCAGCGCCATGCCCACAGACATAGGGGAACAAAATTCGGAATTCTGCACACACCATAAGCAAGTATTATTCTCCATAGTTATATTTATCCTTACATAACTCTGCATCAGAACCTCAGCACCCTTCTCCAAATATTTTTAGAACTTAACATTAGCTAAGAATAACATGATGCACAGATGGATCCCTGAATTTCACTGCCTCACTAAACACTTAAAATATCTGTTCATTCTACTCAAGAGCAGAAATATTTCTGGAACATCAATTTTTTGCTTAACAGAAAAAAAGTGATTTCTTACTCAGCTGTGATTGCTGCAAGAAATATTACCTGATCTCATCACCCAAGATTAGTACATTCTGGCAGAAAACTAGCTACTAGATAAGTAAATCTTTGATCTTCTTGGATTAAAAACGTTCTTTCTTCAGAAAAAAGACATTAGGATTTTTTAAAATTAAATGTAGACTTTTTCAACGCCCATGAGGCTACATGAAGGTATTTACAAAACATTTAGGATTTTTTTTTGTTAATAGAAAAATTGTTACAGATAACACTTAAGAAAATCACTATTTTCTTACGACAATTATGAAATGAGGAGTTAAAAAGGGCTTAATAATGAATCATCCACTAAAATGCTGGTCTCAAATGCTGAGAAGGCATTTAATAACAATTATATTTTCTTATCTTCATATTTATAAACAATTACCCAAACAGTCTAAACAGGAGTTTTATAACTGATGTTCCAGGTAGCTACTGGAAACTAATCTTCTAAAATGCTTATATTTGATCACAGCTCTCCAGCGGGGACCTTATAAAGCATATCTTTATTTCCTTCAAACAAAATTATTCATTTTCCAGAAACTATTCCCATGGCACAAACGGCAACAATTGTCTTCTCCTGAAGGAAAAACAATTTTGCAAAACAAAAAATCCTTCCGTTTTAGAATTTGAGCCAGATCACACAATTCAGAAGATAAAAAAAATTGTATTGTCATACAGACATCGTTGTTCTGAAAAAACATTTTGAGATATTAAAAAAAACCCTAGCAGTACAGTTTACACAGCCTGTTCTGAGGAAATTACTCTGTACTACACTGCATTCTTTCCTAAGGCCTGTTTCCAATTTTGTTCAGAGAGATAACGGTTCATGCAAAGAGAACATGAAAAATGAATTAACTGCAGACTACTAAAGTCTATAAAAGTTCATAATCTCTTGCTGGGTAAATTACATTAGAGCATCCTTTGGGCATTTCCCCCGCCAGTTTATTAGTCCATAGAGAAAACCCACAGTCCTGGATAAGTGACAAGGGTGGAAAACCCTGTGCTGAACCTGAGTGGGAAGGCAGACGTACAACCAGCAGAGCGAATTCTACATTCCTGTTCCACTGTCTCTCCCTTCGCTTTCACAGCCTACTGAGAAATAGCATCTGTTTGTAACCCCAAAAGCAGCCTTCAAGCAACCACTGTTTTCTGAAAGAGGCAGCAAATCTCAAAACATTAAGCCCATTGCCTTAGTGGCAGGAACAAGACAAAGGGCCATTTCTGCCAGTGCAACTGTCTGTGACAACCAAAGTGACCATGGACAACCTTTAGCTGTAGAGGCAGCCCCGCACTCCCTGCAGCCGCACCACTGAAGGCCAAGCAAAGCTTTCTGATGACTGAATTAATACTACGACTATCTTGCTCTTGGCTACCTTTTATGAAAGCACGCTTCTTGTTTAGGAACTATGACGCTAGTTTTAAATCACAAGCTAAGCCATTTTAAGTCCTGTATTTAAGTAATTTTTCTTACAAAGCAGAAAAGCAGTTATCTGGAGCTCAGTGCTCTGAGGGATGGATTTGTGCCCGTGTCCGTGCAGCACTGGCTGCCCGCTGCTGTGAGCTTCAGGAGCTCGGGAACCCGCCGACGCGTGGGCAGTGCATGGGCACTCGCTGCGCCCAGTGCCCAGTTCCACACACTCCTCCTTGCAGGACAGCCCCAGGCTGGGCTGGTCAGTGCTCCACACCGGGCCCCTGACACACTTCCAAGACTTGGAGAACACAAACTGGGGCAGGACCGTAGCATTCCAGAAACGGCCACGTCCATTTGAAAAGATGAGTTACACAGTGCCCTATTTGTTACTAAGTTTGAATATTTACTCAACACTGCTGTAGTCTGATGGGAAAACTCATGGAGAATGAATGAAAAACGAAGGAAAGCAACATTTGAGGAGCATCCTTTGGAAGGCAATAGAGCCAGTCTGCCTCTCAGGGCATCTCCCCTCACTAGAGCAGGCTGCTCATTTTAAGGCAATGCTCACCCCTAGTGGCAGGCTGTCATTGTCACACACGTAGCAAGACTGCTACAACTGCTCAGGCTACAGAAAAATCAGTAACAAGTCTGTTAAATCAAAAGGATTGATAAGAGGCTGTCAGAAGCTCAGGGTGATTTTGTATTAACCGACTGGTGTTACGTACGCACTGCCCAGGAGTTGTGCTGGAGAGCTCTCACTGCACAGGAGATGCCTTTGCCTGACAAAGGGAATTTAACACAGACTGCCCATCTGAATTACTCATTTTCAATTGAAATATTTTTAATTATATATTCTTTCTTTCATTGGAAGAAAAAGAAAACGTCTTATTTTAAGAGGTGTTTTTGTTCCAAAGACCAGTGATTACCTTTGTTTTGTTTACCAAGTGTAGCCAAATTACACACACATTATTATGGTGTGATGGACAACCCTCAAGACCATATACTAAAACTATTCCTGGTTTCTATGAAAATCCAGTGAAAGATCAAAGCTTGCCAACTTCCATTGCACATATGTATTCTGACCATCTCAGACTGTCCAATGGATCCTGTGGGAGGCAAACAAGACTTCGGCATGGGAACACCCCCCCCACTGCTATGAGATCTCACACAGGTGGTGGCAGGTGTGTATGTGAATATACACAAAACCAGATTTACAGGATACACTGGATAGGTGTAATCGTTCGCTACATTTTCCATCTGAAAGTTAATTCCAGTCATCTTCATTTATTTACAATCAGATCCATTTTCTGTTTCCTTGAGGGGTTTTCAGAGTGGCCCCCAGCTACTGTAAAACTAGTTGCCCATGCTAGAACAACTCCTTTTTCTCTTAAAAGAGGACTGAAATGGAGCACTAATGCACACAACAAGAACTTACACTCCTCTTTTTCCATTTCTGTCACATTTTCACCTAAACACAGTACTAGACAGCTATTTTTGCACAGGAGTATGATGTATTCTCTATATAAGGCTTCATCACCAGGAGGAAGTCGGAGTCAGTTGCTTTGTATTTTTCATATTAAAAAAACAAGGATCATGCCTAGAAAGCAAGAGTGGCACTTAAGTCCTTCAGAATTGTTAAATGCTTTGAAATCCAGGCACACAAAGCAGTACCAGGTACGTTGGCCTCAAAACTCACTAACTGCGACTGCTACACTTAAAAAAGCTACTGCCTACAGACCAGAGTAACAAAGTCACCACCAAACTTCCAACTATCCAATCAAAACAAAAGAGAAACAGAACACATCAGAAGTTAGGGGTATGTCAGAACAGTGCTTGTTATTAATTTAAATAAAATGTAGTAAGGAAGCGTGAAGTCATACCTCTGCACTTGCTCACCGCCTGCTCTCATGCTGCAGAGGCAAAGTCCAAACCCCTTGCTCACAGACTGATGCTACTCTCCCTCACGTTCACTGGGGACTAGAAATGTCTACATCCTGTACAGAAATTTATCAAAAAACACATAATCAGGGAGTTTTGCTAGCTGCAGCAGGTTTTTTGGGGGGATGGGATTGGGGGTGTTGTTAAACTGAACACTGCAGCAGAATCTGCTGTATTTATGGGCTCTCAGGAAACTCTTTTTTAGTTTTGTGATAATTTCCAGCTTACTTTGGGAAAAACTGCTCTCCCCACTTACTGGCATGGTTCAAAACTTGACAGCTGTTACTACCACAGGCCACAACTCCATGCCATCCATACCCGTTAACAGGAATTACATTTATGCACCACCAAACTAAAAATCAAAAGTTTCTATTCTCTTGAAAATAAACAAATCCCACAGGCTTCTTTACCAGCAGAGTACCACATAAGGGTATGGGACTGGGAAGGCCAGATCAGATAAGTGACCTTTCTGATTTTGGGGAGACCCACGTAGCTGCAGAAGTATTACTGCAATAGCTTGTGTCTGAACTACCTTTTCAAAACTGCCTAGACCATAAAGATGTCAATTATTCAAAAAATAATGAAAGCCGGTACACAAAATATAACCCAAAGACACGTAAGCCCCCTCCCATCACTCCCGCCTTCTCATCAGACAGCTGAGGTGCTATAAATAACTTCAGTGTGTTGCTGGTAGAAATAAAAAAAGCGGTCCCAACACTGGCAGCACCGTTGGGACGGCCAGTGATGTTCGGGGAAAAGGGCTACAACTCTTCTGGCACAGGCTCTGACTGTTCTACAGGGGCAGCAGGTTATCATTTCTGTAGCTAGTTTCATAGCATTACATACCATACAGTAAGGTTTGTATCTGCATACGGCTTGTACCTTTCCACCACTTTTAGCCAAGACAAACTGAAAACAGTTAATACAAACCTTAAAATTAAGACAACTATTTCCTGATCACTAAGCTGACTTCCCTCATGTACTATTTTACCAACACACTCCTTCAGAAATCAAATATGTAAACTCCTTTACTGTCAATGTAGTTAATTCTACCTTACCTTTCGATTCTGCATTGTGATGAACTTGAAATATTTGGTCATTAATTCGGTAAGGACAAAAGTAAGTATAATTAGGAGGGAAGTCACTGCAGCCAGCTTCACTGTTAGATCATCCGTACTGGAAGTTCACCATCAAGCTCTGCATTATGAATGCTCCTTCTAGTAAAGTAGTTTCTTCCTGTCTTCTTTCTGCAAAGAATTTTCAATGCCACGTTTCCACTCTGGCAAGATTACCTCAAAGTCATTTAAGTCTTTGACAAGGCTTTTAAATATATGTAGACTTCGTTTTAAGTGCACACTACAGGTTTGATCAAGTATCACCACTGGTAATCCAATGCCAAGATATAAAAGCACCTACCAAACTGAATGCTGCATCTCATTTTCCTTAAATTCTACAGCCTGTTTCTCATTCAGATCTTCCCCCAAATTCTAAGCCCTAAAGTTGAAAAGAAGAAGGGTTGAAGCAGGTCATAATTTTTCTGGGAAAACACTGCTTTGTTTTTAATAAAATTTAGAAACTGATACGTTAGCCAACATGTTTTAAACCCGCACTCTTCTTAACAGGCTGTAATTTATATACGGCGTTTTCATAGCCCATCATATCTACTTTTGTATAAAATGGAAGTGATGCAGAACACTGTAAAGAAAAGGTACGTTAGCTGAGTATCTAAGTAACAGGAGCTTTGGTTCAATTATTTTAAAAGAAAATTTAATATGCACCCCACACCTAAGAAAAACGACAGTATCAGTAGTCACTAATAGACTACAGTTTCTTTCCTTAGGAATCTATTCTTCCAATGGTTCTAGCTAACTGCTGTTAAAGTAAATAAAAAGGACTCAGAACACAGCAATAGTTAGCATTAGGATAATAGGGCGAGAATTGCAGGTTTCTCTAGCGGGAGTAATTTGCTGCAACAGAGACACCATGTGCACAGAGAGGTACCTGCCATTTAACTGTATTGAACTTATTTTCAGGTTTTATGCAAGTTTTTCAAGTCTATTCAAATAATGTGGGTAAAGCTGAAGTGATCCCACCAGTTTGTGTGTGTGGCCAACTCCCTCGCCCCAGCCTTTAAGTATGGCAGGAGCTCCTGCCTCCCATTGCATCCTTACACCGCCTTCAGAGCAGCGGCAGCGCTCAGCAGATTTTGTCACGCTCAGAAAGGTAACAGACTCCTGAACACAGAATTGCAGCAGCATTGATGTTTTACAGAAACTGTTAGAAGCCCAGGCTCTCCCCGCTACTCATAGCTCTTCTATTTCAGTTGTCCCCAAGTGAGCAGAAGTGCCATCCCTCATGTCTGTCACCCACCCACCCATCCATCCAGCTGTCTCTCCCCCCCCCCCAAATAAATTTGGAACAAACATACAGGACACCAGGTCAGAAACCAAGAGACTACCACCAAACAGAGAAAGCTCTTGCAGAAAATGAAAATGCACAACACTCCCAGTTTGATAATGGTCTGTAGCAGTAACAAACACTGGCCTTTATGATCCAAAACCAGATGAAGCTACTGGAGGTTCTGAAGTATTCCTGACTTGCAAAGTTCTTCACAGAGAGTAAGTCACAATGCAAAAAAACCACCACTAACAAAACCCAAACACCAAGATGTACACGTAAAACCCAGTAACCACAAGCAGAGCACCTAATTTCCTCATACAAAAGCATAACATCTTTTATCACTTCCGTAATATACACAGAAAGGATGATCTGATGAGGTCCAATGAGGTAACACAAACAATAGCTATTCCCCTGTCAGCAACCAGCACCAGTGACAGGCACCGAACGGCCTTACTGGCACCTCCCTGGGCCGAGGAGGACAGTGGGGCATTTGCATTCATCTCCACTCTTCCACTTCCCACTGCCAATGCCAGAGATGAGGAGCAGTTAGCGCTGCATGATAAACTTGGATGGAAACTTCATATACGCTGTCACAGGGCAGCCGAGAGCAATTTCAGAATCAGCATTAGTGATTAACAACTGACAAAGTTAGTCTAAAATTTGTTCTTGTCATTCCAAGCATAAATTGTGCTTTCCCACTCTCTTCCCCCAGCTCGCATGGTGGCAATTCTAGCAGCGCAGCACCATGAGAAACTAAGCATTTCTCTTTCTTCACTTTTGGTCTCCTTTAGTACTCCTGCAGCAACAGAACAGGACAATGTGTAGATACAAAGGTCCTGTTCTGGACCTGTTCTCTGCATCTTACACAGTAAGAACTGTTACCACTTAAAGTCATTGATAGACAGCTGTATCTGCTAAAACTCCACAGATATTTAGAAGGATCAATAAGTGTTTCAAGTTTCATTAAGGTAACGAGGATAGCACCATTGCTTCCCAACAAAACATCCTTTAATCTTTGTCAAAACCATGTTTCAAGCCAAATTCAGTGATAGCGTAATTATTTTAGAGTCAGAATGACAGAACAGAATGAACAGGATGACAACTGTTTGGCACAGAGCACAGTAGCCTACGGTACCCAAGCTAATAGAAAAATCTAGTAAATAGCATTCATGTCTACATGTGTGCACAAACAGCCAGCCTCATATACTTTCACTAACGTTAAGCGGATTTATTCCCAGATGCGTGCTCACAGGGTCCTAATGCACAGTTCATTTGGATAAGGAAAAAATAATTTTACCCATTGATTCGATCTTGCCAATGGATGGAGCCAGTTTCCAGAGAACCCTGTCCATGACAGACCACCACTAGCACTCAGTGAGGCTCTCCTCACAAGTGACTTAGATAGCAAGGAAACATTTTTTGGATGTGCTTAACATCTTTTATTCTCCAAATCTGAATTGCTTTTATTTCTGTCATCTGGTCCAGGTCATATTAGAGCAGAGAATCTTCAAGCAGACCCTAAACACTGCTGATTTGCTTCACCTAACCCAGGCTGGCAGGAACACAAAAATAGTTTTACAACCATAAATTGCTTGTGTATGTGTAGTTGAATACTCATTACTACTTTTCTAGGGAAAAAAAAAAAGGAAGATTTTTACCAAGAATCTAAGTCAGAGAGATCAACAGTAATTCTTTATCTATTGAGTATCTGTTTCCACCATTGAAGCCATTGGTTTAGAAACGAGCACAAGACTTGAGATAGTGTTCATTATTAAAACTTCAGTACAATTTGCAGGGCTAAAGCTGGCCAGTACATCGCTGAGAAAAATGGGAAGATTTGGGAGATGCAGTTTTTGAAGTTCACGTTAAATAGTGGATAGAGAACTATAGTAAATTTAAATATTACATGCGAACTTACCTCCTGCAGAGCCTGGCCGATATAAACTATATATAAATATATATATAGATATATAAACTATGTAATAAACATCATCGCTTGCAGGGATGAAGATTTCAAAGACACTGGTATTTTAAAGTAAGAAAATGTGTTATTTTAGCACAGTTATTCTCAATGGCCATGTTTTAATCCACAAGCATTGGGATTTAATGACAAGGAAAACACGCATGTGGCATAAACTAGCCACTTTGATAAACACTCCTACAGGTAGACGGCAAAAGACAGTTCTGCTGACAGGCTGCTTAGCAGGAGAGAATTGCCACATTTTTGAATGGCATCAACTTTCTAATTTCATTTATGAAATGACAGCAGAGCAAAAACTGTCACTTTTTTTTTTTTTCGTTTTGATAGAAAGACAGGACCCTACAACTCTTCAAAAGAAGAGCAGAAAGGTATTATCTGGATCACTACAATAAAAGCAACTCAGTACAGTCACACCTTACAGCACGCCAGACTTGGGATGTCCCAGACACAAATGACACCATTGCAAACAGTCCATGCAGTGTAACTCCAGGGTTCCTCGAGTGCCACTGCCTGCCTCCCTTGTGCAGTGTATCATACACTTCTTACCAAAATCTGAACTAGAAAAGAACACTTAGAATTTTTAGCATTGGAATTTTCTCCAAGATGCTTTGCATGCCATTTTGACACCTTCCTTTCTGCTGATTCAAAATATACCAACAATATATTATCACCAAGATAAATGAAAAATGCCATCCCGACACAAACAGGGTTTTTGCTATTCAAATTTCTTCTGCTCTTGAAGTTGAGATAAGCAACGGGTAGTAGTAGTCACAGTAGCGAATGCATCTTCTAGGGCAAGTCATGCCTGAGAAACAAACTGACTGGTCATTAACAGTACAGAGAAGAAACATCAGGGTTGTGCACTGTTTCCCAGCATCATGTAGAAGTAACTTCCAGAATTTATTTTCTCTTCTAGAATAATAGTGGGTTACCAGTTCGCCATCAAGTACTCCCAACAGGCCTGAGAATGGAATTCTGTAGGAATATCTTTAAAGCTGCGTAACTAGACCATGTGTAAACCTACATGCTAGAACAGGACCAAAGTCTTTGGAAGAGTACGTATAATAAGTAAACTAGCACCAATATAGTGATTAAGGCAAGGAACAAGCCTACTGCTCCTACTTGTAATGAGTATTTCCAATGGATCCACACTGGAGTTCACCATTTCAGAAGCCCTGCTGTGGACAACTCCAACTGACTCCACAGAAAAGCTCTGCTTCGTGTATGAACATACGGCAGAAACCAGCTGTCTACTTACATGGGAAAAAAAAAAATCAAAATTGATTTTGTCATGTTCACATAAATGCATTTCAGAAACAATAAGGTACTACAATCTCCTTTATTATTTTAAAAACAGTTTTATTCTGTATATTTAGAAACGTGTAATTTTAATAACTGCAGAGAAAAAAAATCAGCCACACCTGAATAGCTAATAACTCATTAACAGAATGCAGTGGTATATTATCTAAACAGTAGTAGTGCCATTGTGCCGTAATAAATTGTCTATTAGTAAAAAAATACATTTCAGGGCACGTAGTACAGCATCCTTATGACAAATTACAGTAGGGATACTTTTCAAGAATTTATTCAAAGTAGAGAATTCCGAGTTATATTCTTTAAATGCAGCACTTAAAAAGGTAACAACTTTGTGCATTTTTAAAAAATGTCCTTGTTCGTATATTGTAGAAATGCTGCTTTATTGCTGCAGATGTCAAAGTTCAAGGCTCAAAAGGTATGAGAATACAAAGATATCCTTAAGAAACTTTGTTTGTTTTTATATATATTTATATATATAAAAAGGTAAAGCTTATAAAAGTTAATTTACAAACCAAGAACAAAAGTGGTATGCACGCATTATATACAAGCAGTCTATAACACCTAAAAATTTTCAAATGCATAGCAGAAAACATACCATCATTTTCTTCTGGTTCTCTTCTGGCTGATGAAAACAAACAATACTCCTTCCCTAAACCAAACTCACAAGGGTTTTTTTTGTTTGTTTTGTGGTTTTTTTTTCCTCTTTCCCCAGTCTCTCATGATACATTATCTAGGTAAGCACAAAAGCCATACAAACTTAATACAGAGAACTATGAGAGCTAAGACTATTAAAAACATGAGGGTAAGGCATCCCTGCTGGTTAATAGGTCTGTAATAATGTGGTTAATTTACAAATCCACAGAGGCAACTGAACCATAGTCATCCCACATGCTTTTCACCCTCCCCCCAGTTCTCATGACAGTGTTTCCACATACAGTAAGTAGATGTGTTTGCATTAGCCTCTTGGCAGAGGAAAACATCTAAACTGTGCTACCCACGTTGATTGCCATTTATTGGACAGGTACACCAAAAGTCATTGAAAAACCAGAGACCAAACTGTAGTCTTGTGAGTTACAAACACACAGTCGTAAAAATGCAGGCCAAATTCTGTGTTTTCGCCAGTGGAGCATGAACCAAATTCAGTTCCTCTGAATAGAATTCCGTTGTTACTTTCAGATTTTAAACAAAGAAATACTAGTAGTGTCCTTTAAAAAAAAAAAATAAAAAAAGGAAACAAAACAAAACCCCACAAAAGAACAACCAACAAACCAAAGCATACAGAACCTGCAAACCCTACCTTGCTCCCACTGTACACTCCCTGCTTGTGCATGTATTGTGACCATGGTTCAAAGAGTGTACTTGCTAAACCACTGTTAGTTAAAGCAAGATGCTTAAACACTAAGATCCATTATCACTTATAGAACAGTTAATACTTGATAGAGT
Source organism: Numenius arquata (assembly GCF_964106895.1). Classification (NCBI taxonomy): domain Eukaryota; kingdom Metazoa; phylum Chordata; class Aves; order Charadriiformes; family Scolopacidae; genus Numenius; species Numenius arquata. Next base: position 17,082,892 of record NC_133586.1, on the reverse strand, counting down.
GGTTCAGTTTATATGTAAGGTCCATCTCAGTTTCACATTATTTACTCAGTCAGCTAACTTAATATTTAGAAGTGGTCAATTAGGACTGAGACACAGTTTGCTCCAACAAGATAGTTTGGATCCCCGGGAAGAGACTTGTTCTGCCAGGTTTTGGGGTCACCTGTGGGAGGAAAACACAATGCTGGTGTTTAGTATCCGCTGTCAAACAGTGTACATCTTGAAACAACCAAGCTTTTGGACAGGAACTTTTAAGTTCTGTATCAACACCTGTTTGTTTGTTTTTTAAAAACTTGCAGTTTGTATACTATTAATAAAAAAATGAACCCTTTATTTTGATATCATGTAGGATAGATCAGTTATTCAAAACAGATGCTGTGGCACTCGGGAATTGCTAAATATAAGTTATTCTACTCCACAGCACCAACATAGCGCTTCCCATTTGAGAAGTGTTAACAGTCAATCAGGTATTCAGTGGCTCTTTCCTAAATTGCCAGAAAACATAAGATGTTAAAGGCTGATCTGGATAGGATGCCTTTGAAGTTTCTTGGAACAGCTCTGAACACAGATGAGTCAAATCAGAAGTTAGGTCGTAACTAAGCACTGTGACACACTGGTGGTTTTATTTCCTATTACGAAAATTACTGCAGACAAGATTGTAGTGGTTTTGCAGCTACTCATTTAAAAGCCTGAAATACTGACATTCTAAAAGGGATTCTACTTAACCGGCACATACTTAAAAATCTTTACAACAGATCTAATCTATTCATGGTCAAAGGTCCTGCGTAACACTGGGTTACAAGGGGAAGTCATCAGCTGCCATCTCACCAAAGGTTACATTCCATCTGCACTGGCAACTGTCTCTCTCAACTGGAGAAAGTATTTGTCATTTACCCACCTTAAACCACTACTAAATGCTGCCACTATACAAAAAGTGTCATCAAACCACTGTACAACAGGGCATAATGTACTGACGTTCTCTTAAGCCTTACAAATAAGTGAATTTAAACAGTTCAGCCAAAACAGATCTGCCTAGAAATATGTGCAGCAAGTTAGAGAACCCAGTCACACAAGACTGCAGACACCCGAGACTTCTGCGTTAAGTGAGACTGATGTAAATTCCACATAATTCTCTTGACCTCATGAAAACAAAATGAAGTACACGATGCACTGAGTGATGGCAACATCTGATGTAGGGACAAAGAACAGAAGTGGCCTGCGTGTAGTTAGAGAACGCAAACAAGTTTACTGCAACCAGCTGAGACCGCTTATTTCAGTCCAGAAGCTCATAACGCTGGAGCATTTTTCGTTTTATAGATGCAGGGAACTCCATTCAAAACTCACATGATCAAATATATTAGAAGCAAGGTAAAACAGGACCGTAGAACAACCAGGTCCTAGTCTTGCACGTGAGACAGTGGCAGACTTTTTTCCAACTTTTCCTCCTAAATACATAGCAAGGATTGAACTGTAGCCAGTGCAACCTCTAGCTGTTGAGGGTGTTTTTCCCATACTTACATACAACTGCTTTGAAAAAAAAAAAAATCCTTCAGAATTTTTTACTAACGCATTCTAATAGGTGTGGCCATAAAAAGCAACTTTTTTCCCCAGTCAGTTCTAATACCGGAATCATTAAAGCTTTTGAAGGGGTTTTAACAGTAAAATATCAATATATGAGGCTTAAACGTGGCAGAAAGGATGTTAGTAAGTGCAAATGAATGTCACTTTTAGGACAGAACATGGATACATTGAGAAAAGATGAGGTAGAGCAGACGACTGAAGAGAGAAAGAACCCAGAATTGTGTAAACTCTTATTATAAAGCCATCTCAAAAATCAGAGTCCCATAACCAACTAATTTAGAAAGAGAGAAAACAATTATTTATTTAAGACACAGTATGGTCTACTTACATATCATAAGACAGAATTGCCTAATTTTAAAGTTTGTCTCAAAAGAGCAATGTTATGATATACATCCCATTTCAGATTAACAGAATGTGGTGTTATATTTACAGTACAGAAAGTGGTAAGGGTTAAATATACACGCTCTTGCTCTCACCCACACATGCGCGCACACACACACATCCCGCTTTGGAAAGGGAGAAAAATGTCTCAGGATTTGTTTAGATCATTTGAGTCCTCTCCCTTCCCTTCAAGTAAGTTCATGAACAGGTGCTATTAGTTACAAAGGAGGTGTTGTGTCATTTTTGTACATAGTTGTCATATCTTTTGGGACCCTATAATTTATGAGTCCGTGTTTTACCACTGCCATGTAATCACACATTGTTAAATAGATGCATGCAACACATGCATATAATAGCTTATAAAAACCAACTAAAAATTATTGCCATTAATACCTCTAGGTTATTGAGTCCCCATCAAGGGGGTTGATGCTTTCATCTTTCAAAGCATCAGTGCTTTGGTGTTGACAGTGATAGATACATTAGTGACGGAAGTTATGCATACACGGTGGCTTAAATGCTGTATACAGAAGTACATCGTGCAGTCATTACTTAGATCATACATACACATTAATGGTTTGAACCTTCCACCATAAATTTTTGAAGGTAGCTGAATAAAGCCTTAAGACTTTTTCCCCAGATGTGCAAACATTCCTTTTTAAAATCTCTGTAACCTCACAGCCGTTTCATGAAATTGCTTGAAACTTGCCCAGAATTCTCAATTAGGCTCCTCACTGAATTTCAGCCAATACATTCTGCCCCTCATCCCAGAAAGCCACAGTGAGGTAAAAATGAGCAGGTAAATGAAATTGCAACCTAGTTGCAACTTTTACTACCAACCAGAAATTTCTGGGTAAAAGGCAGGAAAGGAGAAATAGGCAGAAGCAAGAGAAGTCTCGTGGAAAATCCAGCTACACTAGATGAATTGTAAATGCTTTTACTGAACACTATAGTTTTCTTAAATGATCCAATTGTTAGCATCAACTTGCACACATGGAAACAGGTAACAAGCGTTAAATCATGATTTATGAGCATGCAGATTGTTAAGATTTGCCAGAGTCCTATATGGTTAATTAAGCAACAGACAAACACCAGTTATGTTACAAAGGCCAATCAGAGGTACATAATCATTTCCTCTCAATTTTAGTGCGACTATCATTTCAAGTGTATTCAGCTGCAGCAGTCCTCAAGAAAGAAGACAGAATAGAAAAATACGATAATATTTAATAGACTAGAGATATTACTCTTTTTTCTGCTATCATGGTTTTAGCTATGAATTTGCACCATGAGTAAATGTAAGAAAGACATTTGTAATGAAAGTGAAATGGGAGAGTTTGACACAAATACAATGATTGAGTTCTTTATATTACACAGCATCACCTTTAGCCAAATTAACTTAAATTATACGATAGCACCCAAAAGCCCCAAAAGGACAGAGGGAGGACAGCATACCCGACGAGGAGTCGGAGGATTTTAGAGCAAAAGACCAACCATCAGGGGTCATAGACGCACAATGTGGCAGGCGCAGCTCCACTGGCTTCAGGAATTTTAGTCCATGAGGCCCGCACATTACCAAGGGGCTAAGAAGCGTTTCACCTACAGTTAAGAGAAAGAAAAACCTGTTACTGACTCTTCTGGAAATAATTGCATGATTACATTGCAGAGTTACTCAGCAACTCAGCTTGAGAGAAAAACGGGAACATTTTGACCTGTCGGTAAAGAATAGCACTTAGCAAGGCTGTTTCTCAGAGTCTCTTTCAGAGCACTCAACTGACTTTTTAATGGAATATACCACAATCTCAAAATGAAAAAGGGTAAACAAGTCTGATGATTAAATCATGTCGGAATTTTTTTTCCCCTCCCACAAATTTCTAAGCAGGTGCACCAAATCACCCCAATTTGTAACCAGCCTTGTTCGTGCTTCTCTTTGCGCTACAGGTGGGACGTTCTGCCTGTGCAGATTTATGGCACACTGGGCTGAATAAAGCCTGCAGCGGCTCAAGAGCCTACAAGCCTTATCCTGACAGTAAAAAGACAAAGCATACAAACATCCAGGTCTATTTTTAGTTTAAAACACCAAATGCTAACATAAGATTATTCAGTTCAGGAACATGCTATGTGGGGTTTATAAAGACTCAAAGTAACTGCAGATTGCAAGTAATCTTTAACTTAAAATTTATGGAATTAACCCTTTTAGTTTCTTAGCTTGAGGGAATTAGGAACCTGACAAATCACAACATGTACGTACACTAGACTACTGGTACGAAAGACAGACTTACTATAAAAAATTGCTCAACTAAGATACACTACTCAAACCTTATTATATAGAAGTTAATTTTTTTTTTTAAACATGAAGCCATTTCCTTTAGAGAAACTGAAAAAAGCAAAAAAGCATCCTGAGTATTTTCAAGTGTTGAAGTAAATTCCAAATATTTAACTCAAGCCAAATTAGTTTAAATCATGTGCTTGATAATTATTTTGGTCCTGTGACATGAAGAAATATTTCTAGTAAGAATGAATGAAGAAATAAATCCCTACACTTTATGAGGCAATCTACAAAGATTCTTAAAAAAAGAATTTAGAACCTTCCTTTATCGCACTAGGTAAGTTTTAAATCAGTACTTAAGTCTACAAATTAAATATTCTCAAGTTGTAATTCAGAGCCTCCATCTTGCTTGCAGCTTTCAGAATTAAGCAGAATATTGCTTACCTTATACTTCTTGTGAGATGTAGACTGTATCTTCATACACCAATATATGTTATATATTGAAGTATATTCAGGCATTTTCATAGTCTATTTTGCTGTTGTTAGAAAAGAGTTAAATAACAGAACAGTGTCAGTGCCAGCTCTTACCTTTCTCTTTGTCCAAAGGTGGAAGTATACTGTTGTCTCTGCAGACTTTGAAATATATTTCTTGCTCTATTCCCTCTGGAATGGCTCCTTGTGGTATAATAATACTAACTCCAGTCTCTATGGAGCTCAATACACCACCATTGCTGTTAAATACACCTCTTGCTGTGGCTACAACAGTGTGTCCATCTTCTTCCTCCTCGTCCTCAAGTGCTGAAGGGCTGAACGTAAGACAGAAAAAGTCTAGCAGTTTTATCAGTATTTTCTTCTTGAAGGTCAGTGGCATACTCTCCTCTTAACATTTTAGCAGACCACAGCCTGGAGTAGGCTAGCACTGATTTTAGGGAAACACTGAACATGTCCCACATTCAATTGTGCAGTACAACTAAGATGAAAGTAGCTCAAGATCTGCCACTGAGAAAAGAACATTTTCAACAAAACCCACCACCGAAGCCCACAAACTCTAGAAGTGTTCAGAAAGTAGTTAAAGCAAGAATTTGGGCCACTTAAATCCTGTGTTTTCAAATGCCCACTTCTGGGATTATACAGAAAGAACTTGCCCCAGCTACACACTTCATCTTAGTAAAACTAAATGTAATAACATCTGAAAGTTTCTTTTTCTTACCAAAACTCTATTATGGCTTTAATACCATAAGGCGTAATAATTCTTGTTCAAGCCACGCTGAACCCTTCTATTCAGATGTACACGGAAAACAAAGCCCGTAAAAAACAAACCAAACAACAAAACACAAAACAAAAAACAAACAAGCAACAATTTTCTCCAGGTTGCCAGGATATAACTACAGAGAAACTTGTATCATAATCAAATGGCTAGTTGGAATAGATTTCAGATCAATTTCTAAAGAATTCCACTCAACCAGTAATTTCAAAATTTCTAAGAGTCTGCAAAACTACACGGCATCAAAATGTTTCTCAGGTGCTTGAGAAGAAATAGGATTCATTCTTCTATTACATTTCTGAGTTACTGAAACATCAAGCAAGATTTCAAGTCTGGCTCATGCATTATTATTATTTTTAAATCAATGGATAATAAACCACTGTTCCACAACTATTAGTGAAAAGAATTTAACAAATAATACTATCTGTTGCTCTTGACATGGTTCTTGTATTTAAAGCATATTAGGCAAGCACAAGCTGCTTTTAAGCAGTTGTTTTGTCTCATAGTAAAGAGAACCAATAATGAAACTGCTGAAGTGCCTTTCGCTTTCTACAAGTATTTTTAAAATATCCCTTACGCATGTGTACCATGAGGTGTCTCTCTAAGCACACAGAATGAACACAATTTAGTGCAACAGCTATCCTCAGAAGTTAATTCCATCTTCTAGAAACAAATTGACAAATTGAGACAAATAATTACTACCTATGAGAAGATTTATAATTATAGTGTGAGAAGTGGGAAATAAAAGCCATGCCACTTTCTAATAGCAGTATGCAAGGATACAGGGACACAGGACATACTTTAAGCATCTATCTGAATGCTCTTCAATGCCATCTGGCAGAATTTTAGAATCACAGTATCGCCCTTCCAGCTGTAACATCAGCAAAAATTGGAAGCACAGGGAGGTGGGAAGGGAAGAGCTGTATTTTTCACAGGTTTCAGAGATGAACCGCTACAGGTGCACTAATGGGAAACAAAAGCAGCAGCTTACCTCACAGGAATGGCTTTAGGCACAGCATTAACATTATTTGGTTGATATTTAGGCTTGTCGACAGCAAAGGTATCCATTCCACTATCAAACTCGGGAGGCTGCGATGAGCTGTGTGCTTTCAAAATTGGTTGAGGAGAATTTGGAGATTTTGATGGCAACTCTGGTTTATGTTGAGCTTCATTTGGCAAGAGATTGTGGTTGAATTTAGGACTTTCAAACTTGCGCTCAAAGGGCCTTGCAGCACTAGTGTAAGGTTTTGTTGTAAAGCGGTTGTAAGAAGGAGTGACTGTTTTCTGAATCTGTTCAGTTCCATTGACGGGGCCTTTGTCAGGGAAGCTTTTCTGAGGATAAAAAGTGGACTGCACAGTGTCCTCTCTAGAGGATCTGAAAATTGCTGGCTTATTCTGAGGTGGAGGAGGGTCAGACACAGAGTTAACTGCAACGCAAATAAAAATACCAGGACTCATCAGTAACCATCAGAAGTTCTAGTCACATTCACTATGGCATTAAGAATACATTTTAGTCAATTCTCAATCTACTATATAAAATAAAGGTTTGACTTAGATCATCTCTTAGATCTCTTAGCTCTCTTAGATCATCTATCCTCCTATATCAGATGTTCAGGCACGTTATCTAATGTTTCATTAAACATGTATGTTAGATACAACGGCGTGAGCTTTCAATAAAAAGGTTAGACTGATTTATACCATGACCAAAAAAAGAGGGAACAGTACTGAATACTACCATGCACTTGTACAAGCCAGAAAATTCAGCTGGACTGGGCAATCCTTTCCTTGAGAAGGTGGAACCAGCTTTTTCTTCTGTTTTAGAAGTCTACAACTATTACTCATGCCTAAAGAATTCTGGTCCAAAGCAAGGAGAGGTACATTTTTTAAGTACTGGAAATTTTACTTCATCTTTGCCGAGACCACTAAATATGGAAGAGACAGTTATAGTGACTATTGACACCTGGAAGTTATGGTTTCAGACGGGATCACCAAATCATTTCACAAAACTCCATCTCACTATAGCAAAGAGCTATTTTTGCTACTAATTATTCCAAGTTTCAGTTGGAGACCACCAGAGTTACCAATGCAGACACGCTGAAGCAACCACGGAAGCACCCGAGGGGTGGTACTGTAGCCGAGGAGCCAGGGCGGCTTCCCAGCGGCTCACCTTCAGAAAGCGCAGGCTTGTGGTGCGCGGGGAGAGACAGGGCTGGGCTGTTAATGGACTGAGGCTGCGTGTACTGGACCGAGGGAGCAGGAGGCGGAGTGGTGACTGGAGGGATTGGCTCATAGCGTTTTTCACCAACAGGCCTGTCCATTGAATCCGTATCAGTTGGTTTTCCCCTGTTGAAATAAAAGGGAAAAAAACCCACATTTGACTGTTCGGTTTCCTCAGGGCTCCGAGCTCCTGCATTCACTGCTATTTTTTTTCCTTCTATGTTCACCTGATTTCCACCTCTTCCTACAAACACTAAAACACAATTTTCTTTAATATCCTGTCTCAAGTATAAAAACATTTATTGATAAGCACAAGAGATTAAGACAACATTTAATCTTTAGGAGAAGATTAGTAACACAAACCATGGCAAACAAAAGGCAGATGACATTTCAGGTGTATTTGCATAATTGCCTACAAGATCTTCATTTTTCAATTTCATTTGGGGTAATTTCAATGAAGAAGTGTTCTCTAATTTAGCAGGTCTTCAAAATAAACATATAAATCCACTTTTTTGGGGGGTGGGTGGGTTGTTTTTGAAAAGCATGATTAGCCAATAAGACAGCGGATTCTAGTGCAACTTTTCTAAATACACCTAGTATTTGAACAATGCCATCTTAATTAGAAATGTAATCAGCTTAAGCTTCACTAGCTTTATGTGCATAGTGTAGATAACTCTCAAGTCTTATTTTCAAAACATTTTTCTTATACTGGAAATATTCCTCCAAAGGTGTATTTCAGGAAATGATTGATTTCACAAATAACTGTAAATTTTGGACTACAGTATTGCACTCACTTTCAGAATTTGTCTGGTAAAATTTTAAGTGCACATAATGCCTGTGATGAAATGTAACAGTGAGAGGACACCTGAAAACATCCTCACATCAACAACAGTCTTACCACTTGATGTTCCTTTTCAAGTAGTCATAGCTAGTGTAAGAGCCAAGAAATCTAGGTGATGGCAAAGCAAACAGCAATAGAAGAATGAAAGAAAACAGTCATTCTATCTTGAGCATATTATTTCTTCACACTTTTTATGTTAGTCCTAGCAGTTCTCTTATGACAAGGTTGTTGAAACAAAGAGACGCTACTTTTAACAGTGGTGTTTCTGATAAGACCTTTACCATACGCATATATACAATGCTCACCTATTATATTTAATGAGAGTTTTTCAGTGAATTACAAGATGGTCAAGATATTAAAATGACAGATATCAAAAGTAAGAATGACATTACATTAAGCCATTTGTCACAATCTGTATAAAGTTATTCAATATAGTGAAAAAAGCAAACAAAACGTAGATCCTAAATTCTAACAGTCTCTTACTTATGGTCCATTTTACATTAATTTCTTCCTTCTTAACATACCATGATGGTTTTGTATTGCAGATCATGTACTGAGGGTATGTTCATAGCAAACGTTTCTATAGCGCTATCAGCGCATCCAACAGCAAAGTCCACACCATAAAACGCTTCTGATTGTGTTCAACAATTCCTAAAAGGATCTCTTAGAACAATTGGACTAGGAGAGACAGAAAACCACAAGTGCACTGATGACTTTCCCTTGGTTTTTAGCGTCTATCTTGCATGAAAATACATTTTATCAGGACAGCTTTCCCTCATCCCTTCACTTTCCGTACGCTCATAAAAATGTAACGGGCAACTATTGTAGACACCAGTCGTCTTACTGCTTCAGAGGAATACATTATGAAATTAAGAAAATGTCTGATTAACTTTTGAAAGTCTGCTTGATGACCACCTGAATGTGATCCTCAGTGAGCTAAACTGCATCCTTATGAATGTGTCTCTAAAATCAGTGTTGCAAAAAAACCCCAAAAAACAAAAGGAGCGTTTTATATCTGCTGTATATGCTCCCATTCCCACCAATCTTATATAAAGCCATTCATCCAACAACAGAAGTTATTACTGAGTGCTCACCCACTCTTGCCTTTATTCCAGGTGGGCAGTAGGTGCTTTCTCAGAAAGTTGCCCACCCGAAACCCCTGCTTCCCTGAGGGGCATGAGCCAGGGGAGGGCAGTGCTGCAAAAGCTCACAGAAAAACCCAACCCACTCCACACCTGATCAGAACTGCTTGCCAGCTTTCCGAGGAACTAAAGAACGGGGAAAGGTAGTACATTTTGATGGAAAGAGCAGAAGAGAGAGCTGTGACAGCGCAAACACAACCACAGCAAAGTTGTGCTTAACGTGAAGCCCATCCTTCTGTCAAAGTCTGACCCTGGTCAGGAGCCACAAACCCAACCATGTTGTTCAGAACCTGTATGCAATGAAAGGGGCCCACAATAGAATACTTGCTTATAACTTCTAAGTGTATAAATGAAGCTCCTCTAATTATCTATGTGCTGTTTTCTAAGCTGTTTCTCACTTCATTTTTGTTACAAAACTGCTACTTTAGTTTGAAATGAATCAGAAATAAACCAGTAGAATGAACCAGCAGGCAACAGGTTATAAGCCTCGGTGTACAACAGAAAACTTAACACCCTGCTGGTCCCCAGTTCCCACTCAAAAAGCTCCAACTCTGTAACAGACACGTATGAGCTCAGCTGGAGCAGTTTAAGAAATTAACGTAGGACACTCTTCCTTACTGTCTCCTCAGATGAGGCTGTAACTAATCATGTGGGTACTCCTAATTGAGGTAAGCTACCTCCTTCTGCAGCATGTCAAGCTAGTGCAGGTAACTACACTGAACCAAGCAGGAACAAATCCACCACTCAGCCATAGGGGTAGCAGCCTCAGAACAGCCTCCAGCTGTATCTGCTGAAACATCCCCATTCACAAGTTCCACTATTTTCACATCAAGAGAAACTACCCCTTATTCTACAGTTACTGACAACTGTAACATGCAGATATGGCATTACGCATACAAAGCGGCTTTAGCAATGGTGTTAATTTCCTAAATGATGCAAATAAAACCCCAAGAAATTAAAAGAGTAAACAAATTTGTAAATTTGTACACACATAACGGAGAAGATACATACTTTCACAATACTTCCTCAGTGGCAGACAACTTTACATAATTTAGTGTACATTGATATTTAAAACTGAGAAAGTTGTAGCTATTGCTTGTGAATAAATAAATTCTGTCCTCTGTACCCAGAATACGTTTTATGGATTATGCAGAGGCAAGAGATTACATAATCAACAGTTCCTGTATCATCCAAATTTAGTCCTGTTTATTTTTAGAAAAGTTTATTCACAGAATAGCAATTACCATGTAAATTCACTGGAAAAAAGATTAATAACTAGCAAGTAACAAGGTACAAACTGGAAGCTGGCTAAAGGGAAGTCCTAAATATGAATGCTTTCTCAAGCCAGCAACTGGTTTGTGTTTCCAGGCAAGGACACTGCAGTACGCTCCTAGAGGCAGTACTGTCCAACCGAGTAGTGTTCTTGTTTATCTCTTTCCACTTACTTCCATTAATATTTTAGTCTTTGTCTATTTGCACTGGACTACCCTGTGTAGATTTTCTTTCGCATGCCTGTCCCTTCCTGTTAAGGGTTACGTTCTTTCATAAAGAAAAAACACAACATAGTTTCATATGTCAGGGGACAAAAATATCAGCCTTAAAAACAGTATTATTTTCTTACTCCTCTGTGGCAGCAAGATGTCACCTTCCCATAAGTACAAGCCCTCAAGTTAAACACTAACTCACAAACAAAACAAAACCAAAACCAAGCAGCCAAAGAATGAAAGTGTCATGCCAGAGAGAAGTATGGAATTCAACTATTAGCTCTTCTGCAGCAAAAGTACACACAACTTGTTTTTCAGCCTGTGTGACAACGCTGCAGAGGATAACAAATGCACTACAAAAGCTTTCAGCACTCTCCAACTGAAGAACTTCACAACCTTCACAGTTGTTGAAATACTACAACTTTTCTCCCAAAGCATTAGTTGCATTTACAATGGCATCACAGTCCATGTCTACAGATCAAAATGGAGATGCATGGGTAACGTTGGTTTCTGTATGTGGGAACATAATGCTGGAAGCTACTGCAATACATTAATGAGGCCAGGCAAGACTTTCTTTTTTAGGTCTCTTCGTATGATGCCCGGAGAACAGGACAGGTATGCTCTCATCTTTCCATCAAAAAACAGGGCAAGTGAAAAGGCAGGATAAAGAACATCCTTGACTGAGAATCAGAATTCGTTGCAGACTACTATATGCATTCCTTCCTTAGCAGATAAAAAAGTAAAATAAGAAATAGTTATCATGTGCAGACTTCTGGATTAGAAAAAAAAAAAAGTAGTGAATCCTTTAAAACCTATCAAGCTTTTGGAAAGATTCCAATAGTCTCAGTTCACAGAGGAAGACATTGGAGATGATAGACAATATTATACAAATAAGAACAGGATTCCCCACTCCTAGCTCAAGTCCTTTAAGAAAAGCACTGGCAAATGCCCATTTTTCAGCCTGCATGCAGCTACCCACAATAGCTTTTCCCAGTAACAGCTACAAATACATTGTTATGGTTTGAATCAAAACAAATTTTGGAAATATAGGTAACTGTGGAGAGTATTCACCAAGTTTGCATAAGTATCCTCCGAGATAGCCAGTTCTTTACCTGAGCTAAATCTGTGTATGAGCTTTCACACAATTTCTGTATCAAAATGTTCCAAACCAAGGAAGCAGAACAATACAGGAAACAGATGTTTCCATCAACAGATTAAATTCTGGCCTCAGCAATATTCCCTAAAGGCTCAGTTTCCTAATGTCAAACATGGGTAACATGTACAAGTCTGTCTGCAGAGTAACGCACGCAGAACTGGAATAAACCAAAACCTTTGCTTTGGAAGATGGTTAAACACTCAGTATTAGTTAGACTAAGGAAATACTTTGTTATGTTCCGTTAGTAAGTGGCAAGCAAAAGAAGCAACATGTTGAAGGCCCCGAAACCTACAAAAATTATTCATTTACTAAAATAAAACATTATGCAGTTTTGTGTTTTCAAACTAAAGCTACATCTAAAGGGAGAAATTGACTTTGTGAATACAAAATAATTTCAATTAGATATCATGAACCCCTAGAATTTCATTGATAGAGGCAGAATTTCTGTTTTAGTCCTATAAGTCTCCGTCCTTTTTCATATTAAAAAAAAAAAGGAAATCTCCCAAACTTACTTAGAATAATTGGTGAAATTCAGCTGATTCTGTGAATGTATTGGTTTAGTGGGCTCAGAATGATGGCTAGCAGGAACCTGCGCAGATGGCTTATTTTCAAAACTCCTGCGATCAAAGTATGAGAGCTGCTTTCGATAATACTCTTCATCTTCTTCAGGATCATAATGATTTGAACGCACAATATCTTCAGGTGGCTTCACTTGAGGTCTCTGTGGTTCTGGGGCCCTAATCAAGAATAATAATATACAGTTGCCTTGCACAGTTGAACAAGCGTAAGTACCTGAATTAAAATTCTATTTTATAACCTAGCTGGTAATAAAACAAGCAAAATGTAATTCTTATAATTGGACACCTTGCCTTTTTAACCTATATTGCATGGAAATTAGATAGCTGTAACATAGCATAAAGAAACAAAATCCTTATTTCCCTTTTACCTCACCTTTTCCCTTTTGTTTTTCTAATTATCTCATACATAGAAAAAGTAGGACAGAGAAATTAGCTAAGTTTCTTCCCCAAAACCACTGAAACAACATACTGTGTCCTTCCACCACTTCCCAGCAACCATGTTCATGAGAACTGACTTTTTGCCTTGCCTTACTATTGACACAGAAATCATACTGACACACTCTGACTCTCCAATCTGCAGTTTCTCATTTGAACCACTAAGATGTGTTTTCTGAATATTCTAATCTCATATTGAAAACTCAATTTAATAAATCAGTTGTGCATCTACCTGTAAGTTGTTTTGTCGTGTTCATACTGGCTTTGAGAAGTTGGTTTTGGGCCACTCACAGTTGTGAGTGTAGGCTTAGGTGCTAGTTCTGGCGGCTGTAAAGAAAAGCACAACATATTCTCTTACATTCTAACATTTAGAAAGATACAGCCCTTTATGAGTAAGAAAACTAAGACTGCCCTCCCCCTGCTTCCCCCAGAAGAAAAGCCAGAATGAAATACTAATGAAAGATGAATTGGAGGAGTTTTCAGCATGGCAAGAGCCCCTTCAGTGTCTTCACAAAAGTTTTCAGCTTCTGCTTTTAAAACATCCTGCAGTTTGGTTGCTAAGAGGCTATTCCACAAGCAGCAAAGCTTTCTCTCCGAGACAGCATTTTACTTCTTGCAATGTAGTCTCATTAGCTAAAAGTGGGAATTAAAAAACTTAAATGACTCTTACCTTGACAGCTGATGTATCACTTGGGTCCTTCATTTTTTCCAAAGATGGTGATCTTCTCCTTTCAAATATCTTAACCCTACTTCGCACAGACTGTGGTTTCATGGCTGGATCTTCTTCTTCCTCTGCTAGAGATGGCGGCGTAGGCAGTGGTTTACTGTTAGAAGGCAAAACTTCTGGTTTGGTTTGTGATGAAGGGGGAGGAGGAAGAGAAACACCTGAAGTGCCATGAGAAGGCTCATATTGTCCAGCTTTAGCATTATAAGCTTGAGGAGGACCTTGTTCATAGGCCCGTATGTGTGGATCAAAGTACTGCTTCGGCTCAGGAGATCGAGATATGGCTGACTGGTATGGCTGAGCTTCTTGTTTGTATCTACCATGCGTGTCGTATCCAACAGTATGTTGATCTTCATATCGCACTTGTGGTAAGCTGAAGTTTTTGGGTGCATGCTCGTAGCGAGGTCTGCCATCATAGCTCATTGGAGGGGGTTCCTCAAAACGAGGTTGTGCTGGGTAATAGCTACGTTCTGTGCTCTCTTCTATATTTTGTCTGGAATCAAGATCCCTAGGAGGCTGGTTTTCATAAGCTGTTCTTGTTTGATTATAGGGCTGTTTTTCATCATAATATGCCCAGTGCTCCTCATAGGGAGGCACACGGTCATCATAATGTAGGCGAGGGTCATAACCACGAGAAAACTGATCTACGTAGTTTGTAGAATCATACCTGTATGTTGACTGTTCATAGTCCCTACTTGGTTGTTTTTCTGCATACTGAGCCTGGGATTCATAGATCAGATTTGGGTCTCTTTCCTGTCTCTGTACAGGGTGATTAATTGCTGGCTGTTTTAAGACATAGCTTTGTCTGGATGCTTCTTCGTTAATATATGGATCCTTTCGGTAAACCTGTTAAAGAGAGAGACATACTCTTCATTTTAACTGAAAAGTAACTGCAGCTGCATTTGAAATGTAACATTTTAAACAAACCTAAGTTATAATAAATATTGGTTTTAATTTTAAGAGCAGAATAATTTGATGCAGTTGTGTGCAAAGGAAGCTGAACTTGGCAATTTAAGAAATCCCTTCCAGTCCTACTTTTAAGCAAAAATATGTAAATAGATTAAAAGGGAAAGACAAAGGCAATAGTCTCTCATCTTTTGGGGTTGGTGTTAGGGGCAAGGGGAGAGGAGGGCACACGCACTTTTTTGCAGGGTATGGGAAGAGGGGAAATAAATCGATTTAAGTTCTAGCATTGCTGAGGAAGTATGTAGTGTCACCCAACAAACTGGATTAATCTTCGTGATCAAGGATTCAGCATGATTTAAAGTATGCAAAGATCTAGTGTCATTTAAGGAAAATAACAGATTTTTCTCAAGGCCTCATTAATAAACAGCAGAACACTGACAAGCTAAAAAAAGTCACACAAAGTAAAATCAAAATGCAGACTGCAGCCTTTTTTAAAAAATGTAATTTTTTGACAAGTGAAAAGTGTATAGTTTGAAGCCATGCACACAAAACATTAGACGATGCTTAGCAATTCAGATGCACTGTGTTTTTGTAACCTGCATGATCTCTTATAGGAAAAAAAAAAATCAGAAGGAATTTTCCAAATAAGGGAAAAACAAAAAAGATCATGTGCTAGCTTGATGTATAGCAGGAAATCAGCGCAACAATGTGGCACAGGTACCTTTGTTGGATCTATATGCGGCGATAAGGATGATGGCTCTTGATCTCTTAGGACTATATGAGCTCCCTCAGTACTTGATGTTCTTAAGGGGCCCGCTTGTGGCTGGTAAGAGTTGTAAGGAGCAGCAGTAGGCTCCTCCAGTCTGACATTAGTTAGGTTTACATTAGCATTTACTGCAGAGGTTGATGAGGTTGCAGGGTTTGATTCAGGCGACGGGGAAAGGTAAGGGACTGCAGGTGAGGCTTCTGCTTTCTGTGAAGTGTTTAAAATATTTTAAATATACTGCTATTGAATCACTGTATGACTTTGATTTATATTAAAATAATTTAAATGACGCTTTGCTCAATGCAGCTAAATGTAGAATGAAATGTACTGAAAGTATCATGCACTAGCACTTCCAGAAAATCATTATGTTGAAGAATAAAAAAGCAAAACATTTAATGAAAGTAGAATGGTACTTCAATCCCCCTCCTGTCAGGATGAGTCACTAAAACAGCTAGGGCAAGCTGATTCTCTAATTCATTATAACATATTGTTGCTGCTGACAGATTCTTGTATGCGCTCACAATACTGGTAAAGCAGACTATAAACACAGATTTCTTGTTCAAGAGCACTAGCAAGCTGAAGTAAATGTACAGTGGTCAGTGTATAAAATTTCTGTCTTACCGGCTGAGAAGTAGTTGTTTTAAATCCTGAAGAATCTATTCTGAGATTTGGCTGTGGCTGAGCCTGAGATGCATAAGTAGGGTAAGTCTGAGTTTCATGATGCATTCCAGAAGAATCCTCTCTAACAGGTTCAGAAGAACGTGTAATAGCAGATTCAGGAGGAGTCCCAACCTCATCATTCAGAGTTTCATCCAGTTCTTGATCAGTATAAGCACCCCCTTCTGTATCTGTGTCTTCGTAATCAGATGTGTGTCTGCTGTCTGTGCTGTACATCGAATATTCACTACCAGGAGCTGAGAGGTATGAAAGGCGGTCATCGTGTAAATCAAGGTCATCACTTGTAGCACCATCTGCCTGCATCAAACAAAATTAGAGTACACATTTATTGAAATACCTTTTAAACAATGTCCTAGTATAACGCTAGGAAATTTTTTTGTGGATAATGAAGAACTGAACATATGGAATGTATCTATCTTGTTCTAAACCACAACAGAAAGTTTGGTATTTAAAAGCGTTATATTCGAAATCCAGCAGCCCAACAGTATGAAAATTCAACAAGCCTGAATATCATAGGGGAGGAGAAACCAGGTTTCAGTCATTGAAGATGTTAAGCTTACACCTAAAAGCTTACACCTTTCTGCACTCTCACTCTTAGAATCATTTTACTAAGGAGTCAAATGACTGTCAGTGTAAGGGAGGGGATAGTGCACAGTGTCCACGGAAGTCAAAGTGTTTGGAAAGAAACAAAGCTGTGCTTTAAAGTGGTATTATGGCATTGGAATCATTAACTTGAAGGTGGTTCCTCCCTAAGGAGGTGAAAGGAGCTCAATCTGAACAGAAATAGACCACCTAAATATTAAGAAACACGTACCAATAGCTGATTCACCATTTGCTTACTTGTAGTTGGCAGTTCGCCTGATATTAGCTCTTCAAGAGGATGGACCTAGTGTGCGCAGCATAATTTGAAAAGGCAGTGGAGTTTCAGTGGGGAACAGAGAATACTAACTTCTGATTATGTATCTGTGTTCTCACAACTGAGAGAACACAGTTCCCAGAAAGGTCAGAAAGAACACAAAAATGCCGCTTGCTTTTACATTAAAAAAACCAAAAACAATTTGTCATCAGGCAATCCCAGCCCCAGGCACCAATGCGGCAGAACACCCAGGAGTTATTTCAAGAAAAAGCATCCAATCTCCCCCAAGTCTTCAAAGCAATAATATATCCCCCAGTTAACAGTGGCAATGGTCAAATGCTCTCACTTACTACACTGCTACATGCACAAAGAAAAGTGTACAGCCCTCACTAACAGAATAACTGCACTAATATAGTGACAAATCAGTTTTGAGCAGTTCACACAGCTACAAGTCATTACTGCTTTCTATCTTCAAATGATGGTTAAAATGAGGAGGAAAAAAAGGAAAACAAACTTCATTCAACAAGTATCTGCCAATATTTGTAACACCAGGAAGAACGAAAGAGCAAAAATTCTCTCATAAATACAGTTCTGCCATTTGTCCCCAAACACATTATTTCTTACCTTTCCTTCTGAAACCCACACTAGTTGGTTCTGTTGTTGCTGAATTGCTTCCTTTAGAGCTCCGTACCATCCTTCATTCATTGAATTCAAGTTAATGGTAGCTAGAAGTACAGCAGGTTAGTTTGACTTACGATTTCTGCAGAACTATGAGAAGGATCTGTACCACCAGTAACACAAGCAATATAAACTGGTAGATTAAGACCATGAGATTTAAATAGTAATGTAAATACCAGTATTCAAAGCAACCTTAAAGCTTGATGTGGTTTGGGACATTTTATCCCATAGGAAATACTGAGTCAACAGTAGCTTAGAATAAAGTAAGGCTTCGGTTTAGCCAGACTTAAAAAAAAAAAAAAGTTACATCATCTTCCTATTTATTCAAACGTTCGATATTGGCCGATAATCTTGCAAAGCCACCAGATCTATTACAAATGTAATTCTGATGTTTCAGATTGCTTTATGTTTGTGCAGTTACATGCAAACGCACACATCAATGAACTACTGGTTATTGAATGGGGGAGGCCTGAACTTGTCAGCAACTGCTTGACTTGGTCCATTTGCAGAAGAGTCTGGAGGAAGAAGTTACTCTCATCTCACATCCCCCCCTACCTCTCAGAAAATACTAATCCACTATATCTAAATACTTACTTGTAAAGAGATGGTGATTATTTTTGCGTAGCTTGTGAGCTCTTTCATACAGCTTTCTGGCACTTTTTCGTGATTCTGGGCACAACCTCATTCTCATAGTCTTTACACCCTGCTTAGAATCAGGATTTAGGAACACTACAATAGGATACCACTGGGCATAATTCAGACGGTCCACTGCATTAGGAGTGACATCTAATAAAGCATGTTTGTCCTGTTGTGATAAAAAAAGACAGAGGAAAGAAAGTGAATCGCTTATATACTAGATTTATTTTTTTAAAACAAATTTATTTTATATTATCTTACAGAGTTCATTGTTTCCAATTACCAATTTAAATTGTTTTCCCATTTGAATAACAGAAACCAAACCAATTCACATACCAGGCTACATAGGCATATACATTCTGAACTGTAGACTGACTGTGTTACTATGAGCTTTTTATTATTAAATTCCCTGTTTAAAAATTCTCCTCAAAGTAAGCGTGCACTAAACTAAAAATAAGCAGTTTTCTACTAGCATTCTGCTAACAGGAAAAAAGGAAAGAGAGAAACACAAGACCTAGTCTCATTATACACCTCCATCTTCCTTTAAAGAAAAAAATAAAAAGTCACTCTGAATGCAAGAACTTGGCCAGCTTTCATCCAGTCCAAGATTCATTTCAAGCACACAGCACGCAGTATCCCCACTTCGCTGCTAGAATAGCTTCCCCCCCCAAGTCTGAAAGTACTGCAGTTTGTTTTTAAGTCAGGAAATAAGGTAAGGACTAGAGTCTCATATCATGAGCTAACGTCAGAAGTTTTAAGGATATTAAGGAAGTGAGACTGAAGGACCCTTTTCCCTAGTACTTGCACAAAAAACCAATGTCAAGTTATTAATTTGTAAATTGGGGTGCTGGGAAACCTAACAACTCCATAATCAAAGTAACAATTTCTAGCTGTAATGCCACACCATGGCTTTAAGTGAAATAGGAAACAGCTTAAAACAGCCTTAAAGGAGAGGGGACAACACTCCCTGGAGCAAAGCCTAGAACTACTTCTAGGCTACAGTTATTAATATGGAGAAGGAAAGGGGTGGTGATCTGTTTTGTTTTTTTAAGTAAAGCAAGAGAAAGATGAGAAAAGCATTTTTAAAGCAAGCACTCTCGGTTATTCTTCTACATTTAAAACCCCCAATGCTACTTGGTGATACCAGTTTTACTCTTGTGTTAAAAGTACAGTGACAATAAAAGACTTACTCTATCGATTATCTGTTTTATAGTGTGAAGACGAATAATGCCAGAACTACGTTGGTCAGTACCAGCATCTCTCGGTTCACTTTCTGGTAGAGGACACAGGAAAAATCTGTTGTAAGTTTACAACATATTCTACATTTCCTCATTAAGACAAAACAAACCATTTCATAGCTCAAACTGTCAATTCAGTTTGAAGACACTCCTCCTGCTTCCAAATAATACATGAAAAATCTACCCACCAATTTGTCCATAAAAATCACTACCTCTTTACACAAGCGCTTAGAATAAGGTACTAAATTAAAATGAAACTTGAGGCGGCTATAAACAGAACTAATACTACTTTTACCTTCAGAGAATTATCAGCAACCATATACTGAAAGAGCTTGCATTTAGTCTGTTCCTAGTCTGTTTATGGTGTGAACCTTGTTAAACACATTAATGGCTACAGTAATAATGTAGAAACAATCCAGCAAAAGCAAGTTGACTAATTCCTAACTGCAGAAAAACCTGATCTCACACTTACTTGCAATTTGAAAGATATCTGGTTCTTCTCTAGCAAGTTTCTCCCGCGCAACATCAGCTATTGGACCAAAAATGGTTACAGGTCTGAGAAACCCAGCTAGAATTGAAGGAAAAAAAGAGTCAAAATATATTGCTTAAAACAAATGCAAGATACTCTTAAAAACACAGGCTAATACAAAGCAAACCACACAACCTGTTAACCTGCAACAATAAGAATAAAGCCGTACCTTCCCGAAGAACAACTCTTTCATAGGCAGGAAACTTTGTCTGAACAGGTTGGGCAGAAAGATCTTCTCTGCTTTTTCGGAGGTTTCTTTTTGAGCTACGCAAACCTCGGAATCTCCAGAAATCGGCTCGATCTCCTCCCGCTGTCTTTGGAAGCGTGTACTGTACACTAGCTAGTTGCTCAGCTCTAAGATGACAACAAATCCCAACCAGTTATCAAGGAAGTCAGCTTCTGAAGTAATGCTTGACTAGCAAGCTTGTACCTCCAAAAAACACTACCACCTCCTGAATCAAGCTTTTGTTGTTGCTGTATTAGAAAGTAGAAGACTGAGCTACTGAGGCTGGTATCACATTTCTAAAGCTTTACATAGCCTTGTCTCATGTATTGAAAAGAAAGTTGTACGGTTCTTTGTGGACTGTACCAGAATCAAAAGCAAATCCATATATCAGATTTTTAACTTCAGTTTGTTTTAACACTTCATCACTTTTTCTGACTGAAGCAGTTCCATAAACCAGCGTCCTGCAGACCAGTCCCATCATTCATTATACAGATGCAGAACTTAACAACTGTAGCTTTAAAACAGCAATTTAAGTATTTTAAGATCGTACCTGTTTTTGTTAGGGATGATACCTCTTTCAACTTCCTTATGATTCTTTCCAATTCGAATTGCCAGCCATGAACCCAGTTTGCCATTGTAAAGAGTGTCCACCACCCGGAACACTTCCCCTTTGTTGAAACTTAGCCCATAAGGAGATTCCTTTTCATATTCAAAATGAGTTCTGATATAGAAAGAATCTCCTACATCGGACTCAACAATGCGACGATAAACTGAAAAAGGAAAAAGAAACCACAAAATGTAAAGTTACATAAGTTCAAGCGATGTCCTCACGCTCACAAGAATCACTCAAAGCAGTGCCTCACCTTAATTCTCCTTGTTTTAAATAAACAATATTACTTCAAGAAGCCTTAACGTCTCCGAGTTGCTCTACTTTAAGCAGCATAACTATTAATAGCAAACTCTACCAACATACATTCAACTTTCATGGTCAAAAATTTGGTGGCAGTACAAGCTTAATTCTGTTCCCCTGGAAGGGATGAATCTTACTGGGAAAGAAGGTTGTGTGTGCACGCACACAGAATCACAGAAAGGTTTGGGTTGGAAGAGACCTTTAAAGGTCATCTAGTTCCAACCCCCCTGTCATAGGCAGGGACATCTTCAACTAGACCAGGGTGCTCAAAGCCCCGTCCAACCTGACCTTGAATGTTTCCATGGATGGGGTATCTACCACCTCTCTGGGCAACCTGGGCCAGTGTCTTACCACCCTCAGCATAAAAAAGTTTTCTAATATCTAGCCTAAATCTCCCCTCTTTCAGTTTAAAGCCATTACCTTGCCTTACCACTTCACTCCCTGATCAAGAGTCCCTCCCCACCTTACCTGTAGGCCCCCTTTAGGTACTGGAAGGGGCTAAAGGATCTCCCCGGAGCCTTCTCTTCTCCAGGCTGAAGAACCCCAACTCTCTCAGCCTCAGTGTACTACTGACTCATTTCCAATGGTGTAACTCCAACAGACTCTCCTGCTCCCCCCACCAAGGTTTAATGCCCATACTTTTGTCAGATGCTAGGGGTTATTTTTTGGTGGATTTTTTTTTTTTTCTTTTCTTTTGGGGGGGTTTGTTTGTTTGTTTGGGGGGGGTGGCGGTGGGGAGGGAAAAGCGTGTACTATTACACTATCAGTCTCTCTAGTCCATTTGCAGTAGTAACCTATCCCAAAGCCAAAGGAACTGTAAACAGACTTCATAAGGTGCCAATTTCCTGCAAGCCAGAACTCAGTCATTTGCTATACTTTATGTTGTTCCAAGCAGTCTACTACATCGCTCACCATATACAAATACTCACCGTCTTTTTTCTTCTGTGCCAAAATGGTTACTTCTTCGCCTTTAGGAAGATCAAGCAAAAAAAGGACAGCTTCCTCTCTGATGATATTTGTGAAGTCTACATTATTTACCTGGTATCAACAAAGCAATCAGTTTGATTTAGCATACAGCATTAGAACAGAGATTTAACTATACAATGGGAAATCTAAATCAACTTAGTGCTAAGGTTTTCTTTGTCGTTTTTTTTTTTTTAAATTCAGTTTCATACATACACACCAAACGCATCTATCTCAAGATGTCTCTTGTACCTCTAAGTAGCCACACCTTATTTCTTGATAAAAGCACGGCTTCTAGAATAATAGGTAACTGCTCATTTTCCATTCTTTAGATCAATATTATGGAGCACCTATAAACATCAGTAATATACAGAGCCCTCTGACAATTTAGTGACTCAGGAGTTAAGAAACCCAAACTTTATCAACTGAATCAGTCTAAGTAGCTGGATGAAAAACTCACTAACCTTCCTAGCAACGGTACAGTAACAGGAGATTTTGCTGCTATTAAGTCATCTAATAAGTACATACAGAAAAAAACCTGTATGAACTACAAAGGCAATATATTCAATACTACAGAAAGAAAACCCGCTTTGGTACAAGAAAACATTTGTACTGTTATTGTTTTTGACATACCCTGAGAATCTGATCCCCTTCCTCTAATCCTTCTTTCGCTGCAGGGCTGTCTTCCAGAACACCAGCTACAAATATGCCAACATCGTTGCCACCTGCCAGTCGCAAGCCCACACTATCTCCTTTTCTGAATTTTACCAGTTTCATGCTTGGCCTAGAGAATTAGAAATTATTCCACTTAGAGGTGTAACAGCATAAAATAGCCTGGTAAATTTGAGACTGAACACATGCAAAGAACTAATTTGCCTATCATTTCAACTAGAGGATATTATGCTATGCATACCATTAGCTGCTTATCAACTGCAGTATTACACCACACTCATTAGCAGCACTTCAAAAACCCCACCTGTGCTTACTTGTTTAGTGGGGTTTGTTTGTCTTACGCTCACACAGTCATTTAAGTGAGGCACTTTGATACTCCCTTCCAAAAACATTACTCCTTTTAAAGGCCTGTCCTAGCATATATATCTATTTCGGCTCTGAAGAGATTAAGATGAATTTGAGACAAAACCAAAATAGAATCTATTCTTATGTACACTAATGTCCATATAGGAGATCCCAGTTGAAGTCAACTCATTTTCACGTCGTGA
Organism: Numenius arquata; assembly: GCF_964106895.1. Taxonomy (NCBI): domain Eukaryota; kingdom Metazoa; phylum Chordata; class Aves; order Charadriiformes; family Scolopacidae; genus Numenius; species Numenius arquata. The sequence continues at coordinate 17,059,223 of NC_133586.1, read as the reverse complement.
CTTCGCACGTTTCTGCAGTGATCTTTGCTCATTACTCTCCAACTATTAGGAAAGGAAAAGAATATGCTTCAGTATCTCTCCTCTCTGGAGATGAGGATGGGGCAGGAGGGGTGCGGGTGCCCAGGGAGCGAGAAACATCACAAATTCTTTTCACTGGTTGATCGTTGTAATTGCTTATTTCCATAGAAAATTAAGAGACTTGAAAGTGGTACGTTATGCCATGTAAGTGCCAACAAGGCTCAGGAATAAACCTAAAGCCTTCATCCTAGTATTTCTGAGCAGAATTGTCAGGACAGCATATTGGATTTTACATCAGACCATTTAGAGAGGTTATTCATCATCTTGGATAAAAGCTTGGTTTGCTCAAGGACCAGGCAGATTTGAACAGAGTTTAGAGTTACATTACCGAAGCATTCCATCTTCATGGGTTGAATTGGGTAAAGGACCATCAGATGGACTGACTGGTAAATCCACATCTGGCTGACCTCCTTGTGCATACACTGGCTTTGGTTCTATTAAAATATCAAAATATTTCAGGTGTCCATTGGGTCATTTAAAGATGAGAAAATAAAGCTTAACTTAATTAAGACCTTAACGACTTCTTCAGTAGCAGCCTTCTACCTTACTTAACCCACATAAGAGTGAAATATTAGAAACTTACAATAACAGAAGACACTCCCACTGTACCATTCAAAATGGCATGATTACTGGCCTAATTATTATTTCAGTAAAAATCTGAAGACTTCTTTCGTACTTCATTAAGTACTCTGAATAATGTAGAACTACAAGAACCAGAAGGCTTCATGCTCACAAGACCACTTTCAACCCTGCTATTTCTCACCTTGGTTTATCTGACATAACGTTTTCATTTTCCATTGGCTCTCTTCCTTCAAGAATTGAATTTTTGAAATGAAAACACCACGCACTTGAACTGCTGCTGCATGCCTTGATGTCGGCAGATTTCAACGCTTACTTTGGTCCAGGTGGTAGTTCTTTAGATAAGCACTTACCATAGCTGTGCTGCATAGGTTCTCTGGAATCACTGGGAGGAAACTGCCACTGCAGTATTCCCTCAGTAAGGAGCACTAACAGGAGCTCTTCTCTCCTACATGGCTGGGCACTTTAGAAGATTTGTATTTAAGGGCTACCTCTGCACACTTGAAAAAAATTGAATTAGGCTTGCTTCAAACTAGTCTAATATCCCTGATCTTTACCCAACAACTGTGCTGTCTTCCTTTCAAATCCCTGAACAGACTTGTTTGAAATTGTGAATTTCAGACAACAATTTGGTAATAATACTTCTTCTAATGTGATGTAGCATTTTCTTTTAAGTCTTTAATGACCCGTTCCTAGCCTATGCCCCTGATGATCCCTCTGAACAAATACTCTCCTTTGACACAATCAACCATGACAGTTGTCTCGCTCTGAGTCTAAGTAGCAAACTGTCACAGAATCTGCCAACCACTTTTCTAACCACATTTTCATTACAATTTTTATAAGATCCTCATTTCCCTAGAGCTTTCTGTGAGGCTCTTGAAGGATTATGCCCTTTATTCTCAGATTGTTAAAGGATTATGCCCTTTATTTTATCTCAGACTATATATTATGGCAAGTTAATTTTATCTGCAGACACAAATTTAAATATTGTCTTTATGTACTGGCCTACATCTCCTCCCATCCAAATTAAGTATTTTCACGTGCCTCTTCCTGCTCACCCCAGAACGGAACATTTCTTCCTCCCCACTAACCAACAAAATCCCCACAGTACTTATTACTTGCTTGCCAGTCCCTCAAAGCAATTATTAGTATGTTACTTTGGATTAAGAACCATCTCAGGGATCTCATATCCTGGCTAGCTTTGTATTATGCCAATTATTAATTTTCAGTATCTTATAAAAATACAGAATTCTTCTAATCTCACTACCACTTCCTTTTTCTATCTTTTACTTCATTTGCATCTTTTCATAACATCACTGCAAAAGGTCACCTCCTGTGACGATCTTTTTAATAATGGCTGCTGCATCAGAAAACCCACTGATCTCATTTTCAAGACCTTTCAGAGTCTATCAACATCATAACTCTTCCAATTCATCACTGAGCTACCGAATACTACATGCAGAAGTGTCACTGCTCATTCCTTAAGTCTTCAAATATTTTCAAGCTTGAATGTGCTTTTTCTCACCCTACCCGGCCATTCAGGAACAGCCCCCTCTAAACCATCTGCACAGCTCCTCTTTCTCCACTGAAAATTTTCACTAAAGGGCCTCATTCTGTAAACAAAAATATTACAAGTCAGCCTGCCCGAACAGTGTCCTGTCTTACATTATTCTTTTTTTATACCAACTGACCTTTATCTGCTGCCATTTAGTTTATCCTCCCCTTTTGGAAAAAAAGAATGAGACTCTGTTCTGGTTTTATTAGTTGTACTGCACTTGTTAAAAAGCCTTCTTGGTCCATGACCGCAGTTATTAAGTACTACAGTAACAAAGCATTTCAGAGTGTTTTGAGTTACGTCTTGGGAACAGTAGTTCTAAACAGGCTTAACTGCGTCCTTGTTTAAATATAGTCTGCTATAGTAACCCATAAGAACCAGTCTACTGCTTGATTATCAGAAAAGAAATGACAAGTTTTAACCTTGCTTGACAAATCAGGACAAAACTCTATGATCATCATCTGTAAATACAGCTCTGAACACTGATGTTTGACCCCCATATAATGGACAGACTCCACAGCTTAGGTATTTAGGACCAAAACTCTAAGATATAAATGGGGTTATGGTTACAAAGACTGGTCACATTCAGAAACTATCAGGACTTGGTCTGTTTTAAGACTTTAGAAGTCATTCCACAAACACGCAATGGTATAAAGTCTTTACCGGTCATCCATTTTCAACAACACACATAATTAATATATTTTAATGTTTTTACCTGGGAGTGGTGGAGTTTGTTTTTCAGTTCTTTCAACTGCCACCTCTTCCACAGTTTTAGAAATATCATCTGCATTCTTCACTGGTGTAGAGACAGCTCCTGGTTTAGTTATTCTCTCATCTTCTCTGCTTCGAAGACTATATTAGAAAAAGAGATTCCACTCCGCATATAGAATTGTTTCTATGACCTTTGTCTACTAAGACTAAAGAATAAATCCTTTCACTCACAAAATTCCGGTTTGGCAGGTAAGCAATTACCAATTACTATTTAACAAGCTCTTGTTCTTAGACTAGCACAATATTAACAATTTTTACCATTTCTAAATCCGAGCATTTTGTCCCTAACTTTACATTAATAAAAGACTGCTCCAGACACGACTATTTAGAAAGACAGGCATGGTGAAATAGACTGCTCTCTGTTTCAAGCACCAAACTCGCACACATCTGCTGGATACTGAAAGCTATATAAGAAATTGAGAAGCAATGGGAAGAAGGGGAGAAGAATAGTTATGATGGCCTTTTTGGTTTTTCTCTCACCCCTCCTTGTAGAAATCATGGATTTTTAGACAACTCTTAGGCTTTGCTGCAAACAAGCCAATTTATCTGCTCCTTTGTGTGGCAGTTGCCCTGGAACACACATGGTGCCGTTGTGGCTCTTGTAGGGCTTTGCAGAGATAAAAGGTAGAACACAAACATGCCCCTGATTCCTCAGTTTTTAGAGAGGATGAGGTCTTCACTCCACAGCTATTGCAAGACAGAAGTGCTTCTCATACACTCAGTCACCCATATATTTCAATAAAAAAAAAACCAACTTGTTGCTTCTTATGCATTTCCTACACAGTGGAAAACAAAGTGCTTACAGTGTAAAACAAAGGCAAAGTCAAAAAAGCAAAAAAATATCTCTAGCTCTTTAGATTATGAGAGCAACCACAGCTCAGAAGAACATAATTTGTATTCCTTTAGCTCAAAAGATCAGGTATCTTTATAGTTATCTATAGGTACAGCTAGCAGCTGTACCATAGCAGAACTGAACAGAACATACGCTGTCTGTTGAAATGTTAGCTGTTACACCATATATGTTGAACAGTAAATAATTTAATAGCGTCAGAGCAGAAGAACATTAATAATCAGCTGGAAAAACTAAAGTAGATCAAATATATCAGAGCCAAGGAGGGGGGAAAAAAAAAAAAAAAGGTACTTCCTCAGAGATAACAACGGCTTGGTCAGCAGGTGCAAGGCCATCTCCTCTCAGAAAGGAGAGGTCTGTACTGGGGGGAAAAAAGTTAAGTTTTTCACTAGCAGCAGCTAGATGGTGCTACTAGGCAATAATGAGTATCACTCTCTATAAAAGTACAAATGGATCCAAAAAAATCAATTATACAGAGTAAAGACTGTTGGTTTTAATCAGAACTCATACTTCAAGAGCTAGAAGTATGACTTAGGAAAATAGATCCCAGCAAATCTATTCATCCAAGATGTGTGAGAAAGAGTAAAAGAAATGGCAAACATTTAAATACAAGCAGAACATGCTCTCCTGAAGCAATGCGAAGTTTGAAACATCAGAAACAAAGCTTAGCTATTCAGCCAAGACATACTAAGACATTTCAGTACTTTTTTCTGCCAGTTTTAAAACTATGTGCCTGAAGGCAGCTAAAAAAAAGCAGAATACAGAAAAATAGTGCAGCAATCTGGGTAGACACAGGCACCCCTGCATTGTAAACAACCATCTTGTAACAAGTCATTGGTAAAAACAAGCACAACCTAATTTTAAAAATCCTTATTTATGCCTTTTTTATTCAGTTAAACCCCTTTTGGGGGCCTTGCAGAGTTGATTAAAATGATGCCAAAACCATTACATCTAGCAAAATGAAAACTAAGCATTTATCCTTCTGCTTTGTTCCAAAACTTCACTAATAAAAGTTTTCTTATTCCTCTTTCATATTTCCAGTATATTTTCATTTGTACATAAAATTAAGTGCGTAAGCTAAAAGCTTACGTATTTTACTTCCAGCACTCAACTAAAATATGACTGGACTCCTCATTCCCTTGAAAATAGTTCCTGTGTATCTATATAGACATATATTTAGCTGTTTAAATGCATACTAAGCTCTTCATAAAGAAAAAAAGAGAGTCCTGTAGTAGTATAAGCTGCATCTACTTCCCTTCCCCATCCAAAGATTTTTGGATAATGAACGCTAGTTAATGAGATATTACAGTAAATTTCCTCATGAGGCCTCTCTACCTGTTTCCAAGCATCTCCTAAAGCTTAACAAAAGCATTATTCCAAAATAGTAGTCTCTCTGTTTTGCTTTAAAAATGAAGCTAGAAACACTGCAATTACTACACGAGGACAAAATTAATTTTACGGTTCCCCTCCACATAGTCCAAAACCGCTGTAATTTTATGCTGCTTTTATACCTGCATTTATCCAAGAAGAGCATAAATATGGAAGACAACAGCTCTCAAGGACAGTAACTAAATGCAGACACTGAGAGCATAGCACAAAATACAGTCGGGTAAATACCTGAAGCAACGTGCTTTGCACGTTTGCATGTAGACACCCTGCCAAATAAATGCCCGCAAAAGGTTAGTTTAAGTGGGAAAAAGCTGATAGAAACACAATTGTGACAGAACAAAAAGGAAAACAGCAGGAGAGTAGAATTTTTCTAAATTGTGCAGTAAGCACTGAATATTTCATGTTGTTAGATGACACAGGAAACAACTTGGCGCTGTCACTGGTTCCAGGTGATGGAAACTTGCTAAAAACTGAGACAGCCGCACTTCCCCAGAGACAGGAGTGTTGTCACCGTGTGCGCCAACACACTATTGTTTAACATCTGGGCTATGTCAGAGCCCCCTGTACCTCACTTCCTCCCACAAACTTCTTTTTTTTTAAGCATTGCTAACAGAAGCATTTTTAATTAACCTTCAGAGACAAAATGCAGTCAGCTACACACTAGTGTCATCAATGATGGTTGTTACTTCAGAACAAAACAAGATTATCTGCGACACAGTTAGAACGCTTGTTTCCACCTAAAGTTTTTTAGAAATATGAACACATGGGCTCTTTCCAAATGTGTTTTTAGCAAATCTCAAACTCTTTAGCATGAGAAGACAGTAGGAGCCAAGAGGCATCTTCCTAAGCGCATTCAAACTGAGGTTGATCTTGGCCCTATATTCCAGTTTTTCAACTTGATTTGAAAATGGCCAGAACCAATCTCTGAAATACCTGGAACCCTCACTCTATTCCAGCGCCCAGGTGAGGAAGGGGGTGTGGGAGCTGGAGCCCCTGGGCAGTGAGGGGCAGCCCCAGGTGCCATCTGGCAGCCTGGCCAGCACCTGGCTGCAAATGCCACTCGTCATGCCAGCAGTGAGACCAGACAGAGAAGAAAGAATATATGTGATACTCTCCAACTTAAAGCGCAGATACCTCTTTTGCTCATTCTAGCTTTTTATGTACAGCTCTTAACAGATTATACACAGTTGCCTTATATTAGCTGACATTCTATATTTAAGATGCATTTTTCCTCTGCCTAAACAGTTGTTCTTCTATGCATCTTTAAAATTCTATGCGTATTTTCAAACTATACTTAAGACCTTTAAAACATGATCTACTCTGAGAGCTCCTCCTCAGAGCCAGGACATATTTATATCGTATATTTCACTTAGTACCTAATTCAGTATCAGCTGGCTATAGATTTTCCATGTCTCCAGGGCTATGAGTATTTATCTGTATCTGGAGATTTGTAAGATTCATTCTCTGGATTCTTTTCAAGACTGACAACGGATAATTTGCTTTCCAAGCAAGTGAAATTGGAACCCTACAAGCATAATTAGTCCTTTTTATTAGTAAATTAAGAAGAACATGTCTAGAATCTACATTTTATGAAGACTGTTCAAGAGACATCTGTGAAATTCCCCTGGACTGAAGAAAACTACAAGTGCTATTCAATGCTTGGACAGGATGTTCAAATAGCAACCGTTATGGAAGTTCTATATGCAGGAGAACTACAGGCACACTGGTGTACGTACCAGTATGGAATACTGAGAGGTGGACAACCCTGAAGATGCTGCCAGATGCCAAAGCACGATGGAAGCACTGACACCTACAATCGTCAGGCTGTAGTTGTATGAAAGGACTAAGAGGTTTCCCCTGGAATTTCTCTCCTCATGAACACACAAACCCTTGGCAGAACGTGGTCCAAGTAGAGACTCATTAATCTTCAATATGTTTTTAATGTCCTTCTTAAGCTCAGTTTGAGGAGTTTTTGCACCTTTTCTTCCTCAGCTTGTGGTTCTCAAGCTTTTTTTCCCCCCTCCAGATTTTTCACCAATTTTTAAAAAATGAAGCATTGCAACTAATTTGATCTTACAGCACATTTGAGCTTGCACAAATAACCACTCCAAAGAGAAGTTGCTTTTAACGTGTTTTTCTTTATGTGGCTCAGGGCCAGATGTTCTGATCTTGAAAGGGACATGTCCAGCAGGAAGTCAATCCATGCCAAGGTAGCTCTTGTTCATAAAGCAGATATAGCGGATGCATTCAGAGTTGAGATAACTTCAAAGTTCCTTCTCAGGAAGGATTTAATTCTTCTGACAGTGCAGTCCACAGGGAGGAAGTGACCATCTACCTAAACCACTGCAATAGGGCAGGAAAGCACTAAAACTATGGTGAGTCAAGCATAGTTTCAGTTTTGATGGATTTTTTTTTTCCCCTCCCTTCAAAAGCCCCTTTCACTCTGCATTAGAAAAGCACGTCAAGAAAAAGATTTTTAGATCTGACCGAGACCTCACAACCTTCACAATCAAATCCCTGCATTAGGGACCCTGCTTTTGAGTTTCTCCCACTCATACGGGGTTCCTACTTGAAAACAAGTTTTCATGCGTTGTGATACCTCCAAACAACATACATGGAAAAGAACCAAAAAACTCTGTAATCCATAACCTGAACCAGGCATACATGCAGGTAAGATGTGTTTTGTTGCTTTATGAACCCTTAAAAGACTCTAAAAACCTTGAAGGTATATGTGTTATTTTCCCCTTGGGTAAAGAAAGTGTTAATAACCACTGATCAGGCATATCTTAGTTTTATGGAACTGCCAGCTGCAATTTGTTTTTCAGAATTTTTGAGAGCATCTAAAAATCTTCAGGTACATGCTCCAAATTTGCAGTTTGATTCAGATCAATTCTAACTTTGGCTCCATCATCTATGAGCACTCAGAAAGTAAACTTTTCTCTTACAACTATTTAGTAGAATCTAAAAGCCAACATTAAAATTCTATTTCAATAAATTAAAACCTCCATTTCCAACAAACTGTAGAAATGCAAAACAGGACAGATTTATGTTATTCAAGACTAAAGTTTCACATGGCAGAAGAAAAAAAATCCCAAACCCTTACTTCTGTACATTACTACTTCTATACACATACAAACCATTACTACTATACATTACTTCTCTTGAATTCGTATACAATAGACTTGCCTACTTCAGAATTATCACGAATGTCCCACTACCAAGTTCAAATATTAAAAACTACAGTCCAAAAGCTAAATCTGCTGCGCAGTACATCTTATTTTGTAGGAATTAAATGTATTCACAAACATAAGATAACTAAGAAGGCCGGTGAGGAAAATATCCTTAAATAAAGCCTATCCTTAAATAAAGGAAGATTTCAACAAGTTTGCCCAGGTTGGGCATGCAGTAGGAACCGTGCTACTGGTCAGCTTAAACATCCTCACAGCTAACTGCTTTCTGAAACCAAAATGTAGTCGCATATGCTTCAGTAACATATATCACTATCAAACTTATATTGTCATTCATACAACCATGCTCTAAGTTTAAAAAAGGGGTAACACTGAAATTAAAGGTTCAATTTCTCCTACAGTCTAAGATAATTTAGATCATTATCAGCTGTATCTCTCGAGAGAAAGAATACCGCATTACTACTACCATAGCTCTGCATCACATTTGTTACACTGCATAAATCCAAGCACTCCTACAACTTATATGTCACATTAAAGAGTTGATTTAAAAAAATAATACAATGCTGCCATCACCTGCCGTTGCTGGGCTGCTGTGGAGAATGTCTGGAATGGTCTGAAGGCTCTGACCTCTGGTCAGGAGATCGTGAACGACTGCGGCGGGGCCTGTCATGTGATCGGTTGGAATGATCTGATGCCAGCGACTGAATTTCTGAAATGTCTGTTAAATAAAAGTTGTTTTTTCATGAAATGACTGTAATTAAAATGGTGGTGTGACCTGCTCAAATGGAAATAAGCTTTTGTAGAGAATTTTTATGAAGATGTTAAATCTATGTTTATTATTTCAAAACAACTAAACTTAACATTCCTGAAAGAACAATTGCAAGAATAGGGGCTGTATCTTTTTTCTCCGCTGCTTTTGAAGGTGTGGATTTCAACCACATTCAAACAACAATTTGCCCACAATTGTGACAATCTTACTCCTAACTCTTCTCCTCCCCACCCTCTCATCCCACTTAGGTATTTCACATCTTCACAACACAGGGAATTATTGTCTCCCTTTGGAAATCAAGTTTATTTATACTCACCATCTCTTTCCGAAGCATTAGCAGAATGAATACTGTCAGAAAGATCAGGGACATTCAACAGTGTAGCTCGTTCATCTCTCTGAACGACCATCTTCAGCTTGCCTTTTGACCTTTCTATTAGTGTTTTTGCATCTGCTAAGGACATATTTTCCGTCACTGTGCCATTTATCTGGAACAGAGCAAGAAAAGAGCAGCTATAAACTTATTAAAAAAAAAAACAAACAAAAAACAAAACAGTGAATCTCCAATAAAGATAGTGATTTTCTGTCTGATGATATTTAGAAATAGCTAGAGATATTTATCAAATTGCCACAATACAATGGAATACTAATGGGCTCATCCGAAATATAACATAGTATAGAAAATTATTTTCATCTGTTAAGACAAAGCCTCTACCACAAATAAAAAACTTTTGAAATATTAGGTATGTTTTTTGAACCAGCACTGCTACACTCAGAGTAAGGAATGGTACGTTTTCCTGCACCAACACATTTACAGCAGTATCTTGAAATAAAAAATATTAGTATGAATTTAAAATCCCTGGGTATATCAATTTCTACAAAAAACAGAATTTAACCTGAAGGCAAGTTCTAAGTGTTGCTCAACAGCACAGTTCCACAACACTATATTGTATAACTAAGCCCATAGGGCCGAAGCCTCATACCACCCCAAATGTTTTCTATTATGCATTTACAGTAGGCACTATTTGTCTGAATAAAGCCTGGGGAATAACAACCAAAGTTTTCCTTCGGTTACCGAGGTTGATTTATATTTAGAATATGTGTCTCATTATATCATTTCAAAGATCAGTAAATATATGACAATAATTATGCTATTGAGAGACAGCTAATTCTAAGAACAGTTATCCAGTGAGTTTTCCCTTTGAACAAACACCACTGCCATTTACTATACCTTCAGTACAACATCTCCTTCCTGAATATTGCCATCTCTTGCTGCCAGGCTGTCCTGTGATATTTCTTTCACAAATATGTGGCTTGCCAATCGTAGACCATACTCTTTATGTAACAGCAATAAAAGAAAAAAAAGAAAACTGATGAAGCTACGGTAAAAAAAAAAAAAAAGAGGAGGAAGGTATCTGAAGATTTACAACACAACATTTACACTAAAAACACAGAGGACAGTGAGCTTGGCACATGAAGGGCTGTACCGGAATTACACTATGGATTTACCATTATATCAATCTCTTTGCTAACTCTGCCTGTAATCATAGCTGTTGTTTAATAGCTTAATTGACAAGCTACCTACAGTTTTCCCCTCTTTGTCAAACAAGACAGACACTGAAAACTCAACTAAAGTATATGGAAGATATGCAGCCACTGCCTACCCAATGTTAGATGCACAGTTGGGATTTATTTACACTACATAATGCTTTACCCTTAATTAAGCACATGTATTTTGGAATATGAAAAATACCACCAGAAATACAATAGAAGTGTTTTAGTTTACAGCTAGCTACTGTAAAGTGGGCAAAGAAACTTTCAACTGCCCTGTTCATACAGTCCATGAAGCACTTAACACAACATTGACTGAAGCAGTTAGCCTTTAAAAACCAGCAGAAGTCATTGCAAGAGAGTTACATACAAGTTACCTTCATTTTTCCTTGATTTCACCAGTGTTACTTTGGTAGGTTTTGCAGGCTGACTGGAAGTAACCGATCTTCTGTCTGATCTCGGTGATAAGCTTCTCTCTCTGCTAGCACTTCGATCTCTTACCCAGCTCTTCTCATGCCTTCTGCTAGTACTTGGACCACCACGGCTGCTTCTTGGATCACGTATCTCTTCATCATAGCTGTCGTCCTCATTTTCAGACACTGGTTCAGGTTCTGGTCGAGCCACCGGAATTTGAATTTTCTTCATCCTTCGGATAGTCTACAACCAAACACTCGGTATCAGCCTCTGGCTGTGTAATGCTAATGGTGTTACTAAATATCAGAAGCCAAGGTAATCCCCAAACTCAAAAGAAAACATACAGATTTATTTGTGCATGCTCTGAACTTCTGCCTCCTCATCACAAAATTCTATCCAATTAATACAGAAGAGTCATCAATGCAGGTAACTAGAAACCTGTTTTTGAGGGGAGGGGTATATTTGTTTTTACAGTTGTTTTAGTCCTTTTTTGCTTCTGCACAAGTGGCAAAAGGGTAGGAACAAAAGCCACTGTAGCGCAGCATGACATTCTGTCTTCAGAGCTGTATATTTGAAAGCCCTCTCTCTTTGCTTAAACCCACAAGTCAGTTACTGGCACTGCTAAAAACTTCTTTTGCTAACATCTAATCTACCGTATACTCAGTGTGTTATTGGCAATAATTCTCCTCTACTTTGAAGCCTCCCAATCTTCCAAAGTGATGTTTATGCAGGGCCACAGAGGAAGGGGAACATTCCCGCTGGAAGTTCAAAGCTGGCTTGCACCAACGTAGACAGTTGTTTCCAGAGAAAGACGCAACCCTATTTAGAGGTTTATTTGCCATGTGTTACACAACTGAACCAAGTTATACCATAAGGTTTTCATTAATTGCTTTTCTCTATACAAACCTACACACCAAATACTTAAGATACTAAAAGCCCTGCACAGCTCACCACACGTTTTGTGTAAGCTTCAAAGAATTGTTAAATCTACAAATGCAAATGACAATTTTTCGCAGCTGTATAAAAGCACATGAGCACTAGAGATCTGTCAGCACAAAAGCTTTTCTACAAGCCCTAGAAGTCTGTTTTCCTGAATTACAAAATTGTTAAACATTGTGCATTTGTGTTCTGTTTATTGTAACATAAATCTCAAACTTCTACAGAAAGCTGGATTACTACCCCTTAGTGATGACCTCTTCTGTTTTGCAAAGTTCAAAAGCCAAACACTCTGAATAAACCTACAAAATTATAGAAATTAAGGTAATTATACTTTATTTTGGCAAACTATTTACTGAGCATAAAAAGAACTATGTTAGTGTCTGAACAGCGGGTAAAGTCCTTTAGCTCACACCAGCCTTTGAAAAACTTGATAAAAGTGCACTCAAGAAAGCAAAGAAACATTAAAGAAAGCTGAGAATTGAGCTTTTGGCAAACTGAGAGGAACTTCACCATAAAGAAAAGGAGTCTGAAGTATCCAGTGCCACACCACCCAAACATTAGCTTTCACATTTAAAAAAAAAAATTTAAGTGACCCACATGACAAACATGTCTTGATCATTACTTAAATCTGAGGCATCACACAGGCATTATTCAAGTACCTTGCATCATGCATGTATTTCATAACAGACATTACACCATTTGACTTTTGCTCTGTGACTATGGGATTTCAGTAAGCTTAAATCTTCAAGACATTCACTTACAATTTTAGCATTCTTTCCACTTTTCCTCAGCTGCTGAACAGCAAACGCATGCTCGACATTATCCATTGAAACTCCATTAACCATTGCAACACGGTCATTTTCTCTAAATGGAAAACATCACAATTCACAGTATAAATACTTTATGTCAAAGGGAAAATATCGGGGATGGGTATCCCTGAACAAACTACCCGTATTATAAACATAGCATACAGGCACAGATAGGTATCTGCGAGCAACACAATTTAGAGGTGAAGCTACCGGTGACGAGGACAAATGCCCCCACATCAGATCCAGGTGTAGTTTAGCACTTACTGTAGCAGTCCTTCTGCTGGGCCTCCTTTCAGCACATCAGAAATAACTATTGATGTCTCACCGCTCTGAAAGTGAGGATTATCTCTTCCTCCAGATATTGCAATACCAAATCCAAATCCAGGGGCCTATAATGTAACAAGAGAAATATTTTTACTTTCTAATATTCACATGGTCACAATTAATATTCCTGTGTCAAACACAAAAAGGTGTTATGGGATGAATACAACTTTTTGGAAGAAAGAAGAACCAATGAACCATGCAACGTTATGCAATACAAGAACAGGAGAGTGATTAAAAAAAAAAATAAAAAGCCACTTTTAGAAGACAAGAGTTTCAGACTGACTACCCATCTCTCCCAAGAACAAAATACTAGAGTTCCCATTTGTATTTTTATGGCCTGGCTCTCAGGGGGTCATCAGTAAGACCTCTATCTTCAGTAAGTACAACACACCATGCCACTGCGTTGAGATACCAATCCAAATCTGTATCGCCTCCTGCAACACTTTGAGGTTTCACATTATGGTTTTTACCCAGCTTGACCTCGCTTTGCTCAGGAACCAACAGGATTGCAGCACGCAGTAGCATGTCTGCAGGCTCAGTTCTTAGGAATAATACCAAGATCACTTGTACTATTAAATACATCAAAACCTTGTCAGCACTTGCAAATCATCTGCATCTTAACAAAAGTAATTTGCTTCAATCTTTTCCCTCTAGGGTGACCTGCCACTACAGCAAGGTCAGTGCCTCTGAAAAGTTATTCCTGTTAGATATTTCAAGATACAACAGTGATGCTTACATTTCTGCCTGGAAGCAGCGAGGGTGGGAAATAAACTTTCTAAATATAACTGATTTGCAAACTGTCTAGCTTTTCCATCATTGCCCAGAAAACATTGTCAGAAGGCTATCACCGTTCAAATGCTGTATTTCGCTCAAGAATTTATTTTGCAAAATAAACTGACTTGCAAAATGTGTAGTCTTGACTACGCAAAACAGTCATTAGATGGAAAAGAGCAGGTTTCAGTCATTCCTCCTCTCCCTTTCACACAGCAGGCACTCCGTGCCGGCAGACTTAGCCCCTTCTTTTTCAGACTTTTCGACAATCATGACCCAGCTTCAGCAGTGAGTTTCATAACCGTACAGTGACAGCAGAAGCAACATGGCAGTCTGCATCTGGCTGTAAGAACACAACGTTCAGCTTTTCGGACAGTAATTACTGCTCAAAAAAACCCGTTTCCTATTTCCCTCCAAAATAGAGGTCATAAAGATAGGCCAGATTCAGCCTGTAAGCAGTGAATAGGGCCATACAGTACTAAAACAAAGATCTGGAAATTTACTGTTCAGAAATTGATTTCAACAGTTAGCAAATACTGTTGCCAGGTATGAAGAAAATAAGTTGGTCTAACAAGTGGGGGGTGATGAGAAGGGGTACACTCACTGCTTCCTTTACATTCATTTTCATAGAATCACAAAACGGTTTGGGTTGGAAGGGACCTTCAAAGGTCACCTAGTCCAACCCCTCTGCAATGAGCAAGGACATCTTCAATTACATCAGGTTGCTCAGAGCCCCTTCCACACCGAATTGGAATGTTTCCGGGGATGGGTCATCTACCACCTCTCTGGGCAACCTGGACCAGAATGTCACCACCCTCGGCGTAAAAAATTTCTTCCTAATATCTAGTCTGAATCTCCCCTCTTTCAGTTTAAAACCATTACTCCTTGCCCTGTCATAACAGGCCCCGCTAAAAAGTTTCTCTCAATCTTTTGTGTAGGCCCCCTTTAAAAAGCAGAAGGCTGCTATAAGGTCTCCCCAGAGCCTTCTCTTCTCCAGGCTGAACAACCTCAACTGTCTCAGCCTCTTCTCATAGCAGAGATGTTCCAGCCCTCTGATCATCTCTGTGGCCTCCTCTGGATCTGCTCCAACAGGTCTTTCCTGTGCTGAGGGCCCCAGAGCCAGATGCAGTACTCCAAATGGTGCCTCACCAGAGCAGAGTGGAGGGGCAGAATCCCCTCCCTCACCCTGCTGGCCACACTGCTGGGGATGCAGCCCAGGATGCAGCCGGCTTTCTGGACTGTGAACGCACATTGCTGGCTCACACTGATCTTTTCATCCACCAGTACCCCCAAATCCTTCTTCTCAGGGCTGTTCTCAAGCCATTCTCTGTCCAGCCTGTATCTATGCTTAGGATTGCCCCAACCCACGTGCAGGACCTTGCACTTGGCCTTGTTGAGCTTCATGAGATTTGCATGGGCCTACCTCTCAGGCCCCTCTGGGTCCCTCTGGATGGCATCCCATCCCTCAGGCATGACAACCACTCCACTCAGCTTGGTGTCGTCCACAAACTTGCTGAGGGTACACTCGATTCCACTGTCCATGTCATTAATGAAGATATTAAACAGTACTGGTCCCAATGCAGTCTCCCTGAGGGACACCACTCATCACTGATCTCCATCTTATAAATATCTAAAGGGTGGGGTGTCAAGAGGATGGGGCCGGACTCTTTTCAGTGGTGCCCAGTGACAGGACAAGAGGCAATGAGCACAAACTTGAACACTGGAAATTCTATCTCAACTTGAGCAAAAACTTCTTTACTCTGAAGGTGACAGAGCACTGGAACAGGCTGCTCAGAGAGGTTGTGGAGTCTCCTTCTCTGGAGATACTCAAAAGCTGCCTGGGTGTATTCCTGTCCAACCTGCTCTAGGTGAACCTGCTTTGGCAGGGGGCTGGATTAGATGATCTCCAAAGTTCTCTTCCAACCCCTGCCATTCTGTGATCTGGACATTAAGTCATTGACCACTACCCTTTGGTGCAACCATCCAACAGTTCACCCATCAAATCCATCTCGCTCTAATTTACAGAGAAGGATTTTATGGGGGGACTGCGTCAAAGGCATTACAGAAGTCCACACACACACAACATCCGTAGCTCCTCCCTTGTCCACTGTAGTCGCTCCATCATAGAAGGCCACTAAGTTGGTCAGGCCGGACTTGCCCTTGGTGAAGCCATGCTGGCTGTCTCAATTCAACCCCCTGTCCTCCATGTGCCTTAGCACAACTTCTAGGAGGATCTGTTCCATGTTCTTCCCAGGCACAGAGGTGAGGCTGACAGGTTGGTAGCTCCTAGAGTCCTCCTTTCTACCCTTTTTAAAAATGGATGCAATGTCTCCCTTTTTCCAGCCACTGGGGACTTCCGCTAACTGCCATGACAATTACTTTAATTCATTAAAGAAACACTGGACATCTTTTCAAGATACATTCCAGATAGATCAACGAGAAATTACGGCTGGGATTCAAGAAATATTAAGTGAAACCCTGTGCCACACAGGAAGACAGTCTAAAAGGTCATCATGACTACTTACGACCAGAGCTGAGGTTTTCTGTCAGGTTTTTTTTTTTAATTAGTTGACAAAAAGAATATGTAATAGTGTATGAAAACATGTAACAAAAAACCCTTTCAAAACAGTAGTATTTCCCCTTTCTCATGCCACTGCTTCATCTTCCACTTTTCCATTTCTCTAACAAACAGCATTCAGTTTGCACTATATTTTGTGGGGAAGGAATGGAAGAGATAATAACGAAGACATTTATGTCCAACTTCATTTAAATGTTCTCCATCTTTCCTTATCCCATAAACAAAAAAATTCTCTAAGTTTTCCACTCATGAAAAGCAATAGTCATCAGGTTAAGGCCAGCAGAGATGCAGAAACTCACTGTAAACCTTATTTTGCTGCTTGCCATTCTATTATTTTTTTTTTTTTACAGTAGATTTGCAAACCAAATCACCACTATTAAGACGACTAGTTACATACTTTAATTTTCTTTTCAAGAAGCCTTGAAACAACACAGTCTCATATAGAGACAGTAGTCAAAAAAAAAAGTCAGATAAAGGCTTTCTAATAACATAAATCAAAGTCTTAAGAGATACTCCATATTAGAAAGTTCAAATCAAACCCCAAACGTTTTTGAAAATTTAAGAATTCAAACAAGAAACCTTCCAGTAAACCTCACCCTACTACTTTTCATTTTATCCTGCAGCCTAACATCATCTTAAGAGATAAACAATAAACTGAACTACCCTCAGAAAACTGAGTCTATAGCTCCTAGACACATCTGGATATAGCAAGATGCTGATCACTACAGATTATACAAGATATAAACATGTATCTTAACTACAAATCGCATTTAAAAAACCCCAAAACCTGCCACAAATTCACCTGTCAGGTGTAGTGACAACACAAGAAAAAAAGAACTGTACTGTTTTGCTCTCCCACAGTAAGGCCGCGTGGGAGAAGCGGGAAGGTATGTATGTACCTGGTCTCTGTTCTTTGGGGGAAGGAGGCACTTCTAACAGATACACACAACTTGAGTTCCCAGTATGAAGAAACCCACATAACATACAAAGTGCATGGTTCCTCCTTAAAGTCCTTTACAGTTAAGTATATAAAAACAGAAGATCTCTCAATAAAAGATAAACTGTAGCTACCTGATAAGCTTTGACTGAACTTGAGATTGGCTCAATCTCTTAAGAGCTAAGGTAGCAGCTCAGGGAGTGGGAAGGGTAATAAAGAAAGGGAACCAAAACTCTTGCTTAGAAGTTCAAGCCTCTCCTCCCCCCAAAAAAGTTTCTAGTAAGTCTTTTGACAATAGTGCTGGAATTCACCAAACACTGTGCTAAATCACAGCACAGTCAGACTGCTTGTATGCTCTGTTTCAGATTCTCTAAGATACTTTTTTTTTTAATCCATCTGCGTCAGGTATCTGATGTCTGAACCATATCAAAGTGCCTGAACTAACACACGTATACTGCAACTACTGGGATTAAGTATACCCTGTCCCTAATTTGTAATGACATCTCTGGAAAGTAAAGATCATAGAAAGAAACCCTTTAGAAGAAGTGAGCAAAGCTGCTTTCTTCAACAGGAACTCCCTAAAGCACTCCCTTCTCTTCTGTAAGGCTCACCTTCCAAAGTGTATATACCACCCCATCCCCTTTTTAATGGGCCCTTAAAGGATGAAAACATGTTCAAAAAACAAAATGTGCGTCTTTTCAAGGTATGTAACAACACTTCTAAACTGCCAATAATTGGTTTAGAAATCAGTAACTGCCCTATATAAACACGTAGAAACATTTTTAAGTGTTTAATACTTCCCACACTGACATGTTAAAACACTAATCCGTGGACTACACAGACAGAATACCTTGTGAAGTACCTGCTAATGGGGCTTCTTGCTTTTTTTCTTCAGAAAGAAATTGCACACAAATATCTACTTTTCTAACATTTGATGATTACTACTAAAACTGGTTGTTCTACAGCTTTGGCTACCTTTATGAAGCCCAAGAAGAGTTCAAGGAATCCTACTCTGCGATATACAGGAGCAATGGAGTTAGAGTAGAGCACAGGGTTAGAACTAAGTAAAATTGTCAGTGCTGGAATTACCAACAGGACAGAAATGAGTCTCAAAACAGGAATAAACGTAGTCAAGAATATTCTATGTATCTTTGCTAACACACACATACAAGCCACCTAACAAACTACTTGCACTTCTCCTCTAGTTTTAAGGCTGCTCATTATAAAGATATGTTAGCGGTCCTTACTCATTAACTAGTTTTGATCAAATACCATTAATAGAACTCAATTAAAATGGAAAAAGAAACCACGGTTATGTAGTTTCTTTGGGGCACTTAGAGAGACAGAACTGCTTTCCATTAGGCAAGAGCCAAGAGCTGATCTAGGCTGACATGCACTCTGGACACCCCTGCCTCTCCCAGGGACACATACTAAGGTTTCACACAAACTTAATCTGGATCAGATTCTTCCAATGGCTTGTCCAGCCTCGGCTCTGAAGGTAAATACTGACAGAATGTACAAAAAAGGTTTGGTGAATCCCACGAGCTTTGCAGGCATACCAATAAAACAGGAAGCCAGAGCAATGTGAAGCCTGACTTGCCTCTACACCACAGAAATTCAGCACATGTTAAATGTCATTAATTCCATCGTTGACAGCCAGCTAACTGTCCTCAGCCAGGCCAAAAATCAGAGGGACTTTTTGTGCACCTCACTAGAGAAACCAAGTTCCGTTCTTCAAAAAGGTTTTTGTGTGGCTGACAGTAGATGGTCTCTAGCAGTTCTGTAGCTCAGCCAAGTGAGGCAGATAAACTCACACAGAAAATATTCCACAACCGCTCACAGTGGCATTTCCAGTCTATTCCAATTCTATTTACTTTGAGATATCTTTGAGATCTGGATCCTCTTCCCAGTGCTAAAGATAAATTCTAAGCACCAGTTTGCTTAGTGTTAGCATAAGAGTTTTGGTTTTGTTATCTGGCAGATGGAAAACATTGTTTGTTTTCAATTGGCTAAATTAATGCCAAAGTTATTAACAGTACATGCCATCAGCCTTCAACATCTAAATGAGATATTTACTCAGCTAACAAAACAGTTAAACCAGTACAGTTGGCAGAAGTTTGGCACATAAAATATTCTAATCAAAATTATAATCAAATCACACTTTCACTTCTATACTATACAAGGACTTCTGACTATGCTGTAAGAGCAACCCAAGACGTGATTTCTAGTTCCTACCTATCATTTCAAAATTTGTTCAAGGTAACCCCATATTGCTGCATTTCACTATTCCTTTGTGCACTGACCGAACTTGTTATTTCCAGGTTTCACTGAAGTTACTGCTCCACTTAACCAGAAAAATATACCCTTCAAGCGAAACTAAGCTATCATCAAGCCTACCTTGTGATTGCTATAGTATTTTTTGTTTGTTTTTGAATATAAGACAGTACTGATTTAATCAGTAATATGAGTAAAAAATGTTAAGTTTACACAGGTTCCAGGGATGACTGGACAGCTTCAAGAAAGAAACATAAAGGGCAATTACATATAGAAGTAATACTTGTTGCTCAGAATTTGTTGACCTAAAAATTTCTGGAAGCTTGAAGAGCAGCCTCGGTAAGTATCACTACACATTTTTGGTTTTATTTGTCCTTTTCTTTCAACGTGAGGTTGCAGTTAGAGGCAGGGTACTTCGTCAGCCAGCCTTCTGGTCAAACTGAGCATAACTGCTCTCTTAAGGGGCAGGTACTAAAAAGGTTATTTCAAATCAACAACATTAAACTCATTAGCACAAACGGATAATAGGTTTGTTCAGAGAATTAACATTTTGTCCAACCAGTTGATTTATTCATACACATTTTTAGTCACAAAGGTCCATTGATCTGATACAATTCTAAAATGCCTTGATGCTATGCTGAAGAATTGAAGGCAAATGATATAACTTGCTCCCTTGAGAAAACTCTTGTGCATTTCCCTTTTGCTGTGGAATCAATACAGCTATTTAGGCCACGATTCCACGGTTGCTTTAATACTAAGCTGCTGCCAGAAATGGCATCGCACCTTCTTCTGACTTCCCCTGAGCAACTAACTCATTACCTCTCTTGTGCAGCTTCACAATAGCTCCATCAGAAATCAAATTTAAGAGTAACTCAAATAAGAGTCAGTCTAAATGTAAGAGCTGTCTTTCTAGTCACCAACACCTCGTACACATTCCTTTGTGTAAGATTCACATTCTGACCACCCAAGATCAGTATTTTCAGCCACTAATTTAAGAAAGTGGCAAGCAAATAAGGCAGTTTTGAACACTTATTTATATTTAACTACATTGTTTTACATCCCTGCAAATGAAGTTTTAAAACATTTAAGTATAGTTACAGGACAATTGCTAACGAACACTTAGAAATCTAACTACTTGCAGTTACATACAGAAGTAATTTAGAGCTTTGTTTCTGGCATGGCTATTTGTAGGCAGGCTTATCTCTGAAACCCAACAAACAAACAGAGCTACTATCAAACGGAGCTTTTACAACACTTCTAAATTTAAACAAAGGAATATGACAGTTTCCTTTTCTTTTACTTCCTGACATCTGGCTTTTTCCCATTGTTTTCAAAAGCTACCAGTATCCTGCGTTAGGCACACACAAGCAATTGTACGAACTTACCCTGTGAAGAGTCACTGTGTGTTGTTCCCATATAGCTGTTTCTTCCATTGTTGTGCTCTAAGGAGAGAAAAACCCAAAGATCAGATTTCACCGTCACTAGCTGAACTAAACGACTGTGTAACGCCACAAATAGAAACTCACACTCAAAAAGTGACATTAATATTCATATTGAATAGCCACAGAGAAGTAGGGCTGGCGCATTTGTTACACATTTCCTGTCTTTATATGTCACATCTGAACTTCCCGTGCTCCTAGGGAAGGGGGGCAAGGGGAAGAACAGGCAAAGTAGATTTCTAATCGCTATATATTTCATAACTTGAAGTTATAAAGAGCTTTAAAGGGAAGGACTACAAGAAGCATTTGTGATGTAGGCTCTCTCGGTTGCTCGTTAAGTGTACAGTAAATGAAGCCTGTCCAAAGCCCACTTTTAGTTTTTCTACTGAGATCAGCGCATTTATATTCTAACCTATATAACCTTCATGCTTTTGTCAAATGTTCTCCTTTTGCTTGTTCTAACTCTATGCAGATTACCACTAATTCATGACACCCAGCTATAGATTACAGTACCTGTGCTACTGTATTATGCATACAGGTCACATTTAACAGACTCCACAGTTCAGTGCAGGCAAATTTCTTTGGTGAACAGTAGCAGCGCAGAAATAAACAAGGTCCTGTCTAAGGGAGCTAGATTAAACAGTAACATTATGATAATATTTACATACCTGCATTTCTGCTTAAAAGAGCAGAAACTTGCACTACTTACTGTGCCACGACAAGCAAACATTTTGAAAGGGAAGATGGCATAAGGGAGGATAAACTCGGAGAGCCAAAGGCTTGAAAACAGAGGCAGCAGGAAATACCCAGCGAACAGCACGGAGCCCCCTCCTATCCTGCTGCCGCATTTTCCACCTTTCCAGAGGGAGTGCCCAGCATTTTCCTCCATACCCTCCCCTCTCATAAGCAAGCAATCCACTAACACAATCACAACAGGAACATCTCTGCAATATGGCAGTGTTGTTTCTTTGAATGTCTACATTACTCTTAATTTGTTTCAGTTACAGGAACTCGGCCACTACAAGAAGAAGTACTCCTAATTTTTAATCCAGTCCTGTATTACAATAGAGAACGGGGGCAGGAGTGTTTACTCTCACGATCAATACACCTGAAAACTCTATCCAATTTCATCACATCAGAATTTGCAACTAGGTTTAAAAAGCGAGTTCTTCTCACGACTCCAAAAAGCTGTGGGTTTTTTTTCTCCACATTCTGTGCTCTAATTTCAACTGTTTGAGGTACTACTTTACTGCTCATTTCTCTTTCAGGGTTCATTTATCCTGAAAGTGTTGGTGCAACTTAATCGGGATGTATTTCATTCAAACAGCTTTCCCCCCCCTTCCATTGAGTACCAAACATTACCCCTTTGCGTTACAAATTGATTCAACTCTACCCCAGAATTAGATCATTTCCCTCCAGCTTTTTAGAAGTAGACCAAATATATATTAAAACAGTAACAACTTACACACACAAAGCCACCTTTGAAACAAACCAGAACATTTTGTTTGCTAAACGGTTAATGAATACTGATTTTCTTCCCTATTTCTAATGCTCTCATTCTGTCTTAGCTTTGGCAAGAGCTTCTCATCAACAAGTGAAGAATTATCTCTGCAAGTAAACTTCTAAAAGAGAAGCTTTAAGTAGCTCCTGTTCAGAAAACGGGTGCAAGAGAAATCCAGTAAAGGATTGCAGAAGTCACAATTCACATTTTAATTGGAATAGGCTGTCTCATTTCTATCTGCAATTATCAACACAGAAGTTGTCCTGACCGGCGCATTTACTGCGTTTGTCCCACCTCGCCAGGCAGGCACTGCACAGCGGGGGCACCGCCCTGGGGAGACACTCAGCTAACGAGCCCCCAGACTTCAATGGCACCGAGTTCTTGTGCCTCACTGCTGCTTCAAACACACCAACTGGTTCTGGATATGGCAAAGACTGATACAACCCAGTTTAACCAGCTAAGCACCACTCCCACTACATCTGGGAGAACTGGCAATCCCAGAGTCAGAACGGGATAAGATAACAAAAACAGTTAAGCAATGACTAAGAAAAATGGAAATGACCTATGTACCATGCTCCTGAGAGCTGTGAGAAGACTTACTACCTCACAAAAAAACCCTAAGATAAACCCCCAGAAAACCACCCACAAAACTCACCAGCCACCCTGAAGCTGGTCAGGGTGCTCACTGCCTAATCTACTAACTGGAGCTGCCATTTTTAATGCCTTTTTCCTTTCTGCAGAAGCTCAGTCTTTCCACCTTCGCTTTTTCTTCTCCATTTTGTTGCTCACACTATCTCATCTACTCATGTACTGCCATCACCTCCCCTAGATTTTACTAATACATTAATTTCAAATTCACAAGACTTGGAAACATCAAATATCCATTAGTTAGATAGCAAACCAAGTAGTATGTTATTTTCATTCTTTCTGCATGCCCAAACAGTCCAATCAAGAACAGTGAAAACAGTTCAAAGGCAGCCTGAGGTGAGTTCTTGGCTTGGACAAACATTGGTTCCGTGAGTTAGTTTCTCATCTGAAGAACTGCATTCACTCACAACAGCCTGAGCAGTCTGATGAAGACCTGTGAAGGTACTCACCCTGCTAAGCACTGAGAGCTAAGGCAGAAGAACTAACTGGTGCTACCATCAGCTGCAGTCCCTGTTGTGATGCTTCTCTTCCACCACACTCAAAGTGTTCTGTTTTTCAACATTTGAAATTCAGGAATCTTGTAAGGACTTAATTCCGAAGTCTCTAGAAATAGCAAACACTGCTTGTAATTAAGGGGTGGAGGCAGACAGTGTAGCTCTGTAGTGACGGTGCCAGCCCTGCTGACTGCTGGTGCCAAGCTTGGCACCCCAAACAATGGTACCCACCACTGATTGAGGGGAAATGAAAGGGACTCAGAAGGTACTGAGGAACACATACACCCTGACACCCCAGAAACTAGGACTATATGAGAGTCTAATGTTATAGAGACCATTTAAGTATCTTTGAAATTCAAGTAGAAAACTGGCAGCATTTGAACTTTGCAAACTCCAGATACTGTGTCTATATTACCTATGGTTCTCTACGTGTATTAAGAATAAAAATAAAAGAAAGAGAAAGATGGTATTATGACTTCAGTGTCGGAAAAAAGATTTATTTTATGCTTATGCTTTATTAAAATG
Source organism: Numenius arquata (assembly GCF_964106895.1). Classification (NCBI taxonomy): domain Eukaryota; kingdom Metazoa; phylum Chordata; class Aves; order Charadriiformes; family Scolopacidae; genus Numenius; species Numenius arquata. Next base: position 17,034,843 of record NC_133586.1, on the reverse strand, counting down.
AAGAATTTCCTTAAGTTCACGGTAAACACGCTTATACAGCGGAATATTAGTAGCATTCCCAGCTCTGTAGATGGCAAGTGGATGTGTTTCCTGCTTGGGGTGTTTAAGTCATACATGAAGATGCAATTCATCAATATGGAAGTAACGCAACATATTTGCTCAGAACCTTCAAAGTATCAAATCTTGTTCAACTTTTTAATCTTTGAAATTGCCCTGAGATATATCAAAGTAAGCATCTTTCCAGAAAGCTCCTTTTGTGGGCCACAAGGGTCCTTCAAACAACAACAAACAGTTTTTGTTCCCCTTCTCACCACATTTCTTTCCTGCTTCTCAAAGGCTGGGACTTTTTTTTAAAAACGTCTTTTCTCATAGAACTCTGGCCTTCACAAGTGTACCTGGGCACATGTGTACACACATAAGATTGAATTTTCCCGAAGATTAACTCCGTGCTTACGCATCAAGATTTTTCCCTTCAAGCGCCGTGAAGGAAGAACCAAGCCTCGCTGGCTGCCAGCCTGAGCGATGCTGTCAGGTCTGCAAATGGCATTGCTCAGTTTACCTCTGCTGCCATCGGAAGAGCTGCCAGCAGCAGCAGCGCTGGAGCCACCCAGGGGCTTGGAAGGCAGTTCAGGTTCAGGTTTGGAAAGATTCAAACAACAGCCACAGAAATTAGTATCTTATACCTAAAATAATTTAAGGTAAAGTTTCTTGCAGAGTAATATGTACTTCTTTAGACTTCTACACCTGGAGGAAGAGCTCAGACTAAGGCCAAAGCTCCTACATAGTCTTGAAATCAAAGCCAGAAGAGTTTCCCAGTGTTTCTGTGCAAGTCTAGGGGGACTTACAAGAAGAATTATCTTTCTTGTTTTAACTGAACTGATTTTCATAAGAAATTAAGTGTGTCAAGAACAAAAAGTTAAATTTTAAGCAATTGTTTGATCAATTATGATCAAGTTTTGACACCTGAGGTCAAAGGAGCTTTCACTCAACTTATTTCTTAGTAAAATTCAACAGTAATTTCCTATAAACAGTAAGTGTTAGATATCTACTGTTCTACGTTTCCAGACATTTCTCACTAAGGACATTAAGATTATTACATTTTCAGAGAAAACCATGTTTAGGTATCTATAACAGGCAGATTTTCAGATTTTCCTCTGACCAAGCTACTATGGGAAGCAATGAAGGACTTTTAGTACAAACCTGGTTTTGCAGATCAGCATTGACAGTGTCCTGCAGACAATAAAATGAAGTAACTACTTCTGCTACCTCAGGGGGCATATTGTTTCCATTCTCCGCAAAACACAATAGGGAGGAAAGCTATCCCTGGCAGATCCAAGTCCCTGCTCTCACCCTTTCAACCACAGCAAGCAAACGACAAGGAACTGAATGCCCAGATCACATCCTCAGCTGTATAAAGAACACTATCTTTGCTCCAAGCTGGCAGCCTCATGCTGTAGCTTTTGTGTACACCTTACTTCGATAAAATGCTGACATCTAAAAACAGTCCTAATTGTCCTGATAAAAATCATAACAACCTTGAGAAATGGTTTTCCTATACAAGGGATAAAAAAAATTTAAGAGAAAAAAGAACTGGTAAGGGGCTGCATCAAAATGAAATAAGTTTCTATTTAGAGTCAGTCTTTTCAAAGGGACACACCTGACATTCATACCCCTTATTCTATCATGTTGCTGTATTTCTACTTGGCTTCTAAAATGAATTCTTGATTATTCTTGGGAAAGTCCACTTCAGCAGTGGGATGCTGTTAACCTTCAAAGTTTTAAAGGTTAAATGCAGAATCGATACATTTTGATTGCACTTGTGGGAACAAGAATTAAAAGTGCTTATGGTAACAATTCGCATTTCCAACTGTTACCCAACAAACCTGCAGAAATTCTGGTATCGGGGTGGGGGGGATATTTATCATATGCTTAAAAAAAAAGTCAATATCCAAAACAAACAGCTTCCTGAGGAAGTTCAGAGAGGAAAACTGAATCTTCCTCAGCCGGCCCAGGCAAGGGATGAAGGGGTCATTTCCCTGCACGCAGCATCTTTCAGTGCTCAGCCAGAGCAGCATGTTGTTTCCAGCACCGACCAGGAAGACTTCCTACAGACACTCACCTTTGTCCTTGCCTGGTTAAACTACAGCCACCTTGAATTCCAACACATTCCCTCCAATTGTCTTATCGCAAAACCCTTCAGCTGAGTGAAAAAAAAAGTATCGATTTTTTAACAGTTGTTCAGCTGCAATAGGATTCTGTCCTAATTGCACTAATTATCACTGATTTTAAATTAGAGCTTTATCTTACATAGTCTTTATACAACATACGCTATGCACCACATCCACTCTACAGAGTATCCTGGAGACACGGGAGCTGTTTCCGATACCGTAAGGTAAGTGCTGGAGCAAGCGGAGCCAGGGAAGGTGAAGGCAGCAAACTGCGCCCTGCCAAAGCTGGCTGCTCCCACCCACAAGCACGTGTCTCCCTGCGAAGCTCTGCAAGCAGCCTACAGCCTTCTTTGTTCACTTGATCCTCACTCTTTGCAAGGAGGAAAGACTCTTTCCCTGAATGTGCTTTTGTGAAAAGACTCGAGAGATCAGACAGAGCAGCTCAGGGACTGCTGCAGAGACAAACACCACGCACCTGATGCGCTGTCATTATCTCTTTTACACAGCAATGCTAAATGGAGGAGAAAACACCCACTAAAGCATTCTCTTGGCAGATCTGTATAAATAAAAAAAAAAAAAAAAATCTCGTTCATCACTGAAGGTGAGAAGCCAGTCTTTAGTCTCACCTTCTGTCTGAATGTACATCCATGGAAGTGACATCGACCATCTATTTTGGAAACAGAAATACCAGTGTTATTCTCTCAAGGAGATGTACCCAACACCTAAAGTAAAGCAGAACGCAGCACAATTTTTTAAATCCCTCCCCCCCCATTTCACACATTGCATGGGTCCCAAGCTCTAGTCAAGAGTTCCACTCCTGCCAAATACTTGTCTGTATTCAACAGGCCACCTCATGAAAAGTCTGTATTAAGAAAGACACTATTATTAAAGCTGGTCTTCAGATGACAAAGTGCAATCCAAGTTAAAAAAAAAAAAAAGACAACATACAGAATTGTCAACACTGCATGTTAAAAACACTAACAAACAAACAACTTTTGTTTTACTTAGATCCTTAGATCAATCTAGAAGTACAAAGCCTCTCCTACAGTAGTACATACTGACTGCCTGGACAACAGAAATCTTTACATCATGAACAGCAACCTTGAGAAGAAAAACTAGAACTAAACTTATTTTTGTATTTTTTAATAATAACTAGGCTGTTTCACTATTCTACTCAGTTCTCCCTATGCTTCCACAATCACATCCCATTCCACGGGATACTAACTTATTAAACACAATTTCCACTGCTTCCTGCTCTAAAATTGCCAATTTGCTGTATTTTGAACAAGTAGATACTGCATATATCTAAAAGTGTCCCTTCTGCTAGTTTTCCCGGTGAATTTTTGTGCAAGACAGTTTTGCTCAGACAGTTTTGATCTGAGTTCTGGACACTATTCTCCCAAAACTAAAAGAAAAAAGCTCAGTATTTAACTCATCCCATATAATACCCAACTTCTTTTTTAAGCATGACTCACTTTTCCAGAAAGGCCTCTCAAGTCCAAGCCTCACACATCACAGACAGCCCTCTGATCTCCCGGGGTCATAAAATCTTTTTACTGTTGCTACTGCTCAATTCAAAAAATAATAGACTCTCCTTCCAAAAGCAGCCCTGAGCAGTATGCAGAAGTTTGGGGGGGATATTGCATTTCATTGAAATAATTAAATACTGTATTATAGTTCCTGCTAAATCCAAGTATTTATAGAAGTGTCTATGACACAGGCCTAGCGAATACCATTATCCTTGAATGGCCAAAGGCTGGCACTCAGGAAGAAGAGGGCAAAACAAACCAGAATGTAAGACCCAAATGCAGATAAATCTCAAATGATCTTAGGTCAAGTTACTTTAGATGAAGAGTACCACTCAAACACCCTGGTAACAGTATCAGCCAGCAGCTAAGCAAAGCTTACTAGCTTCACCATCCTTAAGGCGTGGGAAAACTGTGCTTTAGAATTTGGGATCCTTGTCTGTTTTGCTTCTTTCCATTTTGCTTTCCAGCTGGCAGTGAAATCACGTAGGATCACAAACTCCGAAGTGCTGGCAAGCAGCGTTTCACTGATTGCTACTCCAGGCCAACACGCTAGCAAAATGGAAAAGTCGCAACAGAACAGAAGAGGAGGCTGAGGGGAGACCTCATCACTCTCTACAACTACTTGAAAGGACACTGTAGAGAGGTTGGTGCTGGTCTCTTCGCACAGGTAATTAATGGCAGAACGAGAGGGAAGGCTTCAAGCTCCAACAGGGTAGGTTTAGACTGAACATTAGGAAAGAATTCTTCACAGAAAGAGTGGTCGGGCATTGGAATGGGCTGCCCAGGGAGGTGGTTGAGTCACCATCCCTGGATGTGTTTAAGAGTCGCTTAGATGTGGTATTGGGGGATATGGTATAGGGGAGAACTTTGCAGAGTAGGGTGGATGGTTGGACTCGATGATCCCAAGGGTCTCTTCCAACCTAGATGATTCTATGATTCTATGATTCTAAAAAGCAAAGTGATAAGCTGTGTTTCTGCCGCCCCCCCCAAGTGATGCTGCCAAAGAAAAGCACAGATAGCTTGCACTTTGCTTTTGGTTTTAAGTCATTTCTCTACCATGCTGACCTAGGTCAGTATTATTAGGACATAAAGATTCCAAAATTAGAGTTTTTAATATGTAATTGAAAGTATTTATCTTCTCCTGAAGACCAGCTTTAGCTCAGACCTGATGTTTTCCCAAATCATGTCCAAACCAAGATTTTCAAGAAAATCAATGTGGTATTTTAATTCTTTAAATCTCAGGATGCAACTTGAAAAGCACTTCTTTTAGCACAAGTAACTGCTTAAGCAGTACACACTGCCCTCCTACCAGCTTCCCTCCTCAAAAATACCCATCTCCCTCCTATTACGCTTGTGCAAGTGTTACACTTCCGTATGTGGTCGTTCCTACCTGTATCGGTTCCCCATCAGTTCACCTCAGCTCCAGGGACAGCAGCTGCCCATGGCACAGTTTGTAAGCCAGCCCTCTTAACATGAAGGCTCAAACTACAGCCTCACATCAAAGCAAAATAAGCTCTGTTGAAGTACACAAGTGAAGCTCATTAAACGTACCCAGTTGTGACCACAGCTTCACAGTAACTGACACAACTTGGAACAGGACACTCCAATCAGATGTTACCTGCTTGGTTGGTTGGTTTGTTTTAAAACCACGGGGTGGTCAAACGGTGGTGCAGGCTCCCCGGGGAGGCTGTGGAATCTCCATCCTTGGAGGTGCTCAAGACTCCACTGGACAAGATCCTGGGAAACCTGCTGTAGCTGACCCTGCTTTGAGCATAGGGCTGGATGAGATGATCTCCAGGGCTCCCTTCTGACCTTGCTGTGTTGCAATTACTCTGTAAACCAGACTTAGTGAGGACTGCCTTGAGCAGAGGGTTGGACTCTCTGGAGTCCCTTCCAGCTTTAATTACTCTGTGATTCTACACAAGTCACATCTCCAGCACATTCCTGAAACCAAATCCAACCACCCAACTGCAGACACAGCCTCCATCCCTGCTGTTATACACAGCTCAGCGTTACTGTTTTATCACTGAGTTAAGAACATGGGAGTTTTCCCAGTTTATTTTTCCTTTGGAGGAGGAGGAGAAGAGCACAGTATCAGTACCACAGAAAAAAATCATACTATATTAATTTTATATAAGAAACCTAAATCAGGCTGATGTACCTGACCATTGCTTTTAAAGTAAAAAAAAAAAAAGCCAAACTGCACACAAGTATAAGATATGGCCACCAAAAAATTACCAACATGAAGTTAGTCATTAGAGCTGCAATCAAAGCATTCAAGCACCTCACTTTAAGCCAGAATACCTCTTACCTTGTTTCTAATCCGTAAAATCATAGCCTAGTTACCAAGCACTGCACCACCTCAATTTTAGATTGTTATACTCAAGATCTGTCAAACGAGAGCCTAAGGATAAGCAACAGCACCCCATGAGAAAGAGCAGGGTTGTTTTTCCCCCAAGATGCCACTCAAAGCTTTCATATATCAATCACACCAAATACACTTTTAAGAGCCTTGCATGACAGTTCAAGTTACAGATGCAGAATTATGGCCTTGCCAACTTCCAGCTTGACAATAAAACAAAAGCGGTTAATTTCTCCTTTAAACATTTGAGAGGTTTTGTTTGTTTGCTTTTGTTTTTTAAAGCCCACACAGCCAAATACATTTTATGGTTACTTTACCAAATTCTTCTGATATTAAGATTCGAATGCAGGTACTCCAAACACACACACGTTGCCTCTTGCCTGGCAAGCAGCTGACAACTACTTTTCTAGCTGCAGAATTCTGTGGGGCTTTTCTTCCTGATATTTTTCCCCTGAATCTCATAATGAAAAAGTGTCCCTTTGTGTAAGAAGATTTTTTTTTCTTTTTATAAGTATAAAATTTCTTCCTCTGAATCTCAACCAACCACTCTTGGTAAGAAATTCTGGTTTAAGTGTCCTTGCCCACCCTGAACAACCACACACACGCAGATGGCATTTCTCCCCACCCTCAATTCGAGTAACTGTCAGTTAAGAAGATTCAATTTTAGCAGTCACAAGGCTGCTAGAGCACCCGCAGAACACATTCCAACTCCAAGCTTCCATTCACTTTACATATTTAAAGGAATTAAGTTAGAAGCCAAGGATACAGAAACACAAGAGTTTAAAGAGGATATGGTGAATAATATTAAATATTACAGCTCTTTAAAAAAAAGGTAACTTCTTTGGTTAGAAAGTTGTTAGTGACTTTTGAATCAATAGTAACAAATGGTTTGGTTAAGAAACCGTGTAACAGGGAACACAACAAGTTTTTGGTTTGTGTTTAAAGTGCAGCACTTGTAAGATGAGAGGGGAAGAAAAAAAAAGTACCAGAAGTCAATGGGAGAGAAGGAATGAGACTGAGCGCAGTGTTGCAATACCCTGCTGGCCAGAGGTGGACAAGAGATTCAGATGGGAAGAGAAGGTAGCACACACTATACCAGTGATTGATGTTAACACATCTGACAGACTTACTCAGCTACTGGCAAGGAAAAAATTCCCAAACTTCATCGGGCAAGTATGGGAAGTGGAAAATGCATCATTTTTCCTCAGCAAAAAGGACTAACCCCATTCTATTAACAATGCCTAGTTTTGTATTACTTCACCATGAAACGGAGTACTTGTTTACCTTTTTTATCCAAAACATGTACTTTGAAGAAGGGGAAGAGGCCTCAGTTTAAGCAGACATAATCTAGCAGCTTTGACACTTTTCTTCACAACAATTGTCACCCAGTCTTTCTATTTATATCCACGAGTTTGCTCCAGGATTTTCTTCCTGAAAAACTTCCTTTCTAAAGCTAACACATTAACTATTAACTAAGCGATGAAGAAAAAAATTAGCATGATACAGTTGTCCTTACACCCAACTACGAAACTGAGTAATATAGCACCAACAGAACTCAAACCCAAGTAATGTTATTGAGTTGAAGATGTAGAATGAAAAAAAGAAACAGTAAGAAATACTAGTCAATACTATCAGTATTTAAATTCTGAACAATATAGTGCAGGAGAAGAGAGGAGACAAGAGTCTTTTCTTTTTCTTATACCAAAGCTGTTACACTGCATCTGGTAGCCCCCAGACCTACAAATGAACTCCCACATACCAAGGAGAATATTCCTACAGCTCATTTAACCACTTAATTTTCATCAGTCCTTTACAGCCTTTTGTTTATCGTCTAGGTAATATAAATTGATTAAGATTATCCACTACTAATATGAAAAATTGAAATGATTGTGAAAGTTCAGTTTCAAAAACGTGGTGGAAAAGTGTGAATGGGGTCTAAGGAAAAGGCTGGACTATTTCAGTAACTGTGTGAACCAACCGAGCTGTGTCCAACAGCGCTGCAGAGGAAAGACGTAGCAGTCCGAGGACTTTAAGCAAACTCTCCCGTTAGAACACATAAAAAGGCACCTTCAGGCTACTGCTTGACAGTACAAAGGGTTAAGCAGCAGCAAAAGCCCAAGCTTAAGGCTACTCTCATCCTCCTGGCAGAGTACCTCCTTTATTTGCAAAGCTACTCTGAACTGAATCAAGGAATCAGTCTGGCATTGCTGAAGCCTTTCTTGAGGTGGAAAAGCAGCAAGCAAAAAGAGAAGCTAACAAAATAAAAATCAGAGTCTTTTTTGGTGCGTTATTAATTGACTACAAATGTAGAAACATCACCCATATAACAACATATATGCAATCTCTTTCATAACCCCAGCTGCTTTAATGGGTAACAATGGCTTATTCACAGCCAGAGTGGGATATTTCTTTTTTTAAAGCTCAACCCTGCCTATACTACTAGATATTTGAAAACTATGGATATTTCTTTTCAGAAGGCAAAAGAAGATTCATTGTTACCAAAGTAAGACTTACAAACATGTTTTATGGAAAATACGTGCATATTTTTCTACCTTCCAACTTACTACCCTTCTCCTTTTTCCAAGTCATCTGCTTCCTTGTCTTCAGGAGCCAGAGCCAGTAACAAGCACAAGAAAAAATAACAGCAGCTCCAGAAGAATCAGCAAGCAAGGAAGAACCAGCAAGACATTTCCACACTTTCCCTTCCCTTAAAAGGAGATGCAGCAGCAACAGGGATGCCCCTGCCACCCAAAACAAGTCAGAAACATCTTCTTACTCCCATCCTAACTCCTCATCCAATGAAACCAGCTCCCCTGGGGAGCCAAGACTGGCCAAGAGACCATAAAAGCAGGCCTGGGACACCACCCAGCTGCCCTGATTACAACTCTCCTTTCAGATTGCCTTGGATTGCCTACTGCCGCAATCCCACCCCTGCCGAAACCTCACCATACCAGGGTTCACAACCTGGCCAATCGGCAGAACCTCTTAAGAAAACCTGAATGCAAATCACCATATATTAGACCTAGGCCAAGAAAAGCAAGACTTTTTTTAAAACAGCACGTTCTGGTTTTTTGGGGGTTTGGATTCTGTCTTCTGCAGCCTGCGTCCCTGTCCCCACTCCAAATAACTAAGAACCCCCACAAACCCCAGCCTGCAGAACCGCCCCAGCCATTTCTCACTCACTGAGTCAGGAGACAACACCCAGCCTCCTGCCCTTCCCAAGCCAGGGCAGAAGAGACATTGGCTACAGTCACTAGAACAAAATGACAGGGTAATTACCGGACAAGAGGCTTTACACAGGCTTCAAATTAAACTCTGTAGGTATTCAGATTTACATAACCATCGTGCCTGTTCCCAACCCACCCTACAGACGTACAGCTAGGATTTTTTTCTTTCCTGTTTGCACATCAAAGCAGGGGCAGGGACAAGGGAATTAAGTACCACGCTGAAGAGCATTAGTTGTTGAGCAGATCAGAACTTCTGAGCAGCGTGATGCCTTCATGCGTGCAGAGCAAAACAGCGTGCTTCCAAACCAATGAAACGCTCCCTTCTCATGAAGAGCCACTCGGCAGATTTTCAATTATTCTGACCATTGTAGGTGAAGTAACACTGGATTTTACATAAAACTCAGCATGCAAATTTAGAAAGCTTCATAAGTAAGGAATTACCAAAAATGACAATCTTTCAGATCAAATAGCTTCAAGGCCTTTCTTCTGCAGTTAAAACTTCACCTTCTACTTCCCCATTGAGCATTTAAGGTGACCAAAAAAAGGCCGAAGTATAACTAAAAGCCCACTTCCAAAGGAAAAAAAGTCACAGCCAGAAAGCCCAAGTTTAACCTTAAAAATGGTGACAAAGCTACTTTTGTATTTACATCAGCAATTAAAAATAAACTCATTTAAGCGGAACAAACTGCCTCACCAGCAGCTTTAACCACATGGCACTAACTTCTCTTCCCACAAATTCAAATATATCAAGGATACAGGACTATATTCTTGACCAAAGCTGCATCATGTCCGTTCATCACCACTCTGGAATGCACATTCCCAAACAGGCGAGAAAACTATGCGGGCAGAAATGACCAGGGCTATTTTAAAATATGCATTGTGCTTCCACCAGAACTGCATCTTCTAACTATCTGGAACCATATTTAAAAACCAGAGACTTTGCAAACCCAAAGCCCTTAAACAAGGGCAAACTTCTCCCTTTTTGAAAGTTGTTCCAACTGTAATTTAACCTAAAAACTGCAAGAGTCAAAACCATAACCTGACATTCCAGTTTGCAAACTGAAAGTTCACTCAGGTTTATACAACCTTTACCTCACCCTTTTATTACTCCAGCACTCCTTGCGGTACAGAAAGCAGCTCCACTGAACTTCTACAACCTGAATGTAACACATTTAAGAAAATAACAGAAGATTACAGACCAGGGGAAACAACTAGCGTAGAACTTTAAGTCTTTACCATCTGTTTTGTCTCTTTAAGCTTCACATTCCAAAGCAAGTTAAGGCTTCAGTTGACAAAAGGGAACAAATTCACCTAAAGAGTGACAAAGTTCAGAAGAAGCAAGGAAGAAAGATAACAGAAGTCCCACTTGGCTGCATTTTCCCCCTCTGCATACATTGGTTCACATCGCTGCATATTAGCACCAATCCATTCCACAAAACAAACAAACAAAGTAATCAACAGCAGAAGTGCTTCCACACTCTTGTCCTACTCAAGCCAGCGCCTTGACTCTTGAGGGGGAAGGTGCTCCTCAAACATAATGCCATTTGATTTCACAGCTAAACTTAAGGTCTTTCAAGAGCAGAACTTAACTCCATTTTTGGTTTTGGTACCACACTCTTGCCCTTGGATGTTCCTCACCAGCAGCAGCCCAAACAGCAGATATGTTATTGGCATCCGCAAGTCAAGGACCCAAAAGGTTGTTTTTGTGACACCACATGGTCTTTTCTGGGCCTTGAATAAATCAGCAATGTAGTTTTAGGATTGCTGCATGACTTTTTTTTTTTTTTAAAAGGACTTTAAATTGTTATAAGCCAATACAGAAAAAATGTACTTAAAAACTCTTTTCCCATTCCACTGCTTAACATCTTGCAAACTAAGGACATACTTTAGCTGCCCAATCCTCACAAATACACCATAACTGAACACATTAAGGTTCCATGAGCACACACCAACTATCAGCTTGCATGTATATATCATCGCACTGGCACCATTTCTCCTTGGCAGTGCACTGTCAACTCAGGAGTCAGTGCTCCCAAGCCATATTTACTCTCAAACGATCAAAGACAACATATGCGTTATCATACCAATAGTGAAGATTATTGATGTATATACTTGCAAAGCATCAGGTACAGGATAGCTTAGTGTCATTTCAAATAATCTACAGTCCCACATACCTACATAGCACACATCATTACATCAGTGTAATTAAATACAAACTTTAGTATTACTTTGAAATAATTTTCAAAAGCAAAGATTTACTTACGTTTTCTTTAGTTTTAGGATACAACACAACCACATTTTCAAGGTTTTTTTTTTTTTCTACTGCTACAAGAGCTGGGTACACGCTTTTTCCAAGATGAAATCTGAGCTTCTCATTGTAAGCAAGTGATAAGCATCGAAACACACACAATTGTAGTACCTGAAGTTTGCACTTGGAAGTCAACCTAAACAAGTCTGATAGAACGCTACAGCTGACTGAATTACAAAGCATTTTTGCATTTTAGTGGTCTCGCTTTACATTTGTTCCATAACATATTTAAGGAGCTCTTCACCCCCCCATTGGTCTACTCCAGCACAAGTTAAAAATAAATGGCTTATGCTAAATGTTCATCAGTCCAAGAAAAAGCATCCAACGTAACCAAAAGTGAAGCTTACTTAATAATGACTATTAAGTTACCTTCGTAGACTCGTTTTCAAAATTGAGAAGAGGAAGAAGAAAGTTTGCACACCCTACAAGCACTCACCAGAAAAAAAAAGTTACTGAGGAATTAAAGAAAGCAACAAATAAAACCCAGTAAAGCACAGGCAGCAGTTTGACAGCCATCAAGAATGCCTGACAAGGAAAATCTAGACGTACCAGCACTGTAAGTAACACTGCAAGCTTTCTGTTGGCAGGTTGAGTAGCAAGAGACTGTCATGGCATTTTTAGGAGAATTGTCATTACAGCTGAACTCCTGGTGGTCTCCCTAGCTGTACAGGCCTGAAGAGCTACCTCCATTCTCAGCCTATGAAGCTATCAGCTTAAGTACCTAATACAGAGACACATCAGTGAAATTATTTTCTATAGCAGTGTGATACCTTTTATTAACACGCAAACAAAAAGAAAAAATTACATTCAAGTATGTTGTTCTGACTTCACACAGATAACACACCAAGTGAAGAATCCCAAACTAATCACTACATAACATGTCCATAAAATAATAGTGGATGCCACGGCTTCCACTCAACTCTGAAATGAGAATCAACTATACAACAAATAACATAAGCAGAGACACTACATGCTTAGGAGACAGACTTATGAGAAGCTGCTCTTTCTCCCTAGGTAATCATCATTTCATAAAGAATAACCCTTGATTGCTAGCCAAGCTACGGTGAAGATGATGACAAGCACGTAGAGTATTTCAGAATAGGAACTCTGAAAACAAAGACTAAAAATAAAAGTCTATACATAACACTCAGACATGCTACCCATCAAACCCACCTCTTAGCAAGTATTTCCCATCTGTGCTTAATGGGCAGATGTCTTTTTCATTTACTCAGCACATTTTTTGAAATGAAAAAGCATGAATGACATTCTAGCTGTTTATCCAACCAGCTGGAGAAGAAACTGGATAAGCTCTTGGTTAACAGCTGAAATGCCTGTATAATTTTGGCCAATGACCTGTTCATCGCAGGTAACAGCTACAGTTCATTTAGCTGCTGCCCCCAAAAAAACAAACAAGTTACACATCAACAAGAAACAAATGCTGGGGATGGTGAGCGGAGAAGGAAACAATTGAATCACCTACAAACCTGCACAATCAGCTAGCCTTTTTTTTTTTTTTTTTTAAAGGAACATCTTTCCTAAATGAGTAAGAAACCTCAAGAGTTCAGCCTCAGTACACCCATCGAATCTGTTTGATGAGTCAGTTCAATGGAAAATACTATCAGGAAGCCACGGTTTGTAGGGAAACCATTTAGTTCAGAGTATTCTTTGGAAAAATTCCTGAAGACTGAATAGGTGAGGATAAAAAAAAAATGGAATGAAGAAGCTGATCAGAAAGAAGAGATGAGAAATGAAACAGTACTTCCAGCAAAGTTATCCTACAGTCTTTTTTCGATAAAACCAGAATTGAACAGCAAAAGAAAACTGACTGTAAAAGAGTGCTTTCAAAGCTTGATTGATTTAGTATTTGTACCTTCATAGTCATGCAAGTTCTAATAATTTATAAGAGAAAATTAAGTGCAGTGACAATATCTAAATTTGTACTTCTTGTATCAATGTATTGATTTAGTTGCATCTTTTCCACTAATTTTTGTAGGTTCACCTTCAGAAGTCATTCTTTTTGAAATTTAATACTCTAAAAGATAGTGTAATGTTCTCAACAGGTGTAGTAATGCATCTTTTTTGCCTCCCTGTGTCATTTAAATTGATCCAGATTAACAAATGTTGAACTGAGCCACAGAAAATATTTTTCCTCTATGAAATTAAAGGTGCAACTACAAAAAGATAATTTGAGTATATGCAAAGAAGAAACTTTCTTGCCCTACCAATCACTACAAAGAGTGCAGACTTTTTTTTACCCAGAAGAGTAGGAAAATACTCTCTATGGAATTACACTGTTCAGTTAGTTTCCTGTTATAAATGCATTACTCATTCTGGTCTCTTCACTCCCTTGCTATAACGGGAAAAATATATTGGATTCTTTTAGAACTTGAAATTTACATTTTAGTGCACTGTTACTGTATATTATTTAGCCAAATAGCAGAAGCAGTTCTATACACACCAGCTGCTTATGCCTGAATGTGCACTACTGCTTCAAAAGATTTTAGGTACAGGTTGTGCCTATTTTGCAGTTACGGGAAATTAAATAAACACTGGTGAACACCTGTAGTCACAGTCCCCCCAAACAAGGGGACAATGATGCCATGCTGCCAACAGAAGCTTGGTCTTAGAAGTATATAAAACTTCATATATGATACATATGCAGTATCAATCAAGTGCTGCTACTTTGTTTTCCACCTCTCAGCAGAACAGAACACAGATGCTTAGTTTTTGAACCAAACACATTGAACCCAGGCTTAGAATCTGAGGTACAAGTAACCAAGCTATTACAGGTTATAGAATATATAAATACAATTTAACCTTTGGCTCTGGGGAACATGAATTTGTAAACTTTGCCCTTCACAGGTAATGGGCTATTACACTTCTTATTGTACAGGCTTACTTGGATTAGACACCCACATCCCGTGCCTTATTTTCAGTGAGAACGTGGATTCTCTGTGTCTTGGGAAAGCAAAAAACAGTTTATCCTTGTAACATTCTAGTTAGGCAACGAAATTAAAGATTTTACACTTTTGAACTTATTTTCCTCTTCCTATGATCCTTGTAAGTCAGGTACTACCTGATCTAATAACTATTAATGAAATTAAAGTAAATATAAAAAATCAAGTCAGTTTAATTTTTATTCATATTCTAGTCCTGTTTCTAATACAGAAGGTACTGCCATTACAGTTACTGTGTATGATGCCCATTAAGCATCACATACTCAAAAGAAACATTTACTTGTCAGCTTCTTCCTATTCTTTGCACCTACTCAAGACAAGACATTAGATCTCAAACTTCTGTACAACAGATGCTCCATTTCAGAGAAATACTTTCCACTGTATTGGTCATCATCAAGAAAGGCCCATTGTTTTTTAATCCCTTCCCTCCCCTGCTTTGCCTAGTCTCACATACTCTTTCTCCCCCTAATCCACCCCCTCTTTCAAGCCCCCGCATCAACCTCTCAAGGCTGCTTGTTTGCAGCGGCTCTGAATAAACTGCACAAACCCAATTCCTAACACACACACGACTATTTTTGAAGTGAAAATTAACAAAATACAATTTAAATGGAAACAAGTCAACAATTGGGCCCAGATAAGAGCTGTGCGTGCAGTCAGCAGGGGAGAAGTGTTGTTATAGAAAAGGGGGGGCCTAAAAGCATGGCCTGAGCGCCAGCTTTGTTCGCAGTCAGTAGCCTAAGTGCCTATCAGTCAGCAAAAGCATTTTTAAAACAGCTGCATCAAAGCTTTCTGCAAGTTAGTCAGCATGTGACAGGCCAGCACATTACAGCAGTGCCACAGCAATCTCTGCATAATAGGAGTGCTCAGAGTGACCTGAAAGGTCAGTGTTTTCAGGCATTCCAGTAATCTGTAAATTGCCTTGGCTTATCGCTTGGAAGCAACATAATTACATTGCTTGAAGGGCTAGGACAGCAACGACAGATTTTAGGTATTATGTTTTGGTCAGCTACATACTAACCTCTACACTGTAAGTATATCCAGGAAATATGGACTAACATACAAATAAGAAGTAATAGAACATTAAAACATGCACAGGTCTGCTTTTCTGATAGAGAGAAAACTATTTACTGAGTTTTGTAACACTGTCTATAGTATTTTATTAAGTATAAATATCTTTGAGGGGTTTTTATTTCTCTAACAAGTGTTCCAAAATGTTTAAAGTTATTTTCTATAAAACTAATTTTTAAATGCAGAAAGACTAAAACTACTGAATAAATTAAAAGGTACTGTTCCAGAAGTTAAGAGGTAGAGCAAGCCATATCTAGTTTCAAGTGTTCCGTTCCATTTGAGAAATAGTACTTTCTGTAAGAGAAGTGATTACAGAAGAAGCTATAAACCTCCCAAGCAATTTACTCATAGCAAAGTAAGGCCAGTCATTGACTGTATTCAAAGATTGTTCTAGAAATAGAAAATAAAAATTGAATCCCGCAGTCTACCTACCTCACAAGATTAAAAACTTAGTATTCAGGTGCAAACAGCCTAATCAGGAACGTAATAAATTCAAACTATTTCAACTGGCTCTTTGACTCCCTCAAAGAGTGTGCTTCCCTCCCATCCCACATGCAGCTGCAGCACCCGGAGCAGTTACCTGGACCTGCAGCTCACCACCCAGCTCACCTCGCCCTGGTCTGCTTCCTCCACCACCATTCCAATTTCTACTACTTAACTCTACATGACTTCAAGCATTCTCCAGTCACACAGAAGGGACTCAAAACAAGGACAAGTACAAAGAACATCATAAAAATTCTCAATTTTAATTCAATTCTAGAGAAGGAGGGAAAAGGCCCATACAACATTTCTCTGACTACTTGCTTTTGTTTAAAGTATTTTTAATATCAGTAACTACTTAGGGCATGTTTGATTTTTTTTTTTTTTTTAAAAGAGAGCTAGTCAATGTAATCAGAAGTTCAGGCTAGCAAAATGCATGCTGCAGAAATATCACCTTCAACTTTAAAAAGGCATCTTCTGCCTGTTTGCATTTTAAACTGAGATGCCAGCACAATTTGAAGTACAGGACAAATCTCACATTGTTGTCAACCAAACTAAGTTTACTGCCAAAGTTTGTAGTCCTAGCCTTATCAATAATCCAACTGACTTAAGAGGTATTCTCATAATGCTGGGAAAAAAAAAAAAAAAGAACAGAGCAACACCACTGGTCGTCGTGCAGGAGCAACAATCTCCGCAACTCTCAGCCACTGGCTTCTTACTGCTCTTTACACATCTTCCCAAGAGAGGCATTCACTGATTGCAGATAAACACAAGTAAGATTAACTTCTAAGTTAGCATCAGTTTATTTCACGTGAATCATCTCTGATCTTATGTACCCTCAAAGGCAAAGAGAGTTCTTCAAAACTAAAACATATACTTAATGTATATTCCAACTTCCGACCCCAAAATTCCTCTTAACAGACAGCTATGAAATTACACTAAAGTCACAACATTTCATTTGCAACAAGGCATGTATTGATTACATAATCTGGTATTTCAGATGGGAAATTTAACTGGAAAAAACCTCACTTGATAAAGAACGGGCCAGGTTCCTGGGAATAGTGCACTGTCTGAGAGATGTTTCTTGGAATACTGACTCCCTTCTCCCAAGGGGAAATGCAGCTTGCATCAGCAAGACAGCCATTCCCTAACCGCTTATTCTCTTCTGGGGTGGAGGGAAATGACATTCGCTTTATATCCAGTTTGAAACTCTTCTCAGCATGCAACAGCCCCCACCCCAGCTCCTCCCCAGCATCAGAAGGGC
Organism: Numenius arquata; assembly: GCF_964106895.1. Classification (NCBI taxonomy): domain Eukaryota; kingdom Metazoa; phylum Chordata; class Aves; order Charadriiformes; family Scolopacidae; genus Numenius; species Numenius arquata. The sequence goes on along the minus strand of NC_133586.1, from coordinate 17,017,480 downwards.
AGAAACATTTGAGGACACTGACAAATAAGGACAAAGAAAAATCACGTTCTTAACATTAAAAATACTGCCAGCACACACAAAGCGTTTGCACCTTTAGACCGCTGAGGTGGTGTTTCCTCGCAGCTGGATGAGAAAGGCATATTGCAAAAGTGAGTAATTCTGAACTACCCCCCTTCCTTAAACAGACTGTTTTAGCTGGAGAAGGGGTGGACTTTCCTTAAGCCAGAACATGTAACTTATAAGAACGGTTTTCCATTTCACAGGAACTGTTACTATATTCTAAACTAATTCAAACAATCACTTTTTGTACAACAGGGAGTACTTAGGTCAGCATCTCCTCTCCCTGAAAATAGCACAGTATTCTCAGAAAGGTGAGCTCTCTTTCTTTATTCCATTCGTAATTCAGGCCCTATCTACACGAACAGTTAAGCCACTAAGATCAAAGACTTTCAGACCATGCTTGCCTGGTTGGCTATCTACACAAGACTTACAAAAAGTGTAGATATGCATTCAAGAGGATGTAGCTTGCCCAATTATCCTCATACTCAAGATTCTGCCCTTTCCCAGTTATCTGGGAGTATGTTCCGCTAAATACTGTAACTGAAGAGTAATGCCCAAATTAGTGTGTGAGATGACTCCATTAATTCCAAATGCAGTACAAGAAAGGATAAGCAGTACGTACATTTCAGCATGTTTTGTTTGGAGCTTCTGATTATTTCTCACCCGAAGTTCGCATTCTTACAGGTTTTAAAATACTTCCAGCTTGCTATGGAAGGTCTTATTATCTAGAATTTCTGTAGAGCATCTGAGTGTCCTTCAACGTGCCTTTATTTGCTTTAGCATTTAAAATAGCTTTTATGATTTCCTTTTCTTCTCCCCACTGCCTTCAGCTCTCTTACACAAAGCAGAAATAAGCAAAAGAGCTCACATGACAGCTACAAGAAACAATACTCCTGCAACTCAGGCAAAACGTCTACATTTTTATTACGGCTCATTCAGAGGTTAGATCTGATACTATAATCTTCGTCTTTTTAATAGTAATCTTTAAATACAACCATGCAGTTAGTCTTGATGAGACAATCCTGTGAGTAAGGCTTAGTCATACAACCCAAGGTTTCACAATAATTACATGGAGAGTCCAGACATCTCAGCTTTTGTGCTAAGGTTTTTGTTTCTTTGCTGGGGAGTGCAGAGGCAAGAAAGAAGAGGAAGAATAGATAGCTGACTCAGGATTAGAAACTGTCTGCTTGCCTTTGGCTCCCTCTTTCCTTTCATTCTCTCCTCCCTCAAGTATCACCTAGTATTTTCCTCCCTAACTGTTTTTCTTCTGTAGTTCCTTTCCTCCCATCATAGCTCTGACTTTTGGCTTAGCCAACAGAAGCTTGCACAAAAATCCAGGAAAGGTAGGAAAATACAATTTAAACCAAAGACAGATTTTGGGCCTCCCCTTGGTAAAAGCTCGTTTGAGAAATCAGATGCTCAGGAGACTACGGAATTCAAACAACTCAAAGTACTGCACAGACCTAGATTCTAGCTTCCCGCCCTCTGAATTCTCGAGAGACAATACTCTCTGGCAGCAGCCTGGAACATGCCTGCTATTTATTCATTTCTGAATCCTCCTTGCTTGTAAAGACCAACCTCATTGGATACGCTCTTGGCACCTCCATGAAGGAGAACACACTGATGCTAACATTTTCAGTTTCAGAGACGTGTAAGAAATATTGAGTGGCAAAGACAGTATTCCACTGAGACACATAATATCAGAAGAACTGGGGCTGGAGGGACGGGATGGACAACAACAACTTTGTGGTGATAACAGTGCCTCTGCCATTCACTTCAGAAGGTAACCGTGCATAGGTTTATATTGCCTTTACAAAAGATTTGCAGATTTGCTGCTGACTGCCACATAAACAAAACTTAAAATTCTGATAAAGCTAGTGGTACACGGTTAAGAAGCTTTGTAACTCCCCCAAGACGATGCCATTTCATGGCCCACTTACCACCTTACAGATAAGCAAGACTTATTTTTCAGTGTAACTGGTACTACTGTATCTCAGAAGTGTAAAATACAGGAATCTGGAGCTGCAAGATGAATATAAATAAATATTCAGTTACATACTAACAGGGTATTCAAGTGACTTTACTGATAGATCCCCTAATTTGAAATCCGGCAGTTTCCTGGGCAGCTCTAGGGAGCATTTACCATCTACTTACCAACAATAAACAAACGACAATAAACTATGTGAGCAAGACTGTAAAAAATAAGCCCGTGTACTACAGAGTGCTTCTACAGCACTGTGTATGATTCAGATGAAACATGTTCTTGGTTGAAGCCATTAATATGCTTTTTATAAACTGTAGACCTTTCTTGTATTCCCTAGCTAAAGGCTCCCTGTTTTAGGAGCATTAATCCAGTCTATATTATCCATAGGGGGCAAAACCCAAACAAAATGCAAGTCCATTTAGTTCTCTCATACAAGATTACCCTCCAGGAATTTCCATTCCTACATAGCTGGGTTATTAACAGAGGGATTTATCCTGTATGTGATGGCCCATCACTTTCCACAACTTAATTTCAATTTCGCAGGAAACACAAGTTCTTTTGTCAGAAAGCCATGCCTCCAAGAGGCTTTAATATCCTAATACCCATTGGAAATACTATTTCAGCGAGTCCAGGTTTACAGGAAAAGTCAGTACCTTTTTCACCAAACACTACCCTTGAAACTACTTCACATGGAGGCATTCACAGGCAAAGGAGTATTTTTCCAAATAACATGTAGGAACAACGCTGGGTTGAGTGAGATTAAGTTTTGAAACAAGCATCCTGTGCTGAGAGGGTTAACGCAATCTGGCCTTCTCCCAGATTTTATTGTGGGGAAGCCAGCCATCTAAAATGAACATGAATTACAGATTTATTATGAGCCTTGGAATTTGTTCAGATAATGCTTGGCATACTTAGCACCAGGTACTATCCTGATCCCATATTAGTTACAACTGACAAATTATTTGATACCACATTGTCAAGGAGCACCTTTTAAAGTTACTTCTCGTAGAGTTTTACAGTTACAGTAATTCCAGTTGTTACTTTCTATTAGAAACAATGAATCTTTAGATGGCATAATTCAATACTACTATATTTCCAATGAAGCTGAAAGCAACTGTGTAAACATTCCCCCCCCCCCTTTTTTAAAATTTATTAAGACTTTTAGATTTCTTTTTAAATATCACTTTGTAGCAATGTGTCAGGTCAGTCCTTTTGCAGACTTATGTCACCACTGCTGGTAATTTAAGTAATACAAAACCCAACATCATTGTTCAAATTTCACAATCTGTCCTGTTTGATTATGTTACTGCTCCTAGTTATAATTTAAGGTTATTACCTCCTTTCACTTAACTCCACTTAAAAAACTTAACAGTGTCTCTTCAGCCACAAGTTACTTCTTCATAATCTTTGTAGTATCCAACTTCATAACGAATATAACCACGTCGTTAACGCTGTAGCAATAGCGACACTGCTGCAGCAGCTGTGGACTGAAGAAAGATAATCAACAAGGTTTGGAGGAAAGGGCCAGGGATAGCTCTTCACAAAGAGTTTGTGCGGCTGAAAGGACACGTCCAAACGCTTGACCGTATGCTCCAAAGTGTCTTTTAGACTTGTTAATACAATATATCTTTCTCTACTTACCTTGCTTATTCTATGTCTCATCTGGATACATCATAAGAAACAGTCACCAGCCTAGAGTGTCAATAGCTGAAACGGGGCCATTTAGTATTTACAAGAAAAATTTAAAGCCACATACGTAAATGGGGGCCATCTGCTACAAGGATTGCTGACCCAGTGGGGCAGAGTGGAAGACGCTGTTACTGGACCCCATTCAAACTGGGCAAGAACAGCCTACACAATCCCAAAGGATCATGAGTTGAAAACTAATTACTGCCTGGTTTAGGAGGGCTGGCGAGAATTTTTTCTAATGAAGTTCCTAAGAAAGAACACAAATGTAAAAGGTAGTGGCGAGGAAGACAGAAGGCTGCTCTTCAGTGCAGCACTTACTGGGAAAAAGCTTGGAACTACAAATCAAAGAAACTGCCTACTTCTGCTCCATTTCTATTTTTAGTGTATCAGTACTTGGCCTTTGTGGGGGTGGGGAGACAAAAAGACTGTCAGAGCGGTACCAAGTTCTGTTACTGCTTCCTCTGCTATGGAAAACTAACAAAACACCTCATGATGAGTTACACAGGCTAAAAAGGGTCATAGTCTGCTTGCCCACTTCTCATAAGAAAATGAACCTCCCCAATGCAACACTCCCTGCTGCTGTCATCTTACTGAATTTAGGCTGCCCTCCCCCACCACAAAAGGGTAGAACATCTGTTTATAATGGATTAGGAAAGAAGAATCCTATTAGAGATTGACCAAATACCCTTGAGGAAAAAAAATACTATTTTAACATAAAGCCAATATTTAAATTTTTAGCACCTACAAGATAATTAATTTTTCCAAGTGTCTAAATAAAATCTGATGTGCAAACGCAGGAACCGACTCTAGAGAGCTCCTGAACATCCAGCAGAGTTGAGAGTAGCAAATGTGAGCAAAATGCCCAGTCCTGCACACACTGGGGCCGTTCTCCAAGCCTGCAGCAGCCCATCCATGTGGCTTAAACAGCCCACAGGGCTTCTGGCTTAAGAAGTTACCTAAGGATACACTACAGCAGGAAAATCCCATGGATAACCAAGCAGGCACCATTGACCCTGGACAAGCCACCACACCTGTGGCCTCAGCAGCGCTCATTACTCCACAGGATCCAAGGGACCACTTGCTGGACCTTACAGCATTCAGATGAACACCTTCCTCCATTTTCTCAGATCCTTCACCGTAGCACGTCACAGCCCCTTGAAACAAGGGCACCCCTACGATTTATGAGCGTAGAGCGCATATTTAAATAATCTGTCCCTAAAATAGCATAATTATAAGACAAGACAATGTTTTCATTTCAGGACTTTTTGGACTCAGCATAAATACACTGCACAGAATCATGGAATTCATTTTAAGACTTCCCTACGGCTGTTTGCTTAATCAGTACATTCAGTGAAGAAGTCATTAGCAATGTATTTGCCTGAGAAAACACTGAGCATAGTTTGATATTAATTTTGGTTGCATTTATACTACGATAACCAGGAAAAATTCAGGGGATATAAGTGACCAATGTCTTTCTTAACCAGAGGGTAGTTTGCTGTACAGATTACATAACTTCAGACATCCTATAAACTTAACAATAAGCATTTGCTTCAAATACCATCCCTTAACTCAAGCAGATACTTATGATCTCACACAGCATTAACAAGCCAAACATTGGGACTACTAATTTTGACACGGACACGCATATGGCTTTACTCTCCCTACAGTGCAACTGTAATCTGATTTCCCCCTAGCCCCCAGTATACAGAGACATCAGCATCCTCTCGTTATAGAGGACAGGAGAAGAAAACAGGAGAGGATGCTGTTGCCCACTCACACTTATTGGCATGGCCTGTGACAAACTGGGTGAACAGCGGGGTCCTCAGTCCTCACCTACCTCCACCCCACCCACCCTGTATCTGCACTCACTTGGATGAGTGCTTTGACCCAAGACAGACCGTATTTTTTCATAGCATTTCAACTCACAAAACCAAACTGTTTAGCACAATTCACAGCTTGAATAGGTCAGTAGTTACAGTTGTTTTCAACTCAGTATCTTACACTGAGGTCTTGTTATCAAGTACTTTCATAAGTACTCACACCAGAAAGTTTTGACCACGATGGTACACTGCAGTGTCAACACTGACATATGCTCCAGCTTAAAGACCACCCTTGACTTAAAGCACCAATTCAAAATACCATGTTTTGAACCTTTTTTAGGCAGAAGCCCAATATCTAGTCTCATAATATATTAGTAGTACAATGTGCACCTTAAAATACCTATGAGGTACAATAACCCATTTCTAGATGTTTTCCTTGAAACAAAGATTAGCTAGCTGGCTACTGATAAGGTCCTAGCGATTTTCCACTCTATAAAGGTGGAACCAGTTCCCAGGCACAGTCATACTGCAAGCTCTGTTTACATTACAGTAATCTTTGTGCTGCATGTTGAACCAGAAGCAAACTCCAGAACATACTTCATAATGATCTACAGAGTGTGGAGCTCATGGCTCTTCTCACATCATTACAACATAATTCATACTGAAAAGTGTACCTAAACTATCATGTGGCAGCTGAAGTTGCCTATAGTCATAACTCTAACAGTCAAAGAATGTAAGAAAATCCAAACCCAAAGTGTAAGTTACATAGGAAATACTTCTTTCAACGTTTTGTTTTCAGAGAAGAAATTACCTAATGTTTAAATACAACTTATGGGAACACTATCAAAATTAAATGCAGTCATTTTACAAGATCTTTTTTCCAAGTAGAAGGTTATGATGTTAAATGAAATCCTCAGCTTATTTCCATATTTGGTGTTACTTCCTTATATGCATTTTCTATGTATTTATTTCTTCTTCTGTTATAGTTGAAGAATCTCATCAACAATCAGAGAATTGATCTAGCATTACAGTGTTATTATAGACTTAAATGAGAACAACAAAATATTGTTCCAAACTTAGCTATCTCATCGATTACAGCAAATTAAAAAACACTTTATGAACTTGCACATATATCCTCTACAGGAAACAAATACACTGGTGTCTCTAAGTCAGATCTGGGGTAGAACGCTAACCTACATTTATGAAAACTGCAGGTCATTCCCTCTAGCAGAGGAAACCAAAGAGTCCCTACAATCATCGAGTGTTGAACCGTTAACGTGATCAAGTTCGCAACTTCTGACTGAAGTGGTAGATAACAGATATGTGCCTGGAGCCAGACAGACAGTTAGAACAACCAAAATCCAATTAATTATAGGACTGAGGTGAAAGACTGGGAAATGCTCTTTATGTACATATGTAAAACTAGAAGAAAGTCTCAAGAACTCAGGTTCAGCCTTTGAAAAGGCTCAAGGATTCAAGAAGTCTTGTCCCCACACTTACTACTTAAAAGCATTTGTATTTTTTTGACCAATGTGGCCTACATTTGAACCCTCAGCTTAAAGGTGGAAAGCTTTACATCTCATTACTAATACCCTGAGACAGTCATTCCCACAGCATCCATTAGTATTGTTCAAAAAGACATCAGGAGAGATTAGGCCCCCTACATCCTGCAATCACAGCCACCACTAGATTAGACTGCAAGATCTCATTTCTCTCACCGTTTTCTATTGTACACTACCAACAGCTACAGCGAGCATTTAAAACCTTAATAAAAACACATTCCTTTACAGCATAGCAGGGAAAAAGTTAAGTAACCACAACAGAAGGGCAGTGGAAGCTAGCATAAAGACTGCTGATAACAGGGCATAACACAATCAATCATACCAGCCAAGATTCCCACGTGTACAAGTAAGAATTATTCAGCTCATCAAAAAAAATTTTTTTTTTTAGTTCTCTTCTGGTCAAGTGTGCCAGGACAAAGGCGGACACGGACACAAGGCCCACAAGGCTAAAAAATTGTTAAGTAACTATGACGAGAAAACCATTCACAGAGGGGTTTTTTAATGCATTACAACCCCAAAAATGAGAAACCAGATACCACATCTGAAGGGGTGACTGAAGGAAACAAGATCTGAAACCTGAACACAGAAGTCCTCCAATATTCTAGTATTTCTGAAATATTTATAATCCCCTCAACTACAACTATTAAAACCATATGAACAGTAGCCCAGGAACTAACGGCTGAAGTAGAAATAACACTACCCATCTACTGAAAGCATTTCTGTTTTGACAAGGAAATTCATACAAATGGTAAGCATAAGATTCCAGGCTCTAAAGACACTTCTGTGATCAAGATCAAAAAGGTAAGAAATAACTTCGATAAAGGGCTATCCCAGACTGTAAGAATTTACACTGGAAAAGTTACAGGACTTATAAATTATTTTATTTTTCCTGAGACAGACACATACTATTTCAAATACATGATTTTTTACAAAATCTGAGAGTATACCAGTGAAGAGTTAAACCTGACGGAGACTGTATTTTGCAACATTCTTAAATTAACATGCCTTTCAGTATAATTAGTTCAGCCGGTATTGTATATGTGCTCAAAAGGCCAATTTGATACGACCATCATCTGGAAGAAGTTTCAAGTAACTGCTATGGTAAGATACAACTTTCAATTTTACACCAGTCTATATGCCAGTCTACAGTCAAAAATAGATAATACTTCTGTATTTAAAAAAAATTTTTTTTTTTTTTAAGACAGAGCACGCGCACACGTGGAAGGCAATATTTTTCCAGCCTCACAAAATAGCTCTACTTTAAGAGAGTATTTTGAATTGGAAGTCGGAACCTCACACCTTGATTTTATACAAGAGAAAGTCTGCAAAATTTAAGCTGATGCAATTTCTCACAATTCCTCGTGTGGCAGAATCCTAATACAAGTCTATTCTTCGTAGGAGCAAAGACAACATTTATCTTCAAGTCCTGTTTGCTGTTAAAATAAATGCATTTAACAGGTGGAAAAAAAAAAAAAGTGCTTTATCTGTCTCTCTAGCTAGGTGATACCACCAGTTTGAACTATCGCCCAAAATAAATTACTTCTTCAATCATACGCAGTTGCTGTTGAAAGGTGTGTGTGCGTATGTTAAAATGTAATTAAAAGAGGAAAAGCGTTCTTAGAAAGGGTCGTGGTTTGGGCACTGGGACACTCAGCAGGTCAACAATGACCTTAAGTTTTTTTAAAATCACACTCTGGAAGCTTCAAAGTAAAATTCAGACTTGAGAATTGCTAAAAATCGCCACAGCTACCACCACCCTACAACCAGTACGTTTACCAAAAACTTAGTATTTCAAGCCGGCTGAAGTCTGCGGGTAGCAACGCAATAGCATGTGTATTTTGCTTCAGCCTGCAGAACACCGCTCCTGAGTAAGCGCATACCAGCCCGTGACATCAGACCGAAACCGCAGAGTTTCACTGGAGAGCACACGCCGCCGAGCCCTGCTCCGGCGACACCAACACCACGGGAACTCCTCGGCCTGAAGCCGGGGCAGCTGCTCGGGACTGGCAGAGAGAAATTAGTTCCGAATTTAAATTCAAGCTCGTTTCAAAGCGAACCTTTAATTTTGCACGGAGGAAAAACAACCTGTTGAGCGTCCCGCACCCCACCTCTTCCCCTGGGGGCGGCCCGGCGCTGCTCACGGCGGGGTCGGGGCGCGCACCCCGCACCTGAGCCCCCGCACCCCCGGGGCCGACCCCGCTCTCCGAGGGGCTCCCGCCGCCCCGGAGCCGTTTAACGCCTGTCAGCGACGGTCACCCCCGGCCGATTCAGCGCCCGCAGAAAAATCCTGCCGTGCAGGACTCTCCCGGTCGAACCTTTCCTCCTTGCGAGCCGACTCCCCAGCCGGGAACAAAGGGGCACGGCCTGCCCCGGCGCGCTCCGCCCGATACCGGCGGCGGCTCCCGGGGGGGCGGGCCGCCCCCGCCGGGGCAGGGCCCGGCTCGGGGCAGCAGCGGGGCTCGCCACCAACCCGTCCCGCCGCACGTCCAACAGGTAGGCGGGCGGGCGACGGGGCAGCGGCCCCAGGGGCTGGGGGCCACCTGCGCGCCCCACGGCGCGGCCGGTAGGGAGGGCTCGGCGGGGAAGGCAGCTGGGAGGCCCTGGGCCGCCTCGACCACCCCCTCAGGCCGAGCGGCCCCCCGGGACGGGCGACGGAAGCCGCGGCCGGCGGGAGCGCGGCGGGGTGAGAGCTCCCCGGCGCCGCCACAACCGCGGCGGGGGAACGGCGGGGATGGGAGCGGGGAGGGAGCGCCGCCGCCCCGGGGCCCAGCCTTACCTTGGTGGAAGCCGCCGCGGCCCTGGCAGACATTTTGTTTCCTTCTCTCCCCCGGAGTAGTGTGTGTGTGCGCGCCTGCGACTACTCAGGCCGGGGGAGAGAAACTCCCCACCGCCGCCCGCGCCTCACGCCGCCGCCGCCCGAATAAACATCGCTAGGCGCGGGGGGAGGAGGGAGAGGAGGGCGGCGGGGCGGGGACGGGACGGGGGCGGGCGAAAGGGGCCGGGGAGCGGAGGCTCAAGTTTGATAACAGCCCGGCCGCCCTCCTGCCGAGCCCGCCCGGGCAGGGGGGTGCCGGTGCTGGCGGGAGAGGCCGCGCTGCCCTCAGCCCGCCCGTCCCCTCAGCGGCCGCGCCGCCTGCCCGTTCCCCCGCCCGGCCACCGACATGTCCGACCGCCGGGGCGGCCCATCCCGCCGGCGGGGGGAGCACCCCGCCCCGCCGCCGCCCCCCCGCGCCCCGCCGCCCGGCCCGCGGCCCCCACAACGGCGGCGGCGGAGCGGCAGCCCCCGGCCCCGTCGCCCCGCGGCGGCCAACGCGCGGTGCGGGGGCGGCCGCGGGCCCGGGCCGCCGCCGGGCTCCCCCCGCGCCATGGTCGGGGCGGCGGGGCCGGGCGGCTGCCGGCCCAGCGCGGCCTATGGCGGCGCGGGGGGCGGCGCGGAGCGGAGCCGGGGCGGGGGGGCGGCCGTGGCGGTGTCCCTGGGCCGGGGGAGACGACGGGCCCGGGGTGTCTCTCGGCAGGGGACAGCGGGCCCGGGGTGTCCCTCGGGGAGGGCTCAAACCCGGCGCCGCGTTCGTGTGTTGTTTGAAGGGGGCGGGACACGGGTGCGCGAGTTCCTAATGGTACATTTTGTTCTGGAGATAAAAGCAATAAAGGCACAAAAAGGAAACAACTTGAGAGATTTGGGGTTGGTGTAAGGTGATGACTCCATAGCCTTAGCATTTCCTACAGCACCACGAACTGCTCCCCGCGGCTTCGAAAAATAAACTTTTTCAAGTATTTGAGGCGAAGAGGTTTTAGTGTCTTTTACAAAGTAAGTATTTATTTAAGCACAGAGAGAAACACTGCAAACATATTTTTTCCATTTAGAAAAAGACTTTTCAAAGACATTCTCTTCCTTTTGGCAGGGGGGTGCCTAACCCATGCAGGACGGGGCTCGGGCTGAAAATGGAGTGGGAGCCACCAGCACGCTCCGGCCTTACTGCGACCCGGCAGCGCGTGGCACCGGCTGTTAATCACATACCCCCAGGTTCTGTGGGACCAAGTCGTAAGTCAATCGAACAACTTCCAAAAGAATCACCCGCTACAGTGCTTCAGACCTCAGTGAAAAGGTGACACGCTTGTGTCTTAGCCACATCGCTAGGCTCCACAGTTTATTATGTTGATTAATTTACTCGTTAAATATTGGACTAGAGGAGAAGTTCCATGACTAATCATATAGACCAGCTTCTAGTGAAAGGAAAGCAGGTGAGAAAAAATCCCACACCAAAATCAGAGTATTTTGCACTTGCTTTGCAAACATTTCACAAGGCATAGATGACAGTAAAAGGCATGGTATCAGGGCCACAACATTCTTGCAGTTGTACTTTTTATGTGCCACCAGCTGCTTTCGTGCTCCTAGCCACCTTCAGCAGTACCTAAATTCTTTAAAAGAGGCAATAATTCAATGATCCAAATCACTCCACTACAAAGAAACGCCCTACCCAAAGCTACTGTATGAGCTTTACGTTTGTTCTCCTTTGAAAATAAACAAATTCATATTCCAGGAAATAGCTGAAGCAAATTCCCAAGGCAGCAGTCCGAAATCAGGGGGAAGGGCCAACTCCTCGGCCACGGCGTGCAGAAGGCAGAGTGACCCAGGGGACTTTCTCTCTTGGCAGACACGGTGCCAGCCCGCTCCCTAGAACGTCCTCGGGCAGCCTCAGAGCTCCAGTAACCTCTAGCTTTCCTCACCACCATCCCTGACTCTCCAGCACTAGACTCTCCCAGAGTATGAAACGCCGAGGCATCACCCCCCTGTTCCCACAGCGGCTGTGCTCAGTTCAGGGGGGGACTCGTCCACACCACAGGTCCCCTACGTTGCAGCACGGCCTTCTGCCAAAGCTCCTCTACTGGCGCTCGCTATGAAAACATTACTGCAGGTTTTTTATTTGTTAATTGCTAGATGTAACTAAGCCTCAGATACTTTTTTTTTTTTTTTTAATGTATCTACACATGCAGAAGGCGGAATGCAACATTTTTTATGCCTGCAGGCTTCATTGCCAGAATCTACGAGTATTGACCAGAGGTGGCAGGAAGGAAAAGGCTGAGATCACAACAGGAAGGAGGGGGAAGATTTCAGGGTGCTGAGACGCACGAAAAGAAACTCTGGGGAGGGTGACCTGATAAAGAGTAGAGTAAAATAATCCCTCCTTTTCATCTGCCCCCCTGGAATAACAGTTCTGGGGAGGGTGGGCAATGCCTGCGGGCTGGGGAGGAGGACAGGCTGGGAACAAAGATTAAAGACCATAAAACAAGATGAGGTGTATGTACGGCGGGTGACTGAAAGAGGACCACAGCCATGCAAACATGGAGAGGTGGAGATGGACCCCTAAAATAGGGGAGAAGAACCATGGGAAAGAAAAGTATTTATTTGGGTGTTGGGAGAACGATGGAGAACAAATAAAAGGATGAAAGTAAAGCATTAAGCAGAGAAAGTTCCAGCAAAGATGGAGGTGCCATTTTTGTATCATCTTATACTGGATGAGAAAATGCCATCAATCCACACACTGAATTTGACAAGGACAGAGACTATTTATAAACAAGGAAGGACTTCTGTCTAGGGGTGTGAAACATCTGGCAGTGGATATAAAATGATCACAGATGATGTCTCACCAGTCTGGGAGAGGACATACATAACTCTTTTGGGCTACAGAGGCTAATGGGATTTGTTCGTTTGTTCGTTTCCCTCTTTCCTCTCAGTCTCTTTTTCCTTTTTCCCCATTTTTTTTTCCTTTGTTCCTTGCTTCCCTCCCTCCACATCTCCCTTCTCCTTCCTTCTAACAGTTGTTTAAAACTCTATCTCTACTCTTGATATGAATTAGAGAAGCTAGAAATGCCATCTTATTCTACTAGCGTTGGTAAAATGCATATACTTGTTGGTAGATACAAATTATTTTAATGAATGTTTTTGCTTGTTTTTAAACAAAGCAATAGCAGGACTATGTTCCTGTCCTTTCTGAAAATGCCAGATAAAATGTTGGTTGAATCAAACTAAAATAATTATATTAAGTGAAAGAAACCTTGAATTATACTTCTATTTAACTTTTTTTTTTTTTAAATTCTTAATAAAACATTACAAAATTCATCTCTGAAATGAGCAACTTATGTTTTTTGAAGCCTGTTGGGATTCCACTCTATTTATGTATTCCCTTTAAAAAGGTTTTAAGGAGAGAGTAAATGTCTGTATATGTATATGCACATATCAATATATAGCAAGGATATACATATCAGTGTTTATGCATATATATGTCCTATATATAGTACATTCAGTTAGATACTGATATATATACCAAGTCCCATCTGTCAGCCGAAGGATCAGAATTTTAAATCATATTCCCAACACTGCCCTTTTAGGTCCTGCAAACAGGATGGCTTCCTCATCTTTAGAGAGAAAATTGTCTTAAAAGTCAACAGCTGAAGAAAAGCAAGTGCTTAACTCATCATTTAAATAACTGCTCCTGGGAGATGTCTAAAAATAGTACTATTATAATTTTCTTGGTAGGAAACCTAAAAATAAAACTACTATTTAATCAGTATAGTTAAAACCATAACCCTAAATTGATGGAAAGGACACAGAAGGACAATCAGATGGGTGAATCCTTCTTTCTAACTGAAGGCATGTCTTTCTGTTACACTGCAAGAACAGGAAGTCTGTTCTCTACTCTGTGTCAATTTAACTTTTTAAGAAATGTTTTGACCACTTAAAGACAGGGAAGAAGGAAACTGCAGAACCGCAGCCACTACAGAGACGACTTCCTGTGGGTTTTGTGGTGTGTGTGGCTCAGAAAGAGAACAATTCATCTAAGATCTTTCAGAGGTATCAGGTGGTTTTGCTGCCCTATGAGGTAGTCTTGGGATACTTAGCTATAAATATGCCTATATATCATCAATGATGGCAAGTGGTTTAGTCAATATTGTACGGTCTATATTTTTAATTGCCACCTGATTTCAGGATTTCAGGAACGAAGAAAAAAGGGGAAGAGAAAATCAGAATTCACCATGTAAACCACAAGAGAAGAAAGTATCCGTTTCCACCTCAAGAAAGTGGTTTAAAGAAAGCTGTGGGAAATTCAAGTCCTTATAGTTGTACAGAATTTCAGTGTCTTGCTGAATCAAGTCCCTAGGGAAAAAATTAATGTAGTAATGATGTCTAGTAATGATTCTTATCTTCCTCCCACTTCCACGCAGTTAAGCTTGCTTCCTATATCCACTTCCTCTTTCGAAGGCTGTGTACCACTGCAGGTGCCTCTTCTGAACAGGCTGCACACAACTGCTCAGTAGACAGTGACCAGAGGCTTCCACTAACCCATTGCCTCTCACATACTGGAACCCTTAGACAAAGACAAAATCCCCAACATCTGTACTTTACCTCTCACTAACAGGTTAAAGCACACACCTCAAGTACGCACCAGAGGCTGGATATGCCCTGCATGGGAATAAACCCAACCTGTTTTGCCAGTCAGCCCGTCTTAAACTCCTGCTGTTCTAAACTCTTTGTTATTTCTTGCTTAACACCTTAAAAAAAAAGCATTAGGTGTAACACAGCGCAAGGTTTTTCTATTCAGACAGAATATCACTTCAATTTTTAAGCAAATGGCAGGTGTACAAATAGAATTAAAAGTAGGTTGCAGTGGCAAAGCAAGATTATTTTCAGCCTTAAAATACTTGAAGAATTTATCACTGCAGGGCTGAAGAGTAATCTCTTTGGTTTTTATTTTGGGATATCCTTATAAAAAGAAACTCTTTTCTCCTTGGTTTGGACCAGGTCTTAGAGAATCTTTGTCGTCTGTGTAATTATGTGTAGTGACAAAATCTGAGACCACTGTTGAGGAAAATGTTATCTGTGAGTTTTAATCTTGGTTCATGACAGCAGAGCTAATTTATTACAGAAATGTTATGTAAAACTCTTCTACTTCCCATCCCAGGCAGACTTTTTGTGAACAGGACTATATTTAAACGCGCTGCAGCTGATCAGGGCTGATTTTACGAAATGCTTCACTAGAAGTAGCCACTGGATGTCAGAACGTCAGATATTCTGAATTATTCTACTTTCTCCAGGTTTATTTGGTAAACAAGGGACAGTAAAAATAATCAGAGACAGCTGTGAGACCTAAGCAGGTGTACATTCACTGCTGATGTGGTTCCAGTCCCACAAACAGTTACACCACAGACAAGTACCAATTGTGCTCCACTGATCTAGAATTCTTATTTTTCGTATTTTGCTTTCAGGGAGCATGACTAACAGTTCGCTCTTAAAAATGCTCACCCAGACAACAAGCAACACGTACCAAACATTAACTGCGCAGGTAACTTGGACGAGTAAAAGTGATGAAGGGACACACGTCAGGGTAAAGATCTTCGTTACTTACAAGCTGTATTTCAGAAAGGCAGCCCAGGGACAGCTTAATAAAACTGACTGATTTATCACCTTGCTGGCAAACAACTCTATATTCAAAACCAGAATTTTTCCAGGAACCCTTGCACAAGATACAGTGACAGAACTGTTCTCTGAAACCCAAAGAGCAACCCCCACGTACAAGGACCAAGGAGGCTGGGGAGGAAAGGGGGTTGCAGAGGTGCTGTTTTCCAACCCAGATTGTTTTGGAACCTCAAATCACTTTTCCAGTTTCTTGAGCACAAATATCACGGCTGCAACGAGTACCACAGGAAATTATCGGTTTTGAACTCAGATTTATCACCTATTTTTATTGCCACTCAGCTTTTGACTTTTAGACTTTTGACTTTTTATTCTCCAGCCTTTCTTATTACAACTGGTACGAGACTCCATCTATTCTTTTAAAATTCACCTGCACAAGTGCATCAAGTCAAGGGACTAACTATGTGCTTAAAAGTAGGAACACCAGATTACACCCAGTAATTCCAGTGTAATCTTCACCTTAGTTGGTAGCTCTGTCCTAGTAGCACCTGCCCTATAAGAGTGAATTCAACAAGGTTTAGAGGAGGTAAGTAAGGGGATTAAGCTCCTGAGGGTCACGCCCGTAGGGTTATGAACCCTTTCCATCTTCGCATCTGCTTTTGTTTCTACCTTCAGATATTAGAAACAGTTAAAAGAAAAGCACTTTTAAAAGATCGCTGTTTGTGTCAGTGGAAGAAACTCAAGTTATCTTATTTCTTCCCCCTGCAGCTTTCGTAATTGCATATTACTGGGTGATAATATTGCACAGTGGTGTCATCACTGGTCTGCAATGGTTTTGTTGGGGCTCCCTTTCAAAACCATTACCATTCAAAAATATATTAAGCCTGAGACAAAACGTGTCAAATATTATTTTTCTATAAAATACTACAGTAGAACATAGTTTTGAGTTTCAACTCCATGTTTCAATAGTTCAGCCTCCTCCCTCAACAGATCCTATTGAAGACAAATTTAATGGGCATCACATACTTCCCATCTTAAAGTTAAGAGTGCTTTCCAGTCAATTTTAATCTTTAGCAACTAAGGAGACATCTGGTTATCCGTGATATTAAATATTCTATTCTAGCTGTGTCTGCAATCAATAGTAAAATTATCTCCCAGGGACAGCATGTTGTTTTGTAGTATGCCCTGGTGGAATATTTCATCTGTAATTGTTACAGTGTGGTTAATATTAATCTTTTTAATTATACAAATAAAACTCATGACAAGTTTTTAAAATCCGTTTAAAAGTTTTCATTTTACATAACAGTTTCTAGATGGCAACATACAAGAGAGGATAATAGAAAAGAACATGCTTAGTGTGGGAGGATATTGCGTTATTTCCTGACCTGTTGTTGTCAGGAAAGAAAAAGCATGTCACGGGTTGGCTTTTGGTATGTCACAGCACGTGACATCAGTGGGCAATATACACTAACGTGACGGAAGCCCCGCATTCTTCTAGTGTTGCCTGACCACTCGTTTCTGCTCTTGCACTGCGTCACCACCTCCGCAGCTGCATCAAGCTAACTCTGTATGGGGAAAACTAAAGTGATACTGGTTAAAAAATTATCCTTGTAGCACAGAAGCAGGAGTAAGCGGCCAAAGACAGGGTCGTCTTCAGCTGGGTTTACTGGCAAAGATAACATGATTATGTATCTACACTTGCATATCATCTACCACACTTCAAGCATGTAGATCTCCTCAGTTGCAGATTTCCAAACTTGTGGGCGAAAGGCATCCCCTGCCTTACAGAGGTGAGGCACCCGTACCTCATCTGAGCTAAGACCACTTGCCTCACTCCTTGGATAACTGCATTATAGTTTTCAAGTGGTGCTGTAAGATATGCCACCATCCATATGCATGTGCAAGAAATCCTTAGATACACATTCTTTTAGTTTGGAGATTTACATAGTATTGGCTGGATATAGATTCGGTGAAACCAGTTATCGCCGACTCCCTCAAACGCCCTCAGAAAGCATGCACGCTTTTTACACAGCAACTGCAACCTGTAATACATTTTCAATAAAATATTTTTTTTAGAAATAACTAAATACAATTTTGGTTCAAGATTTACAAAATCAAGTTTTGAGCACAGAGTAATACTGGATGTGTTCAGCACAGTAAACAAGAGCTTCAAAAAGATGTAAAGCACTAAATGAGAAATTTATTTATGAGTCATCACACTGCTTATACTGATACAGAGTCCAAACGTCACTCATTTCTCTCAGTTGACTTGATTTTCTCCAGCTGTCTAGGCATTTATACTGCAAACAGATCCTTAAAGTGATTTACAAAATTTGCCACACCAGAAGTTCTTCAGAGAAACTCAGAGGTGGCACCTGTCTCCAGGAAGGGGAGCTCAATTCTGATCTCAGCTGAGCGCTGCTGGCTGAAACTGGGCGTGCATCTGCTTACTCAGAAAACATCAGCACTCAAGAAGATAAACATACATGACTAAGGGGCGTATCTTAAATTCCAACGTTAAATCTGAGAAATATGCAGCCAGAAATCTTCCTGGCTCTGCTGCGTTACCAGAGAAACCTTCCTCGTTGCACAGGACCACGTGCCACAACCTATATTACAGTGGTGCCAAGAGGCTCTAATCACAGCAACGCTTTAATCTAGCTACACGTATACAGACCATACGGAAGGATCCAAAGCAAAAATATTTGCAGTGCAAAGCTAACAGGGCAGATGCTGTATGTACCACACTTGGACGAGCACTTCTCACAGCTTACATTTCTACATTTTTACGTAGCACAAGCTTCCCAGAAAAGTGCACATTATATCAATTTCATTAGCTAAATCTTTTCTTTACACATCTGTCAGTTCAATCCAGTGTGCAAGCTGAAAAACTGTAACTGCCATCTCTTTTTTTAAACGTGTGACATTTTAATATGTGTGAAAAGTGCTAAAGCAAGAGCCTAGGGACTGAAACGCTTCTTGTTTTCAGAGCAGGTAAAGCAAGGACAAGCATTAAAGCGAGCTTTCCTGGTGAAGCCCAGTGGCTGTGGCTGTTCTCAGTCCCTCGATCCTTTTGCCTGAAAGTTTGTCCATTCTTTTCAAAGCTATGCTTTGGCCTAATGAAAGATATGGCTTCTCCCCCCAAACCTGGCTCCCTAACTAGCAAGTCTTCCTGAAAGTGTTTTCAAAACTGGAGACGGCAATTTTGCCAAGTGTGATAATTTTGTGAGTTATATAATATTCTTACATCTTCTATGGTTTTAAGATCAGTACATATTAAAATTGACAACAAGATGCTTGATACTGAAGTGATTTATACAGTTTCTTGTGATAAATGTAACAAGTGTTTTTGATGGTGGTCTTCCACAGATACTTTATTTAGACTTATATTCCCATACTTTTCAAAAGTTCATGAGAAGGGGCATCCCTCAAAACACTTCTTTTTGTCTCCCGAAGACCTGATTACAAGTAGGGATGCTGAAATAAGCCCTATGACTACTTCCTGCCTCTGTGTCATACTGACATTTCTCAGAACATCAAATACGTGCACAGCTGCCTTTTAGACAAGTGCTGCTGGACAAACAGATTTCATACTGCTGCTGAATGTTTCTATCAGAGTAGCCATAATCTGTTTTCACAAGTGGGCATCTCTCTGTTTTTTGAACAATATATGCCAAGACCACGCAAAAAACCAGGGCAAGCCTAGCCCCTAAGTCATCACAGAACGCCATCCAAAAACTTTTTACTAGAAGAAACACCTTTTTTATATACTTGTCTTCCAGTACAGATTAATTTTTCTTTCCAGCCTACTTCTTTCCATTTCTGTAACTGTGTGATGGCCCTGGCTGCACTAATAGCCTTAATGGCCCTGACAAATTGATTATGAAGATAATTAATTGTTTCTCTTTAACAGCCCTGTAATCTGGAGGCAGCAACAGGGGTTGACAGAGATTTGCAGGGAAGAGGGGAGAAGGGGAGGTGGGGGCCTTTTTCCCCATGAACACCAGAGTAGTTGCCGTAACTCACATGAAATCTCCTCTCTCTGTTCCCCAGCCAGAGCTGCATCACCAGCAGTTAACCCACTCGTTATTCTTGGCACAGAAATAAATTAGATGGGTAATCACTGAATGCTTAGATCATTTGGGAAAATCAGTGAAATAATCTCTACCTACATAAGCATATTCAGCAAGGATTACGAGTCATGTACAAAGTTTATTATGCCTGCAAAGGCAGGGGATAATAGAGCAGTTGTTGCCCGCGTTATATTAAAAACAACAAATAAATTCTGAGCTTTGCAAAATCTTTGCTCGCACATATGCAGGGTCAGCTTTACCCACACGCGGTCACGGAGGGCCCAGGGCCAAGGGTGTGAGCAGGGATGTCTCCCTCCCTGCCCACGGCAGCGCAAGCCCCGTCCTGCACGCCCTGCTCCAGAGGCAGGGAGCTGCGAGGGGAACGTGTCTCCAGAGCGGCACGTCAGGTTAGGACACGAGAATGCTGCAACGCCGGTAACCAGATCTTATCAAAACGGGATTTAATGTCATGACTCCGTCTGGATGGGGAGCACGTGAACATTGTTATTTGAATTGCAACGTCTTAAATTAAAATTTCATTGTGTATCATACTGCATTTAAAAATTACTATTTTGTTTCTAAATGAACAGATTAGATTGTGTAACCGAAGGACATCTACATCCTAGCCTTTTTCATGCCACTGCAAAAAATGCCACCGCCCTCCAGAGAGAGCTGGGATGGGGGAGAGGGGGCTCCTTCCCGCATGGAGCAACGCTCCATCGGCAGGGCTCCTGCCACGGACACCCTCCTCCCACTCCAGGGGAGCCCGACCCCCTGCACGGCTCCTGGTTTTAGACATGACCCCACTGCTGCAATGCACTGCAAATGAAACAACGCGCCATTATATGACATTATTACAATTATATTGCGGTCTTTGCCTCGGAGAGACAAAGCACAGCAGCCACGAAGATCCTGCCCCGTGAAGGGGCAGAAGACAGCCCAGAGCTGGACACTGAGTGCATGACACCTTGCATAAAAACAGAGGTATAAGAGAGTACTGGGGCTGAGGCTATCCCCTTACTCCACCAAAGAGTTATACATATATAAATCTTGAATGACTTGCCGCATGAAAACAAATTGCTAGGCCGCCAGCTGAGATTTCAACTCATTTTGAGCCTCTAATTATGCTTGAACAGCTCTTGAAAACACAGAAATCTGTTTCTGACTGCATAGCAAAGCATGGAATGGGCAAGACAAATATTGTAGTAACCTTCACGAGCAACCTGATAGTTATTGTAGAAACCGCCCTTTGCCCTTTCTCCTCTCTGGGGAAGTTGGTACTCATCACGAAAACATATTTAATAATAAGATGCTCCAGAAATTGACCTTTTTTTTTTTTTTTTCTATTTTTAACATTTCTTTCAATGTTTTAAACAAATATTTAATTTGTAATGTTATCTTTCCATTTCCATTCTCTGCTATATGGAAGAAGTATTCAATAGACATACTTTGATGTAAGCACAGATTCACAGACAGATAATGTTCTTCTGAACAAACTTGTTTCTGTAAATATAAATGCAATGCAAACATAACTGGCACAGTCCTGTCTGTGGTAACAGCTGTGATTAAATCATACCTGCTCCTGTTGTCGGGGATGTTTATTAACCTCCACTTTGCAACGAAAGGGCAAA
Source organism: Numenius arquata (assembly GCF_964106895.1). NCBI lineage: Eukaryota > Metazoa > Chordata > Aves > Charadriiformes > Scolopacidae > Numenius > Numenius arquata. Next base: position 16,996,248 of record NC_133586.1, on the reverse strand, counting down.
CAACTGTGACTACACCCATGTTTTAGCAGCAGCAGCAGGATACAGATGTTAAATTCTGGACTGCGCCAGCCTCACGTCCCTCCAGCTCTGTAAATGACCTCAAAGCCAGCCTTTTTCATTTCTCTCTTCTAGTTTTTGGGTTTCTTTATATGAAGGTCATTTACTAGGTTCTTCATTTTTGCTATGTTATATATCTGAAGAAAAAGTGTAAAAATACAGAGCATGAAGCATACAGCTTTTCAACATTCCTCTTCCAAGCATTTTCTGGGACCTTTTTAGAAGAAAGTATTCATTGTTCACAGAGAATTCTCTTGTATTGCCTTAGTTCTGTCACCTCCTCCTCGTGGAGGGGACGGCTGAGACCCAGAGAGCACAAACACCTGGGTCTGACCACCCAGCTGCCACGGGGACGCTCGGTGGCCCTGGGTTAATCACGTCACTTCTCTCTACATCTGTCAAACATCAACGGGGGCTATGGCCAAATTAATCACTTGAAGAAGCTTTTATGTGCTTTAGAAATTAACTGGGGGTACATAAATACGCAGTACTGCTGTAAAACTGTAATTGAAAAAGACAAAATTAAGCCAAATATTGGTAGCCATTCTTAAAAACTCATGCACCTTGCACATTCAGTTGTTGATATTTTCATTTCATTTTTTTCTCTCCTGATTGAGTGTCTTAAAGTGCTTGCTACTTCAGCAAGGCAGGTAATTATAGCTTATTATGTATTGGCAAAGTATGGGGATTGGACAGGTTCCCATGTTGTCACTTTCTTCCCCAGGATGAAGTTTTTACGGATACAGTGCAGACAGTCCAGGCTTTTTTGAAAGCTACGTTGCATTGCAAAGCACAAACTGATTTTTAATCTCTTCATATTATCACCTCTGTCTCTCCTTCTACCCTTGGAGGTTTTCAAGACCAGACTGGCTCCAGCCCAGAGTGACCTGGTCTGGCCTCAGAGCTGGACCTGCCCCGAGAGGGGGCTGGAGCCCTCCACAGGTCCCTTCTAACCTGAATGATTCCACAATTCTATGATTACTGCTTCTTCCTAGTGAAAGTTAGAATTTTGCAGGGTTTGCACCTCTGTACTAGCTTGTTTTATAACAGAATATTGATTTTATGTTCTGCACATTTTCAACCTCCTTAACCAGCTTCCTAAAGTATTTTCCACCTCCAGTGGAGGTCACTTTTTTAAGCTTCTTAAGTAATAGCAGTGAGCTTTATTATACCTTTTTCTCCCCTTTCTACTGTCTGACAGGAGACATTACTGCCATTTGGCAAACCCTGTGCTTTTACATTTTATTCCTTATTCCTTTCTTGAAGAGATACTGTAAGAGTTACAAAAGCAGGTCAGCTCTCTGCACACCTATATAAGAATTTCTACTGTCTTTAAAAGTTAATGTGAAAACAAAATAATTTACATGCAAAACTCAGTAAATGACTGCTAGTGTCAGGAACCAAGAGAAGCTAAAAAACGATCAACTGAGATGCAACTGTTTTTACTTCCACCTTTATCTATACCTAGATTTTTCAGCAAATTCTTGTTGATATTTTATATCCTTTAAGCACCATTCAATATGCAAACATAGGCACTTTCAGTATTTTTGCTTTTATGGATTTAAGAGCTGTAATGCTAGACCAAAATATCTTTTTTTGTTCCTTGCACATATAAGCTGGTATAAATGGCTCCAGTGAGTAATTTTCCTTAAGGGCCACTGCATAAGTCTGGCATATTTTCTGACTATCCACATTACTGAAGGTTGCTCACAGCTTTGAGCAAAACAGTGAGAGTACTGCCATCCTCATGATCAGGCATCCAAGGAGACAACTCTTTTGATAGTTACAGAAAAAAGGACTCACTGTTTGCACAAACACTTGGGCACTTCTCCGTTTCTCGCCAAGGCCCGTCCACACTTAATGCTCCTGGTGGGCTCTGGATACGTGAGGGCAGCAACCCACCCATGATCAGTGAGTCACTGCGGCATGATCACCCCGTGATTAAACCACTCTTGCTTCCTTTTGCTGTGGCCACTCCACATTGGAGCCTTTCCAAGTAAGTCCGCACCCTCTTGCTCAGAGATCTGTTGATCTCCCCAGTACGCCACGTTTGAGACTGCAGCACCACAGTCTGTGGGACTGAGTGCTACTGGAAGGCAATAAATCACGATGCTTGACTTCGTAATTTCTACAGCTATTTGTTCATCCAGGACAATCAGCACCGTTTTCCAGTTGCGAACAGTAGTTTGGCTGTGCTACTGACACGCAGGAAGCGCTTTTGGTGTCATGGTAATGCCTACAAAGACGCCGCTCCACATCTCAGAGAGATAATGAGTAGGGAGAACAGGAGAATCAGCAAAAAGGTGATGCTAAAATGAGGGGCTGGAAGGTGGGAAACAGTTGTTTTGGGGACTGGAATGTACCCAGGTCTACTTTCATCTATGTAAAGTTAATCCACAGATCAAATTGAATCCAGTACAGTAATAAAAGTGACAGATAACTTACAACAAAATATGGGCACAGGACAAGTTTTCTGGGAAAAGCCTCAAACCACTGAAACAATCATGTGAACAGTCTCAAAACCCCAGCCCCCTGCAGCGCTTTGGAACAGAGGGCACCAGAGAGGACTGAGATGTGCAGGGGCATTCCAGTTCTGCCTCGGAACCCCAGTTGACGGGAACGGCCACAACTGGCCTTTGTTACTTTTATCTGTGGCTTTTTGTTACGTCCCCCAAGATTTTTGTGCCTTAAAGATAAAAACTTACCAGCTAGAGACAATTTTCCTCTCATATCTTATGGAATGTTTCTGCTCTCTTTCCTGTGGTACCAACAGGTATTTTCTCTCTGCATTGTTTACGGATATCTACTATAACCTAGGCAGTGCAACGAGATGCCTGGTTCCTAAGAGGGTATTTCATCTATTTTAGATGTTTGCAAAATGGTGGCGTCCTTAAAAGAACAACCCCATCATGTAGAGGACTGAAGGAAAACTCTAACTAAAGAGCCCTAAAGCTGCCTCAGTTCAGACTTGTTCCCAAGAGAACATTGCTGGGAGCCAACTACCGCCGCTTCCTTTGCTTTCTGTTGCTGGCAAGACCGAATCTATTTTTTACTGACATGCCACTTATAATATGCTGTGAAATGCAGACAAAATGCAAAGAGAAATTGCAAGCTCTCTTGATAAATATTTGACATCAGTTTCCGATGCTTAGAGATAGTTTTGTGATGCTCTGAACTCGGGTCTGACGATACAGCAGCGTAGCGTTGTTGTGGTTTGGTTACACAGGAATGTCAGCAGTGAGATGAAGTGCGACCTTCCATGAAAGAGCATATTCTAGCATCTTTACGCTTAGACTACTGTACGCAGTGGCTCTTGACCAGTAGTTTGGCTGTGCTACTGACTTCCTGTGTAACTGCTCAAGTCACTTAATTTGCTCAGTTTGATCACCTATAAATCCAAAATAAAATATACAAGTGCCTTTGTAAACCACTTCAAGATCTTGTGACGGTAAATACTATTTATTACGGTAAACATTTCTTTACTACATTCACAATTTTCTTCTCTATCTCCAAACAGAATTTGAAACATCTTGGTAACACTTCATTGTCATCTTGCACTTTGCAACTTTGATTTTAGACATGGATGTCCTCCTCCGCTCAGTCTACCTTCAGCCTTCTTCTGCCTGACGCTTCTCCTGATTCCTGCACAGGAGTCGCTCTCTCACCCGTGCTGCTTCAGCCATCTCCAACTCTCGACTGCTTTTAACCTACTGCATGACTTCCCGACTTCACGCCATGCCTGTAAACTTCTCTTCCCCTGAACCTGAAGATGAGCATTTCAATCACATTTCTCCACTGCAGCAAACTCACGTGCTGGAATGAATTTTTCAAGACAGTACTTTTTGCTGCATTTCAAATCCAGCTTTTCTTTCACCATCTCTGTCATTTTCCTTTTGTCTTGCTACGTAACTGCCTGCACTTACTTCGATAGGGTTTATACCTCCTTCTTTCTGTTTCTTTTTGTCAATGGTTTTGAGCAACGACAAAAATATTGTTATCTAAGGATGCAGGTATATTTACAAAATGTCACAAAAACTTATTTTTGGCAATAATCCCAGAGCAAAACAAAGGTATTTTGGGAAGGCCTCCATTTGAAAATAAATTCTATTCTAAACCAGAGGTCCCTGTGCTTTTTCAGAGGAAAGGGTTCTGTCATTCCTTGCACACAGAGAGATCCTGATGGAAACGAGTTCAGAGCCATGGAGTTACAGCTCTGCCCCGTATCTACGTCTCTTCGCTCATGCTGCTCTGAGCGAGGCCTCCCGCCAGCGTCCCTCTCCCCTGTCTGCAGCAGCACTGCCCACCACAGCTATCTGGAAGGAGAAAACCACCAGGGTGCCGTTTACCTCATTTTCAGTTGTCTTTTAAAGGAGCGGACAGCTGGAAATAAAGGTACACGGCAGCAGCCGGTTATTTATGCAACGTACTAACGAGGAGAGCCTTACAGCAGCTCTGTGGAAGTTTGTTCACCGAGTGCAGGAGTAGAATCAAAGAATTTCAAAGCTGCCCTTCCTTTCCAGTCCCCTGCTCACCAGGTGACCCCGAATAACTACAATTAAGTTTTTATTTGCCCATATTTCCTTAGGCAGATGCTGCCCTTCATTTCTTCTGGAAGGTGCAGCCCAGGGGAAGGTAAAAGTGACTTGAAGTCGTATCTGCGTTGCCTGAACACTGTCCATGCCTTGGGTTACGGCAGTTCCTTCTGAAAATTAGCAGAATGCTACAAGCATACTTCTTGTCCTCAGCAGACCTCCTACCACGCGAGCTGGAGTGGGAGGAACACGGGCCTCCTAACATCAAGCATATCACGGGAATTCTCTCCTGGACTCTGGCGATCCATGTCACTGCAGCAGACAGGAGGAAGCTGGATTCCCCGCTGAGCTAAGTGAAAAAATAGAATCGACCTTTACCCCTCAGTAAGACAACGTATTTCTTTGACTGACGACTGACTGTCAGAAGCAAAAGAAGCTATAAAAACTACACTCGCAACCTGAAAAATAAAACTCTATATGTAAGCTAAACCTGCAACCTTCAGGCCGATTTCAGTGCCATGGGGAAGGAACGGGTGCTGTACATGGTATTACAGTCTTTCCGGATTTCCACTCTGCAGATGGTCATGGCATTTTCCACATGACTCCTACTGTAATACCAGAACCACATAAGTCATTTATAAGTAACTGATATGTCACAGCACCTTATAGGGCGCTTGTGCAGTATTCAGTGCTGAACAGGCAATACAAAAGAAGCATTAGCGTGTCTCCTTGTTTTCATTCTATATAGAGCATATACACATCCAGAAAAAGTAGAAAAGCAGAAGAAATACTGGTGTGTTAGCTTCAGCACATGAAGATGTCGGAACTGCCATTAAATATGATAATCTAAAATGCAACAGAATTACGAAGGACACACCCACAGAAAATAAAAGGTTATTTTGTAGTGTGGTCAAGGCTCTGACAATAATGTTACCATTGATCTGAATTCACTTGTATAATTGGCAATTACTTTGTTACCGGAGAACGAGGTGTCTAATTGCTGAGAATGACCCTTCTGTCTTTGTTTTCCATTCTCTTTCTCTTTCTTCCATTGGGTTAAATATACACTTTATTTTTGTCATTTCTTATGACAAGATCTAATAAAATAACCTTAAAAAAATTTAATAATGGGAGACATGGGTTGAAAAAGTATCAAGGAAAACAAAGAAAATTCTATGGCTTTTGATGCTAAGAGAATATGGGCTGAAGAATGAGATCACACTAGCTTTTGACCTCAAGGTATTCAATGTGTTATGCAGAATTCTCCACAACAAAAAACAACAAAAAATAAAAATAAAAAGTTCCCACTGCTACCACAACTAAGCATTCAGGTCACATGAATACCTATTTTCTTTAAACATTTTCTGTTTGCTTCTAAACATACTTCATTTCAGTGCAAAGCTTCATCATTATTTCTTTTATGTAGACTCCTAAGAAGGAAACTCAGGTGCTAACGTTTCAGGTGTTGGTATCCTGGGCGTGCAAAACGACACCCGTAGTGCCCCCCGCTCCTTCCAGCTCCAGCTGCCTGTGTAGCCCAGATCAATCTCAGCAGCATCAATAGTGTACTCACATCTCAGAAGAAATTTATTAAAACACATTTCTGAGCGACCATAACAAAACTGCCTCAGAGTGGAGGTGGAACAGACAAAACAACTACACCACCAGAACAGTGAGTGTCTGACACCACTAAGACCGCAAACGATCATTAAATTATAATTCAAATCCAAATTGGCAATACGTTCCCTTTAACAAGCTGACACACCTCCACTGTGCCTTGGTGCAAGAGCAACAGTCGGGTATCAGAGTATTTGATCCTGTTCTGGAAGGGCGCTGGCGTGCCAGTGCCCAGCAGTTCCAGTTTGGCCAGAGCCTGGGCTCTGGGAAGGAGGCGGGCGGTTTCGGAGTGGAACGCCAGCCCTGACGAGGGAACCACCTTACAGATGGAATGTCTTCCTTCCAACACAGCTCTCCTTTGGTGATGCTAATATCCAAGTATAAACAATTTGTCACAAATATGCAAGAAGTGCTCATTAATCAAAGATGGATCACTAAAAAGGGACAGATTTCTTGTCCTGTACATGAGAGATAAACTAAAAATAGTTGCTCTTACATTAGTTGAGTGATGCAGATTTTGCTTATAGAGCCCTGGGCGTAATTAACTACATTGGTAAGGTCCTTAACAACATTTCTCAGGATCCGACAGAGCACAGACCTGAGCTGACATCCTACTCTCTCCGCTCCACCTCTGCTATCTGAGCCTCAGCCAGAGCCCAGGGATGAAGGCTGCTGCGATGCTTTTATGTCAACATGCCGGTTGGGGAATCCCTATGCAACTAGTTAAGCCAGTTCTGAGGTTGCAGTTGCCACCAAAGCACCCTGAATTAGCCAGTCCAATTGACTACAGCAACTGGATTATGCTTTTGAATATTACAAAAGGTTTCTTTTTTTTTTTTTTCCATCTGCTTATCAATGAGGTCAATTAAGAATGCAGCACTTCCGAACATCATATAGGTAACCAAGCACAGATCTGGTAGCTCTGACAGGTAGACACCTGTCTCTGAAGAAAATCTGACATTGGTTTAAATGATGGTGACAGGTTTGGAAAGAAACATAAAGAAGAGGGGAACATTCCTTTTTGATTATGTGAACTCCCACACGTGATCTCATGAAGAATTTGTGTGGGAACTTATTTACAAAACTGGGACTTACTGTCATTATACTGTGCTGAAGCAGAGAAAAAAATTACCATGCTATAAGTCAAATGTCACAGCAGAATTTAATATGCTGGAATTCTTGGAAAGTGTTCTAATACTTTCAGCTCAAACAGTGTACACTGCTTTTTATAGCAAGGAATTTTAATTATTATTAGTTTCTGGCAATCTCCATAGTCTGCTGGCATTTTCTAAGCCACAGAGATTAAAACCTGAAGAGAAACAGAAGGTGGTAGGAAAGGGAAGAATGCCTAATTGAAGTACTCAACATCTATTTATCCATGACTTACTAATATAGATATGTGAGCAGGAGTTCAAGATCAAAACATTACTCATTTTCTCCCCAAACGTCCCCAAATGATTAATCAACTGAATTCTCATAACAGCAAAAATAGGTCAGAGAGAGGTAGGGAAGTGAGCGGATCATGTAAAGGATGGCAGTGTAGTGGGTGGGCTGAGGAAAGACTAGCAAAGCAGTTTGCCTAAAGAATGGAAAGAAATCCTGGAAAGGTTTGTGCTTCTCCCAGATGGCAGTACCGGGGCTCCATGGCACTTGGATGTCAATGGGACTTAGTGGATTTATGGGTAAAGTTCCCACCCTGCAGTGCTCTCAGCACAGAGACGTGTTGACACTGCCAGGTTTCCACAGACTCCAGCTCACCTCTTCCCCCTTTGACTTTTCTATCCGTACATTATCTCACAAGGGAAATACAGCCTCGGTTCACCAGTCCTGGTCTGTATTCGCTGCAGCTGCCCTCAGCTCTCCACACTGACATGTCACCGTGGCTGCTGCATGGCCGTGAGTGAAGAACAGCAGGCTCAGACAATCCAGGGCAATCCCACAGCTTCCTAGTCCTCCATCCTAAAGTCACGTCCTTCCACCGAGATGCTGAATGGCATTTCTTACCCTCCTGCTGCTGTTCTACCTTTTCTCACGCTGCTCCGGACGTCAGCGTGTACTTTCTGGCTTCAGACTGTTGAGTAACCCTTTCTCGGCCACACTGAGGGTGTGATTCAGATTTGCAGCTAGTGGCAAGAACACGCTCTCACATTTTGATGAGTATCTGGAAGGAATTCTTCAGACACTATAATTTTGACTGTGGCAGCAAGGGATTTATTATAGCACCAACTAAGGCCAGCTGGTTCCCTGTGTGTGTGCAGCACTGAGCTGCAGCAGAGGTGTGTACCGAAGCGGTGAAGCAACGCTACCACGAGGCTCCATGCCTTCGCCCGATGACTTGTTCGCTCTGAGCACTGAAGCTGGTTTCCCCAGTGACGCTCGTCACTAGAAGCCTTTTTTACTGGAGGAGCAGGAGAAAGAGAAGCTTGGGAAAGTTCCTGCAATGCGACAACGACGGTGGTGTTCCTGTCCCCAGCAAACCCCGAGCAACAAATCGTCTCTCGGAATATTCAGGGGAAATATTCTGAAGACCTGCTCAGCACCGGATTGATGGGTTGCCCCACGCTCCCTCTCCTCACTCCAAAAATAAAAGAAAAAAAGGACACGATGCTAGAAACTAATTAGCACTTCCTATTATATTTGTTACTGCCGATGCAAGTTTTAGTACACAGAGACAGTAATTTCCTGCTCAGTGGCTAAATTCACAGCTGGGAAGAATCCTGGTTCCCCTGCACTTTGGCATTTAATGAATTGTGGCAATGCAGTATTGTCTGTAAGGAAAGGATTTGCTCAGAAGCCTTCTCTCCTTTACAGAGTACTCTCTGCACCTCCTCTATTTCCGCTTTTATGCTTTTCACACGTTCCCGAAGAGGGAAAACATTTGCATGAGACAAACACCAAAAATTTCACACTATATCAAATAGTTTAGGATTTGTTATATGCTACATGAATTATATGCTATTGTTATATGCTATATGAATAATAAAGCATTACACAACTTATAAAACTACTATATTCGTAGATTTGCATCTTATAAGTTTTATTTAAAAGTTAAACTTTGATTTTTCATGGAAGCTTCTTCAATGATTAATGTTTATCAACTTCCAACAGTCAAAAGCTATCAGATGTCAGTGTTGCCCTCGTTAATCCTTTTCCCCTGGGAAACGTCCTAAGGATCTGTAGACTGCTGTGCTAATCTCCCCTTCAGCACACAAAATTCGTCCAAATATCTGCAATGACAAAATTCCTACCAGATCATTTTTACTCTTCTGAGAGGGACTGCACTCCTTGCCACTGAAGCGATCGCTTCGTAGTTACTGGTCAAACAAGCACTTCTAACAACTTCTTACCAGTATTTCTCTGGGCCTTCCCCTATTTTCCCAAGCCTCCCTGTGAACTGAACACTTAAAATTTCTTTATACAACTGGAAATTTAGCTGGTTGATTAGGTTAGATGTTAAGGGAAACATTGTTCTCACTCATCGTTGTTTCTGCTGCTTACTTCACCGTACCGCCATCACAGTACTTAAAAACTCCTCTGGAAACTGCCTTCTGGACACCAAAGAGCATCTCATTTACTCAGGAACAGCAAAATTGTCTCTGATGTTCTCTTTACCCTGGGAACAATCATGAAACCCAAGATGGTGACATACGGTCTGCTAGGAATCACCTTGCCCTTCTCCAGCCTCACTAGGCCAGGGCTATGTAAAACTCCACATCATTTTAAAGTTATTAAACTTTAATAATAAAGAAAACTTGCCCGGGTGTTCTCAGCTGTAAACTTTCTATTTGTCACCTGCTACTCCCAGGCAGATAAACTCACAGACAGGAGAGACTGCAGATCAGCAATTACAAGCCTTACAAGCACTGAGGTACAGAAATAGCACAGCAGAAATTAATTGTCTTCACTTCCCCCAGGCTTCACTAATGCATGATTATTTTTATTTTTCTTTGCAGGCACTTCAGCATCTGAAGGGCCACCCATTGTGCCCAGGAGTGTGAGCATACCCACTCTGCTGCAGAAGAAAAGAGAAGTGAGCAATCAGTAAAACTAAATGGAGAAATGCCGAAGTGGGGCACCAAATTCCAAGAGAGTTGTGGGAGGACAGGAGCTGCGAGACTTGATGTTCTTGAAATGATGGAAAACTGAACTCAGAATTTTGACAGATCCCAGGCAATGGTGAGCATCGACAAGTCCCTGCAGGCAGTCAGCATCTGCAGAGACACTGGCCATGTCAGAGGGACAACTCGCTGTGGGGTGTCCCCTCTGTGAGCGCACACCAAGCCAGGTCCTGGCATGGGACCTTCTACCAGCAGAAGGGCCTGGTCAGAGACAAGAGCCCCCTCCTCCCCGAGGCATGCCACCAGCCCCTGCCTGCTCCTCCCAGCTCCTCACCACCACCTCCAGCTACCCAGGACCAACATCCCTCCCTGTTCCACAGGAGATGGAGAATTAGAGCAAGCGCAGAAGACACAGAAGCGCCTGGCACATGATCCATACAAAATACTGCAAGGAGAGGTAGAAGGAGAAGAAAAATAAAAGGAGCAGATACTACTCCATTTAAGATGCCTAATTTAAAAAAAAAAAAAAAAAAATCAGTCTGACAGGTTGTGGGTTTTATTATATTTCAGTTTTAATTCCTTGTTGGCAGTAGCTAGTCTCATTTCATTGCCTTTAATTTCTCCTCAGGTCTATCTGCAAGTTTAACACAGGTCTTTGTGCATGCTCAGGACTTGTTCACTTAATTGAGTGAAACTAGAAGCCACAATTACGCCAAAAGGTTTTATTAGGATATTAAAGAATAATCAGCACTCTCTCCCCAACCTCTCCCCAATTAGACTGCACAAAGATTTAGCTGACGTTTTATTTAAGCGCAGGCATAGTACACTGTCTAATGCAGTTCTTAAAACTAGACAGACATGAGAAATTCTACAGGTATAGGGCCTCCTCACTCAAGAAAATAAAGAAAAGCAATTTAAAAACTTGCAACATCCGTAACAGCACTGCAATGTACCCCAAGAAATTCCAGTCCACAAAGCTGTGCTTGTATCTACCACCTCTCCCAATGGGTCTATGTCACAGGTAGGAAGAGTAAGAGAATACAACGCTCCTTGCAAACTGTGGTCCTGTGCCAGTATTACACATTGGGGTATTTTCCACTCATGTAAACTAGCTTAGAAATCCACTTGTGTTCCAAGGCCATCCTAACTGGAACTGATATTATGCTCTAGGATACGTTTTGTAGTCACAGGTACACTATTTGCAACATTGCTTCCAAATTACTTCCAAGGCAGAGCTCTCTCCTTCAGCCTTCTAAACATCTACCCCCCATTTAGCAGCTGCATAATTACTGGCTCCATGTTGTCTGGGGGGCTGGCTTCACCAACAGGAAAAATTTGGCAGGATGCTTCACTGTCAGTCTTGGCTTCCCTCTTTGCATTTTCTCCCTTAAATCAATATAATCCGAATTGTTTTCCCCTTTCTTTTCCATTCCTTACTACACTTGACAGTCACCCTCTTCTTGTGTTATGCTCCCCTGTGCTGACTTCTCTACCCAGTTACCTACAAGTAATTTTAGGAGTCGGCTTGCCTGGTTGTGTTGCAGTCCTGTCGGAGATCACTTAAGCAGAACAAAGGGCAAACAGAAGTAAGGAGCCCAATTCTGAGGATGAAAAGCAGGGTGGAGAAGGCCTGTACTGTTTTAGGAAAGGCAGTTTGGAAACCAGGAACAGAAAGCTCTGTTCATTTGTGATCTAAAGGACTTGAGCCTGGCCTCGGGCATTTGGTACCGGTGGCTCTCACTGACCCTGCTCTGAACAGACCGACGGTGCAGCCCCCGCAGAGCAAATCCCTGCCTGTAGCAAAGAGCTTCCAGCTTTTACTGCTGGCAATACAATACACAAACCACTCCACCACATCTTCCCTGACAGGCTCCCAGCTCCACTGCAGCCTAGTTTTTAATTCCTTACGCTAGAGCTAATTCCATGATTAAAAAGGGAAAACCAGGTGTCCTTGGCTACAGCTCAGCGTCCCACCCACAGGAAAGTTCACAAACAGTTGCAGAACAATGTTCAGACGCAGACCAACAAAAAACTTTCTAACGTAGATTTGCCAGACTGGAATCATAGTTAAACCATGTGTGAACACTATTCCGCTCTATCAGACATCAAGACCAGCCCAGAGAGCCTAGAAATCATTTGTGTATGGTCTTGAAATTAAACACTGCCATCGGTCACCTTTGCCATGCAGTATTTTCCTCCGCTCCCACAAAGACACACACACACACTCCTCAAAGGATGCTTCTGGAGAAGTCTTTGCTCCAGCATCTGACGTCATTTCGAATACAGCTTGCCTTTACGACGACCATTTTTTTACACTGCACTTCAAAGACACCCGCCCAGTGGGGACGTGTGGATGGTTCGTGTCCAGGCCTGGCACCAACCTGTACCTGAGAGCAGTAGAACGTCATCATTCTGCTGAAGTGTTTCCAACCCGTTCTCTGCCTGCCAAAACATAACCCTTGAACGCAGACTCCGTATGACTTGCCCCTCAACTATAGATTCTGTCAACTTGCATTATCTATGGTAACAGTAATATTTAAGAAATACCCTTTAGCAGAAAGCTCACACTGGTTTTTTTTAGCTAGAGCAAAATAAATACCAGATATCAACAGTGCCACAAACATATCTTAATTCTGATAAACACCTCAAAGTGGAATTTTGTTTCTATAATTCCTTAAACCTATCAATAGTTTACATCACATCCTTTGCATTCATCGAAAAATTGTATTTTTAATATTAAAACAATCTTGTGCTTAGCAGCAAGTTGTAGGAAGAAAATTAATGGAAATAAAAAAAGGTTAACAGTCCTGAAGGGCTATTCCTTCTGTCATCAAAGTACGGTTAACCTTTTTTATTTCATCTTAAAATACACTTTTGACTGCCACTGCCAACTCTGAGTTACTGAGGAAAATCTGTACAGAAATCTTTATAACTTAAATTAAAAAGACATTTGCATGTTTTAATGACAAAGAGAGCAGAATTGCAACCTGGAAGGACACTGGAACTACACAACGTTAATTGATTATCATGCCAAACGGATCTTTCCAGAGGAAGTAAAAGCAAGATCTGACGAATGTATCTTCTGACAACTAACAGCCTCCAGTGAAATGATGACAACATGACTACTCTGCTTCCCCTTACAAGCTCATTTACAATATGCTTTGTTGATGATATTTAAACAATAGCTAGTGCCAAATGGGATTGGCAATGCTGATTATCTTAATCAGCCTTCTTGTTCAAGATAATAGTGCCTGTTCATGACTTTTCTAGGTTTCCTAGGAAAAAAAAACTTGGTTTATCATCCTGTCTACCTGCCATCTTTACCCAACCGACAGTAGACAGGAATGCTGAAGAGCATTGAGGAGAAAGCAGCTGAGAACAGCAAACAATTTGGAGGCTCCTGTCCTATGAGCCTCCAATTTGGAGGCTCCAGTACCTATGAGGTACTGCCCTATGGGCAGGGCAGTAAGAGGCACAGGGCAGTCAGGCATGAACTCACAGAAAATCACAGATCAGTATTTCTGCTGCTCAAGGAGAAGCTTTTTTTCAGATGTCAAATTTTGGAAAACAATTTCATTTCGTACACTCTTCTAGGGTCAGTAACAACAACAAAATCTGTTTCAGGTCTTTTCCAAAACTGAGACAAATTGAAGTAAAAACCTACACAGACATACACAAATGCAAACAAAACTGAAGGAGAGAAGAATTCTCCTACTCAGGAGCCCTACCGCAGGTTTCACTTGTTTCTGCTGCAAAGGATATAATCCAGTGCTAAGAAATAATAAAAGAGATATAGAATGAGAACTGATATTTTAACTGGTATCACAGAAAAACTACTTTATCCATATACAGATAATGTGGAATCAGTTTTGTACTGTATAGCATCAACTGACAGACAAAATAAAGCTCCTCATCAAAAGTCTGACATTACTACCTTTACATTTAAAAGTAAAATCCAACTTCAAATGGGAGCACGCATACTTTGGAAAGTCAACATTAAGTTTATTTGTATTCTAGCCAAAATAGGTCCCCGCATGCAATCTGTTCTAACTAAAACCAGAAATAATTTCTGCCTAACTGTGTGCGCAGGTCCTTTGCTGGGCCAGGGAGCAAGAGCCATAAACTTGTGACCCACACCCTTAAATACCTCTCCGCGGCACCAGCCAGGACGGCACAGGATGCAGCCACTATAAGCACAGTATTCCATATCATCTGGAAGTAGCACAGCTCACTCGCCTCCCATACTCCTGCATGGGGCCATGAATTTCCTGGCATGTGCAGCATTCTCCACAGAGTGGTCCACGACACCCAAACAAGCAAATCTTACTGCAAATAAGAAACAGTGGTATGAAATATATTCCATATATAGACTAGAAATCTAGGAGGTATCATTTGCACACGTTTTTATGTTGTTACCGGCTCCAAAGATACATAAAACTTCCTGCATTCCTAGCCTTGACATCAAAAAGGCAAAAACATGGTATTTTTGCCTGAAACTCTGCTAATGGCAACACATAGTTGCTGTAGTTTAAAAATCCCTTCTAAGCACTCTTTTGAAAAACTGTGGTCTGTAAAAAAAAAAAAGTGAATTCAACGTCTCTAATATCTGAATAAATAACAGAGTAATTCAACTTTAGGTGTGGTCTTAAGGTTATAAATTTCAAAGCCTATTAGGAAAAGAGAAAGCTGAGGACAAAACCTGGCATGAAACATGCATAATTTTTTGTGATAGAGCTGAAAGAGTGAATATCCTCTTGATAATAAATTGTTATTGCCAGCAGACAGTGTCTAAATCAGCATTGTGAAGATTTCTGGATTACGTATCTGAGTTTTTTAACAATTTGCTGACATTGCTCAGCCAGTAGAGAGTTAAAGAAAAATATTCCTGTCAGATAATTCAGTTGGAGCCATTCCTGCCGCTACTGAAGCCAATAGGAGTGTTGCCCTAGAATTCAGTAAGAGCAGGACGGGATCCAAAGTTGTGCTGTGATCAGCTTTACCGTTTACATTAGTGCTCTAACTATCACTCTCCAACTGGAGATGATGCTATTGATGGTGATGAGACTTATCAACACCAATTCCATTTGCAGCTTGGCCTTAATCCAAGGTGTCTGCAGCAGTGAAGTATATTACATTCAGACAAATTAAGGAATCCATTCACTAATCGGATTTTAACTTTTATTCCCATCAAAAAGTTTCCATCAATGTAACTTTTGTTCTAATAGGGTTCTAAAAATTTACTCGCTAAAGTGATCTTTTTAAAATCATATATATAGATGCACACATCCATGGCAATTCCTCTTGGAAATGTTCGCTTCCTTCTGATTCCATCCTGCCACAGGGATTTAGAAGAAAGCTGTTTCTAAACTGGCTCAAAATCATTACCATGACTCGGTAGTGACAGTGCGTATTAAACGGGTTTGGACAGGAGGTAATATTCTATCACCACTTTCCAGTTCCCCCTGGTAAACGTCACCAGTTTTCCCTGGTTTCCCGTGCCCGTTCCTGGCAGACTGTCCTCTCTAGCTAAAAGGACATACACTTTCCAAAACAAAGCTACATTTTTATGCCGCATAATAAGCTAACTTTTGAACTGTATACCAACGACAGGTAGATAAGCTGTCATTAAATTGTGGGCTCGAACTCCCAGGGACCATGTAAGTCACTGTTAAAAAGGATCTGTGTTCTAATTAGCAACTGGCCTCATGGTCCCCAGGGGAGACCGGGGCTGCTCGGGGCACAGGGCAGCGCTTCATGGACCCGGGCAGACCGACCTCTTGATGGGACCAGGGCATTTCTGCACATCACCCTGGGATGGACCCAATTCTCCAGCTTTGGCCGAAATGCCACACCCTGACTCCCAGGCAAAACACTTTTTTGCCTGGCTGTGAGGAACGCCGGACAGGCATCTTTCTTTGATGTGCATAAATCTTCGCTTGCCGCAGAATCTGGGTTTGCAATAATGAAACACATGTTCTCTTCTTGCCCTACGTAGAAAGTGAAGAGTTATTTTTAATTGTGTCAAAAAAATCTTAAGCATTAACAAAGATACACATTTTATAGGACTCCCACTCCCCTCCTCAGCACCACATGTATCTTTCTCTTTATTTCATTTCTTGGCAGAGCATCCTCTCCAGCTAAGAGGACATACTGTGTCTAGAACAAAACTGGCTTTGTACGCCACATAACAAACTAACTTCTGAATTTGTATGGAAAGTCGTGGAGTTGACAGCTGAGGGTTTAAATGATGGATTTTTATAAAATTATGTAATTACTGCCACAAAACGAAACATTCATTCTGGGTAAAATTCACAGAAACATTAAATCAGTTAACATGTATGTATACACTGAAAGCCTTGAGGACATACAACATTAAAGAACATCATATTCTGTTCGGTTCCAACTCCACGCCTTTGGCATTAATTGAAAAGGAAGGTGAGATCGTTCTTAGTAAATAAACTGGGGATTCCCTACTGATTGAGAAACACTGAGGTGGTGAAAATCTGACATATTTGGCTCCATGCCACCACACTGTGGCTTAGCAAATCTGGAAAGCGGCAGCCACAGGATGCAATACATGTTCTAGCACCACCTATGACTCTACTTCGCTACTGGTGCACAAATAAGCATCTAGTTTGTAATTTTTACTCTTTTTTCTCTTGATTTCCATGTTTTTCATACTTGCTATTTAACTTGTGACTATGAATTGTTCTGTGGTCATAAGTGTCTTATTGATTATTCTGTCTCAAGACACAACACATAAAAAGGCTTACAAATACATAATGAAGCTCATGGCTTTCTAGGACTGTTTTAGCTGCCTTTCCTGCTAAAAACCCAGGAAATGTCACCAAAATAAATGACTGTTGAAGAAACAGTTAACTCTTCTGCACAGTCACTTTCTGCAACAACTTAAAAAGCTTTCCAATTAAGAGGATTTGTTCACAAACAGTTCTTAAGATACATCCTTAAGGTGTCCAAGAGCCTTTGGTTATCTGTGTTTATTTACTCTTCATCAGGAACAGAAATGAGATATGCATTTTCATGAGAATACCTGCAGAGGGGAACCCTGATCTGCTGATATCAAACATACATCAAACACTTCCTCAGCACTTCTTAACAGCTGATTTCACCTCCCCTTCCCCAAAAGCCTGCGCTTTCCAAGGTTTTCTATGAATAGTAAACACCTCATTCTAAGGACAGTCAATTTTGGGGTATTATATATTTTTGCATAATCATATATAATTACATAATTTTTGAATAATTATATATGCTAAAACCAAATCCTTGACTTTTGCTACTGAGTACTAAATATGATAAATGTTTGGAGGATCTCAATCTAAAACTTCAGGAGCAAGTTCAAAATAGCCTGTGACAACATCTGCCTGTACAGATGTTAAGTTACAGTTTCACTTTAAACTCAGTCTGTCTGATGTCGTCGTGCCTGTTTTTTTAGCATCTTCAATTTCCACTTGACATCTCTAAGCTGAATACATTTTTAATATCTGTACTGAGGGAAGTCAGCATTACTTTTTGCTATGAACCTCAGAAACTTCTGTGAGAGGCACAGGCTGCAAATAACGTTTACAAGGACTGGCCTTGAAGCTCTCCAGGGACTGCAGGTGAGTGACAGTTTTGTCCGTGAGTATAAAGGCATGGAAAACTAACTACAGCACTACCTGCAAAACCTTCCTTCTGATAAGGATCAGAGCTCTTCAGCTCTCCTCAGTTCCACATTATCTTCCCTCTTATGTTCGATTGCTACCAAGAGAGCATTTCTACAATAAATACTAATCATCACGTAATGTTGATTTCATTGCCCTTTATAATAATTTTACACTGATACAAGTTTATATTTTCCAAGCACTTGAAAAGCATTAATTATGATGTTAAATTACAGTGTTTGTGAAAATATATCAATTAAAGTCAACGACATAATCCTCTAAAGAAACTGAAAAGCACACTAAATGGAAGAGTATGAAATGCACTAAAATAACGGTTCCTCATATGCTGAAAATGTTCTCCCTCTCGGACTGTTTAATTCCACATGTCATGATTTAACAAAAAAGAAATGTGTGAGACTTGCAGTCACACTGCATAAAGTAAGTTTACATAAGTTGGAACTTTCTCTTTAGTAATCAAGCACTTTCTTAATTCCATGGGGTTGGACTGAATTCTCACCGATTATTAGCATTTCCCGTGAATATACTGAAATAGCTCAGATTGCCTGACGAGTCGCTGCAGAGGTTACCTGAGCAGGCGTCAGAGGAATGTTACACAGGTCCCTGTACAGTGTTCAATATTATTCCCGACTACCAGCAGCCCTACAGTCCAATAGGAAAGAATACAAGAATTTGCAAAGGAATTGCATAAAGTTACAATTCCTTAAATTCTCTTGTGATGCTATGAAGAAACCTACTTAGCGTAGGTGATGGATTAACTCATCAGTAATGTAAGATAATCGTGATAGGTGATGTGTGACTATATATTAATGTCAGAATATGGAAATATAGTATAACTAAAGTCTGCTTAACTTAGCCAGGACAGCTAGGCATTAATTCTATACCAAGATCATTTAATGTGAATTGCAGGAAGCCACATCAGGATGCAAGGACAGGAATATTCTGTACGTATCCAAAAGACTATTAACTTGCAGGATCCTACAATCTGTCTTATTTTGCCAGCTGGGAAGCACGTACAAAAAAGAGAAGCATAAAACCCCTTCAGTCAGAGAGAAAAGGGAAATAACAGTTTTCATGGACTGGCTGGGGAACAGTGAAGAGGGAAGGTCCGCAGAGGAATCTGAAGAAGCTGGACGTACCAGACTAACATGTAAGTGAAACAGCATTTTCCCTTCTACAGATTGATATCCAGATCCTCCTCCCTTGTGCTTTTCCTCATATAAATGAAATAGCAAGTCCATTTTGTCCCCATGCATGCCTGTGTAAATTACTGCAGACAGCATATAAAACACATTTTACAATTACCATCTTATTCTGCCATCACAGGGGAGGGCCATCACTGCAGCTACTCAAACACACCTATCCCTCATGTGACACCTGGACCTATAAAGCTATTTGCATTTATACAATTGAAGTGTCTAATAACGTAGTAAGAATCAAGCTTGCCCCAAACAGCCTACCACCTAAATAGGAAGGAAAACAAAAAAATTAGACTTCAAACCATTTGGACAAGTTACACAGAAGGTGACAAAATCAGAAATCAAAAGTTGGATTTTTTTTTTTTTTACTCTCAGTGCCTTCACCTAAGTTATACTTTCTCACATTTAGATGATCTTCCTTTAAAGCCTTGTACCACACAGTAAAGACAGAGTTAGCTTTCAGCACAGCTATTTTGTCTCAAACAGGGGCACTGCTTGGCTTGAAGCTATGCTACTGAACGGTCTTTAAATATGGAATGAGTTGCATGCCCTAACTAGAAATAGAAGCAGAAGAAATCTAATGAAAGTGTGAAATATTCATCAGGGAAATGTGGAAAAGCTATCATAGCAGTTTCTTTAAATGGCTTTGTGAATTTTATTCTTAAAGATCAATGAAATTAGTTACTTAGTAAACTTAACAACGGGTATAAAACTAGCCAATAGAGAAATCAGAAACCCTCTCTTTAAAAACGTTTTTTTCAGTATTAATGACTTCCAAGGCCTTAGAATTTCTTCTGCTTTCCTTCTCATTGGTGCTCATTAGCACTAACTGCAGCAGAATTGCCCCTGAAACGTATCGCTAGGAGCTGATATAGATCCTAAAGTCTGTCTGGAGGTGCTGGCAAGGCCTATATACAATGCGTTCAAAATTCTTCAATCCCATGCATCACCTGTGGCAAGGCAAAAGGCAGTAATGAGCTAAAAGGACAACTATATCGACACTTTGCTATTTGGGAATTATTTCATTACAGTCCTGAAATCCTCATTTTTGCAGTTTCATGGATTTGGTCATCAGAGCAAAGTGTTCCTTTCACCTGGAGTAAGCAGGAAAAGAGTAAGGACGTGGCTGAAACTGAAGAGTCAGAGGAATATCACCCTACTGACTAGAAAAGGGTGCTGTTCGTATTCTATATAACACAGTTCAAAATCTTTGCTACAATATGGTTTCAGCTTTTACAGAATAGAAAGAGGATGTATGATTCCTGAAGCATGGGATCATTGACTTTGCTAACAGGAAAATACACGAATTTAGTTCATGGTTTGGCATTTTTCAGTTTAAACAGCAAGAGGGAACACGCTTGAAAAGAATAGGAGCTAAAACGCTGAAAAAAGATGAAGTCTCCAGTAAACTCAACTTAGACACAGGGTCAGTCTGGGGGCATTCCCTGTAATTTGATCTTTCATTTCTCTCAGATAAACAAGCCTAATTACTTCTCTCCTCCAGGATAAACTGAGGGAATGATGGTACTTAATTTAAAGCTACTGTTTCATCTTAATAGTCCCTTGGTATGAAGGGACTTCAAAATTGTTAATACCTAGACTGTTAGTAAGCCAAAGGCTTCCTCAGACCTTTAACAGCAGCAATCATTGATTCTCTTGTCATATTTCAAAAGCCAAACCAGAGGTGACTAGTTTAAATTTGATACTCCTAGTGGAATGACCTCTTTCATCTATGCTATGATTGGAGTAGCTCTGCTATTACAAGCTACTCAAAGTAGTCTTTGTAAGTGAGAGTTCTTTATAAATGCCAGGTTTAACTGAATCCTGAATGGACACCATTTGTTTTTCTAGTTATTGAGGTTTTTTTCCTGTTCAATTAAACATACTATAAAGCATTTTCAAAAAATAAACCCCAGCATTTTTATTTTTCCTAGGTATTTAAAAATATGTGTAGCAAGAAAATCTTTACAGATAATTGACAACTAGAGACTATCATAGTAACGTATAAAAAATATGCAATATGGTCTAAGTAAAGGAATAGTAAAATTTTTGCCCTTATTTGCATGGTCTTCACGTCCTTCCATTACATGAGCACCTCCTCAATCAATCTCTTTAAACAGTGAAACAGCAGCTCTTGTCTCTGATGTGGCAAAAATGTCAGACGCTATTAAGGCTCGTTAAGTCTCCACATCTTCGTTTCCATACCTTCTTCATTCCTGAAAAGAGCTCTGTGCAACAAAATTCTTCTTAACTTCTTTGTCTACAGACCCTTGGCAGGCTTTAGACAGAAGATGTGTTGAGAGCGTTCCTCTCACAGTGACCAGTGCTGCCCCTTCTGTACCACCGCTTGCCTCTCCTCTCCTAAACTGGTAGAGCTGAGCAGAAACCATCTTACTGTGCTGTATCCATGGAGCCCTGTGCAGTAATAACACCTGCCTAAATAACAGCATCATCAAACCCTACTGCCTCTTGCAGATAATTTAGAATTAAAGTATAGTCTTTCGTTCAATTTTGCTGTATTATTAGGGATTTCGTTGCAATATCTTACTTTATAAATGCCGTTATTCTAAACTGAAAATAAATTCCACTGCATGTGTTAGAACTACAGCTAGGCTGCAGGAAAGAATTCTTTCTTCTATTTGCTCTGAAGTCTGGATGAATGATCCTACACAGTTGCAAGAGCTTCCCACCTTAATCTTGGCTGGTCAGCCAGCTCACTGCAAAGTTAATTAGGATACATGCATATAAAGGACACTCTTTCCTAGGAGCACAACAATGAGCTCAGCAAAATAAAGAAAACATCTCCGCCACAAACACTCAGAAGTCAGATTCCACATGTTCACAGATCAGGCAGGTCACAGCCAATTGCTTATGTACGCTCATTTGGAAAGGATTATTTACAAGTGATATTTCAGTGTATGATTTAGTTTAAGTATTGTTCAAACAAAAGAATGCATAAACCCCTCAAACCACATAAGTAAACAAGTCCCAAAGTCTTACTTAGCCATTCCAAAGCATACATTTTAGGAAACAGAATGAATGGAATATTTCAGCCAAAATGGATAGGTTTTGAAAGTAATATAAACTGAGTTCTAATGCAGCTTTAACCAGGTCCATGATAACCTGCACACATTAACATTTTTATTTGCACCTAAGCAATGCTAAATGAAGTGTATATTAGCAATTTTTAAAAGTCATAAATCAAAGAATATTCTCTGAACTTTTAAAAAACTATGTCCTTGCAGTGTTTGTCATAGACTTGTCAGAACTCGTATGACTCGTGGGTAAACACCTTAAAAACTGATTTTGAACTAAACTGTATAATTTGTGTGACTTACAAAACACTTTGCTCATTTTTTTACATATATAATGAGGAATTTGACATCTCTAAGCAAATGTCAGAGAATTTAAATATGTGTTGAAAACATACTGAGGTTACACCAGTGCTTGCGTGTCTTTTCTATTTATAGTTAATATAAGAGAGTCATACGCACAATGTGAAAAAACAACAGTGTTGATAAATCCCTGGTTGTGAGTACCAGAAGAATAGCTCTTGGTCTGGTTTAGCATTTAAAGTCTGACTCCTTTTCACACGCCCCAAACCCCACACACATTCTACTGCTAATACTCAACACAATAGGACTAATCCCGGCTGATTAGAACATGCTTCAATAGCATAATTCTCTAAAGGGAATGAATATCCTATAAGTTAAATGATGACACTAGGTTATATGAAATCCTAATTAGCTCAGCAGAAAAGAAGAAAGACTTTGGAGATACGAAACTGTCAAAGCAGAATGTTCATAAAGGGGTATGATTTCCTCTTCAACTTTTAATCACATTTTCAAAATAGCTTCCTAAACTAGTGCTTGCAAATACATCTGTTTCTGTACACAAAAAGGCTAATTCCATACTGAGGCACTTGCTCACCTGCTGATGTAACGAACCCGTATCAGTCCCACAACTACCACAAATGAGGTTCTAGTTCTCAGCCCTCTTGCCATTTCGTCCTCGGAGGTTCAATCGGTGACAATGCTATGCCACTACATTTAAACATCTTTTCAACAAAGACCAAGGCCATTTTTCCCCCAGTGAAGTGATGTGAACCTTCAGAAGACATTAACTTGTGGTTCTTAATGAAAACTTTGTCTAGGGACCATAACAACATCTGCCGTTCGCACCCTCTGCCATTTCACAAAGCGCATTTCTTCCCCTTGAGCACACAGCTCTCCCGGTGTCTGCCATTTCCTGGCCTTTGCAAGAAACTGCTTCCGAGACTGAAAGGTACTTTGGGTTGGATTGGCCCACAGATCCACAGGCAGAACGACACCGGCTGAACGGAACAGCGCTCCATTGTCTCTTCGTCTCTCTCTCCAGCTCGGCGGTCTGGGGAGGGAACCAAGGCAGGAGGAGGTGGATGGAAAGGCTCTATGACATGCACTTCAGAGTCCTGTGGAAGTCACCTGGAAATTATGACTGTATTACCTACTCAAACTTGCTTTACAACAGGTAGTAGGAAAAGAATAAAACTTTTCTTCCACAAAGACTTGTTGGAGAAGTGAATTTATAGCTTTCTTATGAAAGATGAAGTGCGTGTTGTAGACGACTCTGTAATGGACATGAAAAGAAACGTGCAGAAATGGAGTCTAAACATTCACTTGGACCCACTGGTCACCCATCTTCAGGAGGACTAAGCTTGTGAATTTAATCTTGTGAACTGAACTGGCGATTCCCTGGCTGCACCTTTCTCCCTCTCAGCTGAGTCGAGCTGCTCAAAATCTTGCCAAACAGAAGCTGGACTTACTCCACTGTTTTGCTCTTGCAAGGAAGAGTTTTAGACGCAGCAGAAATTTTTCAAAGAAACGGTAACCTGAAGCCACTTCTGTTACAATTGTTCTCACAGAGACTGCCAGCAACAAATTAGAGGAAGTCAAGGCAAAAGAAGGGGCACACAAGAATCTCTGGCCACAACTGATTCTGCTACTCCTTTGTTTAATCGTAATTCCAAGTGGCGGAAGTGGGTGTAGCAGGAAAAGCAAATAACAAGAAGCTGAATGGTAGATTAAAGTCCTTTTTAATTTGGACTTAAAGTTTGACCGCACTACCACAGAAAATGCTGTTGCACTTCCCATTAATTTTGATGCAAATTTTCCCAGCATATGGTTAGGAAAATTATTATTTTTAGAATACAAATCAGGGATAGCTACTGCAGCATTACAATTTTTTCTTGTGATGGAATTCTGTTTTCCATCTGTCAGAGAGGATAATGTTCTGTACAGTCACACCCTAAACCGAGGAGAACGGAATGAAAAGGAACAGAAAACAACAGAAAGGAAAAGGGAAGGAAAATCACCTACAATTGCTATTATATTTCTCTAGGTCCAGTGCTACAGCACAACTGCAAAATGACTAACGTGAAATACGTCATGAAGCAGTACTTGTATGTTTAAAAAAACTTTCAGATTTTTTTTAAATCTAAGTATCAAAGAAAAACTCCTGCTCCTCTCTACATTCTCGTCTACGCAGACACTTGAGATATCATGTATCAAAAAGCATTTCTGCTCTGAGTTTAGGGGAGCCAGGATGACTTGAGTAATTCTGCAAAACGGATAAAGAACCAGAATCTTTCTGAAGATGCCAATGGCAATGTAAAATTCACAACTGGCTCCACCTCCTCGCTGGGCCTCAGTCAAAGTATGTTTGTAAATCAAAAATTACTCCACTGATGCCAGTGAGATTAAACCACTGTAAAATCACCATGAGATTTTCCATTGCTATGTTCTTGTGCCCTGAGTCAGCACACTGCCAAGAGTGCACAACAACCATCACAAATTAATTTGTATGCTCACCATTTAACTCTCGGAGAGGAAGCACTCCCACCTGCCCTGGGCTGGGATGGCCACGTGCATTCTGCGGCCAGCAGAGAGGGCAGGCACGGCCCCAGCCGGGGCGATGCTACGCTCCTCAACGCCGGGGTGCGGGGGCTTCGTGGGGCGCTGCTGCGGGGCAGGACAGAGCTGGTGGACTCAGCAGAAGGAAGGCACACTCTAAAAATTAATGACTCTGCTCTCACCTGCATGTTGACTCCCGTGAAAACCATCAGCACAGTTAAGGGCAACGTCATTTGTGAACAGAGGTGCTACACTGCCTCTCTGCAGAACCCTGGACTGACACCTCCAGAGAATAAAACGCATTCTTTCAACATGAAATAGCACGTACGGATTCATCAGCCTGAAGGAGCTATATGACTGAAACGGATCACTTTCCCTGCACAAGGACAAAAATGACAGCGTGGCTGAAATTCAGCCCTAGCAGAAGTTACCAGTGGAATTGCATCTGTACCAGCAGTAACACGGGTGTAACCTGCTTTCAGGCAGAGCACAACGCCATTTCAAATGGATTGTCACCTAATAATTAGCGAAACAAATCTCACTGAAAAGCATATGAGAACCAAGCTATAATCCACCTCCCTCGCTTGCTCTCATTTATAAATAAACATAGAAGGCAAATTAATTTGATCAGGGATACTCTCTCTCTAAGCTTTGTGTTGGAAAGTACTACATAGCAGTGAGAACACTCTGAAAGAGAACAGTGTAAAAAGAGAGATTGTCGCTACCATAGAGAAAGCTGTAGAAAAAGCCACGCAGAATAACAGTGAGTTCACACACTCCCAAAGCTGCTGATCAGTGAAACTGTCAAACCCGGCTTTTGTTCGTGTAAACAGAGGAAGACTGTTCCTATAACAAACTTGCCCCAATGTGCCCTGCAGGGATTCGTGTTGCAATTCTTTATCAATTCCTGTCAGGCATTATTCTGCCAGCTTGTAATCCTATAGTAGGAGAACTCTGCATAAAGAAATGTTCAGGAAAGAAAAAGAGCAACAGCTCATCTTTCTTCATGCCATACATGCCAAAGCACCGAGAAAGCATTTTGCAGATATGTAAATGATAATATAGAAGAATCTTTTTTCCTTTTTTAATTTGCTGACTGTAATATATACAAGAGGTTGGGTTTGAAGGTGGTTTGAACAGCTTCTGGGTGACTTCGCAATAGCCGAAGAAGCTGGGAGCACTCTGGGGGGAGCTTTGAGGGACGGCCAGTAGGGTTTGGAACAAAGACAGGGGCTGAAGATGTGTAGGGTAGTTATACTTCTCATTTTCCCAAGAAAGGATCAACTTGCTATAGCAGATGCAACCATATACTAAAAAAATGCACAATTATCCTCTCATGCATTTCAATTAGTTGGAAAGTAAACATTCCTGCTTTCACATGCACATCCACACAGCTTTGCGCTTCTAAATACAGTCTGAGCTCACTCTGCTGCGAGAAACACCACGTGGCCTGGGAGAGAGAGGATGAAAGAGAATTGCCCAAGCCAGCCCAACTCCAGTGGAAATTCTCTGCACCATTAACCTTGCAGCAACGGCAGGTTATTTTTATATTAAGTTCATTGAAGGAATTAGAGTGAAAAGTATGCGTTTTCTGTTCATACATTCAGAACATTTCAAGACAGGGTTTTTTTTCTCCTCTAAGGTCATTCAAGTACAGCATCTACCCAGAAAAGAATCTCAACTCCAGCTGTCCTAATCAAACCTTTCCCAGAAACTCCAAAAGACAGTTTGCATGACAGCACTTACAGCTATATATTCTGTTGCATTATGCAGACACGTTTACTTTGAGAGTAGCAATGACCAAGATTTCTAATGCTATTCATCTTTAAATGCATACCAAAACTGATCCTCTAAAAACAAGTATTTTGCTAGTCTCTTAGCCTAGTACCATATGTACAATGCGGAGAGGTGATTTCCGAGACTATCCAAACACTGGGAACCAACTTTGCGCTTGCCAAGTTGCAAGCTATAATTCTGCATATCCACCTTACACGCGTAGCAAGGGTTGACATGTGAATCAATTAGTGTCTGACAAGTCCATTTAGTCCTAAACATGTGCCATCATCTCATCCCGTAAATGCCATCCGCAAACCGTTCCTTCTCCCACCAGGCCCTGGGCAAAGAAATTACTACCAGGGTTGCAGGAAACCTTGCATGGCATTTAACCTCAACAGAATTTGGAGGAAGGGGCAGAGCAGTAATTTCGTAGTACTTACATAGCAAATGGAAAGTGAGTGTAGCAATCGAACACTGCCAAAAACAAGGGCCTATGGCAAAGCCTTCAGATTTTTGTGGCCCAGAAAGCCATGTATGTCTGTGGAACCGTGTGGGATGCGGAGATGTAACTGCGGGATTATGCCATGAAAGAGACAAGGAGGAGAAGAGGATCCCCTCTAAATTTTCTGCTACTTCTGTACTGGGATACTTAAACTAAAATAAAAATGTTTGTGCAAGAAAGACAAAAATGACGGATGGATTAATTATGTCCAAACATGTGAATTGATTTTTGTTACCCAGAACGAAAACAAGTAAAGGAGGTCTTTTTGCTTTGTTCAGTGAACTGGGAGGGTTAGGTTCATCTCTTCATAACATTGAGCGTTTGCTACATTTTATGTAAGTAGAAAAGACAATTATATTAAAATATCATTCCCACCCAAATTCAAGCCACAATACCCAAATGTTTGCCAATTTTTTTGGCGTATCGCTAGAAAATAGCACTGCACTATTTTCTAGGATTGGTCTGCCACTCCTGTGTACTTTTCTCTGTTCAAATATTTTTACAGAACTTCTTTTGTTTTAGTACTTTTACCTCCTTCAGAGTTCACAAAGTTTATTCTGCAGACAACTAACTCAGGCCACATTTAACTGCACAATTTATTTCCCAAGTATAAATGCTGCTGCTATTGTTTGCAGTTGAAGACATAAATAATGCAAAAAAATGCTACTAAGTATACACAAAGTTTGATCCCCTATGCCCAAAAGATTTTAAATTTTCATAAATCAAAGCAAATATATTTTTGCAATCAGAGCTGTTGGAAAACTAGTTCACTGTTTCCTTTAAACTACCCAGGGTTAGCTTGGCTACCTATTTGTATAAAAGATCAGGAGGAAGAAGGTGCGGGTGTTACCAGAAATGCTCGCAGTAATGATCTAATCAGGCAGTTTTTCCCGCAAGTCAACATAGGAGAGGGCACTAAGGTACTGTTTTCAATCAGATAAAGGATGAAATGCCTTGAAAATGCGTGGCCATGGAAAAGCAACGCATACGTGTCTGTGCTTCCATGCGTGCAACGTTAGAGTGTCAGCAGCCTGGTCATTTTTAAAAAATGAATAGCCATCTTATGCTTAACATTTTCCTGAAGTCATAAGTGCTCTATACAGTTGTCCTGCACCATTAAACAGTGACAATGTTGCAGCCTAGAGGTAGCTTCTTTTCAGTGATGGGTGAAGTGATTTTTGTGTTTTTTCCTTGTATAATTCATAAGTTAGCATGACCAAATTTTTGAATTGCAAAAGTAGGACATCTGTCACCATGGGGAAGCAGTGGGGGAGTACGCAGCGAGCTTCTGACAGCTGTGGGCTTGTGGTCACTAGAAAGGTGCCTACTTGATTTTCTCTCCACTTTAGCATTCCAGACATTTGGCTCTCTCATCCTCCAAACTTCTTCTACAGCATATAACCTTCTTCCTCATTTCTAGCCAGTCATATTCTTTCCCAGCTTGGCCACTAGGCTCCTTCCTTTGGGGTTACCCCCAAAGCACACCAAGCCCCCTCCCAGCTATTTGTGTCTAGTAGATAAGGTAATTACCTCAAGTTACACAGCCACCACAGAGAAGAGGAGCTGGCTCAATTGATGTTGGTAAAGGGCTGGATTCCAAAGTTCCTGCTGCCATAGGCAAAGATGGGCTGAGCTGCAGTCTCACAACAGAAAGCAAGTACAAAGGCATGAGGGAAAGCATAGCAAAGGGCAGGGTAATCAGACACATCTGCCCAGGTGAAATGAAATAGAATTAGGCAGATTTATTTCAGTGAGTCCTTACTACAGGGATGTCCTGCTTCTTGGATTAGTCCTCTCTCAGATTTCTCAGTGCAACCAATAGAAGCAGCTCTGCAGGTTTTCCTAACACCACACATGCTGCTTTACTCTCCTCTGAAGCTTGTGTCTTACTACTGCAAACCACTTTCTGGCTCTGCAATGCAGTAGGAAATCATGAATGTATCTTCTTTTCTCCCTCTAGGAACGTTCCCATCCATGTTTGTGTATGGTGCAGAAGTACCTCTGCTGTCACTGGTGGTGGCACAGAACTGCACCAGTACAAGGGGCAGACAGCTCCAGCCCAGGAACAGTTGTTTCCTCAGTTGATGTGGCAGCTCCGTCTGCAGCCACAGACAGTAACACTGGCTGCTCACCTGGTTCCTAGAGCCATCCAGAACGCGGTTAGGGTTTACTACAGTCAGCTCCAGAGGATTTGCTCAAGAATTTGCACAAAATTGCTCTGTTTTCTGGCACAGACAGACACCACAGAGCCTGCATTTCAAAGTGCCGCCAGAAGTTACAGCAGGGCTGGCTCATGGAGCTGGTGGAACCACAGGAGGAGGAGAGGACAGGAGCTGGGGCCACCTGTGACATGTCATGCTGCAGATCTGCCCCGGCTTGTACCGACCCGCAGTGGAGCCGGCGGTGAAGGAGCCTGCAGAGACAGCCAGGCCATGAAGGCCCAGGTGCTCCCTTCACCGATGGGCTGGGCATCCTTCAGGAGGACATACATCAAACCTCACGCTGGCCAGAGCGTGGGGATCCTGTGTACTGAAGTTTCCAAGGCTCTCTGTCCTCGGGCACCATTTCACCCTTACTGTTTAAATTGAGAAATATGCAATACTCCAGAAACAGCATACAGCTGCCTACATAGCAGGCAACTGTCTTCTACACCAGCACTTCAAGTACATCATTTGAGAGCGCAAGTCCACTGAACTTCTATTTTTTTATATTTCACCTTTTTCCATGAAATGTTCTTGCTTATCATGATCTTTTTTCGACAAAAGAAAAAAAAAAAGCCAACACCTTAACAATTCACTAACAACAACTTTCTCCCACTGATGGAACTCATCTTTGAGCCAAACCTTAAGAAGTCAGCAAATGGGAAAGAGCTTCCCCACACCCCAACATACATAAATTAAGATATTTCTATCATTGTATTCTACTAGCCACATAGCTTCTTTGCTATTATCTTGTAAGACGTTGTCTCTGTTTCTGTAGAATTCTTGGCCCCTTACAAGAAGACTTGAGATAGAAACCAGAAATACTTGGTATTAAAGAACACGGAACAAAAACTGGAAAATTCTCTCAACACTGAGAAAACTAGATGAGCATATTAAGAAACCTCTTGATGGTGCTTCTTATTTTCCAAAATAATTATACACCTCCCCCTAGGGGAATCCTAATTGCTCTGCCTACACTAAACTAAAAGCCCTTTTACTTTAAATAGTACATGACTGAGGAAAGCACACTATCCCAGAGAGATGCAGTATTTCCGTGTACTCTAATGCAGTCATTCACTAAAAGCATCACCCAGCTTCTCAACCTATGACCTCCAGCGATGTTCTCCCTCTCCTCAAAATATTCAAGGCTGGAAGTTTGAACACAAACATCCTATCATCTTGTTTACTGTAAAAGAGTAGGTGAAAAAAAATAATGCTTTAATGTCACTTTTAGGAAAAGATTTCTGCTCCTTGCTTGAAATGCCTGCTTGCCGCTATGGTAACAAGGAATATTTCTATAATATAACTAGACAGGGAGTTCATGATACAAGCATCATTCACATGAAGGAGTTCAACTCACATATTTCAATCCAGCATAATCAAAAAAACAACAACAGAAAATAAGTTTTCCCTATACAACTTAATCTATACACCCGCTTGCGTTCTGAACGTACAGGAGTGCAGCCAACCCATGGAGACTGGTCCTGGGGGATTAAAGCGTGTCTAGCTGTTACCAAAAGCTGACTGCAGGGACCCAAGGCACCTATTGTAGGTCACATTAAGATTCTCTAGGAGTCTAAATCTGTTTTGACGTGGGGATACACCAGCTGAGTAACTAGTCCTTCTTTACCCAAGTAGTGTGAGCAAAAGTGAACATTCAGGATAATTATAGAGTCCAGCTCATAAGTGACACCTTTCTGAATGCAACAGCCTGTTAATCGTTTTTAGCAAAACACTGACATTATTGCAAGTCAACCATTAAGAATTATTGGATACTGCCAAAATTTACCTTAAGATGGAACACTTGGGGTTTTTAAATAATACAGAAAACATGTATGTAAGACATTTAATTAGCTTACCTCACATTCATACCTCACATACTTTTATCTCATCAACTGTATTGATATTTAAACATAAAATTATTTATCTACTAAACTTCTCCAGGTTTAAAAATATATTTTCTGTTTTAGGGAAAAATATGAACACACAGATGAAAAATTATATTAATCTGAATGGTAAAGAAATATTCTTTTTCCCTACCAAGTCCTGACTAGCTACGTGTTTATCATCCACAGTAAACCAACAGACCAGAACAGTTCTTTTAGTCAATGAACCATAAATTGAAAAGTCTAAATAGAACTTGCTGGTTTAGCCTGTTAAGTCTGACCACAGAAAATGACATTTAAATAATCAGAGAATCACAGAATTAGAGGCTATAAGAGATGTCAAGAGATCATCTAGCCCGGCAGGGCTTGATTGACAGCCTGAAGGACAATTCACCCAGGCCAAGGTCCATTCTTTTTCCCCAAGGAGTAGTTAGGAGTGAGCTGTGAGCCACAGGAATTGTTCTGGAGGTGCTGCCCTCCCCATCACCATCTTTTCTGGCAAGACTGTACAGCAACAATCAGGTAAGGCTGGAGAGCAAAATCCAGCCCTTACCTCATTAAAGTGTTCTGTGTGATTTAGTCCTTCCTCTCCCAGTGAAGCAAGATAACTAGATCTCCTACAGGTGTTTTACAGACTTGTTTTCAAAGATCTCCAAAACACAGCCTGCGTGGGCGTACCTCAGCACAAACCACAGTTCACGACTTTGCTCAAATCTGATAGGAATGGGATTTAAGACAAAACCATGGATTTTTGAGCTGACCTGTGTCTGTCACTTTAGCTGCAAACAAAGCACTTCATATATCAGATCCTACAGCCAGTGATCCTGAGGAACAACGGTTGCTGCTGATGTTTCAACAACTTTTTACCTATTTGAAAACTGATGTTTATTCTATTCTTCCCTTTTCTGGGTTTAGCAAACCCCATTTGGCAAATTTTTCTTAACATACCATATTTGCTGCCCTCTTCTACAGTAAGTTATCTCTTTTCTTCCTAAGGGCAGAGCCAAAAAGTGAATAAATTAGCCCTGACCCCAGAGGAGGCCTCACTAATACATCTGAAATTGCCAATCCTATGAATGTATTTCAGAACAATGTTTGCTTTTTTTGAAACCGCATCACAGTGTTGACATACTCAGTTTGCAGCCCTCCACAATTGCCCATTCATCCATGGCATTATAGCTGCCAATCAGTTATTCCTCATTTTATGTTTTGCATCTGATTCCTTATTCATCTGCTTTTGATTTTACTGAATTATATCTTATTGATCTCAGATCATTTCTTCAATTAATCAAGATAATTCCAAACTCTGACCTGCCCCTCAGAGGATGTAAAAGCAGTTTCAGGCCACTACCATCCAGATGTTTTATAAGCATCTCTCTGCATCCTCATACGAGCCATGGATGGAAACTGTCTTTACAGGGATGGGAGGATGAACACTTGCTGAACCCCCTCTGAACCCACTACCCTTTCTGACAGCAAACCACCCACAGCAGTGTACTGAGCATGTTCCTTTGAACAGTTTTACAGTGGATTTCTATTTTTACCTTGTTAGATTGCTAATCAGAATGTTATATGGAGTTACGTTCAAAGCCTTGCTGAAGTCAGATATAAAACACCACTTGGACTTTCTCTGCTCTACCTGGCTACTTAACTATTGAAAAAAAAGTAAGGAACTTGCCTTGACATAATTTGTACAGTCAATGTTTTTAACACCTTACTATCCTCAAGATGCTATAAACCAGTTGTTAAACAATTTGGTCAAGTATCTTGCTGATACCAGTGAAGCTCCATTGTCTACAATTTCTTAGCTCTTCTTTTTCTCCTGCTTGGAGAGACGTGCAGTATTATGTGCATCTCCAGACCACTGGGACCTCCCCCCCTCATCCTCTATGGGTTTTCAAAGATAATTGCTAATGCTTCAGAGATTGCTTCAGCTACTTCCGTAAGTAGTCTAGGATGAATTCCATCAGGAACTGCCAACTTGAATATATCCAACCTACCTAAACACAGTTTAACTCACTCCCCTCTCCTTTTCTGACCTGCCTTTCATCCTCTGCTAAAATCCAGCAGCCCTCTCTGTGTCTGTCATCTGTGCTCGTGGTGATGATTAAAGCCAAGTTAAAAGCCATATAACAACAAATTTAAAATGTAAAAGGCAGACATTTCAGTTAAGACAGTGTAATAAAGGACAATACCTTTTTAACTATTTTGCCAAAACAGTGTATATAGTGATTTCTGCCCCCTATTGTAGCACCTCTCTGTCGCAAGCAGCACACGTTAACAGCCTTCCTTTGGGAAACTCTTATTTTTTCAAAAGAGAACTGCACTCTACAGCTTTTCATTCTAAATTGTTAAAGCAGTGCTTTGGCAGACAAGGCATCTAATTTAGATTAAACACAAAAAATGCTGAAGGTAAACTTCAATTTGTACACACAGCCTATTTTGGCTCAGATACATAACAAAGTGTTTGTCTCAGAATGTGATTTCTCATTTTAGCAACATTTTTGTTGATATTTTAAGCAACCATACATGCCTTTTTGAAACTAATGCTTTTCAATCATATTTACTGTTGGTTTGCAAGCTGTTTACAAGCATGAGGTCCCAGGGCATAACTCAATGCTTAGAATTCTGAACAAATAAAAACCCTCTGGAATTGCTTTAGCGCTCTAACTAAATGATATATGCCATTAACCTAAAAAATATTTATGAACATTTCTTTTCTGCACTTGTTTCAATTTTTACTTGTCAAATTATAAAGCAAAAAGCAAAAAAAATTATACAAGGACTTGATTTGCTCAAGTGTTCCAAATTTTTCTTTCTACCAATGACAAAAACCTCAGTATGATGTATTTATCACCATACTGAGACGATAAATAATGCCTGGGCGCCACTGGGAAGTTTGTGTTCCTTCTCCTCCTTTTGCTGATCCCCCTGGAATCAGCAAAAGGTAAAAATGGATAGAGAAAATGAGAGCTTACATGAAAAAAGACCTATGCATTCATACAGATCGTGTGAATTTAAATAAAATTGTGTATTTTTTCATATTTCTTGATGCCAGGGCATAGCGACTGACAGAACGTACACACCTGAATCTGAACTTACCTCTAACTTTCTCTGAGGAAGGGAACGCACTGGCCAAAACTTCTGGAATGGAGAAACTTACCAATTTGCCTCTTCTTCAGAGAATCAGCTGCGGTTTCTCTTTTGCTTTCTCCCAGTTTGCATGAATGATTTCTCAGCCAACTTTCTGCTGATTGCTAGTGTCACAGGCAATGGAGTGATCACCTGGGAACTGCGGTCACCATGCAGTGTCAGCGCTTTAGTGGCAGCCCCCAGTGTGCTGAGCCAGCAGGACCCAGCTGTCCCTCATCACTGCCACGTCTGTTTGCCTTCAGCTAACACACTGTGCATCCAGATGTGTCAACGTGTCTCTCAGAGCAAACCCTGCACTTAAACAAGGGAGAGCTCTGGTCGAGCATCTTTCAAGAGTATTTCATGTTTTATTTATCAAAACGCTGCTTTAGAAACTGTTTACCATCATGCAGGACTCAGAAGCAATAGTGGAGGGATGCACCCATCTATTCACTGCCTCTCCACCAACAAAGAAGCCCAAAATGAAGATGCCAAAAGGGCATCAATACCCTCATTCTGTGGGGAATGGCCTACCACTTACCTGCAGCATATATGCTGATGATCTGTAAGGATTCAGAGAGTTACAAAATTTTCTTTTTTCTCCCTGCTGCCTCCAGCAGCAAAATTGCATTAGAGGAAACTTGAATTATATTTAATAATAGCATGAAATGACCTTCTCTATTGAAACTTACTTCTATATTACTGGATAATGAATGAGAAATCCTGAAAATATAGAGAGATTATGCATTCTCCACAGATGTGTCTTGAAAAAGCTGAGATAGATGCTAGGCACAAGAGTCAAAACATATGAAGATGGCATACGTGACAAATTCGGTATCAAATTTATGATTCCACACAAATTTACTGAAGAAACATTAAGTAAGGGAGATTTCTGAAGGGAGGGGCGAGTTAATTTTCTTTGGTAATTACAGCACACTAAGTAAAAGGTAAGTGTTAAAACAAAATTTGCTTCAAGTTCTGTTTAATTTTGAAGCTTTCCTACCACTATTGCTGCGCTGAGCAGTAATAAATGGAATGTGAAATGTGATCTGGAAACATCCCACATCCTCCTAGTGTATCTACCTTCTTCGTACTGTTAATAAAATCTTTTAAGCCACTCCACATATAAATAAGTTTGATTCTGACTTTTAGTTATTTAAGAACAGAACAAAGGTAAGGTACTCAGTCAGCACAAGCAAATATTACTTATATTCCCACAGACTCTGATCAAAATTGCTTTCAAAAAAATCAGTTACTCTATCAGATACCAATTCAAAACCAGGAATGTTTTGTAGTGAGGGATAAAACTACATCCCCATCTACTGTATATACACTGAAGTAGTTACTCTGCCATCTGGAGGATTGTTCTAATGTTCCAGAAAAGCTCAATCCAAACACTGTCAATATATATTAAAAAAAGCACTGTATAGAGTGGACAAATATTCCACTGGACACACATAAATCATCGAGAATTAAATCTAAGGTGTGCATTTGGCCAGAGACATTCTACTTCAAACTGCCTAAAAGAAAAAGCTAGGAAAATCTGGTTTTGTGTATTGACCTGCTCAAAATAAAAGAGCGGGTTTACTCCTTCAAATTTTCTTTTTTATCTTTTTTTTTTTTTTCCTAAGGCACTCTCATTTAGTGTACAGACCACTGGCCTGGAGGTCCTGGATGGATGCCATTCCTAGTTCTCTTGTTGCCCTCGTGGACAATTCCCTTCCGTTGCTTTGTCCATCCTTTATACTGAACTGTGTAAAGTCTTCAGGGCAGGAACTGCCTGTTACTACATACACATACAATTAGAGCTCTTAGCACAATTAGGCGCTATTAACAGCTGAGGTCCCTCAATGCCACCACTGCGAACAACAGTAAACGCCACTAAGTTGGAAATTGCTAATGGCACTGGTACCGCTCCGTTTCAGCAGTGTTTTTCCTTAAGGTATAGCTTATTTTCAGCCTCTGAAGAGAGACTTCACTATAGACTCAACAAACTGGTTTCACACAAAGAGCAAGACAGCTTGCTTCCTCAATTTCTGTATCTAACAGATTTTGATGTAGTTCTTGAGCCAATGGTATTTGGGCTGAGGAGAAGATTAGATACCCACCATCTGTAGATATTTGTATTCAAGATAAAGATGTGTGACCGGTAGGTAACGAACTCACTTTCAAAAAGTATGCCACGGTCTAGATCACAGCTTTTTCCTCCCGTGGCAAACCAACTGGTAACCTCCAAATGTTATGCAGGTTCAAGCAAATAAGCCACTACATGACCAGAGCGGTATTACTTCTTATTCTCCCTCAATTAAAACTGTAAAATAATTCCACAAGAGGAGCGATCAATTGAAAGACAAATAACAGGAAAAATGCTTTTGAAAGAATGCTGCAGACACCAGCTAGTTTTTCTTCTTTTTCTTTCAGGTACCTGCAGTGCATGGTAGGACTGCTCCGATACGGTACTTTGAACTCTCCTCCAAAATAACCATATAATGTAAAAGTGGTTTCTAAAAAATCAATTAAGGAGCTCAGAAGCCCCGCCTCCTACATTTTACATTTAAAAGTAAGCATGCTGAAAGAAAGGCATATAATTATAGAAAAATGTTAAGAATGTTTACCTAACATATAACCTGCCCTGTTTTACACGACAGTAATGTACATTATCATTGCTATGTAAGATTGGAAAGCATACTTCTTCACACTAGACCATCATTGTGGGAATACCAAATACAGCTCAAAAAAACCTCTATTCTTTTGTGTGAATACAGAATGTTGGCGAGGTGTTTGCAAACTGAAATAGGGCTTCAACTCAAAAGATTAAAATAATGAGGAAAAAAAAAAAAAGCAGAGACACCAGTAAAACATTTTGCTTGACCTCCTCTAACTTACAGACACATTT
Organism: Numenius arquata; assembly: GCF_964106895.1. NCBI lineage: Eukaryota > Metazoa > Chordata > Aves > Charadriiformes > Scolopacidae > Numenius > Numenius arquata. The sequence continues at coordinate 16,958,822 of NC_133586.1, read as the reverse complement.
TGAGCAGACTGAAAGAAAGTGACCATTATTAGCACAACAGGTTTTTCCCACTTGCTTGTGGAATTGTGACTATATTGCCAGGTCATTCTTACAGATACTGAATGAACTCTCTTGTAAGAGTCCTCGAGTTCTACCGAAATTTATGGAGCCTTAATTTGGTCCTTTGCATTTTCATTATCTTTGAAATTGATTTTTACACTAAAGATTGAAATATCTGGATCCACAATATCCACAGAATCTCACTGACAGCCAGAGGGAATCTGGCATAGGCCCATAGGCACGGTGGTATTAAACTATCTACAGCCAATTACAATGAAAACCAAAATACAAAATTGGCACTGTTATGTGAAACTGCTCATCCTGGAAACTGGTTTTAGGTGTCAGCTGCGTAAGTGGACAGATCCTTTATATTTCAAAGATGTCGGGTAAACCTTATTTATTTCTACAGAGGTGTCTAGAGATCATCACTGTGATTAATTAAGTCACAACATCACTTTTATAATTTGTTTTTAAACTTCAAACAAAATTAAAAATTTCAATCAGGATATAAAGATTATAAAGTAACTTCTGTAACTGAACTCCCTGCTATTTATTCTCTTATACGAAGACAATAAAGAGACATGCTATGACTTAAAATTCAATTAAGTTTCCGCTTCTGAAATACAAACTGCAAGACATTAACGGAACCTAGGCTATTTACTCTGCTGTGGAATCACCTTGTCTCTAAATGTTAAAGGAAACATGTACTATTATTCCCTGTGACTCCACCCTTCCCTCTGGGAATAATAAAAGGAAAGCAAAAAAGTCACCTTTCTACTTTTCCTGGATTTGTTTACCTTTCCTTTTCAGGATTTGTTTTGGCAGGCGGGTAATAACTTCACCGTCCTAAGAGCCATTCCTGGTGGAGAATTTTTTTTACATGCAGCTTTCTTGATATGGGAAGTCTTGCAAGTACATCGCAGACTGAAACACGAAACACAGCCCTGCCCTGCTCCTCTCGCTCCTGAGCGGACCTTGGGGTGACCAAGAACTAACAGAAGGAGAATGCCAGGAATCTGTGGTATTTCTTGGTTTGCGTAATGGTTCTACTTAAGGACAGCCTTCTAAATAATTGTTTTTAAATGGGATTTCTACCAGTTTTGTATATTTAAGATGGATAAAGTCTTGCTGCAAGGAAGACCTTTCCAGCATGCTTTCAAGAGATACTTTGCGCTGCTCAACTAAAGTCAAATGTGCAATAGAGAAAGGTCGCTTTTTTCTCCCGTGCTTTCTTTCAAGTTAGTCCTTGTCATTTCTCCAAGCAGTTACAATCATGCCTCCTTTTTCAAAAGTGGGTTTTTCAGGGTTTCAGACTGTTTAATCACTTCTCAACATTTCAGTGTTATTGCCGTGAGCATTATTTTATTACCTATCTAAATTTAGAGTCTGTTTCTCCATACTGTCTCATTTAAAAAAAAAAAATTTTCTTAGCCTTTGATTAACTTTTTTTAAAAATCTTTTTCCTCAGTGTGCCATAAACACATCTTAAGCCTTGCACTTCCTGACTATTCCACTCAACCTTAGTCAAATTAAGGAGGAAATTTTTAAGTTGATAAAATGTTATAGGACACAAGATACCAGCTGCATCATCAGCAAGATCTTTGCCTCATGTGCTCAAATGACCTCGAAAAAAAATCATGCATTACTCAGTTATCAACTGACAGATCCAACAAAGCTACTTTTAAGAGCGGCATCTTGCCTTCTGGCAAGAATTTCAATTTTTCAATCCATGTACGTTTGTGATAAATATAAGTGGGACGATTAAAAGTCGATCAAAAGTAGAAACAGAAGTAGGAAAGCTCACTAAGCACCAGCATAACTGCTCCCGCGAATGTAAGAGCCTTTTCCCTGGGGTATATTTCACTGCTGAAAATAAACAATAATAGAGTATGTTTACTTCCTTGACTAGCTTAACACACTTTATACCTCACCCCAAGCTCGTCTAAACTATCTGCACCTTCTTCTCTAGTTATTTTACTTGGGGAAAAACACTGTGGTGAAAAAATACACCTGGACTCAACAGACACAAAATAAACACAAATTTTTTGAAACTTTTAAAGTTTCTATTCAGTAGGTCTATAGTTGTACTAATATGTAACACGCGCATAAGCTAAATTTAGGTTTCACTATTTACAGCCATGTACCTTTTCTCAGAGGACAAATTTGGCTTATCTTTTAAATGTGACTGTAGTCAGAACTATTTGTTTTAAGTGGGCGGTATATGCCCTTAAACATGTCCATCACAAAATCTCTTATTTTAGATAAAGTGTAAATCAAGTATTACATTGGTCCGCTGTATCCACTTGTCCCCTTTTTTTTTTTTTAAAAAGAAAATCTAAATGGAGTTGGCATATATCATAAAGTGTTTACAGCCTTTGTGGGTCCCAATGGCATGTTTTTCCACCAGGGCTCATTCTGTCATATCTACAAACTTTATTTTTAGCCAATGGCAAATTTATCTTGGTTTAAAAGACCAGTCTTACTACCAGTACTACACTTGTATGTTGGCAAGCTTAGATACTGTTACTTAACAGAAATTTCCTTGGTATCCTAAGGACACCACCAGTTCATCGACAGTGCTGTACGTTAGCTCATCTCTTTACTGTAGCAAAGAAATACATGGCTCTCATACATATTAAGGGGACTTGTTTCTCCATTTCCCACGGCAGAGAAAAACCTCCTCTTTACCTCCTTGTGCTTGTTCACTGGCTTTTCTTCAACTCCATTTCATAGTAGGAGCTACTCACTCACTGTGGTAGTCTAGCAGAACAAAGGAATTCAGTGTTAAATCAGGAGTACAAATCTCCTAATTTCTCTCAAGATTTAAATTTCCATTCCCAAGAGGCAGATGTAATTTCCAGCTCAGCCGCTAATGCACCAATAATTGAAAAATGTTCTGTGTGTTGATTACTTCATAGATATCAAAAAGCCTATGCAGGTGGCTAAACTTACTGAATCAATAGCAAATACAGTTATTTTGGATGAATGGACTGACTCCTTAGTGAACGATTGCCATCATCAGAGCAGCACTCACATCTGGGCCAGAATTTCTACACCAGAACACAGCAAATCAGAGTAGGAACGTCTCTGATTAATTTTTAAATTTATTTGATAATGTTTTGGGTAGGATGTCTGTGGAATGAAAGAAGCTCCAAAGCCTGACTCCTTTGGTCATGCACTAAGTTTGAAAAAGTACTGTAACTGGAACAGAGACTGCACCACTTCAAAGACGGGGTACACAGAAGTATCAGCTACAGCTGCACATTTGACTTATTTTACTGTAGTGTTCTAAATTAAACTACTTTCATACCCAGTTTAGTGTAGACACATTTAAATCAACTTCAGTAACACTCTGAGGAATTAGATTCATCCATTAATCCACTAAATTAAATTAGAACTATTTAAGTGCAGCAGCTGAAATGATTTTAAGTGCATCCACAATAACTAAATCAATGGCATTACATGAGTGTAAGTTATTAATCTAATGAAACCCTTAGTGACTGCTATTGATTTGTTTACTAGTAAAATAAATATTTTCAAATTGACATTTTGAGCCAATCCACATGACCTCTAGTTTCCACGCATGCACACACACACACACACGTACCCATGTGCAACAACCTTTAGCCAAGTGCCTTGGTCTTTCCAGACCTGAAGAACGTGCAGCTTCTTTTTACCAGATTAGATGCCAACAGTAACAGGAGCCACAGCACAGGTTTGCAGTTGCTGCACAAACTGGACACGCTTCCTTTAAAATCCAGCATTTAAGAATTGCAATTCTCAATAACGGAACATTAATTAAACTTCTGAACTGTATTTGGCTAAATCTGTCACCGCAGAAGAAATAAAGGGGAGTAAGCAAAGCAGAGAGCGCTTTCTGCATATCCCAACAGCAACTGAATAGAAACTGTGTCTTTCTAAATTTCCAGGGCCATGGGAAGCTTCAGGACCTTGCACAGAATTTTTCCAACACACGTTGTCAGACCTCTCAGTCCGACACCAGCCCACTGCAACCTCCTGTGCGTGCTCTGCGGGCGGTGGGTCCATGTGGGTCCTCGTCACCCTGGACACTGAGCTCAGACCACGCGCAGCAGAGACACGCAGAGCCAGCTCCTGCAGCCCTCCTCCCCTGCAAAGGGAAACCACAGCATTCCACCACTCTCTGGGAATTCCTTGTACATGAAAGAAATTTTGAACTGAAATCTATAGGTCCAGATTTTTTGTGCATCTCAAATATAGATTTTTTTTTTTTTCCCCCCCAAAATACCATGTCCTAAATTTAAGTGTGTGCAGGACCGCCCCCCCCCTCCCCCCCAGAAGCAGAGGTTAGGTAATAAAATATGAGCAGGGTCGCTCTTTGGGTAAAAAAGAAGCCTGTAACTACAGCAGAACTAAACTGTCACGATGCCCGGTATCTGCTTCCGATCCTGTTTATACCAGCACAAGTTAGAAAAGAGATCAGAATTAAATTACCAATTGAAAACTACAAAATTCAATTAAAAGTGTTGATTCTAAAGACAAACAGTTACCAGCTTGTTATTTTCGGAATGAAAACAGCTTCTAAATATTTTGCAAGATTTTTTTGTAAGATTCAGCTCCTAAAAAAATAACTCCTAAATAGCTCCTAAAAAAATAATTATAACATTAAACAGCAACATGACTACAGTAAAAAAGCCTGGCTTCTAACAACTAGTTACTTAAGAAGTGGATTTTAAACCTGGAGCTCCTTCTCCATCTTGTAAATTCTCAAACTTGTTTCTGTAGAAACACTATTCCTTTATTCAGCAGAGCAAAGATGGAGATCTGCCAAACTGTTATGCAAGATAATGAAGCAGTTTCTCAGAGGGTGAGAGATCACATGAAATCACATGCACTAGAGGGATTAAAATTTAAGGAATGTCAAAAGTTTTACCTTCCATTAACTTCATAAATTACATGACATTTTTGTTTCAAATAACTACTTTACTCTCAAGTTTTAAGAGTACATAATAAACTAAGGACTTGAGTTTTCAAAACGCTATTCACCATTTTTCATATAGACAGTAAATTCAAATCCTATCTGGGAAAAAAAAGAAAATTTTTGGTTTTGATGGTGGCTCAAACTGAAGCATACTGATGAGAATGACACAGATGAAATTAATATTTTAAGAAAACCCAGATTTCTGCATCGACGGATTTTTCCATACTTCTTATGATATAGCAGTTTACATTTGCAAGACCATCTCCTTGCCTCCATTCTGCTCTTAGCTCTGCATGTCACGATACTTTTCCCCATATGGAATTTTATATTTCAATTTCAACTTCAAATATCAATTGTATTAAGGATTTTGTGAGTATCTGTCATATTGATATAATCCTAGAACTGGTACTTCACATTGCACAATGCACCCCAAAATTCACAAGAGGGCTGCATACACAGATTTCTCTACATATCTAAGAAAAGAGATATTTTCAATAGCTGTCTCCACTCCAGCATTTCCTTACAAAGAGTAAAAAAATTTATCCTCGGTATAAATCACCTTTTTAGAATCTGTTTATAAGCTACGCTGATCAGTGTTCAGCAACTCAAATAATTCAGTCCTGAAGGACCTAATAAGAGCTGGTTCTCATCAAAAGATTAGTTTGATGATACAAAGTGAGGTAGACATGGTCTTCTCAGAAGATGTTGAGATATCTCTTTAAAGCTTTTCCCTACATTGCAAGAGACAGTTATTTTAAGGATTAATGATATGCATAATAATCAAGGCAGCCACTGTCCTTACAGCTTGCAACATGACTGGCGAGTATATAGTCACAACATACAGTTTACAAACTAAATATGTAACAACTGGCTGTACAGATCAGAAATCCACCAGAGAGGTCTGATGGTCTGCTCCTTACAGCCCTGAAGAACACACTGAACTCTAAACCCTGTATCAGAGTTATGGGCTGTTCCTTGAGAAACGCTTTATTAGTTCAAAGAAGATCGTTACAAATATACATATAAAAGCCTCCAAAATTAAAAGCTCCAAAACCCAGCCTCTACTCAACATGGTCTGTAGCAGACGAGAAGCCTTACGCCCCAGGACCATGTAAATGAACCAGGATTCCTCCTGAGACACTCTCAATAGCTATATATTACATTTATTGTAAATAGACAGTCTCTGAGATGTGTATGTAGAGTGCACTTGAGGCTACTGTCAGCAAGATAGCTTTTCAGTAATATCAATCCATAATCGTTTATTTAAGATTCTCCATTACAAGATATACAGTTTTACATACTACGCTATAGGTCAGGTAACCTGAAAGAAATATACAGCTTTGCTAAGCTCAAAATTTTATCCAATATAATGTTAAGATACTTGAGAAGATAGCTGCCATACTGTTAAAACTAATAAACCCAGTCACTGATACTCAGCTTCCTGGCAAGAACTGCCTGCCAGTGCAGAAACGGGATGCTAGTCTGCTCATAGTCATGTGTCCTTCAGACATCGGGAATATTTTGTTATTTTGCCAGTTTTCATTCCTGCCTTTTGGATATGATACACTACAGCCACATGCAGATGCCCTGGATCGACAATCACTTAATACCCGAATGGTCTGCAAATCAAAGTTTGAGCAAATACAGAGGAGAAATGTTGTAATGGGACATCTATATGTACAATGGATCAACCTCTGGGTTTCCAGCTGAAGAACTACATACCCTTCTTGAGGATGCAGAGCATTACAGAGTATATCCCTGTGGAGAACCTTGTGCTGGCAAGAGATGGACTGGATGACCTAACAGGACTTTTCCATCACTAGGCTATGATTCTCTGAACTTCATGCTTTTTGACAGTATTACAAGGTTCGACAGGCATTTCTCTTCAGAAGAGGGATTAAGGTCAGTAAGAATCAGCATCAACTAAAAAAGTGCACATGAGGCAATTGTGATGGCAGTAGACAAAAAGACATTCTCAGTCAGAAAAGTAATCAGTGCTTGTGTCTTGTGTACATGCTATGTATGTATAAATCTATGATGTAATCAAAGCACTAAATGAAGAAACAAGGAATATGAGATTCATGCTTTCACAATGATATTTGTTACAGTGAAAGAAAAATGGCATGATATGATATAAAATACAAGCAGTAAAGGTCTACTACCTTACACACAGCAGAAGCACAAAAAATAAATTCCAATTTAAAGAAAATGACTTGGAAACAAATTGCAGAGAAAGTCAGTCACGTTAATCATCATTCATCACTAAAACCTCAATGCCTATTAAGAACTGAAGCTAAACTTCAGAGAACAACTTTTATTATAGAATCGAAGTGACACATGAAGAGATCTTCAGAAAAATGTGACGCATCTGTATTTCATACTTATATGTATTCTTTCACAGGGACTACCACAGGGATATGCTTCTTGCCTTGTAACACCTACATAACGTAGTGGGATAACAAACCATACAGCATCTCCAACAACCATACGACATAATGAACTTGAACAATCTGCACCAGAGGGACCAACGTGTGACTCTTGAGCTACATATAGTTCTGAAGCAGCTGAAGTCAGCTCTGATACATCACAGGGTCAGCAGCGTGGCTGTCCTGGAGAGCGGCTGCTCAGGGATCAGAGTGCCGAGACAGCTGTGACCGTGAGTCACTAAAGGCCTTCTGAGATGCTTGGTCACCATCCAACCCAGCTGCGCTCCCATCCTACTATTTTTAAAGCCGCCCTTCCTTTCAGTTCTCGAAATGTACCAGGAAGGTACCCCTGCCGTGGAGTGTTGTATAAACATGAATAACAACCCCAAATATTTAAACTTTAATGTTAACAGTTCTGGTAATATGTATCAGCGTAGAAAGATCTGTTATGCAACTATTATATTCTCATCACCAGATGATGCTACATGTTGTCTTCTCTACAAAACATCACAGAGATCTTTATACTCCTCAACATCAAACAGAATTCAATGTGAGGAAAGAAAACACTTTGCTGAAACAGCAGATTCCAAAGAAGATGGTATTTATCTTGATGGTACCTCATTCTTCAGTGAGCTACGTACACGCTTAACCCAGAGCACGCTTCTGTTCCAAACGATTACTGCACCTTCTGCCCTTTATAAGAAACAGTGAGTCAAATGAATTGCACCAGTCAGTTGCATAACTCTCAGTCCAGAGGCAGCAGATTTGGCTCAAAAGCCAAGTCCATCTATTTGGTGAAATCAATAGTGTTTTCAGGAATCTTAGATTCCACGGAGATAGAAGACAAAGGTTAAAAAAATTCCCAACAATATTCAGAAGTTTCTCTGAACTATTTTCATAGAAATTACTCTTATCTTCTAGTTCCAGGTCCCTGGTTTTCTTTCATTATGGGTTTAGCCAATTCAACATTTTAAAAAACATTCTCAGACCTACGGTTCAGAATAAGAGACGCAGCATAAATAATTTTTTCAAAGAGAGTCTGCAGTCTTCTTCATGACTCATGCTATACGACATTCTGATGCATTCCAGCATACAATGTGAACTTAAGCCTTGAAGTGATACTAAGAATGATGCACCTGGAACATAATTTGACATTTAAAGAAGATTTACTCATACAACTGATAAAATTCTCTGTGTCAGCAGATTTCGTAGTTTTCCTTAAAGAAGCACTAATGAAAGAATTACAAGTTCAACACGGGAACCCGACAGAGGCAAAGACACAGCAAAGCAGCCAGCTGAGGTGAAAGAAAACTTGATTCAAAAGGGTTTGAAAATAGTTTCTATACATATTTAAATATTCTGGTATGCGTGTGGGCTGGGATTAGACCTCAAGGGAAAAGTAATGAGATAAACCCCTTCCTGCTGGTAGACAGCAACTGCAAGTCAGCAGCTTTGTGTTTCTAAATTCTCTGGTCTTTCCCAGTCCTACTTTCTGCTGCTTGTCACATTGCAAAAACCTGGGGAAAGCAAAGCCAACTGGCCCAATTAAAACATGAATCTTTAAAAACGTAGGGTGTGTCAAGCATTTCCTGTTAACCCAACCATTTAAAACAATAACCGACCATCTTCTTATTACTTTTATGATTGTACCACAGATATATTCAGAATAAATAGAGGCTTCAAGCTAGATCTACTTGAGAGCACCAGCAACTCTGTGAACCTACTCAGGGTAAGAGAACCTTTCCTGTGGCCGTACCCCGTTCCTCTCACCAAACCAAACAGTTGTGCTCTGCACCCTAAGTCCAGAGCTGTGCCTGCAGATGTGGTACACCCTCAGAAATGTGTGAAAATCCGGTTACCCATCCAGTTACCCTACTGCATTCTCTTCTGCAAATGCCTGAGAACACACCTCCACGAAAGCACGTTCCAAAGGACAAGGACAAAAAAGGGAGGACACGTAACAGCTTAATTCTCTGCTCTCTAACCTCCGTGCCAGATCTTTGAACAGAGACGCCTCAGCTCACATCTGTAAGGGAGGTGTGATCAACGAGATTCAAATTTTGTATTAGCGGGAATAATACTCTGATTTTTAAATTGTAACAATTCCACTTCCAAGGATTCCCTTCTGATTCTTGGACATCAGAAAGAGTAATCCCATTTAGAGTATTAATGGATTTAAAGAAAAGCTATTAAAAGTGAAGCAAGATAGCACTAATGAGGTCTGAACACTATATGGCAATAAAAAGACAAAAATAGCAAAGCAAGATTAGAAGCAGCCATTGACAAAATTGAACTAAAGGATTTCCATTCAATTAATTATTTTTTTTCATTTCACTCTGCATTTATATTATTATTTGCAGTTTTCTTTCTGTTGAAGCAAGGAGGTAAGTGGTAGAGCAGCTTAAATAAAACCAATGAGATGGTGACAGGTTCTTACTGAGCAAGACGCCTCACTTTGGTTCTGGATGCCCCCATGTTTATGAAGTGCATTCACAGGGTTACAGGCTTGCTGGGTGCTAACAAAATAAGAAATATTGCACTATATTGCTCCTTGGCATATTGAATGAATATATAATGGAATTCTTTAAAACATGAAAAAACCTCAAAGCTGGCCAAGATAATAGAAACTTGTAAAATCTGTGCTTTTCACAGAAGTATCTTCTTGTGCCTAGGAGCATAGGAATATTTTAGGTCTCTTGCTAAATACTCACCCTTAACGTGTAATGCATATTTTGGCCCAAATTATCATATGGGGCGAAAACCTGGATATAAAGCGAAGAATAAAAATAAACAGTTGATTTTCACTACAGCAATGAATTGCTCCATATTTCTGACTAAATCTCCTAGGAACAGTAATGAGTAGTACATTAAAAAAATGTATGCAGATGACATAACTGACAAATCAGAACCAAAAATGCCATGAGGACTTTCAGAAATCCTAAACAATCAAGCTGAACAGGCAACAAAGACAAATAAAACTTAATGCTCAAAAATACCAAGTAATGCAAACAACAAAAAAAAATTTAAAAAACTACGAGAGTTTTAATTAATTGTATCAAACCAAATACATTTTGTGACCAATGATTTAACTGTAGAAAGCTCAGCAGAAACATCTGATCATTGTGCCAAAATAAGGTAACACCACATTAAAATACACAGGGAACTGAATGGAGAATAGCATCAAAAACACTATAACTATTTTCTCAAGGAACCAATAATGGGTCTTCACCTGAATTCTACGTTTATGTATCATTCCTTCTAAAAAGAGAACTGCAGAACCGGAGGAAAGATATAAGGTTGCATAGAAAAATCTCTTTTATGAAGAAGGAGAAAAGACTGCAACTGCACAAATTGGTATGTTCTCACAATGGGTACAAAAATTAAATTTTTATCTGAGATTGCCAGAAAGAAGATTTCGTAAATTAATGTTGCAGCTTTTGAGAAACAATTAAAAAAATATCATAAAAAGAACAACATGTTTAAAATTTGGTTAAACTATGGAACCCATTGTCAGAGGAAGTTTTCCGGGCAGTTTATACTGTTCTCTGTTTATACAACAGAGATGAGATATTTGCATCTCAAGAATACACAAACACTGTCAAAAGTTTTGACAAGGATATTAAAACTTTGGCTTAAGGCCTAAGCTAATTTTTGAAATAAAAGCAACATGGAGTTATTTAGGGGAAAGCTTTTTATACCTATGCTTAGTTGACACATCTCCAGCATCTGGTTCAAGTCATTCTCACAGACAGGAAGTTGTACAAGTGTAATCAGGATCTTTGTTATCATTTTCTACCCTCATTGATATTAAGACTATGTAAATAGAGTACTTAGAGCTAGCAGATTGTACTTTTCGTAGGGACAAAGCAGTCATTTGCTAAGGATCCCTTACATAGACAATGCAATGTAATATTCTGTACAAATTCTTTCTAGTGTTCTGTCCTGCAATGTACTTGGCAGCAGAGCAGTTCTAACTTAAAATACTATCACATTGCTCCCTACCCTCATACCTTTCCCTTCCCTGCACATTCCTCCGTTTCCAAAGAGAAAAGCGTGACTGCATTGAAAATGGACAGGGAAAGCAGAGATGCAACCAGAGATGGACTGCTTCAGGATGCAATTCTGGTTGACTGGTACTTTCAGTTTCTAGGGATGATGGAGAAGTATATATTTGGAGAAATGGCCTCAAGTTAATTTTCCTGTGTTATTACAGAACATATATGAAAGTACATGTATTCTGTAAGAAACTACACAACCAATATGTGCGATTAGATAAAACAACTTTATGTATCAGTCCAGTGTATGAGAAAATTAATTAACATATTTAGCATGCAGAGAGATGGATTCCAGCCAGCACAAGACAGAAGGAAGGGGATTCAAGCACTGAACATGGTGTGAGACAGTGAGAATTGGCATTGGGAAAAAGCAGGTAGGAGGCTAATTAGCAAAAGATTTGGAGAATGGGAGAAAATGCAGCACTATGAGAGAAGAAAAGCAAGTGGCTCTTACTAAGAAAACTCCACTAGGCTTCCCCATGAAAATATTCCTATTCGTTTTTATGAAAACACTTGACTATATGCTAACACACTCTATTCATTTCTCAAATCCTACTTCTTTGGGAGGAGATTATTTGTGATACAATAAATTTCCTACCATACACATAGGCATTCATTTGTGGTAAAAGCATTCTCTTCAAAAACTTTTTAATAGGGTTCATCATTAAGCTGTATTTGCGAGGTCTGTATACCTTATTTAATGTTAGCCTGTCTTACACAGGTGATTACAGGTTGCAGGTGACTATCAGACAAGGTACAGTTTGTCTCATCAATTCCTCTAGCTGATTTTCCTGCTTAAAATTTCATTTCTTCCTTGCATTCAAACTGACATAGCAATACCATTTACACCACACTTAAATTTAGCCTACACACAACTGTGAAAAGAGGGCTAGCCTAATTTAGACAATTGCAGTTGTCAAAGCTGCACAGTGAAGAAATTGTCAAAAGTTCTGAAGTTTCTCTTGTCACTAAATGCTTAGCAAGATTAGTCTGGAAATGTGGAATGGTTAAAAAAAAAAGGAAGGAAAAAAGACACAAGAAAGTGTAGCCTACTGTATAAATCACTATGCTCCACTACTGCAGTATCACAGGATGTGTCTCAAGTGCCTTCAGAGGGAGGCTGTGAAAGCAACAACAGCTGCGAGATGCTCTGTAACCTACTTGACGTGATCCCTCATGGACTGTGATGTTGGTGGTTCTTAAAAGGACAGTAAGCTTGGGATGGCTCTTCAAAAGCAGTTACAGGATTTTCTTGCATGCCTTTTGAAGAAAAAAAATACTCAAACATACAAAAAGATCAAAAAGCAAAGTCAAGAGGGCTTAATTACAACATAATATTATTTACTTGCTTTGCAAGTTCGTTTGTAACTGAAAATCAGAGTTAAGTGTGAGTGAGCAAGTTGCAGAAAATGTCTCTGTGGGTCATGCAGTAATTGTTTACTGAAAATTAGTCTAGCATATTTACAGAATAAATAAAAAAATGTTTCAAAAAGAAGAAAATTGTGCATTGTATTTAAAGTCTTTACCTTCGTATCAAGAGACTGGCAGATCACCTTCTGCACTTGAAATGACTGCAGCTGTATTACTTCTGGTACTGCTCTGCCAATAATCAAACAGCTTTGCCTCTAACTAAATTTCAGTGCCTGGTTTTTGGAGAAACACAACTCTGAGAAGTGGTCTATAGGAGTTTAGTAACACCTTATCTTTGATATCCTTCCAACACTGCTCTTTAGATCTTCAACTAGCTAAACCATCTGAGCTCTGATTCTAAAAAAATAATGGTTGGGAGGTTTTTAGTTGACATAATCTGATTTTATAAAGCATCTTTGACATAAGACAATATTACTGTATAATACTTTAATATCTTCTTTAAAGATTTACCTTATATTCAAATGCATTTTAATTAATCAACGAGTAGAAGGCAGGCTTAGATGGTTGTCTACCCTTTGAGTGTCAGAATAATTTCTCTAAAATCTTTGTCAAACCTTTAATTTCTGCAATTTACTCTAATTTAGTAAAAACACCATTTACTGGGGCTCAGGTGCTTGGACTCTGCCAAACTTTGCAGTTGATTCACCCTCATACTAAACACTTGAAATCTTGCATATATTTAGTCATTTCTGCTGACTCGTCCTAGCAGCTAGTTTAGATGATTCTTCTTCACGCAAAACAAGGCTGAAATCCTCAATTTCTCCCAGCTCCTTTACGTTAGGCAAAGGGCCTAGAGCAGCGTGAAGGCTCTGACAGCCGCAGGGCTGTGTGCCCACCAACCTGTCCCAGGGGACCTGCCGTCGAGGGGGCAGAAGCAAGACGATGATGTGGGGACAGTGCTCTGCAGAGCAGTCCCTAAGGACAGGACAAGGGCAGGCGACTGCAGCCTGGAGACCACACGCAGGCTGACTCCAGCTGTGAAAGAGAGGGTACAGCCTGGCTTGGTCAAGCGGCTGCTGTCAGCACGCCTTACTTCCAACTGCTTCTGCCCCTTCTCCTCAAAGCTGCACACCCTGCTCTTGGCTTGTTCTCCTCCCTCCCCTTCTCTGCTCAGGTTTCGACTCCAAATTCCCTTCCCTCTTCTATAGGATGCTCAGTCCCTGCCAACTCCTTTCTTCTGGCCCTGCTCCCAGGCGTTCTGCCCCTGATTAAAAGGATAGAAAACCTCCAAAGGAGATCACGCTTTCTTTACATAATCTATTTAATAATACTTTTCAAGTAATTCAAAGCTAACTCTCACTCCTGAAAAGATCTCAAAAGGACACCAATGGTTTAAACGACTAAAATCTGTGTTGAATTATTGAATACAAAAGATGACAAACACCACTATTGTGGGCTTCCACAAATATACCCAAAATACCACAAGTGCTGCCAAATTCAGTCAGTCAAAACTGTGAGTCATAAGTGACTTAAAAAGCATAGGGTTTGGGGGCTTGGGTTTCTTTCATATTTTTCTAGGTCTGACAATTTCTTTTGTCCTTTCTCATCTGAGCTTTTGGTATATACTAAAACCAAGTTGTAAAGCTTTTTCCACAGTTATGAGGTTCAGGATCAATGACAATCTTCCCCAGGAAGAACAACTTAAAAAAAACCCCACACCACATACATCAAAACAGTTGGACTAAAACTACAGTAAACGGCAACACCACTCCACTGTGCAGCCCAACTATGCACCCTACTGGTGTTTTTCCTAAACGACTACGAAAATGCATTGTGTTAACTAAGAGGAAGATTTTGTTATTTTTTAGATTCCATTCCATTTGATTAAAAGCCCCTTCAACTAGGTATACACCCCTGCAGTCCTTTTACCATTTTTATATGTGCTACAAGGCAAAGATTGTTTGTCCTTCTCAGTACAATTGGAAATAATCTAATTCATCTGCAGGAAAGGTGGCACACACAGGGAAATCTTGACTAGACTATAGGCTCTGGAATTTTTGTACTTCTTCAGGCTTCTACTTGCAAGCAGCAAGGTAATCACAGCTGGTATTTTTCTCTGTGTTCCTTAGCAGCTCTTCGATCAAAAAGGCCCCAGAATCTTTTCTAGTACAAGAATGAATCCCATGACATCCCCCTCCCAGAGCAAAAGTATATCTAATAACAGCAGTTGCTAAGATGACAACTCTTATTAAGGTTAAGCACCTCCACAGGTAATGTTTAGACACAATTATCATCTTTAGTTAGGTCCCATCCTAAAGCACCACCAAGATCAGGCTCATTCATTAGTCAGGTGGCATAAAGACTATAATTAATGGGTCTCATTCTTCTCTTGGTCATCTTGACACTAAAGAGGTGGCCGCTTCTATTCTCAGATGTTCTGCTGTAATTTGTTTGCTTTCTCTGCACCATTACAAGTGAACACAGTGTTTGTCTGAGACTTAGGATTCCTGCAATAATCTTAAAATAGAATGCTCTCTCTAATATCACATCATGAACCATAAACAAAATGACGACAACTAATATTCTTGGGATTTTTCTCTTTTTTCAAAAAGCAAATATTTTTAAAAAGAGCCATTACTCTCAGTTCTCTTCCTCTCAAATGTGCTTCATTTCACTCAAGGCGTTTCCTCAATGATATTTCTACTAAGAACATACAGCCTTTAAGCCCACATTCCATACTACGTCCTTCAGGTGAAAATGCACTGGTTGAGTTTCCTCCCATGTGTTCCCCTACAGCACGTTAGTTTTGTTCAATTCCACATTTCTTCTGCTTGTTCCAGTCTGCCAACAATCCCTCATTTCAGTGAGCTCCATTCTAATATCCTTATACATGGCTTTCCCCACTGATGGTAAACTGAGCATCCACTTCCACTTTTAATTAGAGGAGCCACAAAAGAGGCAGTATGGGTGTCCGTGTTTTAACACCAGAGTAACTACAGGCCCTCACAAAAAGTGACTTCAGGACAAACCCAGCTCAATTTGCTGAGTATTTACTATTTTAGGATGTTTGCATGAAAGTGAAGAGGTGGAAGAGCAAACACTTACAAGAATTGCATGCAGTGCTTTGCTTCAGATAAAATTAGGGGAACTCAAAGTATCACTATGGTAATAATAATGTACTTTATTAATTTTAATTGATGTATCTGCACTAGTGTTTTTTAACACATTTTAACATATTTGATGCTTAGAGAACTGAATCTTCTTCTATTTTTGTAAACATCTGGTACAGAAGGACTCTGATGCTAATAGGGTGCTCTAAGTACTACTGTAATATAAATAATGAGAACCACAAAAGCTGAAGATGAATACAAGAAAGAGGAAACAAGCTGCGTAAACATAAATGTAAAAGCCACTGCAACCCCTGAGTAAGGAAAGTCATTAAGGTACAAAATATAACTTGGGTCTTCAGCTGGTCTTTTTGGCGGTCAAAGTATGATCTATTGAGGGACACCTAATGCCTCATCCCAAACGTGCAGATCGTGTTAGTCTCATCTACTGATCGAAGATAATTTTTAAAGGAATGGTCTGAAAAAGAACATAATCTCCATATTGAAAAACCCAGATTATCAGCAGAATCAGAAAGTTTGTAAGATTTCTGCTGGCAGGGAGCTACTTATAATACTTTGCTGGTAACTCACACTGGCAATTGCTGCCCATACTGGTCTATCTTCACAAGACAGCATGCATCAGCAGAAGATGTATAACTGCACACTGTGCGTTACCACTTCTGTGAGCGCTCCACAGAGTGAAGGCACCACTCTACGAACTGTCCTAAATGGAAAAGTTTGCAGTGGTAGAAGAAAAAAATAAAGCTCCCATCAGGGAATTTTAGGTGCTTGGGATCAAGGCCAACAAATCTTCCTGACTCATCCATTATCTTCCTGGTTTTGCACTCGTTCTGAAAAATAGTGTGTTTTCCATCCCAAATTGTATTTCTTCATGCACCCACTTTAAAGTCCCAAGATTCCCTCACAGTATGCACAGCAGATCTGAATCCATGAAACAGATACTTCAGAAGAGATTGTAATCTCATATTTGCACTATTAAAGTGCTGGCTGCAAAATTTTTGGATTAATGCATCACATTTTTGGGCACATGACTAAACTCATTCTATTCTGCCTGTCAACACAGAGAAGAATTGCTACAGAGTGGAGAAATGAAGGCAGGTCAGCTCTGGGTACTTGCATCCCTGGATTGCTAGTGCTTTGCGAGTATTTGATTCGGCAGTAATCATCCAGGTATCCAAAGCTGTTCTGTTATACAACCCGAAACTGTTGCCAGTGAAGGCAGAGGAAATACCGCATACCATTACTGGAAAGATCTTTTAGTAAGGTGGTACAATATGAAAGAGTCTGATATAGGCCACCCTTACATTACCTTCTAGATGAGGAAAGAAAAAGCCATGTATTTCTCCAGTTATGCAAACACTGGCAGATAACCAAGTAAGCCGAACTTGGTTAATTTGGTCAGTCAAATTTCACAGGGATAACATTTAAGAATAAAATAATATAGACTGCGTATCAAGTTATAAATTGTGAAAAGCTTTCATGCAGCTGTTCAGGGATTGTTCATTTGGGAGCTCACATCCCTATCTTCTCAGAGTAAATGAATCATGAGTTCACAAAGTAGTGTTTTACTGTCCACATGTAAAAAATACACCTAAAAAAGTGCATCTGAAGCACTGCCTAAGCACCTCAGGCAGCATCAAACATTGATGTATGTGAATTCACAATCATCTTATTGTACCTTCATCAGTCATGTCAAATAATAAGACACACCAGCTTCCTAAAAGGGGGAGAAAATAACTCTGTTCGTAGTTACGTCATGTTGTATGTTCTCCATGTTACACTGGAGTATGTGACTTTATTTTCCCTTTACCTGAAGACCTGCAGGAAATGTCACTGAAAAGCATATCACTCAGACTTGGGTATTGCCTATTCCGAACTTACCTTCAGAGCAGGTTCAGAAACCACTCTCTGCTTTCTGAACATTTGGGTAGCTCCAAGAACATATCTTCTCCTTGCTGACTTTTCCCTTTCTTTGTCATTAACAACCTTTTAGCCCCCTTCCCCTGGGCTGTCCTCAAGGGCAATGAAAGGCAACACAGTATACAGCTGGAGGAAGTCAGTCGATACTGAAAGTTAAATGTCAAATCTTCATAAAAATACAAACACTTATTATTTGCTTCCTATTCATGCAGTGGCATTCACCACAGTGAGAATAGGATATGTACTTTTCAAATTCTCTAGCTCTGAGGGGTGCTAGATAAGTATAAGGATAGCGCAGCCAAGATTGCTAAATTTATTACAGGAGCCTGTGATCCCAATAGTATATTGCTAATAACAGTGCCAAATATCCAAAGGCAGCTGCTCTTTAGAGGTTATCCAGTCCTGTATGCTCCCTCACGGAATACTGCAGAGCAATAAGCAAAGGCATATTATACCAGTGGGAGAAGCAAGCTGCTCTTCTTAGATATAGACGGGCAACAAACATCCAATATTTCTTTGAAAAATCAAGGAAAACTGTGCCAGAGGACAAAAAGGGCATCCGTGCCAAAAGAAACCAGAATCTCTGCAAACTAAAAGTGTCTTTGCTGCTGCAAGAACGTTGAGCCAGCCCACGCTAACTGCCCTATTCCATTAATGCATTCGAACTCCTTCTTCAGTCTAAGCACAGCTTATAAACAATTTGTTTTCCATTCACAGCCCCAGACTTCAAAAATAAAAGATTTCTATGGACTGAAAAATCCCAACATTCTCCTATAAGTTTGCTACCACATTTTTGCAAATTCATGCTGTCTGAATTCCAAGGTGCTTACAATCAATCTTTCTTATTTTATTCTGCATTTAGGTTGAAGGCTTAGGTCTTGGGTGGAATGTTCCTCATTTTCAACTTTCAGTGCATCGAATATTTCCATTATTTTAGCAACATTTTCTTTCTTTTTAATATTTTTCCAGTGCCTGCAGCAAAACCTTATGCTACAGCCTATATTTCAAAGCCTTATTTGATCGCTGAGACTACCCTGTCAATTCTTCTACATTAGTACTGGCGCATCCTCTTAAAATAAACCATCTGCTAAAGGCAAATTCCTTTGTTGCCTGCCTGGGCACACTCCTCAGCCGTTCCCATGACAGAGACAGGGAAAAGGCTAGATGGAGAATTATTTGGAATGGTGGAGAATGTTTAAAAAAGCAATATTTTACTCGAGTGATAAATGACACAATCCTGAGCACCCACCAGGACTTCTAGAGAGCAAAGAAAAAAAGTTGGTAAAAGCAGACCTTGACAGGGCGATGATGACATTTTGCAACTGTTGTTGAAGGACTGTCTGTTTAGGGTCAGGCCCTGCTCTTCGAGATGCTGGCTACTGGCAGAGGCGGTATAATTTGACAGGCAGAGTTTAGTCACTAAAACTCTAAAATTTATGTAGAGAACATGCAGACAAAACCTGGCCTTAACCAGTAAAATTTTGTATATAAAATGCAATGTGCATGCATGTGCATATATATATATAAAATACACATATATGTATATTTTTATATAATTTATATAGACAGATATGCACAACAGCATCTGGATAGTGGCAAATAACCTTGAGCATGGCTGAGTTTTAAAAGAGGTATTCTGCAGCTGTTCAGGAACTCACATTCTCATCTCTCTGTGTAACTAAAAAGACCTTCTTCCAAGCATAAAGAAAGAAATACAACCCAGTGCTGGGAAATACCCACTTTCAGAGTGATCTGGTAGCAACTGGAGTATCTAAGTCACAGTTATAGAATACTTAATTTAATATTTCTTCTATCATAATTTGAGAAAAAAAATTAATTCAAAGACCTTCTAACGAGGCCAAATGCATTTCAGGATCTTGCCCAGCTTGCCTCTCTGCTTCTCCTTTAATGTTCCACTAAGCGCGTCTTCGGGTTTATCAAAACAAAACTGAGTATGGCTGCAACATTCCCAGACATTGTCTGCATCGTTTACAAATAAATCTTTACCTGTTCCTCTGGAAAACTCCAGAAGTACCTCCATACCAAGTTGGCCTGTCTGACTGGCACGCTGCTTGGTGAGAATACCAACAGATGGGCACTTTAATAGAATCCCACTTAGTGAAAGGCTCGTTGCTTAAAAACTCTTGAAAACCTGAAGACCTTAATTTTAACTGTGGCTATTGTCTTTGTGCATAAGTTATGATGATATTCTGATTCTTCATGTAGATCAATTCCCAGATTTCAGGAAGAAAATATTCTTCTGTTCATTTCAGTGCCCAAACAAGTTTTAAGTGTGTGAGGAATACTAATATTGCCATCCTTAGCCAGAAGGGCTCCTGCAATATTGCCGGGCACAGACCAAGGGATCCTGTTTCTGAGACAGTAACAGAAGGTAAGTGCCTGAAGGTCACGGGAAACATTTTCCATTGGAAAAAATGGAAAAGTAGCAAGAAAGACTTCTGACCCACCAAAGACTGCATGCTGAGGCTAACTGTACCTGCATTATAGGATCATTATTATTTCCTTGAAATTACTATATCTTTGTAGACTTGCCAATAGTGCCCACATTTAGACATTTATTTCATGACAGAAAATTCCAAGCAGCTTTTGCAAACGAAAACAACACTTTTTTTCTTAATAATAAAAACCAAATTTTAAAGACCTTTAGAATTAGTAGCTCATAAATTCTAGTTTCCAAGGGGAAACAGTTCTGGTAAGGCAAAAAACTTGGCAAAAGCCGAAAAAAAACCCCAAAACACCAACAACCTAATAAAAATATTAAAACAGACATGCTACTAGAATTCTCAGGATATACATTCTAGCGATATATTTGAAAAGCCATTCATACTGACACTCCTGTTATTTGCTATTTTTAAGCACAAGGCTGAGAGCCTGCAACAGAAATTGTTGCAGTCTTTGCTTCCTCTTATATAGCCAGCCTGCCTCTCTTCCAGCACAACAGTGGAGAAAGGTCAAACAAATAAGATCTATCAATAACAGGAAAACAGATTGAACAATATAATCCCAACCTCTAGTCTAGAAATAAATCACTGAAGAATTTCTGGCATGAAAGATAAATGCACTTCGACTCAAAACCAGTTTAGATTCACTCACATAGAATTCTTTTGGACAGAAACAATTATTTACTACAGAAATATTTAATGCCTGACAAAATGTTAAGGTATCTATCTATAACAAGAAACCTTGATTTTCAGAAAAAAAAAAGATTAGTATTTACCTAAAGAAGCTTATACTTATATGAACATTATTGTTTTCCCTGAGTCATCCCATCAAATTGCTTTAATACAACGTTGATCATCATGTGGATGCTACAGAAACCAGTTCAGGAATTAAGACATACAAGGGAGGTCCCAGAGGTGCCTCAAGATCGGAGATAGTGGTCATTCTCAGTCACCCCCCTGCTTCCCTGGATCCCTGGGCTGGCTGAAGGACGAACAATTGGACCCTCATCCTGCTTGGGGCTCCAGAGGACTGGAAGGCAACTGCATGTGCACTCTAATATTGAGACTGAATACATTCCGCTAGCATCCTATACAACCGTGCAAAAGGGATCTGATATTATATAATTTAAAGAGAAACTACACAGTGGCCTACATATCTCTCGGCATTTTCTTAAGAAACGAGAGACCTGACAAGTCACGACCATACGCCAAGTATGATGGTATTGAAGTAATCAACCAAGTATTACTCTAATAAATGCCAAAGAGTATTTCAGTACAGCCCCACCTGCCCCAATTCATAATGCCATTCTGAGAAGAAATAAAAGTAACCTAAAAACCACCCATGCTCACTCAAAAATACATTTCTAATTAAAATTAAATGTAAACCCAGTCGCTAGTATAATGACTATTGCGGAGTTAATATCCTTGGCAGATTTAAACTGGAGTGTTGAGTTTATTCCGAAATCGGTCTGAATCAATTCAGAAACACAAATCAAGGTCAATCACAATTTAGAATTTAGCAAATTAAATTACTTGTTCATTTATGGTTAACATCCTTAGGTTAATCTTAAGGCTGCATAACCTTCACCTAGTATTATGCTCGAGACTTAATAATTTGACTTGACATTTAGAATAGTTCTTACATAGAACTTCGGGTTTGTTTTTAAATAAAAAACAAGATGACATAATAAACAATGCAAAAATATACTCCTCTCTCCCAGAGGAGCGGTAATCTTGAATCAAAAGCCTGCAGTTTTTTCTCTTTCCAACAGTATTCAAAAGTTGTTCCAATTCAAATATTATACATATTTTATTTTATTACAAAAAAAAGTTTTTTTCCTATATTTAAAACTATTAGCTTTACAAGTTCAAACCATTAATATGTATTTTTCTGCATTGTTTTCTATGTATTCAACAAATAAAATACTAAAGAAAAAATGTGAAGTACTTTCATTAACTGTAAAATGTGTTAATTGGTTAAATAGAACAAATATTTTTTTATCATTTAAGCTACCTTAGGTAAGTCAAACTGGCCAAAACTGGCTCTACTGTATAAGGTCAGTGCTGTGCTCATATATCCATTAATAAATGAAATTATTGTTATGATAAATGAGCCACAGTACAACAAAAATATTGGGAAGCCAAGTCTAAGATACTATAGCAGATCTAATTCTCGGAAACAGCTGCATAACAACCACACTTCTCTGAACAGTAACAAATTAAGGGCATCCACAAGACTCCAGCTGTGCTAATGAATTCTTCCTTCCACATCTACAGAGATGATCAAAATACCTGCAGGACTTTTTAAAGAATGTCAGTGTTCTTATGTCTCCATCCTAAGAAATAACTCCGATATATTTCATTTGTGTTATTATTCATTTATCATTTTACCAGTTTTACAGACATATTCAAATTAAAATACTCAGCAGGAAAAATCAAGACAAACGAAAGTTTAAAACCAGGACAACCTTATTTTTAAATAAAAATTTAAGAAAAATAAATATCAAACTACGGAATAACATCCACCACTTCAGAAGCCATTTACAAGGCAATTCAAAGGGAAGATGAGCTTGGGTTAAATAAATAGAAACTGCAATAAACCCGTGCTCTTCATACAGACTAGATAGCCTGGCTCAGCAATACACTCTAGGAAGCAGGTGAGCAGTGTAGCACAGTAGCCTGCTTTGATCACTAGATTTTTTTCACTAGGGGAAGCGGGGCTGATCACAGCAACAATTACCCAACGTACTGGTAAGGATATTTCCGACAACAAATTGATTCCTCAGCCTGCCGCACGCTTTAAAACTCTACCAGCAAGACTGGGGAAGCGAAATAAGGGTGTTGTCACAAACATCCACGAAAGTTAAATCACTGAAGCCTCTGAACAGCTTGAAACTTCATTACAAATTATAAAGCAGGTGAAACTCCTAGTAACAACAGCCACAGCAAAATAAGTTTGGGGACGCTCAACCCCCAGCTGCTGCCCGAGCACCCCCTTGCACACAGAGCATCCCCAATCACCCATCCTGCTAACGAGAGCAGGCAGGCGCAGAGAGAACACGGAGTATCTACATCTCCTCTGCAAGAGAGCTTACAAGCCACCATACCCATTCAATGGCACAATACTTACAAAATTAAAGTTACAGGTGAACATGTGCCTCCACTATCTAAAAAACGGCACTCATGCGTTAGCTAATTCGCGCTTTCTGATTATCGCTTCTTTCGTTGTCTCTTCCATTTTGTCATGCATTCCACACTGCTTTATTCAGACACCCCTTCGTACTTAGCTGCCCCCCTTTTCTCCCCTTTCGGGTAACCTCCTACCCTACTGTGTTACTTTAGTACTTTACACACTGACACCCACTGCCCTCCAAAAGGGGCAGCATGCGGCCACTCCAGCCAAATTCACTTCACGGCGAGAAGAGACAAAACAATGCAGACAAAACAACAATTTTCGGAGAAAAAGGTAAGACAAGAATGGAAAAGTGGGGGGAAAGAAGAAAAAAAAGACTCAGCATTTTTATAACATTTTGCAAAATGATTCCTTGGAATTCCACCCCGATGCAAGCGGAAATACGCTGGAGATCATCTGCTTCACCGTGGCTGTAAGTCACCTGAGAAGTTGCTGTGTGCACGTTTACCGAGAGCAGGCTCGCACCAGCTGCCTCCAGAAAACATGCAGAACTTGTTCATATTGTAAATAACTGCAGTGCTCTGATTTCCAAGGACACCTCCTTTGTCCAGAAAGGCTGATTTTAGCAGGAAAGTGTTATCTCCTCATTCCTTTAAACATATAGTTTTGGAGATGCTGCTTTTCGTAATTTCTCAAGTTCAATCAAAGAGTTACAATACCAAAAATGAAAAAGACATCTTAGACATTCCATCTCCATTAAAGTTCACGAAATGAGCACAAAATATCAGCACGGTCTCGCAGGGAAAGAGTATCTCTCTATCTACGCCTGGCAGGGGTGGTCAACGTTTGTAATGCCATGAGTCATGTACAGAATCTGTCCTAGGGCCAGCAACCACAGGATCCATCCGAATGCCTCGGGGCTGTCACACAGGCTCCCAGGGCAGTTCACACACTAACGAGGACGACGACTCCCAGGTGGCCCCAGTGCTCTATCACGTAGGGACGCCCCAAACACAGCTGCATCCCACCGCGACCTTCAGAAGCCCTAGCACCGGTGCAGCACTCGAACAGCTTGAGAGCCATATGCAGCTAAAGAATCAAAGGTTAGTCACATCTTACCTATTGTTATAAATAGATCGCAAGATCCTTGAGAGTAAACGCTTTGTGTTTGCACAATGCCTCACACCACAAAATCCTTGTCGATGAATCAGACTCAGAAGTGCTACTGCTATGCAGGGTAGCTTGTGCAAAGCCAGACTTCTTTTCAGTGTAATAAGCATTAAAATATGGATGTAATGAACATTAGTACGACAAGCTCATTCTACAAGGTAGCATGTATTCCACATCTTTCTCCAAGAGCTGATAACCACATTCTTTCTCTTTTCTCCCAAGTTTTCTGCAATGTGGAGGAGTTCTGCAATGTCTCTGGGTTGCAGACAACCATTTACCACTATTCAACAAAAAATACAGAGAATTTTAATTTTTTTTTAATACATGCCACTAAAGCTGAGTATTTCAAGGGCTAATATCTGGGGAGGCGTAGCATGACGATACTCCTTTAAAGAACTGTAGGGCAATAAAACAGGTTTTACTTACTTTGCGGGAAAAGGTCCTAATCTGAGTAAGTGGTAGGACTAATACATGGAGAGGATTAAAGAAAAGAAAAAGGATACAAGAAGTTGAAGACGGATGCACATTTTAAGGCAGCTGCTGTACTATCACCCTGTGGCTTAACATTATTTCACTGCTTTATCTTCTTGCTTGCTGTCTTAGCAGAATGGTAATGAGAGGCATCACTATTACAAACCCCAGTATCATCCACTTAAGACAGCGGAGGAATCACCAAGAAATAAACCCCAGATTTTGTCAGGAATCCTGCAGACTCCCACCACTTATAATCAGGGAAAGTTTATACCTCCTGAAAGGATATTAAGGATACTCAACGTGAGCCAGCTATGGGGTGGCAACACAGGTCTGCAGTGCACCAACCAGGAGTCGTGCGCTCGGAGGGTCTCTCACAAACACCCAAGGCTTGCACTGAGCCACTGCAGCAGCAGCCCATCCAGCAATGAGGGCTTATAGGCAAAGCCTCTCCAACATTCTTAGGTACATCATCCACGTTAAGAGCCACAGGTATAACTAAAAGCCATTAATGTTACAAACTTCAGATTTTATTAACCGTGGTAAACAAGAAACTTGGCAGCATCACCTCGTCACAGCCACCCCCCGAAGGCACCCATGGTAGTCCCTCCGAGTCACTCCTCAGCCTCTGCTCATGTTTTACACGTGCAATAGGATCTTCAGTGTTTATTCCCTCCCTTGCAAACAACAACCTCTTTTTTTTTTATTTCAATAAACTTCCCAGCTTAATACGGTTCCCACAACTCATCCCCTGCCATAGCTGAAGCCACAGTATAGCAGTTAATACAGTATTTTCACGTCTTGAATTTTTGTATGTCCACATTGCATGGAAATCCAGAACTTTCCCACTGGGGACACATTTCTTCACACTTGGAGAAAAGAAAGCATAACTTATTTTTTATGTCTTTCTGCTGTTAGGATTTGTCCTCAGTAAGAATTTGCTTGCTGACAGGGAACAAAATGTTTACATTGGTAATGCACATAGGCATTACTTGTTTTAAAGTGATATCAGTAACATACAGAATTATTAATGGATCTCAATCTCATTACATGATGAAGAAAACCAACAGCTCACTGGACACTCAAATTACTTGGAGTTTGTCAGCACATCAGTTATCCATATATTTCAATATGAAACTTTTCACCTTTGTTGTGCCTAGAATGGATATACCACAACATAAAACAGTTGTAAAGAGAAAGTTTTAGAAAGATCTTTCCCCTAATTTTGTAGAATTTCTCACTTCTACTAAATATTTTATTTTCAATTTTATTCTAACTGCCAGTGCCTGAGCTTTCTTACTAGAAAAAGGTGCTTAACATGAAAAAGATTCAGTTCTGGTAGCACTCTGGAAAGATTTAGGCATCTGAATTTCCTTAATTATTTCTTCAGATGTATTTTTAATCACAACTTTAAAACAATATAAGTACCATAATACAATACCAAGAAATATTTCAGTGTGATTCTAAATTATGTAGCACCAAGAAAATCCATTTTATAACAGATTTGTGTGCTTAGCTGTTTAAACTTGTATCATCCTTTAACATTAGACCTCAGCACAAAAAGTGAGCTTCCTTTCCTGATCCTAATTATCAATACTTAGCTATTGTTGTATGAATTTATACCTGTACATACTCTACACACTCATATGCTACAGATACAGACATGCCCCATTATTATCTGCCTCAAATCTCTTTGCAAAGGTTCTATGGCATACAAGACACTCTTTTTACCGTTGGCTATAATCTCTTTTTCTTTGAAGGCCCCAAGAGTAGAGATAGATTTAGATAAAACTCCTTAATAAGACCACACAGACGAAGACCCATATAGCACAAGCTAAAATTATTGTTTCAGTAATCTCATTCCCTAAGGGAATTTTTAGCCTTCAGTAAGGTAACAATTACTGATATCAGTGCTGTGACACCGGTTTGCATGGACACCCCAAACCCAGCTTTGAACTGGGCAGTGTGAGTTACTGCCCCCGTGTTTCCCCAGCCACGGGACTCAGCTGTGCAGCACCTGTGCTGCTGCAAACATCTGGACACCACACAGTACAGTAAACCTCAAACCCTTGCTACCCATTCCATTACCTCCTTAAGCAGCAATCAACAAGCTCTTTGTCCCAAAGACAGCACCGCAAAACTTTGAAATTAGCAACAAAACAGTACTGAGAAAAAAAAAAATACCACTTACGGCACTGTCATCATCTGTAAAACATCACACCTGATGATGCAACATAGGCAAACCACTGTTTTGCATTAGATAAAGATGTTTCCCCAAATTGCATCCGAGTTTTTCAGTTATATTGTTTATATTACAACGTAGTGCCAGGCAGTATCTCCACATCACCGTTGATTTGTACATCGTAAAGACAGCACATATTTCCTATCTACCTCTTTCATCCTCATATTTGATAGCCAGTTTATAATTTAACATATTCTTTGACATTATTTTAGTATTTCAAAACTACCTGGTATTAATTTATCAGATTGTATTTTGTTTTGGTCAAATTCCCCCCAGTTAGTTGAGAGATGTAGCTTTTAATGGTTTTTCAATGAAGAATTTTTGGAAACATACTATGTTTAGGAATAATTCGAGTATTTTGTAAACAGTATAAATAGCAGGAAATCTACCTCAATGTCCCATACTCTTTCATACTAACAATTTCTTTTCTTCCATTATTTGAATGTAAACAACTCCTCCTGAATTCATAGTTGTGTAAAATACTAAAAGCATCACCCACAAGTTCTTTGAAAACGTGATCACATTGAATTTTCCAAAACTATAAGATAAAAATATATACACCCTAACCAAAGAGGAGAAAGCAAGTATATACCAGTACTCCTTTACTGTAGTAAAATATCATCTGTGATAATAGCCTTTAAGTGCTAGAAGCACATACATCTTTCAGGAACATCAGTTTCTTTTTCTAGTACTGTATTATAGCCATATACAACTAAAATAATTTTGTGAGTTTTGTAAAAAATAGTGTATGTTACTTTAAATGCAACTCCAATATAAACAAAGAATTTGAAAACGTATTTCGTTTTTTGTATTTACTGTTTCCAGTTAATTTCTTCACCTTATGCAGGCGGCAATACTAAAATCTGACATCAAAATTTATATCTAATGGTTGCTGAAGAACAAAAACATAGTTATGAATCACTAATTACACAAGCAATATCACTGTTCTTAACACTTGGCTGTGTAGAGCTGCAATTACAACATCATTAAGTACAATACCTTTTCTAATTCTGACAGAGATAAACGCAATGCAGGAGGGACAACCACTTTATTAGCAAGATTCTCTTAACTTCATATAGGATAAACATAAAAGATATGGTACTTACAGTGAATTCACAGAAATCAATGCTATCAAGACTTTTGCTTCTGTGTATTCTCCCTTTTATTCTTCGTAAAGAGGGCTTTCCCTGACTTACACTACAGGTAGCACCATTGGGATTTTCAGAAGATGGAGTTACCCTGTCAAATAAAAAGAGCCACATATCAGACAAAGAATACATGTTTTTATTGAATACGCTTGGTTAAAGTAAAAAAATTACAAAGGAAAAAGCATTGCCATGCTACACAAAGAAGCAATGCCATTCCAAGCTTTAGCTTTCAATCAGTAAGTGCCAAAATAAGACCACAAAAGTATGCAGAAATATAGCTCTCATCAAGTCCACCGCCTCCTTGCAGATTTAGTAAAAAATTTATCATAGTCATCATTTTTGTATTAAAGTTAGAAGTATCAGAAAAAAAGACAGATTACAGAAAAATAACTTCTAAAAAATCAAAAAGAATATTTTTCTCTATTAATTGAGTGAAAAGCTGAGTCCTGTGATACATGTTGATGGCTGTCAGTTAAATCAGTAGGAGCCCGGCAGTATTTGGCTTTTGACCTTTTCCAGTTTGACCGTTAATGGTACTTCAGCTGTTCTAGCAATGAATAACGATGAACAATAATGGAATGAATAGGATCTGTTTAAAGTTATAGGGGTAATATATTAAGGAACTACACTTTATAAGGTCTTTCATCACATTGTAGTCTACACATAGTCCTAAGGGGAGTCCATAACTTAAACACTTTGAGTAAGCAATCCACATTTCAAGGAGCTTGTTGGAAGTTGCTAATGAGTAGAAATAAGTGGGGTTAACAATTAACCAAATGTATTAAGGTTTGTGAGGTCAATATAGTCCTCACAAAATAGTCTCTAGTCAAAATAGTCTCTAGCCAGTCTGACACCACATTAGGAGGAAAACTGCATTCCAGCAAATACACTCACCAAGAATCACATAAAAACCTAAAGTTCATAATGTGCAGATTTACACTTGTTTAATTCAATTTCTCAACTGCAGCCATAGGAGACTTCAAAAACCAGCTGAAATGAGAAATAGTATGCATCTTTTTTAATTTCCCAAGGCTTTGGCCCCAACCCAGTGTTTTTCTCTGTAACCATTAAGATTCCTCTCACAAAAAATATTTAAGTACATGTTTTCAGTTCTGTTACTTAGAATTAACAGCTTTGGTATGTACATAAATGTTTTTACAAAAGGAAAAAAAAAAAGGAAGGTAGAGATATACATATGTATCACCAAAAAAGGACACTTCATAGAGCAGGCCACATTTACACTTGAAATACAAAATTCAAAGTACAAAATACAATAATCACAGGCTGAACACACTTGTCTGATTATGAGACTCTTAAGTCTGCACAGCTTCGTGGCCAGGATAAAAGGTGCAAATGCATGTTCATAGGAGGCCAGCGAGGAGAAAAAGTTGCAATCACCAAACTTGAAAATGAGAATAGATCTTTTCAAATCTCTTATTCAATTTATAAAGATAAAGCCCTTCATGTTTTGGTTGAATTACTGTGATTATCAAAGCAGTATTTTGTTTTCAGATGCCTGAGTTTTTTGGTTTTTACACATGTGAACATCTTGATAATACAGTTATCTGCTTCAGATGTTCTTTTCCCTTTGGGTTAATTTACTGCCAACTTTTAACTGCAAGGATAAATAAAAATTTCTAACTGAAAACATAACTATAATATTCAGACATTTTAATTACATTATAAACTTCCTGCTGAAACCGTACTATATTTTCGGGTATAATTATATATGGACTAAATTCTGAGAAACATGCCTGGCTGCTACAGTAACATATGTGTTCACAGAACAGAAAATCCAAAAATGCTACAGATTCCCTGCTAAAATGTCTTAAAGAATTACCAGGAGAAATTTCCAAAGACAGACAATTGCTCAGTCTCAACTCTTGTTCCAGAGACAGAGAGTGACATTTACAGCGATAGTACATTTCTATTGCACCAATGTATCCTCCGTTATCACGCTCTCCAAACAGCTCTGATAAAGTTAATCCAAATGTACGCAGCTGTACATATTCTGAGTCTGCAGAGAAATCCATTGTTTCAGTAGAGCTAGAGGTCTGTATATATTGTCTTTTCAGAAAAATCTTTGAGGGCTGCCTATTTCATTACTTATCACTTGGGTCAATAAATCTCCATGTGCACCTATGGCAACTGAAGTGGTCGGTACGTTAGACTCCTTCCTTACACTTAATAGAAAATTTTTTAAACAGCCGTAAGCTGCATTGCGCTTTTCTTAATTTTGAACTATATTTCAAACCACTTATTCTAGGGCTTTACCTATAAATGTGCATTTCTTTAAATTGCAAGTCTTTTAATGTTTTTCTGACACTGAGAAGCCTTTATAAAAAATAAAATATGAAAAATCATATGTGAAAGAAAACAAGTAAAAATAATGGGCTAATCAAAGTTACATAGTTTTAACAAAGAACTAAACTAATTATATGTTTTGAAGGACCTTCCACTTGGGAGCTGCACCCTTTAAAGCCAGTTGAAAAAATGAACTTGCTGCCTCTGGAATCCATCCATCATTGCATTCTGCTGGAGAATAAATTAGGCTATTACTTGGTTAGCATCTGAGACGCAGAAAAATGCTTTTAAAATCACATTTAACTTCCAAAAATATAATTTTATGGGAAGAAATATCACAACTGAAAGATTCCCTTCAACCTCTTATAAAATCATTAATTTCGAGGTGTCTGTACAGGATAATAAAGCAGTATTTAACCAACCAAAGAAAAAACCAATCAATATCATTACTGACAATCTGGAAGTTTTGCACTCTATTGCGCACCAAAGGAAGGGTTTGAGGCAAGATATCCATATTTACAGAATTATGGGGGTTTGACTCTATGGTTGATAAGGAAACTTTGGGACAAGTGCAATGAAATTAAACATCAGCTTTCTCAGTGCCTCTGCTACTGTTTTAGCAAAGAGAGGCAATAACAGACCTGGGACAGACTGGGATCTATTTCACCCCGTCTTCTCAGAATGCTGGATGCAGCAGTGAAACTCCCCACAATCCATTTCCAGTAACACTCGCGCTGAACTGCAACAGGGATTCTTTCAAGTACTAGAAATTTCCACAAGGAATATAACTCAAGAAGTAAGACTGTAAAGTTGCAAGATAAACATGAGTGTCAGCTTCACTGAGTGCAAATTCATGAGACAAGGCCCAAAGTGTTTGAGTTTGACTTGAAACTAAATTATTCAAAAATACGAAAAACAACTTTTGAAAGTCCTTCTCACTCTTGAATCTTGCTTTGTGTTCTCAAACTGTTCATTGTAATCAGAGAAAAACCATTTATTCTTTTTAAACGAATACTAAAACGATAACACAACATACCATGGTTCTTTGGCATCGGAACTTCAAGTTTAAAAAAACTAATTATCTGTGAAGTTTACCACATCTGATTATCTCCTTTCATCTTTTATTTGTATTGCTTAATTATAGATAATTAATCAGTGAATTGCTAAGTCATCAGCTGTAGTACAGGCATGAGGCGTATACAGGAATTACCACAGGTTAAAGCAGAAAGATTTGTAAGAGCCCTTTTAAAATGTCTGCAGCTCATCAACTACTTCAAGGTAAGTACTCTTGAACTAAAGCCTAAGAAAGGGATGTTCAAGGCAGCCTAGAGCTTTACAAAGTAGAATATAGCATGAAAATCTTCGAAGGTAGTGAACAATTCCGGATGCCTTGTTTGAAATGAGCTGTTTCTTTCAATGAATATGTTCAATATTCTGGAAACATAAAACCTTTCTAATGGAGCTCATCACGGGAATCCTTAATTAAGGCACCCCAATTCGTTAAATTTGGAAATTATAGTCAAGTAAAATTGAACCATTTTGTAAATCCTACCTGGAGCCCGAGGCCCTTATTTATTATCCACAATTCTTAAAACAGTTTCATTGACCTTGACTGGTTCCTGATCATATATCACATTACATAACAATGACTCTAAATTATTTCTCTGGTCTGTAAAATCAGCAAAAACTAACTTAAACTTTCAGCATCTGTGTTGCACTGACAAACCTGGTAGCCTAACAAAATACTACACAACAGTGACTTCAAAGTGCAGCATCACATCAAGGGCTAATGACTTAATACACATCATAACATAATTAGATGGAATGTATACAACATAACAGTTTTTATTAATAAAAACTGTATTTATATTCTAGTTGCATATAATTACTATTTATAACAGCCTTCAATATTACCGAACATGGTTTTGTAGTTAAATTTTGTCTGAAATGACTAATTAATGTCATGTTAGTTTCTAGACAGACCAGTTATACTGAACATCTTTTAAGAACTTAAAAAATTCTCTTTGTGTTTAGTGATTAGAGTTCTGAATAGTTTTATAAGAGACAACATCAGAATATTAAAAAAACAGCTCTTGAAATGACAAGAGTATTTGTTTTCTGAGTGTAGTATTAATGCTAGAGTTTATGCAGCAAGGACAAGTTTTGACAGCTACAGAGCCTCAACAAGGCTTATAATGGTGACAACTTCTTAGAAACTTCTATCTCTAGTAGTTACACAGATGTCAGTTGAGAGATGTATAAAATTTCCATATTACATGTCCTCCCATATAAAGACAGCCTCCCTCAACACCAGAGAAAGCGAGGACGTCAGCCGGACTCAGCTGCATGTGATCAGCCTTCTGGCTCAAACACAAGTGTGGAAGAGCTGGAACTTACTCCCACTGATCAGACTGGGAGACCTAACAGTTATAGTTGTTCAATTTGAAACAATGACTGGTAACACCAAGCAGCCAGCAGCTACGGTAAATTCTTGTGCACCTCTGCAAAAATCTTCACTTCCAAGCACAATACCCTGCCTTCATCAGAGGGAAAAAAAAAAAAAAAAAAAAGGTATTAAATTGCAACATGAATAAATCCTTACCATGGGCTAAACTCAAATTATTACCCCCGATATTAACAGGAACCAGTAAAAAAAATGGAAAACATCCAGTCTGGTGATCTGTATTTTTCCACATAGTTCTGTAGAGACACCCAAGAGGTTCACTCTTTGATGCTTTCTTTCTCCTATGCTAAAGTGACATTTTCCATTATTTGATTATTCTAAATATGACTCTACTTAGAACATAAACAAACAATGGCACTTCTCTCCCTAGGGATGGGCATCCTTCATTATAAGCCCGGACTTCTACATCCAAGCCCCAGCCTGAATACAAAGACTCTGAGTCAACAAAGCTTTTAGATTGTTGCTTAATTCCAGACACGCTGGTTACTCCTCACTGATTTCAAATAAATTTACTCCTGTGCTTGAAAATAAGTGTGCCTGTGCAATAACTTACAAGCAGCAGCTATCATTCAACATCCAGGCTCTCGTACCACACATTCTTTAAACAACAGCACTGAACAGGGGGATTGGATCCCGTCAAAACTCAAATTCTGTAGCGCACTGCATCTGCATTCTTTTCTGTAACCTAGATTGCCTCAGACAACTACCAATCATTCTTAAAAGGTGCAGGAAACGTGAATGTGGAATAGCCTCAGCCATTTCCACAACATTCTCGACAATGAAAACTTATCACTAACCGAGCTTTCTGTCTTATTTCATGACTCTGCACTCCCTTGCGCCACGGGGGACACAGGGGGAGCAAGCCAAAGCAGAGGGAGCCTTTCAAAGTAGAGACAAACGCTGCAAGAAACAGAAGGGAATATTAGTGAGAAAAATGGTTAGAGTTGCCAGGGTATCCTATTATTTTTTATTTATTTATTTTTTGTGCTGTTGTTTGTTTGCCTGCTCCTTTTTCTTGCAGCCTGCTAATGTTCAGTGTGACAAGAAATTATGGTCTACTTGTGTAGTTCCCCTGAAGAATGTGATTTAGCATTTCCCTACTGTAAAAGCATTCAGGTTGCACATATTGGGATTTCAGTAAATATTTATGTCAATTTACCCTTTTAAGGTGCTCCCAGGTCAGCAGTTACTTTTTCTTGAGCATCTTAGCAAACGTCAGTCCCTGCTGCACTCTGCCTGTACTAGCAGCATTATGATGATGGGTTTAGTATCCAGATACTGTCCCCCCAGCAAGATGATTAAAAACATCCTACTCATCTCATTTAGGTTCCTACGTACTAGATTACAACGCCGCACAAACACGGGAAAGGGTCTGAATCAGCAGTTCGTGACTCCAGCAACTTCCTCCATCACCGAGCCCACAACTCCAGTGCCCCAAGTAAACCTCATCACAAAATGCCCAAGCTCCACATTAAACACAAGCAAGTTCCTGGCTCCACCACTTCCCGCTGCAACCCTGTGGCACAGCTTCCGTTTGCCCAGTTTGGCTGTTTTATTCTCAGCTAGTTTATAACAATTCAGTCTTAACCCACCACGAGACATTGGTGTCCACCTTCTTAGTTTTCATTTGTAGCTCTGCTTTCATGCATCACAGAATAGGACTGACATTTTGGGAGGGAGGGGGGAAGCAGGAAAAAACTGGAGTGACAGATGCTCTATAAAGAAATAAAATATTGCTGTTACCTTTTTCATTTTCTTTCAGTAGGATTCAGGTGGATTATCTCCACCAACAAAAAGATGAGTGTTTTAACCCTTTTTTATTAAATTATGTCTTCCCTTCCACTTACAATATGTATAAAGAGTTTATGAATCTGATCGGTTAAACAGAATGTTGTAAGTTTTTAAAAATAAGTAAATAAAAAGAGATGAAAAGACAGCCTCTGATTACAGACTGACTTGATTTAATATTTTCTTTAGGTATTCCTGAGATTTCAAGTGATACAGTACTGGAATACACTTTTGTTTTACGTGTTGGAAATACACATTAATACTGCATTGATTTTAGTGACAGCAACATACTCTTCTCTCTAATATTCAGAGTTTCCGGACACATTGATACAGACTATGCACAAATAAGAAAAAATTACCATGACAAAGTATCCTTAAGCATTTCTCTAAATGCATCAGAAAATAGTAATTTATTCATAAGCATAAATTCTATCCGTACAGATAATGCCTAATGCTATTAAAGTTCTCAAAGGAAAGGTGAATACATAATATCATGTTGCCTATTAATAAGAATATCCCAGAGACATGCTTTCAAATGCTCAATTCATATATCTCCCTAAAATAAAAATAAAAAAAAAATTACCTTATTTTTCCTTAACATTCTTAGTCAACTAAATCTCCCCACAGCATTGCATTGCAGCAACATGATGTCAAGTTACAAATGTTATGAAATGCAATGCTTACAGCATGTATTAGTGGGCATCCACTATATTGTTTTGCTATACCTCAAAAAGCACAGAATTTCACCATGAAACTAGGCAATATAGAGCTGATGTAACTCCAACTGAAGACACAATGTAGGAGCTGAATCAGGTTCTTTCAAACTTACTTTTAAAGCATGCAAATGTAGATAGCTTCACTTTAACATGCCAGCAAAGAAAACATTTCCAAGGAGACACAGGAAATATGAAATAGAACAATTGTTACCATAATATTACCCAAATTTAAACTTCTTAAAAGAAATAACATAGCAATACATACACTGCTGCACATAGACAGGAGTGGCATTTGGGGAGAATAACATAGGTATGGTACACTTTATGTAACTTACATAATCAAAACCAAACCACTGACTACAATATAAAAACCTTTGCTTAAATGTAATAAAACATATCTGTATGACAACATATTTTTGTCTAAGACTACATTTGATTTTGTACATTACAGTTAGGATGAACAGATGTGGCAATTGTGTTCCTATCTGCAAGGAGTAACAAGATTTAGAATTAACAACAGAAAGCTGACTAGTTCCACATTATGTTTCTTCGAGATGTATTTCCTTGACACTGTCTGTGCTAGCTGACAAGGAGAGGGTGAAGTAAGAAAACACACATTCTACAATTCATGTGAGGCCCATTTTTGTTACAACTGCTTTCATGAAAACGTTTCTATTTGTGAACTACCTAGTTTTAAATCAAATGACCTGCCATGCCTCCTGTGACACTTTACTTTCCTTCACTAGGAACATGTAAGTGCAGTGAAAGAAAACCGTATGACCGTTACCACCTAAATGTCTTATCTAGATAAGATATTCTCAATGAACAAATTTGTTCTTGCTGGTTTCCTCCCAGAAAAAAATCTGGCTTCGCTCGTTCAGAGATTTTCTCCTTATAATTTGTCCTGCTGATGACACACGTCCCACTGCTCCAATGGAGCGACGAGTGGGCTCCTACAAGTCCGGGAGTGACTGGGTATTGCAGTGCCATATGCCTGCCGGTGCCCTACTCACCCACATTACACCATTACACTTTTATACATTTTTCATAACATAGTGTTGATTCATCCAGAAAAATCAGTTCAGCACACAATCGGCGAGCACAAAAACCAACAGAAATAAGTCAGGGGGAAGACAGGCTTTAAATAAAAACGCTCATTTGCGAGCAGCGCTACGTCTCTCGCTAACCCGTTAGACTTGTATCTCCCTTTTCCCGTTCCCGAATGCACCTGCCAGCCGGACCCGGGCAATGCCGGACCCGGGCAATGCCGGCCCGGCCTCCCGCACGGCCCGGGGCGGGAGGGGACCGCGCTGCAGCCGGGGGCGACCCCGGGGCCGCGGGCAGACCCCGGTCCAGCGGCCCCCTTGCCCCTGGGCCGGAGCTGCCACCGCCGCGCTCCCTCAGCCGCCGGCGGGCGGGGATGAGCGGGCAGCGGCGGGCCCGGCGCGGACAGCTCCCCCGGCGCCGCCGCACCGCCGCCTCCCGCACGGCTGGCGCTGGATGCGCCGGGAACTTTCCGCCCCGGAGATGCCCCGCCGGGGGCCGCCGGCCCGCTCCGCTCCGGCCCGGCCGTGACCTCGGAGGGGAGCCCCCCGCCGCCCCGCCCGTCCCGCCGCGGCCCGGCCCGCAGTGCCGCCGACCCCGTTTGTGCCTACTCACCACAGCTTCCTCTTTAAGGGCATCAGACTGCCCCTGTTGGAGGCGGTCACCCCTATGGCCATCTGCAAGACAGTCAGGTATTTCTGATACTTCATTTTGCCGTCGCCCCCCCTGTCCCTGCCTCGTCCCCGCCGCCGCCACCGACAGAGTCTCTCCAGCCGCTGCATGCAATCATCAAATTTTTATTTCCAGGCATCTGCCGTCCCTGCGTCGCGCTTCTTCCCCTCCTCCTCCTCCTCCTCCTGCCGCGCTCCCTCTCTCTCTGCCCCCCCGGCTCACGCTCTCCTCCTCCTCCTGCCGCACTCCCGCTATCTCTGCCCCCAGCTGACGCTCGCCTCCTCCGCCTCCCGCCGCGCTCCCGCTCTCCCCGCTCCAGCTGACGCTCTCCTCCGCCTCCCGCCGCGCTCTGCCCTCCCCCGGGCCCACGCTCCTCTCCTCCTCCTGCCGCTGGCGCACTCCCTTTCTCTCAGCCCCCCGACCTGCCGCCGCTGCGGAGCTCACCCTCCGCCCCGCACCCGCTCCTGACCAGGCCGCTCGCCCCCCGTTTTGCCGCCTCCTCTTCCTCACCTGGGCTGTCGCCCGGCCGCCGCCTCCCCTCGCTAGGCCCTCGGTGGGGCCTCGGCCTCCCCCCATGCCCCCTCGCCCCACAGGCCGGGCCGCCAGCGGGGCCGCTCCTCCCCTGCCCCCCCGGGCAAGCCTGCCTTCCCCGCCATCCCTGCCCGCTCCCGGGGCGCTCCCCTCCCCGCTTACCTGGGGTATCCCGCCCCCGC
This sequence comes from Numenius arquata, assembly GCF_964106895.1. Classification (NCBI taxonomy): domain Eukaryota; kingdom Metazoa; phylum Chordata; class Aves; order Charadriiformes; family Scolopacidae; genus Numenius; species Numenius arquata. The sequence goes on along the minus strand of NC_133586.1, from coordinate 16,920,596 downwards.
CCATGCGGCGCGGCTGCTGCTCTGCCCTCCCGCCATCAGAGGGGCGCCATGCCGCAGCCCGGCCGCCGCGCAGCGCTGCCCTCTCCCCGCCGCCTCGCTGGCCTCGCCGCTAATCCCATTAGCGCCTAGAACAGCCCCATGTTATTTTAATCATCTCCCCCCCTCCCCCGGCTAACAATGTGGGTTGTGGTAGCCGAGCCGCGGAGGCAAACGCCTCGCCACCTGTCGGGGTGGCCCTGTGGAGGCGGTGAGGGAGAAGGTGAGGTGAGGATGAAGGTCAGAGTAACGGCGAGGATGAAGGTGAGGAGAAGGGTGAGGTGAGGATGAAGGTGAAGAGAAGGGTGAGGTGAGGATGAAGGTGAAGGTGAGGAGAAGGGTGAAGGTGAGGATGAAGGTGAAGGTGAGGAGAAGGGTGAGGTGAGGATGAAGGTGAAGGTGAGGAGAAGGGTGAGGTGAGGATGAAGGTGAGAGCAAGGCAAGGTGAGGAGGAGGATCAGTTGAGGATGGAGGTGAGAGAAATGGCGAGGGTGAGGAGGAGGATGAAGGTGAGGAGGAGAGTGAGGCGAGGTGCGGGCCGGTGGGACAGCGCTGAGGGGAGCAGCACTTCCCGCCCAGCCTCCCTGGGGACAGGCAGTGCCTGAGGTGGCTGGGGAGCAGCTCACCCCGCAGCGGGAGTCGCCTCCAAAAAGCCTGGTGAGGCCACAGCGGGGAGAAGACACCACCACCCACCCTTTTCTTTTTTTTTTTTTTCATGTGAGGAAAGCAACTAAAGTGTGTTTGAAAATCAGGTGGTGGTTAAGTCAAACTAAAAGTATTAGATGTTTTTAGAGGGGTGCTCACCTTCTGGATACTTCAGCAAAAATAGCTGAACATGTAAATGTGTAGTGGACTTAGGTGTGACATAATTATCATTACCACCTTAATCTTTGTGCCTTCCTCCTCAAGCTCTGTGCTGAGAAGGGCAGAAGACTGGTGTTTGTCAAGTGTTTTTGGAATTAATTCTGAAACACGGTAGAAAGCAATCAGAGACCCTCCTCAGCGCAAACATCCCTAAGTGAAGGGTAGTGCTTAGCTGACACGTTGATTAGTATCAGTGGGAAATACTTTGGCTAGAGATACCCTGTTTAAGTATGTAGATATTTTGCAGAATGCAGATATGAACAAATCCATGCTGAAGTGACAACTTTTCATTAAGATGCTGTAACATAAATAGTATGAACTGTAAGACTTACCCAGAGTTGAGGTCCTAAGGTGTCACTGTCAGCTAGGAAAGATACTGTGAACAGCATTGTCACTTTATGGATCGGATGAGCATTTCAGTGATTATTTTTCTTTTTTTGTGTGTGTACTGTATACCTCAAGTCTGTAGTAGGCTACATTCTCCCTAGGCCTGTTCATTACGCAGGAAGGAGAGAAGATAAATATATTACTTATAAGCACAACAGATTTTAATTAGAAACATAATAGTTATATTACTGTAGTTAATGAGATGGATGGCTTTGCATTTTCAGCCAAGAAATCTGAGATGTATACAAATGTCCTGAAAGTCTGTGTCACAAATTATTTAAAAAATTCAAATGCCAACTCAGTGCCCAGTATGAGCCTGCACATCTACAGTTCTCAGGATACTGTTAATGGGTTCTCTGTCTTCAGGGAGATCAAGCATTAAAAGCAATGAGGGATAGTTAACTTGAAATCATTAGGAAGATTAAGGAGGAGGAATTAATTTTTGTACTTAAACAATGCTAGTAGCATACTAACTAGAAAGTCTGTATCTTTTATAGACAGAACGTCAAATCAGTTTGAAAACCTATAGAGATCTTACTAACAAAAACTGTAAAATGAACACGTTGCTTTCTCCTTCTGTGTATCTAGTCATCATTAGCTGACTGAAAAAACGCTTGTTGCCCACACAAGTTATAAGAGAGCAAGTGTGGGCTGATTTTGTTCCCACCATCACTAGTAGAATTCTAGCTACATTGTAATTGAAATATTCATTTACACTTGTGGAATCCTATTAAGAAAATCCTGTACACCTTGAAATGGTAGGAAATGCTGACTAAAAGAATGATCAGACTGTGTTAGTATGAATGCTACGTTTCAGTTTGAATCTTACACCCGTCAGAAAATTACATGTTATTCTTATCTCATATAGAAATTCTTGAAAGAAAAATCTAGTTTTAGTCTGGGACATAAATTTATTTTAAGTATCTATATATAAAAGTTAAGAAATGTGCCAACAATACCTTGCATAAAGGCTTACAGTGGAGACTGGGTGCATATTCAAATCTTTATTCAATTACTTTTAAAGTCTAGTGTGATTCCTATTCTTAATTCAATAGGAATTCCTATATCTATTTAAATTAGCAAAATATTTAAATTTGCAAAAAGTTATTCCAGATTTAGCTCTGTAGTTTTCGATGATGATACTTTATCTGGTACTAACAAATTAACTTGGTTTATATGTTTTTATATATCATTCTTGATGTGCAGAGATAAAAAACAGATATTAATGAAGAAATTTTATACTCTAATTTCAATTGGCATTATTCCTATTTCTCTCGTACCTGTTCCTTTGTAGTGTTGCTCCATTTATGTATTGCCTTTCAGAACATCTTGCTTTAAGCACTTATGTTTTATATAGCTGAAAAAGTGAAAAGATCTCATCTTCCTTGCCTTTCAGATGAACAACCTATCTTTAACAGGAGTCAGTCAGCAGCTTCCAGATTAGGGTAAGCATCCGGACATCCTGCTGGTATCTCTGAGACCTGTGTGAACCCATTACCTGAGGTAATTCCAAAATTTATACAGTAGGTATCCCTGCAAGAGAGGCAGTTCATCATATTTGCTGTTCTCAATGCAGACTCATTCTGAAAGCTGCATACATTTTTTCGAAACTAGTATGCATTTTAAAAACAATTTAATTCCCGCTAGATCACTGCAGGTTAATATAGTTGTTTCATAGTTTTTTTTCAATACAAAACCAATCAGAACCATACTAATTTCTTAATTTTATCTGCTTGGGTAACTTAACTGCAGACTTCGCCTCAGAACAAACTCTATAATGTATCTGTTGCTTACAGTCCCCGATGCCCCTACCTCTTCTGCAGCCCACGATGACCTTCCAATGCACTTCTTGGCTCAGAAGAGCAGACTGCTCCTTCAGACAGTTAAAGTTATGATATTATGTATGACTGCTGCGCTTGAGTGGATCTGTGGTTGGCACAAACTCCACTCATGATAGTATGTTTATACTAGGACAGGGATGTACCTAGAAGATAGATGGATGGACCCTGCAAAGGTGGAGGTTGATGCCAGTGTCTGTGATCTAATCTTGACCCAAGGGAGTGTAATTGTGGCGTAAAACTATTTTAATCCTAAATTACGCCTCCCATTTTATCAGTCTTAATATGGATAGAATATATATGAGGTTCCACATAGTGCAAAGCAAGATTTTACAGCATTATCTGCTTCTGCTGATTTTAGATTTGATTTCAGTAAGCCTTTCACTAGAACAGGGATTGCGGAACCTTATCTTGCTTTCCTTTATCATTAGCCTCACACATCCCTGTAGTGTCAGTTGTCACGAGGTGCCATCCTTTTCAGACTTTCACCTGCGTCACTCAGTCTTGACTGAGCTCACAGGAGGAAGAGAAATTTAGGTCTGACTCAAAAGACTTTGGAGATGTTACAGAAATGCACTTTTAAGTTTCGGCTATGCTTAAGTTACTCCAGATAATGTAGTCTTTCTGCAATAATGTGAGGAAAAAGACACCATACCTCTAACTGGCACAGCTGTGCTGGTGAACAAGCAAAAATACTCTTTTTTTGCTGATGTAGCTGATTTTGTTCAGCAAACCTGCGTAAACTACACTGTCTGGCAAAAACAAAAAAATAATCTCACCAGCATAAATGACATCTTTATTAGTACTGTAATGGCCACATCAGCAACTTTTGAGGGTAGATTAGGCCTTAATGACACATTTTAAGCCTTCAATTGCATTCAGTTTTCAGTTATCAAAATTGTATTAGAAGTAACGCAAATATTAAATAAACTTGTTGCTTTTTTATGACATATTAAATAGCATATTTTATTTGCATCTTTGATTAGTCTTAATTTGAGCTTTACTCTGCATTTAACAGAGACTTTTCATAACATTATATTGTCTATTCCATATACTTCTCGATACTGTGCTACTGTGTATGCTGAAGAATTAATATTTTGTTTAATCCTGTTCCTCTTGCTGACTTACTCCAATGACTGATTAAGAAAACCCACCTCTTGATACACGTCATATTCTATACTTCTGCAGTATTTAATATGATTTGAGAACTTTTTGTTACACAGTTCAGTTGGTAAAGTGGCAACATACCAGAGACTGATACAACACAGCACTGACATTAAAATTAGACAATAGATGACTGATCTCCATCTCTACTCTAATTTAATCTAAATCTTCCTGTTTACTAAAGAGGGTTCTTTTGCTGCCATAGTTGTTAGTAATATTTTACTCTGTTAATTTGTACAGTTAAGTCAGTTATAATCATAATATTAATAAAGATTTATGTTAACTAAGAGCATTAATGCAGATCCTTCAGGCAATAAAGCTACTGAAACAGACTTTCTTGCCATTTCAATCTGTCGTGTAAGCTTCATACCTCTCCCATTTTCTTTCCAGAAGGAAAAAGAAAGGGATCATACCAGTCAAAGGCAAAAATGTTCCTTAAAATCTACAAGTATGTCAGATGCGGTGACTCCAGGGGTTATTTTCTCCCTCCTCAAAAGTAAGAAAAAAGTGTGTGTGTGTTTCCTATCTATGCATTTACAATACAGGATTCTGTGACTTTTTCTGATCTACTGGGGCTTTTCTATACCCACATTAATTCATTCATTGTATATAATTCAGAGCCTTTTTCTGGTCTACTACTGTTTCTTCCATAAGTTCCGTGCTATGTGAAGATCTATAAAGATACATACAGTACCATCTTAGAAAACAAACAAAAACACTTGGAGGAATTTTCCCATCTTATTTTACTGCACAATTGACCATCTACAAAAGGGAAAGTTTTCACGTTTCTTTGAAGTGTTTTCATGACAGACTAACTTGACTGATGGCAAAAAACTATGGGTCGAAGTGGGTATGGTAATTAACTGACACAGTCGTTTAGAACTAACTTGCATTTTTTGAAACAGTTTATCCTGGTCATTCATTTGAGCTGCCAAAATACAAAGAAGTAAATAATTTTGCTTTGGAAGGAAAGAATGTTCATTGTGTTTTCTCGGAAGAAGAAGAATATCTTCACAGAACTTTTATTTGATTATGGATTATCCCAAGAAAGGGTTTGCTTGATTAAGCAATTGAAATACTTGCAAGAAACTTGCAAGCAAGCAAATAGCCCTGTTTCACTACAGTCAGGGCTGTTTAGTAATGACTTCTTGTACAAATAGTATTAGTGCTGTTCTACCAGGTGTGATGTGGTGCCACTTTATACTATTACTGTCAAATTTTAGGTTACTGCAAAAATAAGAATACTATTAAAGTGAAGAATCCAGGCTAGAGCAAAGTGGACCTGTACTGCCACTTTTACATTTACCCATTTCTTGCAAACTTGTAATTCTAAGATTTTACCCTTAATAAAAAAAAAAAAAGAAAAAGAAAAAACACCTTAAGTCAAAATTATCCAAATATCATATTATGCCTGACAAGCGTGACCCTCTCAGAGGATAAAATAAGCTTAATGTAGAAAAAAATAAGCATATGCATGAATTCTGTTAGTGCTCTCTGATACGGCTTATTCATGTAGAAAACTACTGGAGGGAAGAAATCACCAAGCATACAATTTCAATGTGAGATGCAAAAGAAAAAGAAGCGTAAGTAACATCACTTCCCAGAAAAGATTCTAAGAAATAGATTGCCATCTGCAACACATCTCAGTCTCAGCACAAAAAGATGTAATTAATTAGTCTTGCTAACTGTGTATTGTTAGAACTGTGAGAGTATGTAATTCTGAGGTGAGGTGTGACCAGACCTTGTTATCATTCTGGGATGTAGAGTTGCCAATAGCTTTCATTTTTAGATGTTGTGCCTCATGGGGAAGCCTCCAAGCATGCAATATTAAAAGAGAAGGGGAGATTGTGAAAAGCAAGGGATAACGATGGTCCCCTGAAGCAAGGGTGTGGAGTTCAGAAAAACAAAAATTTAGAATACTGAAGGCTGAGGGGAAAAAAAAAGTATATATCTGAACTGTTATGGTAGTCATGTTATAGAACCACTGTGAAAAATTGGGAATGAGGACCAAATACATAAGACTGTACTCAGTTGTCTAGAAAGAACTCTTCCTTACATTTCCTTTATGTTTTTTTTTTTAGTTGAATAGTGAGTTCTGTGCATGGTACCTGTACGCATCAGGATAAATAGATTGAAATGAGAGTATTACTAAAATTTAAGGAGCTTATCCTGCCAAAAATTACACGTGTGCCTCATTTTATAAATTAGTAGTAATTCAGACTCTTCTTTAGCTTCATTAATATCTTTGACAGTAATGTTTCCACATCCATGAGATATAAAGCCTGAAGGCTAGCTGGATGTTTCATGAATATGTTGAAATGGTTCAGAATCCTAGTTGAAGACTGTTTTATATGTCTAGTTGTATATTTGCACATTTACTACAAATGAAAAAGTGAAAAAAAAAAGTGAAACACATTTTTCACTTTCAGGAGGAAAGCTGTTCTCATTACAATGTATATGACTTTTAACGCTATACTACTTTAATCAGATTACCAGTACAATGGAAATTAATGTAATAGGATTTACTATAATTAGAGGCAAGTATACAGTAATCTACTATGAAATGAACACAAAAATGTTAGTGGAGCTTATTACAGGGATACTGTTTATGCTAATTATTCAATTTTTAAAAAAACACACTAAGCCTGATTTTAATCAGCTGTGGTTTTTTTTTTAACAAAACTTTAATCAAATAATTCAGCCCAGAATGGTTAGAAATAGTCAAGTATTGCTCTTTGGGACAGAGAGAAGTGGAACTAAACACAAACAGAAAAAAATCTAAAGGACTGCAAGCTACTAATTTAATTGTCCTGTCTAAATAAAAGATAAAATGAAGAGTATAAATGATAAAATAATGATAAACAAGACTTTTACAATGTGGATGAAGGAATTAAATTTGAATGTATGGTTTTAACCCTGTAAGTGCTCATTATTTATCGATATTAAGATATAACAAATGTTCCTGTAATTCCAGTGTAGGGAAATCTACATGAAATTTTGGTGCAGGTTGCAGATCTGTTTCCCAAGTGTTTATACTGTTATTATAGACCCATCTCTTGTAACACCCTGATAGATCATAAAATTTAAGATACACACAGTAAACCTAGCAGGTAGGAATTAAAATTGAAAAGCTAACCAAAAATTATAGCTAAACCTGATAACAAAAGCTTTGATGCTGCAGGGAACTATTTCTGTGCGTAGCTGGGACTACACCTGGTGAAAGAATCAGGTTGAAGGATTGTTTCCTACGCTTATGCTTTCATCAGTAAGTGGCTCGTGCCATACCCTAGTGACATGGTATCCTATTCTACTGGAGACATTTGGTTAGATCCAAAATGCGGTAGTGGGTTACAGTTTGCATCTTCAAAATTTTCAAAAATCCAATACGACTATTTTCAAGAACAAAAGCTATTCATGCTGTCAAGAGTCTGCAAGATCTGGTCTTCTGGTCACTGCATTTTTAATTTTAAGAAAGCAGCAGAGGTAGCATTTGTAACATTCCAGCGAGATGAAGCCCACCCATTAAGTGCGAGGTGAGGGGGGCGAAGAGTGTATATATAGTTAAAAAAAAATAATGAGAGATACAAAATCAGCTTAAAGGAACTCTTGAGCCAAAGTTTAAAAAATGTTCCAATTTCTGAGAGACTAAGTTCAGACAATATATTATATGTCTGACTAGGTATCCCAAATTCTTGTTCAACTTTGAAAATATTGGTCCAAATGAATATAAAATATTTTTAATAAAAATGTGATAAAAATTTGAAATATGTCATTAAAATAATAAAAAACTTGATCAAAATTCTTTCAGGAATATGGAAATTAAGCATATAAAACATTTTTTCTCTTTAGATTCCTCAAGAGCATCTAATACAAAATAAAGAACAGATCTGTTCAGTCCAGATACAGGTATTTTTTAAGATCAAGCTTGTATTTTTTTACTTTATTGACTACATAAAGGATTTACAATCCTCTATATTCTTTTACTAACTGGTGTCAAGACTCTTCCAGACTCCAGTAAGTTATTTATATAGGATAAAAATTCATGTGCAGATCAACGATCTTGCAACAAACCAGATTTTTATAACAAATAAGCAATTTTCTGTCCTCTGCTTGAGAGAAGACACAATCAATTCTAGCTTCTCTTATACACTGCAGTTATTACTACTTTTGGCATAGATGATCTGGCTCCACATTTGCTGTGAGTAGACCAATCTTTTTTTAATTGCCCCAGTATAAAAATAAAACTGCCGTTACGGCATTCCTGATGTTACACTATCAAATTGCATAAGGCCTTACATCCTGGAGAAAACACATGAATAGCGAAAGGGAAAAAGGGGAGAATTAAACAACTTACTGTTTTTCCCTTAACACAGAACAAAAAGTTCTGGGTTTGAGTTGCAGGGGTGCAGTGTGTTTTGATTGGTTGGCTTTAAGCAAAAGAATAAGGTAAGTAAAGTAAATAATGCACTACTGAGATTTTGTCTGGTAAGATAAATAGACTTAAATCACCTTTTGCTGTTATGGCAGTTTATGTAACATTTTTCTGATCTGTTCAGCTTCTCTTGGTTATTTTTAGACATTAAAGTAACAGAAGTGTGTACAATACTATTGTACAAGATTTTATTTATCTAACTTAAAATTGGTCATCACATTAGTACTCTCTCATACTGAAATATTTCTACTTCCTAACATGTCCCAAAAATGAATCAGCAAAAGATATGAAATGAGTTATATTTTGATACACTCTCTTTGTCCTTTGTTTGCACTTATTACTTAACTTTTTTGCTTGTAGCATCCAAAGAAAAAGCAAGACCCCATTAAGGTCAGGTGTACTCAGTGGCATAAAATTACAGGGCCACACTGAAGTCATTATTTTATAGCATGTGAGAGGCTGGTAGTGGCGTTTAGTCCATGCATTTTGGTGAGTGTTGGAAGCAGTATTTCTGATGAGTGTTTTCCTGGAGCTGACCTGGATAGTATCTGTCCTAAGATCTGTCCTGCTGTGATCTGCACTGCTACAATGCCAGCATACACCACGTTAGCAGTTACTGTGTAATTACTCTTCTCGGTATAACCTACAACCCTTTTTTCTCATTACACACTAGCAGGTTTGAGAGCTCACTTGCTCTCCTGCCAACCAAGCAATTTACCTGCCATCTGCATGTAAAGAGCACCCAAGCAGTTATGAATTGGTCTGGTTCTTAGCACTGTGGTTTTTTGGGAGCTGTTCCTTAGCTCTCCAGTCTTTGGAGCAGCGAGAGAGGATGCAACAAAAATGAAAATAAAGCTCTGGGGTTTATTATTTTAGTTTTAGTTAAAGAACCCTACTTTTTGATTCTGTGAAAATTCTGCAACAATGTACAAAGGACAAATTTTGAAGATTGACTAAAAGAGCCATAAATAGACATCTCTCCTGGCACCCTAAACATCTCTGCAAATCTGTTCATTTTATTGCAGTAGTGCAAACTCTTCCTCAGAACCATCTGCACCACTGCTGAGATTTGAAAACCAGAACACATAAAAAAGACCATTGCTTAACGGATAATGAGTAAGGGCGCTCTCAAACCCATGGCAGTTATATTCAAGCCAACTGTCCAAGCAGCTAGAGCACATATTCGTTGCTCTCACTCCCAAGTGACAGGTACAAATGCTACAGAAGCTCAGTGCATTTCTCTGAAGAAAATCAGCTGATATCTCACAAATCTAGTGTGGTATTCAAATAGAATGAATAAAGCGGTGACCAAACACCAGAACAAATAAATAGCAGTGAATTTCCAAATGGAATAATGAACTCAAGCCTCATATCTCCTCACGTAGCCAAAAGTGATGATGTTCCACTTATTGGGAGTGACCTCGCAGTGGCTGGAGATACCCTTTTGCAGTGCTGACAGTTTGAATGTGTACCAGAGTACACTGACAGTAAAAGAAAATGCAAAGATCTCTGTAGAAGACAGAAGACAGTGTTTGTAGGAGCAAAGCAAAAATACTAACACTTGCAAGTAGTCACTGCAAAACACATTCAGTGTGGTGATCTGTGCACATCATTGTGACAGCAGCAATAAATCATAAGCTCTGCAGCTGTTTCGAGGGAAGGTTTCCTGTGGACCTAAAGCCAAATATTAAGGTGGGTCACGTTGTATTGGATTCACTCCTTTCAATAGATAAGTTTCTGGTTATTGTATTATGCAAAGAACATACATACCATCTGTGGGCATTTATGAAATGTTATTACTGTGCTATCTACATTGTGAACAGAACAAAAATAGTCTCTGCTCATGGCTTCCTGTATTTTCATGTGAACTTATCTCCAAGTAATCTGTCTTACTTTTAAATGATATATTCTGCTGCAGCTTCTGAAAGCATCTTTGTGTTAGCATCATGCTGCACCCGTTATCTGATCATGTGATGTACTAAATACCTTCGTTTCCCACTGACTTCTGTAATGTTGACAGTGTAGCGCTGGTCTACCAGAATAAAACTTTCAACTGACTGACACGGCTCTGATTCCAGTAATTCCTTATGGGTGGAAAACACCCTAAGAAAAATCATCCAGCATAGCAGCAGAATAGAGTTGTCCAGTAGCAAGGAAGAAAAGTTCTATATAAGCATCCCAATGCTGCAAGAAATTTAATTCTTTTGATGGGTTTAAAATCAGGATAGTACCGATGTCATTTCTCAGTTACTCTTCATTCTACTTGATGCAGACATCTGACATCTCTTGACAAATCTGATGCTTCAGAAGCTCAGCTTCTCTCTGGTGAACTATGTTACAAATACAACCAAATTCAAGGTCATAGCTAAGAATCCGAGTGAATGTGATTAATTTAAATATAATGCATAGAATCTCATTCCCCTTTCTGTCATCTTCAAATTTATACGAGCCTCTCTGAAGCAGTGTCATGGTGAATGACACCAGCCTTGAGACTGATGAATTTCTGGGGGAGTTTGCTACAAGAGTTATCCGAATCTTCATAAAATCTTAAGATTTAATTTGCATTTTCTTTGCCATAGGTCTTTTATAGGACAAAGAATGCCAATTTGAGAGACACTACTTTTCTCTTTACAAATGCATTGTCATACTACTGGACAAATAACATTTATCTGTTAACACACCTAACATGCACCAATGACAAACATTGTTGCTCTGGTAGATAGCATTATTTAAAAATTATTCCACCACTTCTAACCTACAGCACGTGCTCTTAGCACCTTTTGTCGCAATCTGTGTTTCTCTGACTCTCATCAGCATACTTTATTCTAGCAGCCAGCTGTTTGCCCTCTGAACTCAATTGGCCTTCACTAGACAGAACAAAAAGATAATATTTTCCGCTATTTTTTATCAAGACACCTTGAACACATGTTCATGTTCTCCACGTGTTTTTTGGCTAACATTAAATAGAAAGAGACTAGTAAGGAAATGACCCATCCAAAAGCCCTGTAGATTTCGTCTTAGCTTCTTCTGCAGGCTCAACACTGAAACATCCTGAGACCTTTTCAGAGAGTTTGTTGCTAGCTTTTGATGTTCTTCCTTTTTTGATGCTTCCGCCTCCAATATCATAAGCTAAATTTTTCTTTGCAGTCTGTTGGAATTGTTCTAGAAACAAGGAAGTTAATCTTCTATCACCTACACAGAGTGACATTGCTGTCTTCCATTTGTTTAGCAGCAGCGCTGAAGTTACTCATAAATTGTGCCATGCATTTGACATATAGCCAACCATCAGAAGAAGCAAACTCACCCCTCCCCAGATATTATTCCTTCTTTCTATAACTTCATTGTATTTACAAGACACTGCTACTTATTACTATATACAATTACTTTTATGTACCCTTGTCAACCCAGAAGAAAGAGGAGTTCCATCACCTGGCTTGCACATGCAGTTTTCGGTAATCTTATGAATAATTAATGGAAACGTACATAATTGAGCCCTGTTTATAAGAACAAGGTTTACAGGTCATTTATAAAGATATTGTTCCTTTTTTCACATTTGTCTGTAGAAGGAATACACTTCCTCCTGTCTATGTTTCGGTAATAACTGTTAGTAAAGTTATACGGAAATTCACATAAAGTATAGAAGAACAATATTAAAGGCATGAACGAACCCTGGAAGTCAGACAATTTCAAAACTGAATTTAAATTATCCTCTTGCGCCTGCCTGCTGCATATTGCCTTTATTTTTTTATGTCTCTACCAATAGCGATGGCATATTTGCTTGTGCCAAGTAGAGGAAGCCAATGGGCAAAACTTGTATGTAGAATATGTTTCAAAATGCAGCAGAGTGGGATAGGTCTGTATGTAATCTAATTTTCCTTTATCAGGTAACCATCATGTGTCTGTCTGGTTTATGTAGCAACGGATATGTAACTGAGGAACACATCAAGCAAAACCCAACAGTGCCTAGTTCTAAAAGAGCTGCCTATATTTCTGCTTAGCTGAATAGACAGGGGTTATTTGCAGGCAGTATTTACCATTACTTTGAGGGAGAGTTGGAGGAAGGCAAGGGAAAGATCTACCCATGTTTAAATTTCCTATAGGATTTCTTATGTGTTGCTTGGGTTGATTAAAATCACGTTCCTGCTTGTTCCTTATCCTTTATCCCTTACAGAAGGAGCACACGGAAATAATTTGCAGCAAGATTTTTATGTAAGCGTCCCCCTTACATGGGTTTTATGCAGAAGGGAAACATATGGTTCTAAAAGAGCATTAATACCCAGGTACAGCTGGTCTTTGAAGATTTTAAGTGATCCAGATAAAAAGAATGAACAAATGCTTCCCAAGGGAAACTCTGGTTGTTCTGACACTGTTCTTTATCACAAGTGTAACACTTACTTATAGGGAGATGTCTATGGAGACGTAAGAATAGGAAGGGGATTGTATTGACAAAAGAAAAATAGACATATAAGCAAATAAGACAAAAATAAAACCCTCAACCTGCCCAGCAATAGAGAACTTAATCACAGTCTACCAGGCTGGCAGCAAAGAAAAGCAAGAAAACTGATTAATTCATCTATTGTTATTAGTTAATGCAACAACCTAACATTTCTTCATGACAGCAGTGTCTCTGTGCCAGGTTTTTATTATCCTGCGGCACTGGCACTCTTAAAATTCCTATTACTCAGAGAGTTTACATTGATTTAAAATGGATATAAAGAGAGCTATCACAAAGAATTTAGTGTCAGACCTTAGGTGAGAATCAAATCCATTTTCTATTTAAAAGACTCACTGGGTTTAAAGACAAGTCACTTTTGAAGAATGAAAGATAGAAGGTGCCAGATTTGCTTGAGGAGCTGATCCCAAATGATGATGCTTAATCTTTGTTTTTATCATGCAGAATTATCACATAGCTCCAGCCATACTTAGTCAGGCTTCATTACTGCATACTCCAGAGTCCTAAACAGAAGTGCCAGAAGCTGAGACTAGACTTTGTCATTAACTGCTCTTGTGCAGGGTAAAATTCCCTAAGGTAAATGTTCCCAGGAGAGACTACATTGCCAAAGGGATAGGGAATAAACCTGATATAGAGAATGTGAAATTTAGGACAGAATGTTCACAACAGAAGGTTTAGGAAACCTGGAAAATTTATGAAACCTCTATAGTTTCATGACTGCAAGAGGTAAATTAAAGGAGCAGGACAAAGTCAGGAGGAAAGATGGAAGAGAGTTGCATAATCCAGTCAGAGCTCTGAGAAGAGGCACCTTTCAAAGTCCCACTGAGATCGGTAGCAAATCCAAAGAACTGTTAAAACAAACAAGAAAGCTAAACCACAGAATCAGAAGCCATGGGCCAAGTGTGGATAAATGAAGTTTTATTTGGCAAGACTACTCAAGGTAAAAATCCCATTTCAGAAATAATCCACTATCCCATCTATAATTACAACTTCAATGAAATTGAAGTTGCTAATACAAAATAAACATATAACCCCATCATTTTCTCTGAATTCTGCAGAAAGAATGTATGCAGGTAAGGTGGAAATCTTGTCCTGGGGCTGCCACTGGATAACATGTCCCTAACTAGAAGGATTAGAACTACCATGACATAAGAAATCCTAAGCTAATTTGGAAACAGAACAGCTGAAGAAAGGCTGTTCAACAGAAGTTGGAATTAGAGCAAGAGGTTAAATTGCTTCAGATTCTTTCTATCTGTGCTGATCTTGGTGCCAGCTGTGAAAGTCTGGGTGAGATGACCATCTTTCCAAACCACCAAATCTTTCATAAGCCAGGAAGTTTAGGAGGCAAGATCACTGATATTGTATCTAGGAGTATAATAGAAAAAGTTCCTTTTATTCTTCTCGTGTAAGATTATTGCAAGAAAAAAGAAAAAAATAATAATATGGAGGGATGTACAGCTTTTTTTTTTTTTTCAATTAAGAGGCAAAAGATAATTGAGCACAAGTCAAAAGTTTAAATTATGGTAATTATTTTAAAGTAACTAAAAATTGCTTCAAATATTTTTAACAAAATACATCCAAGGACTAAATACAGAAATATGCTTGGCTCAGTAATTTCTCAAACCAAAAGCAGTAAGCTATGGTAAGCCTTAAGTAGGTCCAAGTTGCACCCTTGTTCTACAATATCTGCATCAGTATTTTATAATGTTATAGGTTATTAAGCATGTTGATGTATAAAAATATGCGGAAAGGTTGGCTATTCATAGATCACAGAGCACAAAGAGATACTAGCTACATAACGAATTAGTAACAGCCGGATGATTTGGAACTAGAAGGCCTAACATGCCAGTACAGGGCAAATTTCACTCAGTTTACGAAACAAGACTACTTTACCTGGGGCAATAAAACAATGCCTCTAGATTGGATTTTGCAGAACCTGGGGCTCCCTTGTGAAACCCCGTGATAACTTAGTCATGACAAAGATGCCACAGGATCAGGGAGCCCAGCAGAGAAATTCTGCTGCCTGGAAAGATTCTGGCTTGAGAAATCTTGATCACTTGAAGAGTTGAAATTAATAAAGGAATTAAGCTTGGGGTTACAAAATTAAAAATGGTAGTCTATGCTTCTATGCTTTAGTATGGCTTTATGAATATTTTGATTTCTTTAAGAATCATTTATCTTTAGAAAGATTTCATTGTATGAAGTGCTTAAGATTTTCTGCTTTTAGATTCTCTTTTGACAGAGGGGTGGGGTTTTCTTCAATGGAAAGAATCTTTAGCTTTAATGTCATATTTCAAAAGAAATTTTCTTGCTGTCTTTTGCTGTTTCCCTTTGACAGCCGTCATTGCTGAGTAATGCCCAGGGTCATGCTTTTGAAAAGCAAATTCTTCCTTTGCAACATTGCTGCAGGATGTATGGCAGAGCATATATCCAGAGGACTAGGCACTTGTCCTTTTATAAGATATAGGTTGAATTCTGTAAGGGATGTGTCTAGCAAAAGAGTTAGATGCAGATCAATAAAGAAATAGGAAAGGGAAAATCAGCAACTGTAGAAATGGTTTTAGGAATATATACATATACATTCACATGTATATAGAATTTCAGAATATTAAGCAAGAAATGCACTAAATGTAAGGTAATTTGTTCCACCAGAAAACATACAGTGAGCTATTAGTCCAGGTCATTACTTGCTTGGACAAAACTCCAGACTGAGCCAAAATCTTCACCACAGAGTGCAGATAGCTTCAACTGAAGTCAAAATAGTTGACCCAAGGTATCAAAGACAAATTTAGTCTGGATACAAAGGCCTGAAATAATGCCTAGATAGCAGTTATTTTCTTAAGAGAATTTATTACCAGGACAATACTTACTTGAAAAAATAATCTCACATCTCTTGGCAGAACATCAGGTATTTTAGTAAAATACAAACATTTTCTCCTGCAACAAATTTCTACCCTTAAGAAATCAGTACAAGAAGTCACTAGCATTCAACTTGTATTTAGTGACAAAACTGGACCAATGTCTCTAATGGGACGCTTAGCGTAAAAATGCCATTGCAGAATGATTGTCCAGTTCATTCATTGCTAAATCCTGCTTCCACAAAATTAATAAATTCTATTAATTGCAAGGAAAGCAGAAGTGGGCCTTTAATCACATGATGATTCAAGAGATAATCCTTGTTAAAGAGTAGGTTTGTTACCACTGAAGGTGACAGATTAACAAATCCTGACTTTGATGGTTACTATTTTTTTTTGTGATAGGGCAAGTCTTTACAAGGACCTTAACGTTTTCCGTACTTATAATTTGATTTCTACTCCCCAGTTTTGTTCCAGCATTTTGCTTCAAATGGTTTTATGGTTGTCCAACATAAAAAATGACTAGTTGGTGTATGACATGTTACCTCCACAGTGTATGAACATATTTTGATTTCTACAGCACTGAGTCAGCATTCTGATGAGTTAGCATTTATATTCCCGACAGCTGTTTATTCCTCTCAATGTAATTTCAGAGATAAATGTCCAGAAGGGATTTGCTGCCCCAGATCTATCAGAAAACATATTTAAGATATTCTGTGGTATTTAAATCATAAAAAATATAATTCAGTAATGCTAGGACAAAAATTGTTTTATTTTTAACATTAAATAACTAATTTAAACCTATATTATTTTTAAATATAGTGTGGTAAAAAGTATTTTTTAATTTTCTATGCAAAATCACATTAATGGTTTCTAGGGCCATAATGAATTTAAGAAACATACCGAGAATTCCAATCAGTATTTTTATTTTACTCCTTTTATTTAGAGTTGAGAAAGTAGCCTTGAGAAGAAAAGAAGAGATGGGAACCAGTGCACACAAAGGACCAAACTGTTCCTGGAGTAGCTGATTGATTGTGCCTTGCCAAAACCATGGGACTAGTTGGCACGGTGGAGCATCGATCTCGACAGAGGGCAGAACCAGCAGATGAGGATTCAGTGCATTCTGAAATTTTTCAGGTGATGCTGCAGGGTTATTTTGGCAAATATGGTGTAGGCTGTGGTCATTCATATACTGTCATTTTTAATCTACATTTTTTGTTTGGTTGTAGCCCTCTCTAAAGCAATGCAGATGGCGCAGGGTAGGATAGATTTTATTTTCCTGCACCAACCGTACAGACTCTATAGGGTGTACAACCTGTGTTGCCACAGCTGACTTATCTTTGGATTTTAGTAAGAGTAAACTCTTTCTGGGAGATGTTTCTTCTAAACACTCTTCTGCTAGACGTGGGTTTACAATATGGCAAGGAAATTAAATTTACTGTTAGATTATAGAAGTATGTCACACATGCAGAAATAAAATCCAGTTCTGAATCCCATTAAATTAATGATTTTGATCATGTCAGCGGCAATGAAATTTGCAGATTACTTATGATTTTGGTAAAAGAATTAAAAATAATAGTTAATTGCTCTGTTCTTCTCTATTCTTTCAAACTCCATTTTTTCTTGTCTTGGGACACGAAGTTAAAAGGGATCCTTGATATAACTTCTCTAAAAGTTCAATTCATATCCTCCATTACTTACCTTTTGTCTTTTCCTACTCTCCAGTCTAAATCAAATGGACCCTTTTTTCAAACTCAGATAGAAAGATATCTTTGCTTTCTAGGGTAATGGTATATTTTGCCTAATAATTTTCATTTTATTCCTAGTGATTTTTTATTTCTTCTTTTCTGGGACAGAATGAAAGAACAGTGAATGGTATTACAGAGGAGAGTTTTCCAATAGGTTCTTTCTGCACCCTGATATTTTGTTTGCTCTTTTGGCTGCTATAGACCAGCAATCACCAGTTCTTACTGAGCTTTCTGTATTACTGGCAAGGGCTTTTGTTTTTTTTTTCCCTCCCATGGTAACTATAAATTTACAAATAAAGATAATAGTTCAAATTAACCTGCAGGCAATTCAGTTCATCTCAATTATAACTGTGTCCATAAATGAACAGATAAACCAGTGAATAAAACCATCATGGTTACTAATCCAGTAAAGTAAGACTTTTAAAATGCAAGCAGTACGTTTGATACTAAACTTTTTAATGAAACTCCAAAACTTGAATGTTATTACATTTTTTTCCCAAATTACTTTTTTTCCCAAATCCTTACTTATGTCAATAAATGAGGTTAAACAAGAGGTGAAAATCTTCATCCGTATTTACCATTAAAACTTAAGCTATGGAGCAGACTTTATTATGAAAAGAAACTGTCTTGAATCTAAGCATTCAAGATCATTTATATGGCTGTGACATACACACCATAAAGAAAAATGTTTAAGTAGAAGATAATAATCTCTTTGATCTATTCATGAAAATTTATTTGGGCCATTTCTGTACAAGTGTTTCTTTGCCAATGTAGACTAATGTATAGTTTTCTCAAAAATCATTAAATGAATCTTGAGATTGGACAGTGGTTACAAATTATTTGATCTCTTCTAAAATCAATTCATAATTCTGTGTCTGCATTTGTCAGTTTTCTTCTGGCATTGTAAAACATCCTGAAGATTGCAGTGCCTGTACTGTAATTTTGTATATGTGTGTTCAACATTCCACTTAGATTTAAAAATGGAAGAGTGGGCATCAGGGTCAATATATTGGTATAAAAGGTATTCTAAGTTTAATGCTTTGCTTTATTCCCATATTGGTGGCTAGTACAATTTCTTATTTATAGCTCAGTCAAAGATGTGGAAAAAAAAGTAATTTGATTGATTGAAATGCTGCTTTAAGGGATGGTGTGTATGGCTCTCTGCCTCTTGAGAAATCATTGGCTTGCATGGTAAACACCTACATATACTTTCACTGCAAGAACTCTAAGACCTTTGTGCTGAGATTCACATGACTATTCATGCAATATCCAACACAAAAGTTTCCAAAACACTGTGCCATATACTTTGTGAATGGTAACAAAAGCAACAGCAATGATTTATATTTTTCCCATAAACTATCTGTTTCTTGGTAATATTGTTACTCATGTTATTTGAGTGATGTCAGTGCCTGGAGTTCCCAGGTGAGACTAATAGATGTGTATTCCAACCTAGAAGTGTTTGCAATCTATGTGTGTCTTTATGGAAGTATTGTTATGACAGAAAGGTCTAAATTATGTTATTACATACAGTTTAATACTTTTTTTTTCCTCAGTGTGCAAGCAGAGCGTATGCCAACATCACTCTTAGAAGAAATATTTTTATGACAATTTTATGATTTAGTGCTGTTGGGGTGGAACTGTAGCAAAGAACATGCAAATTTCCAGAGAGGTAGTCTTTCTAAGTACAGCCAGGTCTTAAGACAGAATGCTTTGTGAGAAGTTTCTCCTAAGATGCAGTCATTTTGTTGTGCTCTCTTACTCAAGGACTGGTTTAAATGTAAATTAAGTTACGGCAAGAATGTATGCATATTCCAAGTGACTGATGACAGTAACAGTGGGTACGCAGACTAAGCCCACCTACACTCACACATACCCCTTCTCAAAACTGACACTTCCATTTTATTAATTTTTACCAAAAACCCCTCACTTTTGTAAGAGGAAGCTATTATACGAGGGAAGAATAATGGTCTTAAGAGGAGAATATTGGATTGGTGGATGGATGGATGGAGGGATGGATGGACGGATGGATGGATGGACGGACAGACAGGCAGCTGTGAGGCCTGATCCCCTTGTCTGTATTTGGGCTACTCTGACAATGCAGAGTGTGCCTGGGAAGCACAGGTAATGCAAAAAGGCTCTCTGGATAGTGAAGAGATGGCTTAATGTGTAAATAGTACCCCATCACAGCTCCCTGAGGATGGTATTTAGCTGGACTACTGCTGTACTCTGACTCTTTGTGATGCAAAGAACAACCTTTTAGGCGTTCCTAGCCAAGAATAGCTAAAAATAAGTTAGAGTAGTCGGAGGCTGCACTAGCCATAGAAGCCAGAAATTAGGGAAATTCAAAGATCAGAAAAACTATTTTCAAGGCCAAAAGCTACCTTCATGCTTTTTCTGGTTTTGTTGCAAGCAGAATCCAGGGAGAATAGATAACTGGGTTCTGGATATTTTGAGACATAAGATACTGTGTCAGGAAGCACGCATAATGCATTGCTATGGTAATGGTTACCACAGTTGGTATCTTTTATGGAAAAAAAAAGTTAATTCTGTATAAGTGTAGATAGCTTACATAAGCAACTACTACTTTAGTCAGAAGTGCCTTTTAGTTATCTATAATATCTGAGAACTTGTCATATTTTACATTTTGTGTCGCAAAGGTAGCAGCTTACAGAAGTGACAATTTATATATGTTATTCCCCTGAGCTGAGCAGACTGCTAAAAAACTAGTCTTGTCTTTATTATGATGTACCATCCTTACAATACAATTAACTACAGTATCTGATAACTGCTAATGTGCCAATAGTCGCCAGAAAGTCCAATAACAGACTGCAAAGTACATTTTATGGTATTTCTAAAACAGAAGTCTCCAAAATGACTTGTGAAAGACACTTGTTCTGACATCTTTCTTTTCTTTTCTTTTCTCTTCTCATCCTTCATTTCTCTTTTATACTTCTTTCTACTGCTAACAATAGCCATGGCTTATCTGTTCCAGGTTCCAAACTGAGAGAAGCAGCTTCCTGTCAAATAAGCCAATGCTACTGGACGAATTGACCTTGACATGACTGCTGTGATGCCAAAAGCCACAAGCTAACTAGTAACAATTGTTAGGTATGTCAAGACTGATTTTTATTGTTGATGCGTGTCATAAAAATATCAGGTGGAAAAGAAGCACAACAGTGCAGTCCCTTGGTTCATCAAAATCTAATTCTCTTGAACCTCAATAAACATTTGGGATCAGACATAATGTGAATAAAACCTTTTCCATATGCATATTACCTGCTGTATTAGTTCCCAATTTACAAAACATGTTTGCACTAAAAATACATGCAAAATTAGGGATGGCACCCTCACAGCAGTAATACTGGCGATGACTTGGGCATGCCAAGTAGCAGATGTGTGGAGGAAGCCAGTCAAGGTTTTGTCTCAGTAATTGCTGGCAAGAAATGGCTGTTCCTGCTTTTCTTGATCCTTGATTGCATTGGCTCAATACAAACTCTCTTGCAGAATACCCTCTATGAAGAGGTGCATAATCCATGACAATTTTCTGTTATAAATTCTTCCCACATAAATTTCTTCAGGAGAGCAGGATTTGTTTTCTATTTCCAATGCCACTCCGAATCATTCAGATGTGGAGAAAAACACCATTCATTAAGGAGCTCTGTGTTTCTATACCAAGCACATCCTTAGAAGCTCTTTTGAGGACTAACTCTTTCTCTAAATAATCTTTAGAAGCAGGAAAATATGAGGTAGAATAAACAAGGGCACCAGGCTCTGCTTTTTCCTTTCTAGTTGCTATTTTACAGAAATACCTATCCTCCCAACTTCTTTCCCCAGAGAAAACATAGGAGTTTGGGAGGGGGAAAGCAGGAAAGCAGTATCGCTTAAGCCTGTGAGCCTACTTTTGGAATAAAGGGAATGAATTTGCACATACAGAATTGTTCTGTACAGACTGTGGGGTACAATGAATCCTGCTTTTAAAAATCACTGCATGGCGTTGGCAGCACTGAGGGCTGACTGGAATGCTGCTTTACGTTTCTACATGAGAGTTGCCATATCAGTAGTGTAAAGATGGTTACAGGTAAGAAATTACAATTATGTTTGAAGACTGTCATGTCTGGATTTCAGTGATGATATTTCCTGTTGATAGTTCAAGGCATCTTATTAGAAATGGGTATATTTCAGATTTCCTACACATTTGTTTAAATATTAAAAAGTTAATGAATCCCAGCAACAGGACGATCCTGCCTGATACAGCATGGACTTACTGTATTTAAGAGGATTTGAAAGTGTGGTTTCTGTAAAGTGCTAGCTGATGCTTTCCAATACATGTTCTAAAAGTACAGTGACCCTCATTTCTGTCTTTGGATGGATTCTTTGGTTCCTCTGAACTGCCTGCCCAGTGCTTGGTTGATTTCATTCATCTTACAATTTACTCGCTAACAAAAAATGAACGAACAGTGGTGCATCTAAGGACCTCTACTTTGGAGGATCTCCTTGTCCTTGTCTGCTGCCATTGCCAGCCTGGCCTCACTTTCCACCACGCCAAGAAGAGGGGAAGCTCGACAAGGGGGTTCCGACTCACTGTGAAGCCATTTGCTGATTCCTTACCCTGCTGTGTCGCCGAACAAAGCACAACAGGGCAGGACCTAACAGCTCCTTGGACACCTTTCAGGAGCAATGGGTGTTGTCATGTTCAGTGTACCCTACTTCAGCCTGGTTTCCGATACTGCATATCTGATCCTTTCATTCTCTTTTTTTCATGTTTTATCTCCTTCCATAAGCTGTTTCTTTTCTGGAATAAAGAGTTCCAGCCTGCTTAATTATTTGTCCTATGGAAACCATTCCGTCCCATGCACTTGATCATCATTGCCTTTCTCTGAACTTTTTCCAAACATTTTCAAGACGCAAGCACCAGAACAGCACACAGTATGTGAGCAAACCGTGGCATTATAGACTGGCATAATTATATTTTCTGTTTTGTTCTTTTTTTCTTTCCTAATAATCCCAAACATTTGCATTTTTGGACTGCTGCCATGTGCTGAGTTGATGAAACTATCTATCTGTCACAATCCCAAACTTTCACTTCTGAGTAGTAACAGGCAGCTCAGAGCTCATCACTTTATTCATAAAGCCAAGAACAGTTTTGCTCACGTATATCTACACTAAATTTCCTCTGCCATTTTGTTACCCAGTCACTTAGTGTTAAGGCCCATCTACAGTTCGATGCGTTCAGCCCTCACACTTCCTACCTGGAGTAAATGTGTATCCTCAGCAAACTTCTCCACCTCACTACTGAGGCCCTTTTCCAAACAATTTCTGAGTTTGTTAAGAAGAATCGATCCCCTGCAGCATTCCGCTGATGACTTCTCTCTGTATTATCCCTGTGCTCCCAGGGTTGAAGGTTTGGGAGGGGGCACAGTTGTGATGTGGTATTCAGCACGGGTCTGTGGAGTGTCACAGAGCTGTGTGGTCCCTTATCTCGGGTTTCATGTGTAAGAATCACTTGCAGTAGTGCACGGTGCTCTCTCTTGCAGTGGGGTCCTGCACGTCAGCTACAGCTAATCAACCTCGTCTGCGACTTCTGGTTCTTCTGTGCCTGACACACTGGTTGGGAAGTGAGAGGATTATTTAGTATTTCCCAGCAGTGGAGGACTGTGTGTTTTCTGCCAAGATCCTGCATTCACTGAAGTCCTCTTGAAAGGGATTTTTTCTATATGCAGTCCAGCCCTGTGGCCTTTGCCTGTCGTGGGGTTTGACACACCTGTTACATAGTCCCCTTCATGTCATCAGTTACATGAAGTCTCATGTGTAGGAATGAATAAACTTCAGAAGTCTAACTTCTAGTGGGAGGTAGGACACTAATAGTCTTTGCCAAAGGAATGCATCAGGGCATAGAAAAACTATTTTAGAGCAAAGGAAATTGAACAGTACACAGCCTCGTGACCCAATAAGATAGGACCCAATACAGCAGTTTAGTGAAGAAACCATGTAAAAGAGGAGCAGAAAGTCTATGGAAATATGATTTGGTTTAATACATGCATGCAATAAAGGAGCCATATATAATCTGTTGGAAGTGAGTGAGTATACCAGCAGCAGTTAGTAAAACAGATAAAACCTGAATGTTTAAATGGCTGCTGTTTTTTATTTGGTTTGGACTTCATGGGCTTGATTTACCACTACAGTGCACTTAGTTTTGTTTTTTGCATATGGGAAGTGGGTATTAATGTTTCCAAGTCAACAAGGAATCATCTCCAAATCCCTGAAGTGTGAAATTCATCATGTCTCTGAATTTGGGCTTGTACTCTCCACTGGGTTGTGTTTGGATACCGTTGGATCCTGTCTGAGTAGCACAGACTCCAAAAGAGTATTTTGTTTACCATATGCAGTCAAGGAAATGCACTACTTGTCACTATGCCTTTGAAATATCATAGTTACAACTGTATTGGTTAGTAAGGAATGTAGACTCATTAAGTGATATTAATGCATCAAACCAAGAAATGCTTCTAAACCTCTTATATATATCCTCTATATTTGTGTGTGTATCATGTCCAGGAAAAATGGGCAAACAAATCATCAGTACTAAATGTTATGGTATTGTTTAAATTCTAAGTAATTATTGACAGCTATAATAGGTAGCCAACTAATTTTTTAACAACTGTGATATAGTACCATCTAGTGGCCAGATTGAAATGGTACCTTAAGTTTTCAGTACTTACTGCCAACTGCTGCACCGTTGCTGCTTGAGTTTTATGATGATTATGGTGCAGAAAGCATCCTTCTACTTTTAATAGATATGTAACTTACAGGATAACCTTGGAAATCTAATATAACAAGGATAATTACTGTCTGGTTTTTACACCCAGCTTCTTCCCAGACACAGCTTTTTGAATCCTATGATTTTGACTGGGGAGGACAGAAGATACTCGGAAATATGTCTGTGCAGTTTTAAATCCAACGTTGCTTTTTTGAGATTTTTTTTTCAATTACTATTTCACTGAATAGCCATTGCAAAGAAAATTAAGTTCTGTCTCTAAAGCAAAAGATTTAAGGGAGTTCTTAGCTATTACTTTAGAAATGGTAAAGTTAAATAGAAACTTACATTTATAAGCATCAGATTGCCATCTTCCAGAAAAATACAAGTAATTCTTTCGTGACTACTAGACTATAGTGCCTTATGAGATAATTGGGTCTTTGTCCTCAACAGTGCTGAGATTAAAAGGCATGAATTTAATTTTTTGGATTGTGCTTCCTGTGCTTTTACCAAGTTTCTGAAGGAACACAAAACACATGCCAAAATGCTATAAACATTCTAATTCCTAAATTAATAATGATGTTTAGGGGTGTCAGATGCCAGTATATGGCTCTCCAAATAAATTGTAAAAATCTGGTGCTACGGCTTAGCTCTGCACTTCTTCCTGAATAAATGCTGTTTACATGATTTGTGCACATTTTTTTATTATCTAAAGCAAAGCAGTGACTGTCTCCTTTCCAACAGGACTTATAATTAGCAGTGAAGTTTTGCCACACTTAGGCTTTTTTTTCCCAGGGCTGAATATTGAATTTCAAGTGTCGAAAACTGATTTATTTAAGAGCTACAAAATACAATTCCAGTAGATTCAGCAAGGTATATTCTACAATAGAACTGAGCCATTCCAAAATTTTAAACCTAAGTGGGAAATCCATAAAGCCAACTTCAAATACAAATTAATTACATGCACTATAAAGCATGTACACATACAAACATAATCCATTTAGATGAAAATGGAAGAGCTGCTCGCAAAAAATTCTTGTTGCTTGCAGTATGACAATAGATGGCTTGTGTTATAACTGTAAAAATAGTATCTGATTTTCACAGTTTGGATATTACTTATTCTGATAACGTATTTGACAGACATTGTGACACAATCTTTTCTTAATACATGGGAAAGTAACACATGTATGTACTATTAATGCTACTGAGAGTTGTCTGCTTCAACATTCTAGTTCTCAATAAGAGAAAAAAACCTGTTATTGGAAGAGGAAACAAAAAGCCTGAGGAAAATAATTAACTATTTTCTTTTATGCCATCTATATGATTTTCATGGGGCCAGCATCAAATGTCCAGTGATGCTTGAGAGATAAAGAAAGTAGAAAAAAAAAAAAAGTGTTGAAAGCAGTACTAATTAATTTGAGGTCATATTCAGGCAATTACTGACCCAACCTATAATTCCATCCACTTCTCTAATAGAGATTGTCCTATTTGGAGAGGGCATTCTGGGAAAGAAGGTATGGAGAGGACAATAACCAGAACCAGGGACATTTTCTGATCCAAACCAGACCAAGAACACACCCTTAATGCTGGTTTGCAGAAGACGCTGATACGGAACTTCTGTCTGGCAGCTTTGCGAGCGTGTTTGTAGGTAAGCTGTTTGCCTTGTGAAGTCCTAGACTGAATCGCAGTATGCAAACCCCAAACTTACTCGGTTTCACTTGTGCTAAAGATCACATTTTTGTTGTATTCATCAGAAATGCTGGAGCTGTCTCAAGAGGGGAAATTGTGAAAGTAGAGTAGGGTATCCTTATTAGGGCTCTCACCTTTAAATGAAAAATTGAGTGTGAATCCACACACCTTTTGCATCTTTAATTTTGTTTTCTTTTTGCCCAAGGTGCTTTACTGACTGAACTATGTAATGACTGATGCTGGTTGACTCTTAACTAACAGGATCATCTTAGTGTTTAGAACTGAGGTGATTTTGCTCTTCCCAGACATGTAAAGTAACTGTATGTACCATCTTTTCTGCAGTGGTAAGACTCTGATACCTTGCATAAACATAAATAAAAACCCCATAGCTTTACAAACGCTATGTAATTGTGTAACATCTATTTTTATCTGTATTATCAAAGTACGGTAGCTCACCATGATGCTCCCATTAACATCATCTGGAATTTTGTCATTTACTTCAGAGACAGGAAGTTCTTGTCCTTAGAGTCTCTGTGTCTGACATTTTTCTATCAATGGAAAAAATACTCTACAAATGATTGAGGATATTTGCAAATATTGGGAAAAGGGCAGTGAAGCTATTTTCCATTTTCTATTTATGCTCTTCTTTTCTAACTACTGCTACATATTTCTAGTTGTCTTTATGCATCCTGTGGTTGTGCACTGCTGTATTTATGCATGGTACTTTCTGTCTCTGATTGGTTGTCTTGTTGATAGGGTCCCAGCAACTGTGGTTTGTAATGTGTGAATTTATGCAAGATACATGCGGGTGGCACATTTGCTTTGCTTCCAGCTATATGGTTTTCTTCAAAAGTGAGGTTGTCATTTTCACGAATTGTTACAAGCCTTTGAGACTCTCTTCTCCAGAAATAGTGTTGATTGTGTAATATTTTCTTTCTGATGTTTGACACAAGTGTGGCACTTAAGGAAAAAAACCAGCAGAAGCCAGTCACCTATTATATTTTTCTCTTGGGTGGAAGAGATGAGTATCAGCATATAACAGAAGGTGTGGAAAGACTGGTTTTTAACCTAGCGTGTATTTTTTTCCCAGGACACTGGTGGTGAAGTAAATTGTGCGCTATTGCACACCAGTTTGTCTCTCATGGGCTTCTCTTTCCAATAGAGGTGACTATTCCTTTCTTGCTGTGTGACTTCTGGGGCTACATCCACTTCTACACTTAACACTGATACACTGCGGGGAGAGTATAGCCCCAGCATCTGTTTTACTTCTTCCAGGGTATATGCAGGACTGATATCCCATATGCCTGCTTATCAGGTGGAATGGATGTAGCATTCTTGTAGTGAGAGTACCTGACTCTGCAAGTACCGATACTGTCACGTTTTATGATATCTGGTTAATTTTTTAGAGCTATCAAGGGTTTCCACCATAGACTGGCTTCAGGAAAGCTTTCATATTTGTCTACTGCTTCCCTAATGTAGTTCTTTAGCTGCAGGCACTCCTTAATTGGTTTGGTTTTGTAAGTGAATTGTCTTGTGGTGTTACAGGACCAGTGCTACAGAATGAATGTATATAAAGCCAAATGGTACATATTCAGATTATGAATGACTAGACGTCTCCTGGAACTCTTGTGAATGTATATGGAGAAAGGAGCTCTGACTGGGGTTTCATTAGCTGTGGGTACAGATCAGCCCATACTGTACAATTTGGGCCCATACTGCATTGTATTGTGTCTTCATATTCTACTGCCATTTCATGTTTCACTGCTACTCAAGAACTTAACCTCTTACGACCACAATTTTTTCAATCACTTCACAGTCATTAAGTTTTACTACGCTTCTACAAGCTAGTTAATCCAGTCCCTAACTGAAACTTAACAAAAATAACAAAACTATTAAGGCTTCATAATTCACTGTTTATATGCTACTGACACATCAAAACAGCAGTACAGCTTTTAACTACTTTTCAAACATTTTTCCCAGAATGTACGTTTCTGTCTTAGCTGGACATATGTAAATTATCTTCAGTGTTTCTTAACAGCTAATGAGCTACTGAGAGCTCTAGTCCATTCGTAGCTAGATTCCTTACGGAATTAAGCAAAACATGGTTCCAAAAACACAACTGCAAATGCCTGAGCTGAATATTATCTACATAAAATACAGCATTTTAGGACTTTCCAAAGTTTTGTTGGAATCTTTTTAGATTCAAATCTCAGTAGCAAGGACTTAAATCCCAGTATCCCAGCATGTATCAGGTTACATGCTGTTCTTACATAGATTGCCCTCAGTTTCTATTCCTCTTAAAATAAATAAAAATAACAGGAACTGTGATAGTAACTTAGGTCGTCTCCCACATCAAAGAAGGTTTATGGGTAAAATCTACTTCTACATACGTACTTAGTCCTTGAACACCGCAAACGAGCAGTGTCATCAGTGCATTACGTCACTACTGAATACCTGTAGTGAAGACCAGAGGGGACCCCCAGCCTTCATCAGCATCAAAATATGTTCATTATACAAAATACAATCATAGGTTACAAATGCCAAGTAAAATCAGATGCAAATTAAAAACTTCTTGAAAGCCTCAGGCGTGCACTTCATTTAGATGGAAACTAAGTGACAGGAAATACTGCGAACATTAAAGAAATCATCACATTGATAATTTTAACCTGTATTTGTTGAATGATTGATTCAGTTGTTCCTCAGCAGAAGGGCTTCCTTCTTGGTCACTCATCTGACAGGTTTCATGCAGCTCCATCTCTGACACAGCCCTCAGTTTTGTTTGCTCAGATAACACTGGGAAACGTCTGTGCATATGATCTGGGTAACAATAAAGAAATTTCTCTAATAGCTGATACATAGTTCAAAATAACACCTACAGTTTGATGTAATTCTGTCTTTGATGTTGCGTTTGGGTAGGTGGCTATTTTAGGTAAACATAATTTCTTTTGACCTTTTATAGATAAAGTTGTTTCCATATCCATATTTCCAATAGTCTTGAGAGGTACAGGTCAGACAATTTATAGGAATTTTGGAAATAAACCTGGAATTCTTATTGCATATAAACTGCTGCCTGGCCAATGAAGAATTGATTTCCTACTGTATCATACGGACAAATAACAACCAAAGGTTTCTCCCATGGAGTCACTAGGAGCTTTGCTTTATACTATAATGAGAATTTTGTAAGAGAAGAGTAGAAAAATCAAGTCACTCCTGTCTTGAAGAATAGACACTGCTGTAACACCCTTTAAATTAATGTGGGTGTAATTCTTTAAATAATGAGACAAAAAGAGTTCAAAGGGGTGTTAAATCAACTGTGTGCAAGTGACAGTGCGTTATTCACTGGCCACGTTTCACTAGCAGAGGTTACAGTTTTTGCAGTGAACTGCATTAGTCCAGAGACGGAGTGACCTCTTGGAAGCACGCCACGTTTCCAGCACCTGTCAAATGGTTCTTTCTGTAGGGCATGAAGACAATGGAAACACATTAAAATACCCGCATCTGCCAACATGGGCAGGTCCAGAAAACAGAAACTGGCCCCTGCTGTACATGCAGTTGATCGATAACGGGGATTGATTCTATTCTGTGTGCTCGGTCAGCCTGCCACAAAGAGTCTCTCTAACAAGTACAGCAAAGGGGGTGGCACACGACTGCTATGGTAGCGGGGGTGGTGAAGCCACACAGCACAGGCAGAGCAGCTTCTCATCATGCATCTAGACAGTATTCCTTCCATTTTTTATTTCTTTGTCCTATCAATCAGCTTTTATAGGGTGGAGAAGAAAGTTATTTTAATGGAAATAATAAACTGCTATTTTTCAGTATACCTTTCTGTGTACTTTGTAACAGGGTTTATTAAAATCAATATATAAAAATTCACATGCATGAAAATCCATAATGCATAATCCATTTAACAGAATCTGCAACATATGTGCTTGTGAACTTAAACAGATTATGTGCATAAATTAATGTGAATATATAGCATGTGTTTTTCTTTGCCTGCTATCCAGTAGATTATTATTAGCAATATCAGATTCTAAAACTAGCTTTGCACATTTGATGTATGCTACTGGGGGAGGGGAAGGAGGGAAGAGTGTAATAGTGGCTGAGCGAAGGCAGCCCGAGGCATTTTTCTGCCTACACAAGGCACAGACAGACAGAATGGATTGGGGACGCTGTTCCAACAATATCTTTTACTCTTTTGGAAATGTGCAGCATTGGCTTTCTCCTTTTTTTCTCAGTATCTACTATGATGTTGTCAGGGAGACACAGCCCTTGACTTGCACCCAGCTGCCAAGGCCATCGCCCTTTATAACAGTACTACCCCCAAAAGCTTGTACCCACCAGAAGATTTAAGTCTGTTCTGTCACAGGCCCCTGCATGAAATGTTTAGGTGGTATAAAATAAAAATCTCCCTGTGCTATCTCTGCAGTTAATTCAGAGGAAGCCAAAACTTCATTCCAAAATGTGTATTCTGAAAGACCTGGCTTTATAGTGTATTTATAAACCATTGTATTTATATTTGTATGCTTTTTTTAAAAACATGGTAGTGTAAAGAGGCCCTAAGTAGCCTTTTCATAATGTGGTTTTCTATGGAATACGTTCTGCATGTATTAAAATCCACAACAACATTTGTGAATCTCCTTTGATTTTCTTGTAACTGCCATAAAACGGTACCGTAAATTGATCTTGAAAAGATACACTAAATGGGCATCTGTCATAAGTAAATTATGGTAAAATATCTGTTGCCTTCTCGAGTAATTGGATCTCTAACTGACAATTTTTAAAGTAATCAGGTTTTCAAGACAGCACACAGACTACAGCTATTTTAAAGGTCAAAATGAGTTTAGATTTTAATTTTTGTTATTTAATGTATTAAAATTCTGACAGTACGCAGACTTACTGTTTTTTATTCATAAATAATTGTAATACTAAGGTGTTTAAGCCTGTTACTGAACAGATTGGTACATGACAATTTAAATTAAATTCTAAAAGGACATTCTTAATACACCTTTTGAGCACAACCCTGCAGTCATTGCTGAGAAAACTCTAGCTGACTCGAAAGACTCCGATTTGGAATATAACAGACAGAAAAAATAAAAATAGGTCACTAGGATATAATTGTAAACGGTCTGCACATATTTTTTCCATTATCTTTGCTAAGAAGCAGTAAAGCATTGTTTCGTAAATAGGTATGAATGTGCCTGATGTCCAAGTAACATTTTGATGAATTTCAATTGCATTGTTGCTATTTAGTAACGCAACCTTTTTCATGCAGTTGTTTACAGATAGGCAGAGTAAATAATGTGACTTACAAGAAAAATGTGAAAGGGATCAATCACTCAGGCACTACGCCTACAGAACTTCTCAATCTAATTTTAAATATTTCAGAAACGGGTAGGAAAGTAAAAGATCAGTGTTACATTTCTGAGCTAAGCCTTATCAGTAGTACTTAGCAATCTTTTTCCGATTCCTGGCTCTTTTTCATTAATAGCAGCAATGTTAATCCACAGTATTTTGCTACCACTTTAAATGTTCAAAGTATAACAATAACATAGATTTTTTTAATAAATTTTCTTTCCTATTATTTTCTCTTTTATAACAAAGAACCGTAAAGACAGCAAATACTCTCTCTTGTTTAGTGCAAGAGAGAAAGTAAACACTAATTATAGCAAATAACTATTAGTGTCAAAGGATTCCAAGACATTACCAATATACACTTAAGCATTTCAGAGCAGACAGTGACCTTACCTTCATTGCCAAGGAGAAAGCATGTCAGCAAGTTAGGACAGACCTCCTCCAAAATGGAACAAAAAGCAGAGAAAGCACTTGGGCCTTTTAAAGAGAGTTTATCTAAAAAATATTCAGTTCTCTTCTTGTAGCTCTCCTGGGACCAAATGTCTTTGTATTCCTCCAAGGAAAAGACTCTCTTGTAAACCAAATATGACAGCACTTTGTTCACATCCAGCTCTTCCAGTATTTTCTCTCTCTGATTGCTTGGGATTTCAGAAAGCCACTTATTCCTGTTTTCATTTTCTCTTTTGGTAGATTTTGCACAGTTATAAAACCAAGATTTGGCTGTTCTTCCAAACATTTTGATACTTAAATAGAAAATAGAAAATTCTACTCCGGCATTTATTGTGCAGTATTCAGTATGCAAAGTAAACATAATGTGGATGGGTAGAATGCAAATACATACTGCTGTCTGTAATTATTGTAATTCTAATGGAATAAAGAAAGCCTACATACAAATTATAAAGAAAACTAGCTCAATGCCTGCAGCCTCCTAAGAGGATTACGTTACACTAATTAGCCCTTTACAACTGTTAACAGCTTCTGAACCGTAATGATGAGACTGAGAATTGCTTAGTTACTGTTACTTTTTAATTTTGTAACTGATCTTCAAAGATATCCCTTTGCAAAAAATAATTCATTCAAGAAGACAGCTGAAGAAACTGAAATAATCTGTACAAGCTGGTACAGGATATAAAATAAAGTGTCTTCTGTACACTTTGATTTTGTATTCCTCAGAGGCCATACCCAAACCACAGTATTAATGCCCTCCACTTCTTATTCTTTCATAAAATATTAGCTTTACAAGGCAATGCAATTATACATTTAGAAAGCATGTTTCTGTAAATATTCTGTAATCCTGTATGCAAAAGGAGAAAAAAAAAAGGTTACAGCATAAGACCTTTTTTGTGAAGGTAAATATGTCACTGTTAAGAATAGCGACATTTCTGCATGTTTAGATGTCTAAGTTATGTCCAAGCAAACTGAACCACCGTACAGCGTCCATGTGCTGCCCCAGGTTTAGCGGCAGAGATTACTGCAATCCCAGTGGAGGTGTTCTGCCACTCGGAATCATTCATTGAGGATCACACATTACATAACCTCCCTTACGCAAATGCTGCTTAATACATGGACTTTTGGGTCTGTTTTCATACTTTCTGTCAACATAAATTCCCTGTATAGAAAAGCTATGAGCACTTCCTGCCCCCTCCTCCTCCTATTTCTTAGTTTGTTTTTTCTATTTCCATTACTTCCAAGTGATAATGCTTCCGTGGCCTCACTCGTGTGTTCTTACCTGCAGTTTTCCCTATTGTGCAGCACACAAAAATATTTTGCTACGCTTTTAGGAAAGCAAGTTTTAGAGTATTTCCAGTCCTTATGGTCTTGAGATACAACCACTGTATCCTGCTGTCAGGCCGCGTCTGTTTCTGAAATTTCAAGTATTCATCAGTCAGCATCAAAGTTGACCACTGACCATATAATAATTTAGGAATTTTATTTTGTATATCAGTAGCCAAACAATTAACTAGCCAGGCTTCAAGGAACTGTTTGGAAGCATTGCCTGTCACCTTGTGGTTGGTTGTAGATACAACAAGGCTCATTATGTGACGCATTAGCTGGAGTAAGGATGAGTGGAATCATGTGTTATTTTAAGCCATATTAATGGTCCCAGTTTAGAATGTTATGGCTTATTGGCCATAGCAGTGAGATTCTCGTGCTTCTTCTGTAATCATCCTGAATCTGCTCAGGTGGAGGTACCTGTGCGTTGCATCACACCCCCCAGGAAAGGTGACCCACTTGGGGGAAGCTGGGTGGTGAAAGGCACCTCCTGCTATCCAGTTAGTCAGGCAGGGCAGCTAAACACAGGTGATATGCAGCGGGCAGAGAAAGCAGCCAACCTATCTGAAAGGCCTGGCACAATTTCTAGGCAACTATTCCAAGTAAGGGCTCCTTTATAAGCCTAATTCTTAAGATTCCCTTTGATTTTTGAACCTCCGCAGGGGTAGTTCAAATACCAACCCCCTCATTCTTTCCATATTGTCGGTGAAACCTCATGGGGTTTTGCTCCAAGTTGTTTCTCTCTCAGAAGTTCTACTAATATTAATCCCGCAATTTTTCAGCAGGTAGAAGATCCTGATGAAACCAGGTGCTCCACATGGTAGACAGCATCTTGTCAGTCAGTCTTCTCCGCCACTAGAACCTCGGACAGTAAGTTTTACCATTCCTTCAGTAACTGCTAGAGCAAGCCCAAAGTTACAGGTTTTGGATTCATAAGATGGTGCCGAAAGATGAAATACAGAGGGTGTAACCTGAATCCATTTCTCAGAGTTTAACCTCAAAACTAAATCAGTGTTTATTTTATTGTACTGATAACACTGATTGTCATCAGTGTCCTAAATGGAGTAGTGAATTCTGTACAGTAGTGAATTTAGAAGTTAAAAAAGCAGGTAACCTGTCAAGATTAATAATGAAATGAATTTTAAAGGAAGGTATAGAGCATGTCCTATTTTTACACATGCACATGGAAGTTCTGCCCATGACAGTCCACCCTCGTAGAGTGACCTTGCTATTAATAAATGATAGACATAGGTGTTGGCAAGTTGCATCTCTTCAGAAAAGTAAGGAAGAATCAGTGCAAATAAAAAATATACATAGGTATATACATATATTTAAGGTATATCAATATACCTTAAATGAGAAAACTAAAAAAAAAAAAGCATTAAAAAGTTTAGCTGGGCAGAATGAACTACAAAGCTGTTAGCAAGTTCTGGGCATTCATGAGGGAGATAGATAGCAGTACCCTGCAATGAAAATGCAAGGAAAGATTGGTATAATAGGAAGTGGTTCATATAGACAGCGAATTGTACACACAGTGGTCGGCCAATGTAATGAGAGACATAAATGACAGCTTGAAATTTGGAAGTATACAGTATAGGAGTGTCTTTGGAATCCATGCACTGAATAATTTACAAGGTTTTTTTCTAAAAGAGTACAATGTTTTGAGCCAGAAATGTCCCCATTATTTTTGTTGGTAAAAGACTATATCCTTTTAATCTAAAATCTTAAAACCACAAAGAAAAATGGCTGATATCATAGGAAATGTATCAAATTGTGGACAAATACAAAACTTGACTCTCTGCTTTCTCACATACCATGTAGTTATTTCCAGTTGTGTAAACTGGAGAATAAAACGCTAAAATTCTGCTTTGGTAATTGCCAGAACTCTAATAAAAATCCACACCTTGCAAAATCTGATTATTGGGTAAAGGCAAAAATTTGAAAGTGTGTGTTGAGAAACTGAATACAGAGAAGTGGGCATGAAGTACAATCAAGGGAGGAAACTAGAGAAACTGAAGATGACAAAGAAGTATTTGAGGCAAAAGGACACATGTAGATACACGGTGGAAATAAAGGATTTGTGATGGAGAACTATTGTTTTCCCAGGGCCGAAGAACTGAGGGACTTAACTGCAATGACCTGTAAATGAGGTAAACTGCTGAGCAACTCGGACCTCTTCAAATGATTTACCGTGGTGCCAAGTTCTGCAATTTGTGCAAAGATGCCGTTTAGTTCAGACAGCCTAATTTCAGAAGAATTGGTGTCAACCGAGGAGGATCCAGTAGAAATAAGCTCGGCAGGGTTTATTTGACCTTCTGGTCAGAGGGATGCAGTCTGAACCGCACTTTTTGACAGTGACATTGTTTCATAATGAGAAGAGTGGAGGGGGATGCAGCAGGGACTAACTGGCCTTACTGGCCCTGACCCACCTCACCTGGGGCCTCTGCCCACACCCCTGACCATGGGCTCATGGGGTCCATTTAAGCTCAGCCCTGGGACACCAGTCCCTGCCTGAGCTTTGTCGGAGGTGTGCTTGGCTCCTGTTGCTCTGGTCTGTGACCTGGCTTGCTGGTTTGGCTTTGCCACATCGCCATGGACCTGCCTGGTAGCCAGTGTGTCTGGCCTCAGTTCCCATCATGGGACCTGACTTGTGGATTGTGGTCCTGGCTTGACCTCAGATCTGCCTCATCACCATGAACTTTTCTGGCAGTCTGGACTCCTGGTTGGTCCTAACTGCTGTCCCCAGGCCTGCCAGCCTTGTTTGGGGGACTTCATGAGGCTCTGAACAACCTGATACAGCTGACGTCCCTGCTCATTGCAGGGGGTTGGACTAGATGGCCTTTAAAGGTCGCTTCCAACCTAAACTATTCTGTAATTCTGCTGAGGCTGGGCCCTGGCTGGCCAGCCCCTGTCCTGCCAGCCTTGCCATGGCGTTGGGCTCCCCGTCCTGCAGGATGCAGCCGGCCCTCGTGGCTCCCTGACACGCACAACTGTTCGGCTCAACACCCGGGTGTTAAAACACTTTCTGTTAAAGTGTGCGCTACGGATCTTGGAGAAGGGCAAGAGAAACGTCCTCTTTGAAACAGTGTTTGTGTAATCCTATTGCCCTATGGGAAGCTATGAAAGAAGGTGGCCCCAATGACGTGGGCCTGCAGAGGTGGAGGTGTAAGCGACCGGGTTGTGCCAGGAGGTGCGGAAGTGTCAGGGAAGGATGACCTGGGCTGGGGTGAGATCTGTGATAGGGGTGGCAGGGCACATGCTGTATGAACTGCTGCTTGTGTGACGATACTTGGGCGTTCAATTCCCCTGCCCAGCCATGTTTTATTCATCTTTCCCACATCTTGCCTGCAGGCCTCAGCTCCCGCTGAATGCCTGGATCCACGCCAGTTTTTTGGAGAAAGCGCGGCTTTCTCTCACGGGTGATGTGTTTAATGGACGGTGACCAGAGGGAAAGGACGCTAAACCAGCCATGGTTGAGTGCTGGGGCTGACCAGACCTTGGAGCCGGGGCTCGGCAGTCCGTGGGATGGACCACCTGAAGTCCCTGCTAACGAACAGCCCGTGGGGCTGCGTTCAGGTGGGTGCCATCTGTTTTCCGTTCTCTGGCATGGTCTCTGCCTTTATCCTTCTCTTTTATTTGGATAATCCTTTGAAGGACTAAGACATCGGTGATGTTACATGTAGGTCCTTTGAAACCATGTATTTACTTAAATGGTATTGTTTAAGTGTCTTTTCTGCGTTTTAAATAGCAAAGGAGTTCCACAGATGCTAAATTGGGTACTTGGGAACATAAAGCAAACTTGATGTGTTTTCTCCCCTCCCAGTTGCAGTGTACGGTGCCCCTCATGCTCTCCACAGAGCTGCTTGACCGAATTCCGAGAATTAGTGCTGCCACTTGTCCCTGCAGCCCCGGTTTATGAGGGCTGGAGAGAAAACCTTTTCAAAGCACCTTTTTAGGTGAAATGAGGTGGGACCGAGACAGGAGCTGTGGGTACCGCGTTCCCCCGCCGTTCACCGTGCGGTAACACGGCGGCAGGGAGGGCTCCGCGCCGGTGCGGAACGAGTACGAGCCGCCCCGCCGTGGCCGGTGGGGACCCTCGCCCGCGGAGGGCAGGCCTGGGCGCGGCGGGGCGGGGCCGGGGGGCGGAGCGGGCCGGGGCAAGATGGCGGCGGCCGCTGAGGCGGCGGCGCGGCTGCAGCGGCAGGAGCAGGAGCTGCGCTGGCTTACGGCGGAGGTGGGGCGGCTGAAGGAGCCGCGATGCCCCGGGAGCTGCGGCCCCGAGCTGCAGCGGCTGCGGGCCGAGAACGAGAAGCTGCGGTACCGCCTGCTGCACCTGCGCCGCAGCCTGGAGGCCGAGCTGGGCAGGGCGGAGCAGCGGCCGCCGGGCCCCGCGGCGGAGGAGGAGGTAGGGCTCGGAGCCGGGGGGGGACACCGCCGCCCTCATGGCTGTGGGGCGGGCCGGGTCTCTCTGCCACAGGCACCGGGACGGGCGGGGACGAAGCGGCGGGCCGCGGTGGGGCTGTCGGGAGTGGGAGCCGGTCGCGGTCTCTCCGCACTCCCCGTGTGGCCCCAGCACCGAGCGGTGCCGCTGCCGGTAGCCCCGAGGGCGGGATAAGCCTGTCAGACCACCGAAAGCCGTTCCTATTGCTCGCTGGGCCGCTTCAGCCTCCCAGGGTCTGGCAACCACTGAGGTTGCAGTAGGAAAACTGGGGGAACTGCTTTGGGCAGGTTTTGCTTGGTGAGCAGTTTTACACTGCCTGCTCGACGTCAGAGGGACGCGGTCTGGATGTGATATGAGGAGTCTTTAGCCTGCACTAGGGACATGCCTTACTCGACTGTAAATGCCCATTTAGTCCAGTGTTGCGCTGGTCTGGTTTGTTTCATTGATGGCTGGGAAAAGTCTTAAAGGCATAGGCATATACTTCATGTTATCACTGTTTTCAGAAAGTCTTCAGTGCAAGTCCAACTGTTGTGGTGAATCAAAATAAAGAGGAAAAGAAAAAAGAAAATGAAGCTGTGAACCAACATCAGAATGATGTAAGTGGTTATTTTATACCACAGGAGAGTTGTTTAGCTAGGTTCAGAAAAGGTGCTGAAATCTGAAATACTTTGCTGTCTTTTGCAGTCCCAGATTTTGGGAAGAAGGCTTACTATAGCATGCATACAGAAAAAAAATCATTATCCAAGAGCTTCATCTTGCATGTAATTAGTAGGGCTACTTACGTATTCTTAGATCTGTAGTTTTTGTATTACAAAATGATATGGGCTGTGGGGAAATAAAGGTCAGGATACTGTGATTCCTAAAGAGAGTAATAGTTCATGAATAAACAGCGTGCATGATGACTGAAAGAGGATGGTGGCAGCAGTAGCTGTAGTTCAATAGATCTTAATAATTCACCTTATGCTAAACTAAAGGAATCTTCCTGTGGACTATCTTATTTGACTCTGATGATTTGAATGGACTGGCAGGAGTGAGGGCTTGTTGGTGTGATCCAGACTTCTCCAGGATGTCAGCTAAATACAAATAGGCTGCTTTCTGAGGTCAAACTGCCAAAGCTGCTTAGGCCAAGATTGATGAAGGTGCATTGGAAAATTGGAAAGCCACTGTGAAATAGTCACCAAGTTGGATGGGACTACCCTGTGTATAATTATTTACAAATGCTTTACTGTGTATTAGTATGAATCCTAGTACAGTGTAATCTGGTCTCAGTTGGAACCTCTAGGGATGCCTGAACACTATGAATCCTTTTATTCTGTTTTCTCACAAATATGTATGTGTATGACTTCATTTATTTTTTACAGCTGCGGTGTGAGCCAAGCTTCATAGAAGACAGACTGAAGCTTTATGAAGCACTGAAAAAAGAACACGATGCTTTGCTAGCTTACAGAGCAGCCAACGAGAGCAAACCTATCAAAATTACCCTGACAGATGGAAAGATGGCTGAAGGGGAATCTTGGAAAACCACACCATATCAATTAGCTGTAGGAATTAGGTAGCCTGCAGACTGAAGGAGCTGTATTTTTGTAGTCATAAATCTGTTACTATCATTTGTCTCTTACCTAGGTTTATTACTCTAGTAGGTTTATTTGGAAAGCGTCATTGAAACTTCAGTTTAATGCAGAAGAAATAACTGGGTGGAGTTACTGCTCTGAGTAATGCTTGCTTCCAGTTAAAAAATATAACAATCACTGAGACTTAGGAATTAATTGAGACATCTGAAGTTTTGTGAGTAACCAGATGACAGTAGAAACTGTTGTTAGAAGCAGTCTTTCCTCCAGATCCTCAGCACTGAAAACCATTGAATGAAACTTCAAGACCTTAAGGGTTTATACCTTAAAAGTAGAAAAGCGTTTAAGACGACCACAGAAACAAAAATTAAAGGTCTTTAGGTGCTATGAGACATGGGTAGGGTCTCATGGGGGTTAGAAATCTGAGCGCTTTTGCGAATCTGAGCCTAAATATTTTGGTCTCTTATCACTTGTGTTTTTTAGTCAAGTGTTGGCTTCAAATGCAGTCATAGCCAAAGTGAATGGTGAATTGTGGGACCTGGATCGTCCGCTGGAGGGAGACTGTACTCTGGAGCTGCTTACGTTTGATAATGAAGAAGCAAAAGCTGTGAGTAAACACTTTCTGGTTTCTGCTTGATTAATGGAACTAATGACATGAAATTGATTGCAGTGTTAGCTTTTAAATTTTTGAATTGAAAAAAAAATCCCCAAAATGACTGAAGTAATGTATTTGTCATGATTCGACAAAGCAGTAAATACTAAGTACCTATAACCTATAGGTGAATAAAATCTTAGTGCTCTTTTCTTCCCTTCTCATTTACATAAACAGGTTATTTCTCAAACGAGATCATACAGAATGTCTTGATTTGCAAGCTAACTTGAAATAATCTGTCTTCTAAGACACGTGTTCTGTGGTTTGACTCAGTGTGTTTGAAGATCAGACACTGAAAGCAACAGTGAGGCTGTCTTAGAGTTTTCTGAAAATTGTCCAATATCAAATTTGACTCATAAATAAAATCCAGACATCCTTGTACCAGTATTGTTTGTTAGAAACTTAGGTAGGCATATCTTGCTCAATTAAACTAAGAATATACTTAGCGACACACCCAAGGTGTTTTTTTTTTTTTATGGGATTCAGTCTTAAACCTGTGTTTATCTTCATGCAGTAGAATTAGACTTCATTTTGTCAAAAATCTATTTATGTGATTAAGCTTATTTTGAGGCATTTCAGGAGCCTGTCAAGGCTTTATCTTGTAGTGGTGGCTATGAAGTGGTCTGAATTAATAGGGATGTAGAACATAAGACTGGTGTTGATCTACTGGATTGTTGACTCCCCTCTTCTGACGTTTTGACTAATGTGGTTTACAGTCCTGTTAATAAATGTACTGGATGTGAACAATGGTAACTTAATTGGCTATATCACTTTAGATGCAGTTAGTATTGCATAGTTTCCGGTCAGTTAAAAATCTAACTTCAAAATGAACAAGGTACAATAAGTACTAAGGTGACAGAATCGTGCAGAGAGATAATCATCTTTCAGACTGAAATATGATGGGGCTTTGTTGTTACATCTGCCATTATATTAATCATTTAGCATACTTTAAATGAAAACAGAAAACTGTTATACTTCTCACAGAATTTAAGCGAGACTGACTCCAGTGCATTTCCCATCTGCAGATACATGTCTAGTTTTGTTTTTTCTTTTTAGTTACACAATTCCAGTGACCCCATGACTTGCTCACCTGACTTTATTTGCAGGTTTATTGGCATTCAAGTGCTCATATTCTTGGAGAGGCCATGGAAGGTTATTTTGGGGGCTGCTTATGCTATGGACCACCAATTGAAAATGGATTTTATTATGACATGTACATTGAAGACAGGTAAAATTTCAGTGTCTGACAACTTTCATACTCTGTGTTGAAGCTCAGTACTAAAATTAGTTTTGCTCAGTCATGTTTCTGCATGCTAAAAGTAAAATCGTGTATCTAGTATGGTTTAAAATTGACAGGTTAGTTGTCTTCATAGTATAGGTCTGTGTATACATACGTATTGAGTGTGTGTTTGTACATTTAAATTCAAGAGCAATGTTCAGACACCTGCTCCTTAAGACCTGCAGTTGTTGAATGTTCTGTGAAAAAATGTAGAGTGTTTGGGTAAAACTTTCTCAAATTCCTGGGAAATATGGAAGACGGTTTCCTTGAAGAATCATGGGGGTTTGGTTTAAAAGTGCCATAGTCACTTGTAGAGATGGCACGTATGCATGTAACTTGTATAGGTGTTTGCTTTTCTAATCCTTGTGCACAGCTTTACAGTTCTGGTTTTTTCCTTGTTTATCTTTCTGTAGTTAGGGAGAATACAGAATCTGCGTCAGCTGATAAACCAGCTCTTGCAGCTGGGTTGAGGCTTTTTTTTTTTTCCTTTTTTCTTAAGTCATATATACTTTGAACTTGAGATCTTCCAGAGGGTTTGTTGAAGGTGATACCATTTGTGTTTCTGAGTTTAGTGTCTGCAAGTACAGCCAGTTGTAAGAAACTAAGAAAATACTGTGACATATCATGAGAACACATCCCATGTTTTTGAGATTAGACCACCAGAAAGTGGTCACTTAAAAAAATGGGAGTATCAAAATAATTAATTTATATTTCTTTTGCTTGTGTCTATTTGTTTAGAGGTGTATCTAGTACTGAATTCCCACTACTAGAGAACCGCTGTAAAAATATCATAAAAGAGAAGCAGGCTTTTGAAAGACTGGAAGTCAAAAAGGAGATTCTGTTAGACATGTTTAAGGTAAATCTTTGGAGTAGCTGTGATTCTGGTACAATGTGGTTTTTTTTTTTTTAAATATAACTTTTATAAAATCCTGCATGTTTCTCACTCATCAGAACAGTACCTGTCTAGTCAAACAAAGAAAAAGAATAGCATCTTTTTCCCACCTCTCTAAGTGTTCAGGATGTTTTCAGGCAATAATAAAACTGATTTCTTATTGCACAAAACCACCTCAAGCTCAATGAGATGACAAAGAAATTAGTACACAAAAGGCACAAGTTCAGTCTGGCTCACTTGCAGAAACAAGTGAAAAAAGACTTGTCCTGTGGTTTACACAGTGAATATTACCAGTCTCACTGTACTGTGTTTTAATTGCCTTTCAAAAGTGCTTTGAGGTGTTCTGGTGGTAATCACTGTGCTTAACGTACCCACAGGGAAATTAAGATATCTTTGTCTCTTTCCCCTCTTGTTCTGTAACTCTTCTGAAATGATGTTGAGCTTTTGCATATATACATATATGTGTTCATGTGACTTTTCAGTTGTGTCTTTTACTGATGCACTTGCATTATTGATAGATACTTTTAAAATAGAATTTTATTAGCCATTTTATTGGTGTTTCTAACTTTTCATGTTTCCCCACAGTATAACAAGTTTAAGTGTCGTATCCTTAATGAGAAGGTGAACACACCAACTACCACAGTATACAGGTAAACAAAATTAAGCTAAAAAGTATTATGAAACATTTCTGTGCTTAGGAATGTTTCATTTAAATTGAGAGGAGAATAAATTTATTTTTTTATTCTAACTTCTGAATGCTTGTGTGATTGGGGCTTAAGTTTGCAGTTAATATTGCTGCTTACATAAAGTAAGATCTTTTCTTTCTCTGCTGAGACAGATTAGATCTCAATTTGTGGACAAATAGCAAATCCACTTTTCACTCATTCCCTCTGATTTCAATAAACAGATGAAAATAAGTTACCATTCCTGACACTGAATTGGTGAATAAATGGGTAAAGCTAACCCTTAGGTCACCGTGGGGTGAGGTTCCTGTTCATTGAATTGCCAGGGATAAATCTAGTTATTTGAAAAATGATAAAAACATTTTGTTCTGTTTGATGAGCTTAGTTTGAAATTTCCTGGCCAACTTTATTAAAGATTCTACACAGAACTATATGAATTGCTGAGTGCGTTATAATGCTTTTCGTAATCGATCAAGTGTGCTGAGTATATACTGAGTGAATCTTCTGCTTCAGATGGACGGCACAATTATATTTAAGATTAACTAAATTTGCTGAGTGTTGCGTGTGGATACTTACTAGTGTGTTTGAACACGTGAAGCATAAACTTATATGCCCTTAGTGACTGTGCTTAAAAACGTTGGAGTGTTTTGAAATAAACACTTTTTTTTCTTTTTCTTCTAGATGTGGTCCACTGATTGACCTCTGCAGGGGTCCACACGTGAGACACACTGGAAAAATCAAGGCTCTTAAAATATTTAAGGTAAGTTTAAATTAACTGAGCATTAAGACTTGACTTAACTATGGGTCAGTTGATTGATTTATGTATTTGTTTCTCCTGTAGCGATTATGCTAGGGTCCTTTGTATTGTTTTCTTTGCTTACTCTGAAAATTGTCCTTCATTTCTTTCCCCACTCCCATCACACAAGTAGAATTACAGCCTTTCACCATTCATCTGCTTCCAAGATTTACTGATTCTTGACTGTCACGATATAGTACATCAGTGAAAGTGAATGGCATCTTTTTTTTTTTTATCAGAGTATTAGTGCTGTATGCTTAGACTATAATGAAGAGCACTGCAAAAATAAGCTGTTAGTGACCAGGTTAGCTATGGAACCAGTTACAGAAGTAGAAAAATGTGGTGCCTGGGTCATGTGGTAGTGCTGTGCTAGTATCTCCGACCAGCATTGCATTTGGTAGTACTAGTTGGAGTCTGTACTAGCTGTCACATCTGTGTGTGTGAACATCCTGTTCTGCAGTACATGAACATCCAAGATATTCATTGGGTCAGAAAATAGTATTTTGACCTTGTAAGATGGCATCTTTCAGGAACAGGAGGTAAAGTGGACACTGGCAGATGGGCAAGCATTGCTGTTTAAAAATGGCATTGCTCACAGGAAAGCCAGAGATGGTGTTTGCAGATGCCTCTGGTTATGATGTAGTTTAAGTTACTTGCAGATGCTAATTTTGGTAACCTGATTAGACAGACCTCAGTGGAACATTAATCATAGTTGCCTTTGCTGGCTTCCTGACTGA
Organism: Numenius arquata; assembly: GCF_964106895.1. NCBI lineage: Eukaryota > Metazoa > Chordata > Aves > Charadriiformes > Scolopacidae > Numenius > Numenius arquata. The sequence goes on along the minus strand of NC_133586.1, from coordinate 16,876,206 downwards.
AGTTTATGGAACTCTGAGTTGCAGGGATTAAGTGTTAGATTGTCAAAACAACTGGGATTTAACTGTGAGAGTGAGTTAGTTTTGTTTGGTCTTTCATTTTTCCCTACTGCATTGTTTAGAATGTGTATCTTCTTTTTTCAGAAGATATAATGCAGGGTAATAAAACATTTCACAATCAGAGTTGTTTAAAACAAGGTACCTAAGTAGAATAAAAATATGGCTTCATGAGTCACTTCTGTTTGTCTTCTGTATTAGTATGCTGACTAAAAGGCAGTGCAAATATCTTTGTATTTGTCCCAGTTTGAGGCATCAAACCGGGACAGTATTGTAAACATGCTGGATGACTGCATATTTTTTTCCAAGGAATATCTCCCATATCTTTCCTGTAGGAAAGATATTTCCCGTATCTTTTCTTCAGGGGAAAAAAAAATCATAACATTTGAGTGCATTAGTCTTTATTCCTCCTTACCCTGAGATTATATAATATTATCTTAAAGTATGGGTTTTGTGCATCAGAATTCCTCTACGTATTGGGAAGGAAAATCTGACATGGAAACTCTGCAGAGAATATATGGAATATCCTTTCCTGATAACAAAATGATGAAGGAATGGGAAAAATTCCAGGAAGAAGCCAGAAACCGGGACCATAGGAAAATTGGAAAGGTATACTATTTCATGGTCTGCCTCTCTTCTATGCTTCTGTAATAGAATTCATTCTTTTGTTTTTTTCCATTTTTCAACAGTTTGAATAGGAGCCAGGTCTGTGAATTTCTTGGTGTCAGTTGTATTTTAAAATTTTAATTCTACAAAAATTGTATAAATAATATGGTTTGGCCACTCTTTATCATAGGCATAAATACAGGTTTTGAGCAACCTGGTCTAGTGGGAGGTGTCCTTTCCAATCCCAAACCATTCTATGATTCTGTGATACATAAGGTAATAGTTAAGTGTATTTATGTGTAGTACTTCAGCTGTTGTTTTGAATGTTGTTCATATATTTCCCTACTAGATTTAAATGAACAGATTTAATCTTAAATTAAGTGTAAATTGGAAGACATTAGATTGACACAGATGAGGACTGCATGAGGACCTAACATTGGTCATGTTGGCATGCAGTCTCCTAATCTTTGTCACCTTTGCTATAGTGTTGTAGAGAAGGTGCAGCTACAGGGAGGGTATTTGAGAGAAGATAACAAGTAGCTTTGTGGATGTTTAAAGGCATAATGGGCAATACAGGTGAAAGTGAGGGGATGTTTATTTGAAAAACTCATGTGTAAGTGAAGGTCAACATTGTTGGCCAAGAGGTATGAACCTCTCACTACTTACTGGCAGATGTGAAAGAAGAGACTGTGAAGGACTTTCATAAGCAAAGACGAACAACTGAGGGTAACCCAGAAGAGGAAGAGCCACTGAGGAATTTATAGCAAACTGAGATGATTAAGACTTGAGTATTTGATGATTTACTGCTATGCTTTTTCAAAAACAAATTCTCTAGTGTCAATCAAACAACTAATTTAGTGTCTATGTATCCATTATCTATGATACTGAAGAGGCTAAGGTTCTCCAAAGATGTATCAGAGACACACTGCTGAGCTTATGTTTTTGAGATAGTCATTCTTTATCAGAAATCTAGCTCACAAGCTTCAGGCATTAACTCTCAGATCGGATGGGCATATACTTAATTGCTTTGGTTACTGACGGTAAGATTTGGTTAAGGCTTCGGTATTTTGAGGAAATGTGTATTTACATAGTCACAGAGCCAAGTAGAATTCCAGTGTTATTACAAACTTCTAAGATTAAGAATTACAGATAAATTAACTGCTGTTGCTGCTAACTTTTAGACTTCTGGAAATCATTCTGTTGCTGTAATATTTAGCTTTTGTTAACAGAGTCTCAACATGTATGAAGTAGTCGTCTTCTGCTGTTCTGCAGTTACACGTGAAGTGGTGTTAGAGCATTCTGTTTTTAATGTGCCTAGGAGCAAGAACTATTCTTCTTTCATGACTTGAGTCCTGGAAGCTGCTTTTTCCTCCCCAGAGGTGCCTTTCTTTATAACACGCTCGTGGATTTCATACGAGTGAGTATATAGTAAAGTAACTAACTCCTAATAAGCTTGCTGTCAGTTATTGATCTTAAGTGATAGGCCATTCATAGCACTGAGCTGTCCTCAGAAACATCTATGTATGTAAACATACACCAGATTTTTACTATGGTTATACAGATATAACTTTTTTAAAAAGTTAGATCTGTAAAAGTTAGGGCAGAGTAAAGCTTTGACATGTGCTCTTTCCTGTCCTGTAAAACTTACATGTACGGTAGTCCTTTAGTCCTCCAGTTAATTGCCATCATGAGAATACAGTTAAAAAGAATCAGGCTTTTGCTTGTCAATGTTAAATGTTGAATTGTTTTGTAGGAGGAATATCACAGGCGTAATTTTACGGAAGTTGTATCTCCAAACATCTTCAACAGTAAACTCTGGGAAGCTTCAGGACACTGGCAGCACTACAGTGAAAATATGTTCTCTTTTGAGATCGAGAAGGAAACTTTTGCCCTTAAACCGATGAATTGTCCAGGACATTGGTTTGTACTGTCAACTGAAAAACTCCTTATTTTACTATATTTACCCTTTGTGGGGCTGAAGGCGGGGGTGGGAAGTAGTATTAATACATGTTACCATGTATGTTGACAGTAGACTATTTAGCACCTAGTGTGTCCAGAGAGCTCCCCTGACAGTGTCCCTAAAGCAGACCAAATACCATTCTTGTAGGAGCATCTTTCAGGAAGTCCGTACTAAGCAAGGTTTGTGGATGCTGATACTAGTCTGCACTGCTAGTAAATACAAGTCCTGTCAGAGAGGCATCAGATGGGGTGCACAAAAGAAGGCACAGATGAACCAGTTGTGATTGTCACTCTCACAGTGGTTTTTCTAGGTGGTCTTTAGCAATATGTTCCCAAGTGCTGCACTTTTTCTGTTTGCTTGCCTTTTAGGATGCAGACAGCCTGAGCGAATAAATACTTAAAGAGGGGATTACTATCTGTACTGATCTTGTTTTAGTTTCTGTGTTGTCTTAAATCTTCTATAAGAAGGATAAAAGGAAGGTTCTTTCCTGTTCCTTTTAGCTTGATGTTTGCCCATCGTCCACGATCCTGGAGGGAGATGCCTCTTAGACTTGCAGATTTTGGAGTTCTTCACCGAAATGAACTCTCTGGGACTTTAAGTGGCTTGACTCGTGTAAGGCGCTTCCAGCAAGATGATGCTCACATATTTTGCACAATGGAACAGGTAAAAAAAACAACCCCCCCCAAAACAACCACCACCACTCCACCACCACCAATTAACCAAAAAACAAAAAGAACACTCTCCCCTCCCAGTCCAAACCAATGTTAAATAAGAAAAAGGCCCCCCAAATATTTCAACTCTACCTTCTTCTGTTGTGTTGCTTTGTAGTGTAATGCTTCTTTTGATGGGTTTTTCAGGTAGGTTTAGGTGCTTCTTTGGCATCCGGTATTCCCGATTTCTTAACCTCCTGCAATATCGCTGGAGTCAGTTAGCTTGTTGAACTTAGCTTCTCTGTCACACATTTCTCAGATAGCAGTTCCCTAGTTTTTGTTATTTACTTTCATCTTTGAAATAAAAAATGCTTATATGGAAAGAAGACGACAATGTTATTTGAGGGATGTTATTGATTGTGAATTACGCAATAAGGTTTTCTGTATAGGATTTTCCCCTTTAGAAAGATACATTGAGCATCAAATCCCCAAAAGTAAGAACCTTTTGTATCTCCCATCTCCCCCTGCAGCTGTTAAAAAAAAAAAAAAGCTGTTAACAGCGAAAAAAAGCTGTTAACAATATTTTGTTTCCCATAGTAGTGCTGAATACATACTTTATTTTGTCAGTAGTGCCATAGATTTTAGCGAAGCTACATGAATAAATTGATGTACTTTTTGTGAAGTCTGACTCATGCAATTTGGCTCCAGAACCCCAGGCTTAACAAGAATATTTCTTTTCTTGCCATGCTTTGAAGCCACACCACCTCAGTTCTCTCCTCATCCACTACCTAGATTAGGGTTTGTAGGATGTAATTTTCATGTGATTTTTAATTTTTTAAAAATGTAATAGACTCTTATATTCTGACTATGAGGAATTGAGTAAATCCAACTACATTTTTGTGTAAGTAAATTTTAACTAATTTAACTCTTATTTATGTTTAAGATTGAAGAAGAAATTGAGGGCTGTCTTGATTTCTTGAAGTCAGTGTATGCTGTCTTTGGTTTTTCCTTTCAACTACATCTTTCTACAAGACCAGAAAATTATCTAGGAGAGCTAGAGATCTGGGATCGTGCAGAAAAGGTAATTTGTTTAAAAGCAAACAAACCTTTAATATTTGTATTTGCAGAGGTGGATATTTAACTAAGTTCTTCCATGTTGAATAGTGGAATTTCTTAAATCAGATGCAAAACATTGTCCTTAGTGGAAATGCTTGTTCAAAAACATCATATTAAATATGGGGTTTCTGTATAAGATGAGAACTTTCTGATTCTTACTTAGCTCCTTATCTGGAACTCATTTGATTTCTATTTATCTCTTTTTCTGATTGATCACAACGTTTATACAAAGAACTGCTCTTATTTGAGGATTATTTACCATAAATGACTAAATGCTTGAACAATAGGAGTTGTGCTACCTGTTGACTTCTTTGTATTTCAAAGTAAAATGCTTTGACTTAGTGTAATGAAAGGCCCTGCTACACCTTTTTTTAATTATTATCTCATTGTTATGATTAGCAACTTCAAAACAGCTTGAATAACTTTGGAGAGCCATGGAATTTGAATCCAGGAGATGGAGCATTTTATGGTCCTAAGGTTAGTGAATCAGGATTTTCATACAACTTTGGGATGGACAAGAATATCAGACACAACGCAGGCAAACTGTATTTAGTAACTGTGTTATTTTGCTTCACAGATTGATATTAAAATCAAAGATGCCATTGGCAGGTACCATCAATGTGCTACTATCCAACTTGACTTCCAGCTACCTATTCGGTTTAATCTTACTTATGTTGGGTGAGTGGTTAAGCTAAATATCTTCCTCTTTGAAATCAAATTATTTAAAAAAAAAAAAAAGAGATTACTTTCATTATCTGTAACTCCCATTTAATTGATGTGTAGTAATGCTCTGTTGCTCACTTGACAAATGATTACCCTGTGTATCAGTAGCCTCCTTAGGAGGGGAAACACCCCCGGTGAGTAGAGGACTGACTCATGAACTTGAAGATATTTCCTCACTGTAATGATATGTCACTCTAATAGTAAATAATACTGGTTGCAGGAAAATGGAATGATCTGTCTTGTCTGCCAGTTCCGAAGACAATTGATCATATATAATGCTAAAGAAGATTCTGTTGAGTCAGTTTTCACTTTCTGCCTAGTCACTGTGCCTCCTTTGAAGACACTGCATACAAATTCAAACATGTCTTAAGGACCTAGTATGTTTGTAATAAGTACTTCATTCTTCTTATTGGATAAAGTTAGTTAACTTTGAACATAAACCAAATGCCATCAGTTTTTAATGAAAATCTCACTTTGGCTTCCAGCTAGGAAGAGGGGTATTTGTCCACTGAGTGAACTTAACTTGTTGACTTGAACACACGTTTTCTGGGTTGTTTTTTTGCTGTTTGTTCTTGCACGTTATAAAAGGGAAAATACAATAAGAATCTTTGTTATTTTTTGGTCCTGCTGCACATTCTATAATAAATATCCTAGCTCTTTGGTAGGTGATAGTACTGTTATGAACAGCAGTTGGCTTTTTTTTATATTCACAGATTGTAATTTAAGAAAAGAAATGAACACTAAGGGCAGGTAAAATCCTGTGCAACAAAATGAAAGCAAGACATAGCAGGAAAGAGAGTGAGGAAGAACATAAAATATTAAACTGCACAGAAATGGAGCTGAGTCAGTCGAGTGTCTTTTCAAACTTAGGAGTTTGTGCCTATGCCTCTAGCTACAGGCATGCTTATTTCAAGTCACTATGATTATTCAGTATTCCTTTAAAAGCTCAGGTGGCTTAAAGAAAGTACATTTTTATTAAAAAAGGTAGATTTTGCCTAATTATAAATAACCACACTTTGTCTTTTTGTGAAAAGTAGAATCAAAAATATTAGTAGGATTATCTGTGTGTAAGCTAAGATAATTTAGTTTTTAAACTTTACTTATTCTTTTTCAGTAAGGATGGCGATGATAAGAAAAGGCCAGTGATTATTCACAGAGCTATTTTGGGATCTGTGGAGAGAATGATAGCTATTCTAGCAGAAAATTATGGAGGAAAATGGTATGTGGCACAAACGCAGCTCTGAAATGTGTAACAACATAGAAAACACCTCCTAATGTCTCATATTATAATGCAAAATAATATCCCTAGAATTTTCTGAGAATTAGTAGGTAAGATTACAAGAAAAGAAGTCTAATTTTATGGTCTGAGTTTATGATACCCTTTCATTAATAGTTCATTATTAGAAATTCAATTTCATGAGATAGCAGGAAAAATTATACAATAAAGCAGAAATAAGAATTGTAATTGGATGTATATGTGCTGCATTATTCTTGTTCCTTTTTCCTTAAAAGTCATGCTTTTGTATGGGAAGGTGTTAAGACACGTAAAGCAATTATTTATACAGACGTAAATTAGTCCTAATACATTAATGAAGAAACATCTTCAGAGATGTTTCAAGATGAAACAGCGCATCTTACAGGTTAAAAAAAATATTTTATGTATTTACTAAGGAAGAGTTAATTCTCAGTTTCAGTCACCTCTCTGACTGTCCACCTCTCACTATGCAGTTACAAATAAAAGTGGAAATTACATGGAAAAATAAAATTGTTTGAAATTGTGAAGTCAACTATGACGTGAGGAGATGATCTAAGTTCTGCATATGTCATTTTACTAGAATCAATCTATTTGTGCTTTTATGTGAACTTGAAAAGAGGAGGATAACGTATTATCCAACATCCTTAGCTAACATAAGTAGTTTCTATAAAACAAAGAAATTATTATTGGGGAGCATGACTGTGGATATGAATGCAGATGTAAAATGCACCCTTATTTCTTTTTTTTTTTTGTGTCCTGCTTGCAAGGCCGTTCTGGCTGTCCCCGCGGCAGGTCATGGTTGTGCCTGTGGGACCTGCTTCTGAAGAGTACGCCCGGCAGGTGAGAGTGGGGCTGCCTCTTTATAGTAACAAGTGATTTTAATAGTTCCTTGAGTGCTTGTCCTAGAACAAAGATTGAATGCTTTAGTGATTTTTGGAGACATATTTGGAGGGGTGAGGTAAATTTTTCCATGTACTCCAAAATTTTTATAAGTCTGAGAAAGGGATATGTGACTTAAAGTGTTTTGGGTTCTGTTATTATGTACGTACTTCAGTAATTATTAAAGGAAAAAACATTCTAGAAGACAAAATAATGTTTTGTTATGCTAACTAATGCCTCACTACAGAATTATCTGCTTAAAGCAGGGGCAGAGCTGGTTTCATGTATTTCCCAGCATGTATACTCTTGACTATGTTACATTTGACCATGGTTGGTTTTATTCTTCTCCCCAGCTTTGCTTTTAATGCAGGTGTAAGTGGGTTTGTTCCTTCTTCTCTCAGCCTGAGGAAACATTTTTGAGACTCTGCAGCGCAGCTGCCTGAGGAGAGCGGCAAATATTTGATATGGATATTACCTCCTATTGTCTTCCAGCTGGAGTCCTGCAAAGCCCTTAACTGTGTGTGCAGTTTTCTTCAAATAACTTCACGATGACTTACAAGATCAGAATTAGGCACATAGATGAGTTAATTATTGGACGAGATGAGGGATTACAGCATGTTCAAATTTCCGTTGTAGAATACTAAGTGGAGGTTTTTTGGTGGGTTTTTTTTTTTTGTAGGTTTGCAGCGAATTTTTTGAAGCAGGATTTATGTCTGATGTGGATCTAGATCAAAGTTGCACATTAAACAAGAAAATTAGAAATGCACAGCTGGCTCAGTATAACTTTATCTTAGGTAATTGCAACATCTTATGTTTCTGAATATCATTTATGTTTTAATGTTGGGCATAGACTTTGCCCAGACTCTCATTTTGTAATGCAGGTAGTCAATTTAATATTGTTTGTGGTATGTCTTGCAGTGGTTGGAGAAAAGGAGAAAGGAAATAATGCTGTCAACGTTCGAACAAGAGACAACAAAGTTCATGGGGAAATTTCAGTCTCTGCTGCTATTGAGAAACTCCAGAAATTTAAGAGTTCACATATTCCAAATGCGGAAGAAGAATTCTGATGCTGCTGTTTGGGGGGGGGGGAATTATTAGCTGCCCATGTGAAATGGTGTTTCTTCCCTCGCGTACAGCAGTAATGCTCATCTGAGAGGATTTTCAGTTAATGGATACACAAAATAAGCAAATGTAGCAATGCTGGTGCTCCAGGAATAGCACGAGAGGACTGAATGTGGCTGCCAACTCCTTTGACAGTCCCATGGGACTCCAGTCTGCGCCACTCGCAGAAGGCTTATTTTAGAAGCCCCACACCGCTGCTAAAATATGTTGGTTTTGCTGTGGAAATAAATCAGGGCTGCCCGAAGCCGAGGGGCAGGAGTTTAGGATGTGCGACGGCTGCTGCTGCCATCACTGGGCTGCCTCGATCATGTCGCAGGTGCCTGGCTGATGTGAGCGGGGCTCCAGAGCAGGGCAGCGGGCAGCCCATCAGCAGTGTGTCCCTTTGCTTTTTTTCCTAAATCCAGATTATGTTAACTTTCCTTTTTTTTTTTTTTTTTTTTTGAGGGGGGATAGCTTGATTCTTTCTGAATTCATGTTCGCAAGCTGCAAATACATCGGTATATTCCTTGGAAATCTCGGTGAAACGCGGCGCTGATTGAGCTGGTGTGATAGTTGGTTGCTGTAAAGGTGGTTGCCGAGAATGAAGTTGGGTTATTCACTGTATCTGTGTGTGCAGTCTTTTATTTTTCCCTGTGTTTGCTGTTGATTTGGCTTTTTCCTAAAACACACAAACCTTTGAAAAAAAAAAAAAAACAAACCTCCTCTGTATGATTTATAGAGAGGGGTATATTGGGATAGTGAGAATTCTGAAAAGGGGCGGACAACAGTTTTCATATTAAAACACACATGTTGGAATTTAAATCCGGCCATATTTATCTGACTAACTTCTGTTTATAAATGATTTTAAAGTTACTGTTGCAGGCAGCCGAATCAGATTATTTTTTTTTTTGAGATGAATTTTTACCATTTTTTTTTTCACTTTCATATGCAGTTTTTTAGTTACAAGGCTTAAATAGCGTTAAACATGTTACTCAGTTATCTAAGCTATACGTCTGTAGTTGTGATTTAAATATAGCTGAAATGAAGCAGAAAGTACTATTCAGTGCGTAAGTGCTCTACAGATACAAAGCTACTGTTTTACTTGCAGAGTCTTGTGTTCAGTAGGCCTGGTTTTGGTCTTGTATTAGTTTTTTTCTGTTTTTCTGTTTTTCTGTTTTTTACCAACTGATTATCCCTTGCTTTTAAAAGAAGAAACGAAAAGATTGAAGGAAGAAGTGCTGGGAAAGCTTTCTCTTCCACTTCACACAATTAACATGGAGTGTAGAAGGTTATTTTTATTTACTAAAAGTATGGTATTTTTATACATATACATGTGTGATGTATTCAGACTGCTTTTGGGCTGGTTTTTTTACAGTGAATTTCTAGGTTTTGCAAATGTATGACTGTTTAGCATGCATGCATGCATCTGGGCTGTCGCCATTTAAGTTTTCAGACGACCTGCAGCCCTGAGAGAGGTCCTCGACGGACATAAATTAATAAAAAAAGCATAAATTAAAATTTTCGACAGGGAGGAATATGTAATGAGACAGAGAGAGCCAGGGCCGAGTAACGGGAGGAGGGAAGCAGCGCGGTGATGGATGACACTCTGGAAGATTTACTGAGGTTGGTGCCGCCCCCCGCCATGAGGGCCTGTCTCCCCTCAGCGGTGCCGCCCCCCGCCATGAGGGTCGTCCCTCCCCTCAGCGCTGCCGTCCGTCCTCCGGGCCGCGCCTCAGCCGGTGGCCCAGCCCCTCGCCGGCAGCGGCGGAACCGGTAGGCAAGATGGCGGCGCCGGCGGGGTTGCGCGCCCTGCGGAGGCTCTGCAGCGTCGCGCTGTTCTTGTCCCAGCTCTACGTCCTCTCCGGTCGCGGTAAGAGCGGCTGCCGCCGCTTTGCCCGGGCTCCCCGAGGCCGAGACGAGGCGGTGGTGCGGGAGAAGGAGGGGGGGGGGCAGGCGGGGGAAGCTACCGCTTGGCCGCGGCCCCTCGGACGGGCCGGGCGCTCGGAGGCCCGGCGGCGATTCAGCGCCTCACCCGCAGGCGGGGGCTGTTCTCCCGAGCGTCCGAGGCCCGTCCCCGGGGCAGGGGCCGGACGCGGGCCCGGCTCCCCAGTGACCGAGCCGGGGAGGTGACCGTGACCTCGGTCTGTGGAGGATGCGTCTCCGCTTCCCCGACTGGGCCGGGGCGGGGAACCTGAGCCATGGCGGCTTGGAGCCGCGCGCGGCGGCAGGGCTGGTGCTTCGTGCTGAGGCGCTGGGTGCCGGGACGAACGCTGCCCGGCCGGCCCGCTGCGCTGGGCTCGCTCCGCGGCCTTTGTGGCGCTCCTGCTCGGGAGCGGTGTGCCATCCCGCAGGCAGCCGGCGGGGCGCTGGGGCTGCTCGGCACCCCCTGGGCGGGAGCTGTGACAAACCCGCTCGGGCACTGCCCCGCTGGCCTCGGCTCTGCACAGCCCTGGGAGTCGCCCAGACAAACGCGAAGCCCCTGCAGAGATCCAGCCGTGGTCGCCAGCCAGTTCTTGCGTCCCAGCTTTCCGTCAAAGCAGCAGCTGCATTTCTTGATTAAATAGTTCTGTTCTCTAGCAAATGCAGTGTAAAATCTGCTTTCCAAGCAGTATTTTTTAATTCTTATGAATCAAAAACTAAGGCTGCATTGAAATAAACATTGTTTCTTGTCTAAAAGGAAAGATTGAATTCTAACGTTCATTTTAATGTTTAGCATGAACATTCTACTATTTCTAGAACAGGAAAAGAGATTTTTATAATTTTAAAATTTCATTATGCTTTCCACTTGTAATTTCATATGGGCATACTTTAAATCAAACTGTTTCTGAAGATTAATTTTATTCTAGAAATACCACTTTCTCCATTTTTCTTTTTCTTGTAGCGGGATCTTTGATGACCACAAAGCATTCACAGCCGCAGTCTACATTGGCAAAAAGTCTAACTTCAACAAGTACAAATGCTCCTTATTTTAAAGTAGCAGGTACAATATTATATTGTTTCTTTTGTTTCTCTTACGCGGGCCTTTTTCCTCAGTGTTTGAGTTCAATAGTAAAGTTCTTGAATTACGCCTGAGAAACCCGTACATGCTTTCACAGGGGTAGTATACATTATAGTGTAACACATTCTGAATTACTCTTTGATGACCTTAACAATGAGTTTGAATTACATAATTAGAAAATTGGTGCATATAAGATCTTACAACTAGAAAACGGCCAGTTAAAGTGCCATTGTGGTTCATGTGTTTTATACCCTCTTGGGATGGTGGAAGTTCTTGCAAAACTCCAGCATTCTGCAAGAACATGTTACTGTTCCTTACCCAACATAAATACAATTTTTGTAGCTTACTAAGGGGTGCATCAGGATCAGATGCAACACTGTTCTTGCTAGTAATTTAGGAGGTGATTCTGAACGCATACAAACAGCAAATGACTGAGCTAGCTGCAAACCTAATTAGACGTGAACTAAAAGTAGGTTACACGTGTTAACCTGCTTCTCTACCTAAACTGATTACTTCTGCTGAGAAATACTGGCTGAGGTGGCACTAATCCATGCTGATCTCTGCTCAGGTGCTGTGCTGTCCTGTACAGACTCCCATGAGATCCTCACAGGGTACCCTGCTGTGTTGAGTGGCCACTTGGCTAACACAGTGCTTCCCACAACACCCACTTGTGATGCTGGTCACTGAATAACAAGGAAAGCTCTTTATGGAGTCAGGGCGTGTATATATATGTATAGAAGAAAATGTATGTATAGATATACTTTAGACTATATAGGTTTTTTTATTCACTTAATTTTATTCACGTATCTCACCTTTCAGAAAGTACAGAAATTCCGTCTTATGTGACTAAATGTCCTAGCAACGGGCTTTGCAGTAGATTGCCACCAGACTGTATGACATGTAACACAAACTATTCCTGTATATATGGGAAGCCGGCCACTTTTGACTGCAAAGTCAAGCCACATGTTCATTGTCTTGTAAGTAACCTGTTACTTTTAAACCCCAAATTAAGTAATTTGATTAAGCTATGTCATCTTGTCATAAAGTATAAAAAATTGATTTGCAGGTTCTTACATAGGCAGGTTTGCAGGTCTGTGGTGCGCTCAATCATTCAAGTGTAGGCCGTTGCTGCAGAGGCAGACCTACCCTTCTCTGTTTTGCCTTTCTTGCACTGGATCTTTTTGTTACGCAGCCGTGCAATTGAATTAAATCAATTTGTTGGCCAGTCAAAACTGAACCAGTTTGAGAGTGGGGAGGCTAAATATCTGTCAGAGATACAAACTGATCTTACAGGTGAGAATGAACGAGTCCTCCTTTTGGCAGTAGCCTTAGTCAGATTCCTCCTGCCTTGTAGGAAGCAGGAATGTTGAACTATGCTTTAATAACTCAGTTTTCTAGTGTTGCTTTTTCTATCGTACTTGACTACATAGAGGTACCAAAGAGAGTAATTTGCCCAAAGTGTCTGTACATTAAATGCAATTTGATACTGCACGCTGTGATTATTTTTTTTATTATTACTAGTGAAGTGATAACGCTGTCTTTTATAGGATCAGAATAACCACGAGCAGGAGAACTTTACAATTAACATGACATGCCAGTTTTGCTGGCAGCTTGCACCAACTGATTATGTATGTACCAATTCTACAAACTGCATGACGGTTTCCTGTCCGCGGCAACGATACAATGCCACTTGTACAGTACGGGACCATATTCATTGCCTAGGTAAAGTGGGCGAAACCAGGTTCTGTAAAGAAGCTTTTTTTCTAAATAATTTCTTAACATTTTTTGTAATGGGTCAATGCAATGATTGTTTATGACAGTTGCAGTAACAGCCTGCACCTCGATTAGTCTACTGAGATTTTTTACAGTTACATTTTAATTTTAAAGCATAATAGTGATATCTAAATGTAAACATCGGGTTTTAATACTGCTGTATACCTTCACATGAGAGAAAATAGTTCTGTTTTATTTTTGTCAGCTTCTATGACTTAAACTAATTTGGACACCACTGATAGAATTAATTCCAAATATCTCAGTGGGAAAACTTAAAAAATTCCTGCTGGTTTCACCCAGCTGGTTTAATTTTCCCCCTGTTTGTTCAGTGACCTTGCATGTTCTCTGATGGGGGACGAAGATTGATGGAACAGGGGACTGCAGAGTATATATGAGCTCTTGTGTTGTGTCTGTCTCAATTAGCATCAACCCTTTTAGATTCTTATTAGAGAAGTACAGTATCTTCTTGCTTGCCATTTTCTTACTCGTTATGTGGTCTTTGTTTGTTACATTAAGTTTTTTTTAATGTTTTCTAATGCTTAGGTAATCGTGTCTTTCCTAAGATGCTCTATTGCAACTGGACTGGAGGTTATAAGTGGTCTACTGCCTTGGCACTAAGGTACACAAGAACTGTTGTCAAGCTAAAATAGATAATATTATTAGAAATAGTTTCATTGTTTAGAAAATATTTAGTTTCTGTGTTTTTCTGCTTGGTGTTTTTTAATGGTTTACTGAATAACCAGTATTTCATGTAGTCTGGCTTAGAATTTGGAGGCATAGGATGCTGGAAGATGGCATATGCAGCAATCCTGACTGTCTTCAGTACACACAGCTTCAGGGAAAACATTTACGCTATTTCTTCATCGAATGTTCTTTCTTCAGAGTAAATGTCAATGATTCTTAGGTTTCACAAAGTGATCCATTTTCTGAGCAGAGAGGACATGTTTGCTTTTATTCTGTATGGTGTCAAATGAGGTACAAATGTAAAAAAAATCTGCAGATTTATGTTTTTTTCTTCCATTTTTTTTTATATGTTTTAAACAATTAGGGTTGAAAATTGTCAGAGTTACTTCTTGGTATCTGAAATTAATGGTTTCCTTCTCAACTGTATCAGCCCGAAATGCCTTAAGATGAAGTTTCTTGCATTTGAAATTATTAGGGAAGAGACGGGTGTAGCAGCATTGAAAGGAACTATTTAGGTTATTGTTGGAATTTTAAGCCATTAGAGCACCACGATAGTGATTTGTAAGTAACTGAGGTTTTTTTGGTGTTAAGACCTTTTTCATTAAAGTTTAATATTTCAGAAGCGGTTAATGTGATAAATTAGGTAGTGAGACTCTATTCCGGGAGCCAAAGACACAATCCGACCCTGATGAAGAAAGCGATCCAACGCGCTTTCCTCCATAGCAAGAGTTGTTCCCTGCCGCCAGCTGGAGAGACTCGCTGTTGCCTGGCGGCTGCGTGGGGCTGAATCGAGCGTTTGGGTCTGGTTCTGCCCCCTGTTTGTTGGGCTCTTTTTAGCTTCTCCTGGCTTAGAAAAGTCGAGATACGTTTATAAATTTGAGAGGGTTTGTTTTTATTGCTTGTCATGAATGAAAAGCTGTCACGTCTCTGGATAGTATTAACTAGCTGAGAAATAGTGCTATTTCATCAAAAGCTTTCTCATTTAATAACCCACTCTGCTCTTTTTGTACAAAAAATGTATCGTTTCTTGAATGATGTAGAGTAAAACTATCATCAGCTCGTAGGCATGTCAGAAAGAAGTGTCTATGGATACCCAACCCGAGTTCATCTAAAAATAGTAATAGTGAATCATGTTTTTATTCTTACAGCATCACCCTTGGTGGATTTGGGGCCGATCGTTTCTATTTGGGCCAGTGGCGGGAAGGTCTGGGAAAACTCTTCAGCTTTGGTGGACTTGGAATATGGACACTAATTGACGTGCTGCTAATAGGCGTCGGCTATGTGGGACCTGCAGATGGGTCTCTCTATATTTAAATGCGGGTGCAACATCTTTCAGAGAGGAGTAATTGCTTGGGAAGGGCTCTAAATAAAGGAATGTAGAGATCTGAGCCGTTACGGTAGGATGAAGAACAGCTGTTCTTTCTATGTGCATACATGTTAATGTACAGTATCTGTACTTAGTCTGCCTTTAACTAAGGTAAAATAAAGGAGTGGATCACTGAGGAAGTTGAGATTCGTTTCCGTTCTCCTATGGACACGCCTACGGACACGCTGTTTTTCTATGAAAACACTTGAGCATCTCACCCCATTCTGCACTGGGCTTGAACTGGGATGGTCTGTCAAGCGCCAAAAGAGATGCAAACTAACTGGAGTTGCTTACTTCATATTTGTATGCTTGAGTTTAAAGCTAACTTCCCTAAATATGCCAGTAATATATTATTTATTTTTTTTTTAATTTATTTGTGAGAGGATAATTTATTTGCCTGAATTACTCTAGCTGTATGTAGATCGCCGTGTTTTATGATGTTAATTACACTCATCTCTGTTCTGGGATGTACCAAGAGCCAACCTTTGCTTAGTGACGGGTGGGCTTAAAATGGCGGGGGTTTAGAATTAGAGGGCAGTGACGCTCAGCGCTGAATATGGAATGGGTTTTAGGATTGTCGCGGGATGTCTTTACTTCGGTTGGGTTTGAAAGGTACAATTCATACTCTTGTGCTAGCCGGCTCGCCAAGTTAATTTTCCAGAAGGGTTGGCGATACAGGGGGTGGCTTTGCCCACTGGTGACGCGGTGACGCCGCAGCGCCCCGGGCAGGGGAGCGCCTCGGTGGCCGCCTGTCCCCCGGCCGGGCCCGCCCTTGCGCCGGCTGGAGCTGCGGCCGCGAGCTCCGGCGCGGGAGAGCTGAAATCGGTGTCGCTTTAATAAACTTGAAGCTTTCACCAGACGAACTATTACCGGTGGTTTTTTACGGCCTCGCCTTCTGCGCGCGCCTTCCCGCGCGGGGGCGGCGGTGGGCGGGGTCTGAGGGGGCGCGGCCGGCGCGCGGCCCGCCCTCCGCCGGCCCGGCAGCGTCATGGCGGCGGAGCGGGACGGGGAGCGGGAGCTGAGCTTCTACCGGCGGCTGCCCAAAGTGGTGAGCGCGGCGGGGACGGCCGGGACCCGCCCGTCCCTCCGGCGGCGGGGGGCGTCCGGGGGCCGCGGGGCCGGGCCGGATCCGGAGCGCAGCGGCGCTGCGGGCGGGGGGCCGCCGTTTTTTCAGTTTTTAACAAGCGTGCGCTTCTTGTGCTCTCCTTTACCCCCCCGCAGGGGTTTGCCCCACCCGCGCGCTTGCGGTTCTCGGTGCCTGACCTTCCTCCAGTTAAATCAGTTGAGCGTGATCTGTATGTTCTGTTTTCGCCCTGTTTTGCCCCAGGCTGGCCTGACAGCTCCGCCTCCGATAGCGCTTTTTTTTTCCGTGTCCCGAGGGGTGTGCCCGAGGCGCGGTGTGTCTGTGCGCTCCGCCGCCCCCCCCCCGCCTTATCGCTGTCACCCCGCGGGACTTGGGAAACAGCAAAGGGCACGTACTGCGGTGGGCAGCTCGGGCAGCGAATGCACATCAAACCCTCATCAGATCACACCGTCCCCGTGTTCCCGTGCTCCTCTTCAATAAGATGTTTTTCAGGGTTTATGTTTAGCGTCTAACTGAATTCTGAGAGGTATTTCACTTCCCAGGCTGAAAAATTTAATGTATTAGCAGCAGCAGCAGCGCGTACCAGAGGTGGTAAACAGCCACAGCTCCGGCTGTTCAGCTGGAGCTGAGCACCTTCATGGTTTACAATAATCTGACCCCTTTTCCTCTACTTGGGAGCTTAATACTTTAAAATAGAAATCTGAAATATAATACTTAACAAAATTAAAATTAAATGTTGAAGGAGTTACAATTTCAACATGTTTTCCAGTCAAAGGCTTGAAGAGATATTTCTCCTTTTTTCTTTTTTTTTTTTTCCCAGTGAGAAGGGATGTGTTTGAGGGGGGTGGCAGGAAAGCAGACGCTTTGCAGTGACCTTTTGCAGTAGTGGGGAGGGCAGCAGGGGCACGTTCCATGTGTCAGGAGCCAGGAGAGTGTAAGACGGAGCAGAGGTGAAGCAAGGAATGGAGCTGAGGATGATAGGTGTGGGCCCCAAAGGCAGGTTGTCAAGAAAAAAGCAGACAGCAGTTTTGGACAAAGGAGGGCAGTTACTCCAGCTGCTGTCAATGGGTAGAGGTAGCCTCTTGCTGGATTTCTGGTGCGAGTTAAAACTTCAAAGTATGAAAAAAGAAAGGTGAGTGGATATACAGATGGGGCTATTTTCAGACAATGTATGCATACATTTAACTTGCAGTGGATGGGGAAAGAGTTTTTGAATCCTTATTACACTTTTCTTAATTCTGAGGCAGCTGTTGGCTTCCTCCACGCCTTGAGCTGCTCCGCTCCCAGAAGGAGCTGGGGAGCTACCTTTCCGGAGCCAGCCGTGCTCCCGCTGGGATCAGTCTGGCAGGAGCCACTGGGGGAGAAGGAACAAACGGGATGGTTCCAGTTGAACCAATGCATGCAAAAGCACGAGGAAATAATTACTAGCCAAACACAGAGATAGTTGTTATTTTATTTTCAAACTCAGAGTGAAACAATAACGTAGGATACGAGACCAGTAACACAAACAAGATGTAGAAGCCATCCTTTTCACCGGAAGCAAATCCACAGGTTTTCTTTTCTTTCTCTAGGAACTTCATGCTCATTTGAACGGCTCTATCAGTTCTGCCACTATGAAGAAACTTACGGCCCAGAAGCCATGTCTTCAGATCCAGAATGGAATGACTGTGATTGACAAAGGAAAGAAAAGGACCTTAGATGAGTGAGTGTACATGTGTGTGAGCACGATGGACATTTAACGAGTATCTTTTAATTGAATTAAGAACAGAGAAATGTGTGGTCTTGTACATGGACTGCAGAAAATGCATATTCAAGTTTTAGTTACAGTACAATCTGTTAGACTTTTGTTGCTACTTGTATCTATACAATAACTTCTTAGATGTTTGCATACTAAATGGAAATCTCCTATTGATTAATTCCCTTTTTAAAGGATTGAATATTTTCACTTGTAGCATATGCTCTTCAGAGAAAATTGACTCTTACAGATTCCTTTTTTGGGATCTTCATGTTTTCCTTTGTGCTGAAAAAAGTTTGGTGGTGATAATAATAATTTCTGTTGCAAATGCATTGTTAGAATCTAAAATCAGCAATCACCATTTGGGTGGTCTGTGTATTTTAAGCTACGAGCTGGTTAATTGAGTATAGCAAGTACATGGTTCCAAAGTGCAGATTTTTCTTTTTTTGAATACTCATTTAGCTGTTCAACGTTTGTCCAATTATTTTTTTTACTTTTTCTTTTAGATGTTTTCAGATGTTTCAGATTATCTATCAGATTACCACTAGGCCTGAAGATATTTTACTGGTGAGTTGGTTAAAAGTTTGCTTAAAACAAGCAAGCAATGCACACAGTCAGAATTGGTTGGATTGACAGCTTTGGGTTTGAAGTAACAATATCAGCAATGGTCCCTTCAATTGGATGTCAGAATTATTATTGTAAAACACATTAATTTAGAAACATGGGATTTTATATAACCTTTACATTTAATTTTTGTGAAACCAATGACTTTCCAATATGGTGGTCATTATAACCATTCAGCTACTTGGACTGATAATGTCTTAAAAATGTGGTTTGTTCATTGCTACCAAAGTTTGATTTATCTTGGTCTCCTGTTTCTCCTTCGGTTCAGTACGTACCAAAACTACAGAACTAGAATTGCTCTTTGT
Source organism: Numenius arquata (assembly GCF_964106895.1). NCBI lineage: Eukaryota > Metazoa > Chordata > Aves > Charadriiformes > Scolopacidae > Numenius > Numenius arquata. The sequence continues at coordinate 16,857,293 of NC_133586.1, read as the reverse complement.
TCACCACTGAAAAAGCGTTTCAGGCCAAACGGGATCTGTCTGTGTCTTTTAGTACTCTCATGATGCTGAATACGCTCTTTCTTAATCAGATAACTAAAGATGTTATTAAAGAATTTGCTGATGATGGTGTCAAGTATCTGGAATTGAGGAGCACTCCTAGAGAAGAAAAGTCCACAGGTACAGCCTGTTCTGGTTTTTAGTTTGTAAGTCTGACACGCTATAAAACTTAGTTAAGACTATGTTATTAACAAGTAAAGTCAAACTTAGTTGGTTCGATAAAAATGTACTTTAAATATAAATGCAAAGATTTATCCATGTAAAAACATGTCATTTTACAATTAGATTATTGGGGACAAAAATGTGTTGATTATAACACAAGAATGAGGGTTATTTGCTTTAGTATGACGTCTGAGTCTGCTAATATTTTGAATAGCTGATATATATTTTTTTGTTACTTCATTTTTTTAAATTTTCTTTTAGATGTGGTTTCATAGAAACACATCAGAGAAGTCCCGTTGCTACTCTCTGGTTCACACTAAGTTACTTTCTTTCAGGTACTTAGGAGGAGATTTAATTCAAATGTATGCTTCAAAGTAAAGATATATATATATATGATTATATGATTCTATATTTATAAGCAGAATTAGAACTATATAGATTAGAAGACTATGGACTAAAATCAAAGGTGCAAAATGAAACTTAGAAGGCTAAAGAGCTGGGTCTGTGACATAATACAATTAATTCAAATACGTTTATTCCAAATGTGTACATGTGTTTGTAGGTATGACCAAAAGGATGTATGTTGAAACTGTACTTGAGGGTATAAAGCAGTGTAAAGAAGAAGGCTTGGATATAGATGTAAGGTAAATACAGCACGTGGAGTACCTCTGTTTCAGGGTTTTGCATAGTCTGCTGCTCGGTCACGGTTTGCAGAGAGGTGTACAAACCATCACAGTAGGAAAGAAAATTGTGCTTAAATTAGATTACATGGAATGGAAACAAGTAATTTGTATGGAAATCTGAATTTTTTTCTTCCTTTTTACTGATAGAGAATGAAACTTGGTGAAACTTTTCAGCTCTGAGGCTGTTCATTCTCTGCAACATTTTGAGGAAAAGCAGTGTGTTTGATGACATTGCATTAAAGACTCCTTTTTCTCAGCCGAGACTCATTGCAAAGATTTTGCTCCATTGGCTGTACAAGCAGCCTGCTGTAAAGGAGAACGGTCCGAACCAGCAGAAAAGTTTCAAGGGGGTGTCAGTGGCTGCTCGGAGGCAGTCTGCTTGCCTGACTCTTAGACTGTGGGTAGCAACCCTCGTTAGATGTGTTTGTGGAAGCTGAAGAATTCTCATTCTTCTTGTGTGTGGCTCCGAGAGGTTGCTAACCCGAGGGCGCAGGCAGCAAGTGAGCAGCGTGTTGTTCCCTGCCCTCCCTCTCACCGCGGCTGGTGCGTTTCAGGCTGACGTAGTGATGTAGCTTGTGTCCCTCTGCACTTCGGCACCTTCATTCCTTGAACGGTTTCCTGTACAAATACTCTTCATGCTCAGCCATGAAGGACGCGAAGTGCCATTTTTGTTGGTATCAGACTCGTTAGTCTCCTGATATTACAGCCTGTATTTAACTTAATCTATACGTTTCTATCCTAGATTGTTAATAGCCATAAACAGAAGAGGTGGCCCGGTGGTTGCTAAGCAGACTGTTAAACTTGCTGAAGAGTTCCTTCTTTCCACCGATGGGGCTGTAGTAGGACTTGACCTCAGTGGTGATCCCACCGTGAGTTTTTTGTTTTATTTTGGTCTGTTCTTGAAGATAAGTATATAACGTTGTGTAACAGCAAGTGGTTCTAACCGTATTTTGTTCCTGTAAGCTTTTGTCCTGTTTGTTGCTAGTCTGAAGGCATCGCTCGCAGCCTGGAATGCCGGGTTAATCCCTGTTGCTGTAAGGAACAGATACTCCAACGAAGAATCAATAGATTAATGTGTGACACTGAAGAAAAACACTGCTTTTCAGTGGCTATCTGGGAAGTGTCTGTTACTAAATAGTCCCAGTCAGGTTTACTGGGTTGAGGCAAGTTAAATAATATTACAGGTTGACACTAGTTTAAATTCTGTTTGGATGCACCAAGTGCTTATTGTGTATTAAGAAAGCCAAAATGTTTGAGGGTGGCTGTCAAGTTGTGATGAAATGGCTGTGGGTGATTGACAGCTGTAGAAAGTGTATCGAAATCAAGATACCTGGCTTGTCAGTGTTTGCCCAGTTTGTCTAAACTGCGCCCACAGAGCAGAACATCGGGTGACGTGGTGCATTCAAAACTGAAGTAATGGGAAAAGGAAAATAATTCAGTGTAACTGTATTTGAATTAAGTGTTTTGGTATTGCTAGACTTAATTATTGTAATAGGAGGAGTTTTGTAGAACAAGCTGTAGAATGGCGATGTGTTTCTGTCTTCAAGGCAGGACGTGGTCAAGATTTTTTGGAACCACTCTCGGAAGCAAAAAAAGCAGGCCTAAAGCTGGCGTTGCATCTTTCAGAGGTAAAAGTTTTCTTTATTTTGGTCCTTCTCTGTAATTGCTGTTGCATAAAAACCTTGAAGAAACTAAAATTGACTTCTGTGCGTTTTGAACTTCTCAGGCCAAAATAGTAACAGTTTGGGGCATTTTGACAAAAGCAAAGCAAACAAGGAGAAATCTTCAACAATCTTTCCTCAATCAGAGCTGTCAAATTATTTTTTACTGTACTGTGTCTACTGGGGGTTGCGTGTGAATTTGAAAATTATTGATATTCCAAGAGATCCACTGTTTTCTTCCTGGTATCTTCTGAAAAGTCACATGTAGTCAAATTTGCACCATTTTCATTCTGGTTGCTCTGCTTGCATCAGTAGAAGGAGTTGGGTTTCATACAGAACGTTGAAGTGGTGGCTGAAGCGTAGTCCGACGAGTCTGATAAATACTGAAAATATTTTTATTTCTTCAGGAAATTAGGCACGATATATGATGTCATGGGCCTATTCGTACTTATTTCTATGATATTCCCGCGTGCTTCTCTGAAAATGTATTTCTTAATGTCTCAGTGGTCTCTTGGGTTTGTTTCATTTTTTTTTGTTGTGTTGGTTTTGGCCTCTTGCAGTTTAAGTTCTTCACGCACCGTTTCTTTAATCCCTGTGTAAAAGAGGTGTTAAAGGTCTTCCTGACTGGGTAGTTTTGAAACTGAAGTTTACAGAGCTGATGTGAACTGAAAGTGCTTCAGGGCTGCAAATAGCGGTGGTTTGTTTTTACATTACCAGTTGAGGGTTCTGGCTCCTTCAGTTTGTAGTTCCCGGGTGTGAGTCACTTTCATGCACTACTTCTTTCTTTACAGGGCAGTAATGCAGATGTTTAGCTTCACTAAGGCTTCCTTTTGGGTAAGATGCGCTGTGAAAATAGAGCTTGAAGTCCGTTGTAATTATTTAATGTGCTGTTTTATGCTGCCTTGACAGAATGTAAAATATATCCTCTCTAGATTCCGAATCAAGAAGAGGAAACCAAAATTCTCCTGGGCCTGCCTCCTGACAGAATTGGGCATGGAACGTTTCTCAACGCGGCCACAGCAGGTTCAGAAGAGTTAGTGCTACTTGTTCGACAGAATCAGATACCTATTGGTAAGGAAAAAACTTCTCAACTACCCAGCCAGTAATTGAGAAGGAATTGATTACCAAACGTGCCTCGAAAATATTACCAAATATTTGAAACATAGAAAATCAAGGAAACAACAAGAGCCGATTTTAATTTTCATTCAGGAACAGAAGGAAATAAATTAATGTGTCAAAGGCCATGTCTTTTGTTTTGATATATATCCTCGTTTCTTTTTTTCCCTTAGAATTTTGCATGACATCAAACATCAAAACTCAGACAGTGCCCTCCTGTGACAAACACCATTTTGGATACTGGTACGACGTGGGCCACCCTGCAGTGCTTTGTGTAAGTTTTTTGATTTTAACCGTGTATTTAGGCAAAGAGCCAAACTAGTGTGAGATTGGAGGAGTAGATCTCCTTTTGTGGATCAGAGCTGGCTTACTGACAATATCTGACCTTGCAGCAAGTCATTTGCTTATAGGAAGTGGTAATGAGAAATTTGAGAAATGCCTCATACAAATGGGAATTTTTAGTGTTTCTCTTGGTTTTATTGTAAAGCAAGACCTTTTTTTTCTGTATAGATGAGAGAATCAGCTGTGCATGCAATGAACTGAGTACTGACGGATTTCTCTTCAACACGTTGGTCCAGTGCTTGCATTTCAGCTTGTGCTTCCCTGGGTGTTTATCGTGTTGGACGAGAGTCCTTGAGTTCTCTTGCCGGCTCATTAAGGTCCTTAAATGTCGAGGTGCCAAGTACTTTCGCTGGCATTGGCAAGATTTTACAATCCTCATGTTGGTTTAACCCAAGTGTGTGTGTATATATTAGAGCGTTGTGCTTATTATCCAAGTAAGCCTCAATCCTTTATTGTATAAAGTATTTATTATTGAGTTTGAACTCTGTTGTAGTAGGTGAAAAATAATTCACGATTAGAGATTATTTCTGAGATTTTTTCAATTGTGAAAAGTCTGGATAACCAAGGAGGTAAGAGAGGAGTTTACCTACAAAGGCTTATAAAAACAAGAGTAGTAGAGTGAGGAGATGCCCCAGTGTGTGAAGCCGAGCAGGATGTAGTTAGGGTTCAGCTCTGCGGGGAGACGAGGACTCCCGAGTTGCAGGTGTGTGATCTCGTTTACCCTTAAATAATCCTAACCTGCTCCTTTTAGGTGAGTAATCCTTAGGTGGCTTTCCATCCTATGTTTTTGGTGCTAGCCTGGGACGTCAGCAGCATGGAGAAGTTAGAACAACCGGCACGTTGACACGAGTTGTGAGGGTGGGAGAGTTTCTCCCCTGCGGAGGCGGGAATGCAGAGTGAGCTCTAGTTCCCAGATCTGAGGAAGGGGAAAAGAAGAACAGGGACACCTGCACATCCTGACCCATCTCGCACGTCATTTCATAGCCATCTTTGTAGCAATTTTTACAGGAATTCCTATGTTCTTGATAAATTGTGCCATCGCTTTATGAAGTTTTCTTGTATGTTTGAATACCTTAATAATTTTGAGTGAAAATAGGGCAAAGTATGAAGTAATTACCAACAGATGAACGGACCATGGAATAAAATGTGAAACAGCAAGATAAAACTGGTTTGTAGTGTGTAGAAAAACACCTTTTTGATGTAGAAAAACTATTTTAAACTTGTTTTTTCTTTTCTTTCCATTGAACTCCAGACTGATGATAAAGGCGTCTTTGCAACAGATCTATCGCACGAATACGAGCTGGCTGCAAAAACATTCAATCTGACTCCATCACAGATGTGGGGTCTCTCCTATGAATCAATCAACTACATCTTTGCTTCCAGTGACGTAAAATCAAAGCTAAGGGAACGGTGGTGCCAACTGAAGCCAACCCTGTTTGATTAAAAACTCTTGTTCTAAGCAGCTTGGGTGTGGCAGCTTGGGTAGTAACCAATTTTGACCGAAGTCCCTGGTTTTTTTCAGACTTCAGGTTTGTAAACGCAGCCCATAAGCTGCGCCTGTGCGAAAGGAAGGTGACGAGAACCTCCCGTGTTAGTGGGGACAGATAACTGTTCTTTCCTAGTTGGGAAGGGGGAAGGGCTCCTGACCAGTGACTGAAGTTCCAAATGTGTCCTCACCTCCTTTCTCTCAGTTGATACGACATTTTTTAAAAATAGTTTAAATATGTCATCATACTACAAATGTTTGAGTCAGAACACAATAAAGGCTCGGCTGCTGGGGCCGAGGATGTCTCTGGTGGCAGCGTTCTGCCAGCGGGGGGTGTGTGGTGTGTACGTTTGGGGTTTGAATTGTTTTTAAACAGAAGTTCTGAGCAATTGGTTGAATGTGAAGACAGAAACAAACTCAGGGAGAGTGAAATACCTGTCTCAAAGGCATTAAATATTGCATCTGTTTTAACTGGGGCACGGGTCTGACTGACGCCTGCCGTGGGTTGCGTGGTGCCTGTGGTGGTGCCTGGTGACGCGCTCGGCACCGGTAGCGCTTAGACAAAGTTCAGAATCTTGAACGCCTTCACAAAGCGTCAGCTTCTGGGGGAATATGGGCTAATTCTGCAAATGCTTTGTAGAATTGCTGTTTGTTTCTCGTAAAAGAAAAAAAAAAAAATAAAAATAGCTTGAACCTCCCGTGTTTTCGAAACCACTGCTTCAAGTGTGTGTGTGTGTGTGTGTGTACACGCGTGTGCATGGGAGCTGCAGAGGAGCGGCACGTCCCACCTGGGGCAGGACTGGATGAGCGCGGAGGCACCAGGAGTGGGGGCTTCTGCTCCCGCAGCCGAGGGGGCTCCTCGGGTCCGGCACTGACAGGGTTCACTCCCCTGTCGCTGTGTCTCTGCCTGTGTGTTCCGATACCGGGACGTCACAATCCGTATGAACACACGCATCCAGCGGGAGCTAACAGCAGTGTGGGGAGCAGCCAGAGAGAAGGTACTGCATACCTAGAGTGGTTTTACATTGATTAATTAAACAAGCAACATTCTGGGCTCTCCGAGGAATACTGAAGAGAAATACAATGACGAAGCTGTTCGTGAGTTCTGTTTTGGTCTTTTTTAATAAAATCGGCATTAAGCAGTTGTTCCAGCTCCAAGATGGCAATAAGAAAGGGAAAGTAAAAAAAAAACAAAAACAGGTGGTGGTCGGAGGAGAGCAGAGAAGTTGGGATGTCTGTGTGGCTGCCTGCCGTTACCACGGACTGTTTGCATGCAGAGAACATTCCTTTTGGAGCTGGGGAAAACTGTGTAAAGCAGAAGGGTGGTTTTATATGTTCTTACCTCAACTCGGACCAAGACCTCATGCTGACTTTCTATTTATAAATGGTACTTTACTTCCCAAATAGTTTGACTGACCGTGTTATCCTACGTTGTTTGATCAAGTTGCATTGACACTTGATGTTTGATCAAATTTGTATTTTCTTTCTACAAAAATAATTACTATGGTAAATGTATTCTTTTTCCCTTCTTATGGAAAAGCTCTCTGGGACGCTACTGTTACGTGTGTCTTTGTCTCAGGGTAAGTGCGCCCCCGGTACCCCAGTGAAACAGCGTTCTTGTGGAAAATAAGTTTTAGAGTATTTTTATAGGTTGTGGCCTTCTAATAACTCCAGTAATAGTATTTGGTTTATTAGCGAAGAAAAACCATCGACTTCCTGTTTATTTACTAAGCTGTCATCCTCAGAGTTCATTTTATTGGTCAAGTGTAAAACTTTCTAAAGCGAAATGACTCATAATGATGAGCTTTTCGGTTTCAAATGGCTAGTGTTACACAGAAGGAAGTTTGATTTTTGAGGTGTACGTGCTGAAGGTGACTTGCAGATGCCTTCACTCAGAGAGCAGAGCCCCGGTCCGTGCTGCTGTGTTACACCTCCCTTTGTCCTGCAGAACTATACACAGAGCTGGGGGTTAACTCTCATAAATAAAACTGCAGAGGTTCCTCCTTTAGTTTCTGGTAGGACTATAGTTAATTTTATATGCTTCTTGCCGAGCCTGCTTCTTAAATGCAGAGTTAACAGTGAGATAACCATTGTTCAGTTCATAATAGCGTATAAAAATGACTGTGACATACAGTTGGAGTGAAGTAAGTGTCAGTAACGGGGCAGAGGACTTTCCTCCCACCCCACCACCCCAAAATGCAGTGGAAATTCTGAGTAGTTACAGAATTTCATAGGGTATAAGATGAGGTTTAAGTATCTATTCAGGTGCAGATCAACTTAATTTTTAAAGTAAACACCACAGTTCTAGACTGAGTTAATATTTTCCTTTATTTCCATCCGATTATATGAGATAACCCTTACAAAACAGTCATCAATGCTCACAGTCTTTATTCACATCACATGAAAATACACACTTTGGTCCTACTGAGCACCACTGCCCTCAGAGACACCTGCAAGAAACCACAGTCTGCAAACCCTCCGTCCCTTGGGGTGAGGCCAGAAACACCCCACAGCTCATCATCACTCGGCCGCCAAACTCTAAGTACTTACTCGCTGCTCTTCAGCATCGTAGCTTTGCAAGTCGTGTAGTTACATGAATGATTTCTACGCTTCTTTCAATATTTTGGTATGTCAAACTACTACATTAAAAAAACCGCGACAGCTGAGGGCGCTGCAGTAGGTAAGTGCACAAGATGGGTTAGAGACTGGAGCATCGCTCCCGCGAGAGGCCGGGAGAGCTGGGGCTGCTCAGGCTGGAGAAGAGAAGGCTGGGGGACTGATCGCATCCACATGTTTAAATACCTGCTGGGAAGGAGGAAAGAAGGTGGCGCTGGGCTCTTCCCAGCAATACCCAGTAACAGGAAAAGGGGCAGCAACTGAAACAGGAAATTCCACCCGCAGGTAAGGGAACACCTTCTCCTATGTGGGTAGCTGAAGGTGGGGACACATGGCCCAGACCAGCTGGGGAGTCTCTAGCCGTGCAGATGTTCAAACCCCCAAGTGAGCAGTAGTGGACCCTGCTTGAGCAAAGGAGTTGGCCTGGACAATCTCCAGAGATGCCTTCCAACCTCAACGAGCCGGAGACTCCGAAGTGAGTATATAAATATGCACATGATTAAAGTCTTTATATGAATACAAAATCTTTGAAAATTAAATACTGACTTAACTCGGTCACTCAAGTGACAGTTTTTCACCAGGCTTGAACAAAAGCAGTTGAGTGACTTGTGAAACTGCTTGATCTATTCATTCTTCGTAGCCTTCCTTCTTTCACCTCCGGTGTGGAATCCCTTAGTGCCGTCAGGGCCTTTGGGCAGCCGCAGCACCCCTACAGGCAGCCCATCTGCGTTCTGTATTTTCCGAGCCAACATGGGGCTACCGACGGGACTCTTCTCTTGTGTTACAGTCTGAGCTTTTCTCCTCTGTACCCAGGGGCTGCCCGAAGGAGTGACGCTGCTGTCCGAGGAATAATCCGTACCTTTCCGTGGCATTTCAGGGCTAGTGCCTGGGTTGAGCTTGCCGTCTTCAGCCAGCGGAGACTTTCTGGTTACTTTTCTTAGTGAAGACGGACTGTTCCAAGGACTCGATCTGGGTGACACATTAGGACTCAAATGGTTGCTTGGGTGAATGACGGGGCTCAAATTACTCCTGGTATTCGTTGTGGTACTTCTGCGTCCTGACAGTGGTGATGCCGGATTACTCTCTGGGTCAGAAGAGCTGTTTGCTGAAGATTCATCACCAACAAACTGAAGTTCCTCAACTCTCTTATTAAGGGATTTAGCCTTCTTAAGGCTCTTGCTGGTGTCCTCGTCACGGTTCTTGTCTTTGGGAACTTTTTTCTTTGGAGGTTTCATGCCTATTAGGACAACTTTCACTCCAGTTTCTTTCTTTTCAGCACACATGAAGTCATGAGCACGTACGGCAGCATCTACTTCTTCAAATTCTATAATTGCACATTCCTGAGTTCCCAGTTGGGTGTACCTGTTGCTGACCCTCCTGATATCGGGTGGTAGATCCCTACCAGGCTTAAGAATACGAACTGATGAAATTGCACCGAAAGTGACAAAGGCTTTGAGGAGATGCTCCATTATCCTTTCTTGCACGCATCCATTTTCTTGCTGTTTGTTAACAGCCTCCAGCTCAGAAATCCTGTGGATATCATACACCAGTAACATCCTGGTAGGGAGGTTTTCACTTGAAAACACTGGAACTGGAGTATTTCTTCTCACCTTCTTGTGATCATCATTGAGCTCAAGAACGTCCGAGTACTGCAGTGCATAGGCTGTGGTTCTCCAGTCACGGGTAAGGTGCTTCACCTTGATGACAGACACAGATTAAGCAGCAGAACTGATCAAAACCACTCAAACTTATTATAGAAAGTTTAAGGCAGATGCAGGCTCCAGTCTACAGACAGAAACCTAGATTTAAGTTTCATGCAGCAGAACCGAGTGAAAAAGTAAACCATTTTCCGGCCATAATGGGCAGCAGTGAGCTCCCATAAAGCTCATGTCCTGTTGAATCTACTGAAAATAGGAACTGACACTAAATCTAAAACTGAAAATCATTACTTTAGCTTAAAGCCTACTCTAGTGGTGTTCAGTCATTCCATAGCTAGGTCTGAACCTTGACCAAAATGCATGTTCTGTGGGATTTATTTTGTTAAGTTTGCCAAACAAGTAGTTTTGCGAAGTTTAGGACTTCATTTTATTGAACGGATTTTTCCTCTCTCTAAAATCTCACTTTAAAACCTCCCAAACTTCTCTATTTCCAAGGATTGTTTTTAAGAGTTTATCTGTTATGGGTATAATCCGTTTGTGGTCTGAAGAAACAGGGAGTGCCTTAACTTCTAGACTGAACAGCTCTGCAAAACTGTCAGACTTAGAATCCTGACAAAGTGCTTCTAATGTAATTTTAGAAATCACTTACATGCACACATTTACATAGGAATTCCTAATGTAAAAAAGAATAAAACCTACCTCACCTTCAAGTGACTTCAATTATCAGATAACTGTCTACTACTCTTAATTTTTGGATCTCCATACATTCGGCGAAGGTCAGATTCACCATCCCTTCTCAGAGACCAGAAAGTGACTTCACCAGGATTATTCAGCTACTCATGAGTAGCTGATCTAGAAATGAATTTTATCCAACATCCCACTTACTGTGCCCTATTGTCTCCCAGAATGATAATTTAAAAGCATAGTTGCTTAAAAGCCTATGAGTTCCCTAGTCAATCACTAATGAGTTCAGCAATTAAAGTTCTGGCTGAAACAAACCTAACCATCACATCAAAACCCCTGAGAGAGGCAGATAAAGGAGGCTGTAAAACCATCTCTATAAAAGAAGTTATTTTCATCTCATCTCTCCTCATGTGTTTAGATTCATCAGGCTTACACAAGGCACTTCAAGTCTTAAAACGTTAGCTTACCTTCTTAAAAGAAGTGAGGAGTTTAACGCTGACATAGCCCATCTTATTTCTTCTCACGTGCTTTAGAAGGAAGGCATCTTTCTCAAGGTTCTCATCTGAGAAGTAATATTCAATCTGTGCTATTAACTTCTGGATCAGGTCATTTTCTGGAGGTTGCCAGTTCTGGTCAGAGTCATCATCATTTTCCCCACTGCTGGAAAACAGTTAAATCATTTTATTAACAGGTCTTCATCTTATGTTAGTAGATTTCAAATAGTGTTTCAAAATGAAAAGGGCTAACTGTAACCTTGACTCCAACATACTCTATACGTGGGCACTGAAGAGGTATCTCAGCCTACCCGGGCGGTCAGCTCAGAGGATGGAGCTTTCCAGTCCACATCCTGAGCTCATTCCAAAAGCTGATCTCAGTGTAGAACAATGAGACATACACACTGGCATCTTGAAACCACTCTGCCAACTCAAATCCTACACTGAAACATGGCATACAGGTGCGATACCAAGTATGTCCAGTGAGAGTGTTTCATTTTTCAGTATGAGGCTACTAAACACAGACTTGACATTTATGTGCTTCGTGTGGAGTGTCACACACTGGTGAATGATGTTCCAGCTAGATGAAATCATGATTTCTCAAGCCTTGTCACTGCATGAGTGCAGAAGCCAGTATGCAGGGAGTAAGACAGACCGACAGGACTATTGCACCTCTTACAGGTCAGAGTAACTCAACCAGCAGTTTACCGAGGGCCTTAAACTGTGTGTAGCTGCAGATGAAGGACTTCGGTGCAGCAGCTGCTGCTGCTGCACCTCGGGAACAGCTGTACCTGCACACACATGCAGGCTGGGAAGAAGTCATTCTTGTTTCCTCTCTGCCCCTCCCATCAAGCTGTCTAGGTACCTGTGCAGAATGGAGCACTACTGAGCATCCTATCCTCAAAAAAGGGATTGCGAACGTGGATTTGAGATAAACTTCTTGCCACATACAGTTACAGCAGCACGTTTGTTACTGAAATACAACCGTTTAAATTGTTATCTAGCTTCAGGCAAGTTCACCCTCAGGCTACAGCCATAGATGTTGCTATTGGAAATATAATGCACAAGTTTACCTTAAGCCAGAGTCATTTTTTTGTAAAGCTGTTAGCAGTGTAGTTTTGCTGTGCAATCATCATGAAAGTTTCTGTTAAAAAAAAAAAATAATCACCCACTAAGCTCCCTAGACCCTCTAAATCATGCATTACTTTGGTCTCCCATGTACCTCAGCAACAAAAAAGGAGGAGCCACACGTTTGCCCAAAACTGTCTCAAATGGCTTTTGCAGAGCTTGTGAAATCACTAAAGAAGGGAGCAGGTGCCACACTTGAGTCCTCCGCGGGCAAGCTGGCAGGGACGACACGGGCTACCGGATCCCCTGGCCTGGCAGTTTTGTCCCAGAGGTGAACTGGAGACTGTGATCTTAATGCCGAGGGGAATTTGAAGCTAACAATTTATTTACTTATTATGGTTGTCCCAATGATAGGGCAACACATCAGATGATACACATGGATACTCACACAATCCTACCAATCTCCTCACAAAAATCTCCCCAGCCACCTAATAGGGTACAGTTCAAAGGAACGACAAGAGTGAGAGAGCAAGAAAAAGAATTATTTGAGTTATTTGACAATGCCAGAAGTAGAAGATAACAGATGGAGTTATAATTAAGATAGAAAAAAAAAAATCATTTAATGGCCAGCTGTGGGTGCTGGTTTCAGAAGGAAGAAAAAACAAGAGTAAGTGTTTATTTTTCATTCACGCTATTCCCTTACCCCACTACTTCTCATTTTTCATTCACTACCGATTGAGAACTAGTGTGGGCCCAAGAAACTTAGCATATTTCAGCGATTTTATATATCCACACTGTTAAGAAAAGCTTACCTTCAATTCAGGATGGAGCTTACATGTTTTTTAGAGGATTTATTAGTACAGATATCTGCAGGTATTTGGAAGGCTCGGATGGAAAGAAAATGGAGCTTCGTGCTTGGGGAAAAAAATAAAAATGAACTTCATACTTGCAAAGATCAGTCCCATCCTTCCTTACAGCGTTAACACACTGAATCGAAGTGAAACAGGTCTTGTTTCACCTCTCTAAATTAAATATTGGTCACTGTCTGAACTATACACCATTTCGATACTGGGCAGATGGTTCAGCTTTTACAAAACCTTTAGGGCTCTTACAACAGCCCTCACTAAGTTCTGTGTGGAAACTCCACCTACAGCAAATGCAGAAATTTGTAACTAGGTCCATATTAATTAACAGTAATGATCAACTGGTAGGACCTCTAGGGTATCAACTCAACTCTGCTCTTGTGAGACCCCACCTGCAGTGCTGCATCCAGCTCTGGGGCCAGGAACATAAGGACATGGACCTGTTGGAGCGAGTCCAGAGGAGGCCATGAAGATGATCAGAGGCTGAAGCACCTCTGCTGCCAGGACAGGCTGGGAGAGTTGGGGTTATTCAGCCTGGAGAAGAGAAGGCTCTGGGGAGACCTTATAGCCCCTTCCAGTATCTAAAGGGGCTACAGGAGAGATGGGGAGGGCCTCCTGATCAGGGAGTGGAGCAATAAGACAAGGGGTAATGGCTTTAAACTGAAGGAGGGGAGATTTAGACTAGATATGAGGAAGAAATTCTTTACTGTGAGCGTGGTACAACACTGGCCCAGGTTGCCCAGAGAAGCTGTGGATACCCCATCCCTGGAAATGTTCAAGGTCAGGTTGGATGGGACTTTGAGCAACCTGGTCTAGTTGAAGATGTCCTTGCCCATGGCAGGAGGGTTGGACTAGGTGGCCTTTAAAGGTCCCTTCCAACCCAAACTATTCTATTCTGTACAAAGGTAGTTGATAAATCAATGTCAGTCAACACTGATCAAAAAAAGAGCCTAGTAATTCTCAACTTTCATTTACTTGTTTCTTTATTCAGAGCTTTGTGACAGATACGCTTGTCAAAACAATTAGGACAGACTGAAAAACAACCTTTTAACATGGTGACTCATCTGGCTATTAGTCACACAAGAAACTAAACACGTATCTGCATAGAGAATAGATTTGGGGTTTTAAGTATCAAAACTCACAAACAATATATTAAATTGTCTGGATATAGTCTAACCTCTTGACAAGTTTTTGTAGAGTCTCGAAAAGAATCAGGTATTGTATTAATAAGCACTATGTAGCAATATAATGTGCAGCATTAAGTTGATGTTCCAACAGTACAATCACTCCAAGGCAGTGCAAGTCTGTGAACAAAAACTAGCGGATATCATCCTGGGTGCCTACTGACGGGTGTGTGGCTGCAGCAATCATTAAATTTCAATTTCTATTGCAAAACATATTTTAGACTGAGCACATAATAAAAACATTCACTTTCAAGCTCAGATTGTGCCTGTCTGCATCCAAAATCAACTTAAGTTGAGCAAGAATAGCTTTACTCTATGCATAGGAGAATCACCTGTTTCCTATAAACAGTCTGAAGATTTTTCTGAAGCACCTGGCAGCTAAATGGCTGTGGGCTGAATGTCACAAATACTCAGAGATCTCCTGAAGAACTTGTGGTGCCTTGACCATGAGGAAATGGTTTTAATTTCTTATGTTACAAAACCTAGAAATTGAGGAAAAATAATCTAAATTGTCTGCTAGCTTAGTTGGAGACTGAAATGGCTGATTCCCAGCAGTTTTAGACAATCACTAACAGTTTTCCAAATCTTTGCGTAACTGATTTCCTATCAGATGTTGCATTCCCAACGATAAATCCTTAGATAAAGTTACATGTAAAAGGCAAAAACATGTGTGAACTCCACTCACCTACTTTTGATGTAGAGGCTTTACAGTTCTCTCCATGGCAATACCTCTGCCCCTTCCTGCATCAGGAAGAGGCCATTTACAAAAATGCAACCTCCGCAAGGACTTAGTATACATCAGCACTGTTACAAAGCTTGAAAAAAATAACCACCCTATTTTCTAGTCTAGGCCAGGGCCAGCCAGAAGCTCTTACACAAGTAACATTGTCAAAAAAGCCCAAATGTAAAAAATACTCTGAATTTAAGAAATCGGTAATTGGAATGCAACACTGTAGACTCCTGTACACAATTTATAAAAATACAACAGTCACACGTGATTGTGGAAAGATGAAGCAGACCCAGTTCAAACGCTTCACTTGTGTCTAGCTACGCTTGCCTCCTGTTTCTGTAGGGCAGAGTTGACAACTCTGGCAGCTGCAGAAAACTCCCTTCTCTGACTACCCCTCTGTAATTTAAAACAACGCACTGCAGTTCATTCTGAGTCAGTGCTGAGATATGAAGTTAGATAATTGATTAGAAACAATTGCTCTACAAACCGAATACTGAATTTCATGCTACTGTGCCTAAATCTTTGTGTCTGAATTTATTAGTGCATCCGCAGCTTTAGTACCAAACACAAGATGAACTGCAACTAGTGAGCTTTGTCTCTCTGCAGTTTTCTGTTACAAAAATCCTGGATGTTCCTTTTACAAGAGATTCTGGTATGCATCAAAGCAACTTCAGGCATCAGTGATAGTTCCTGCAAGTTATCGTTAAATACAGACAACGCTATTGCCACTATCAAACAGTAAAGTGTAGATTACAAAGCGGTAGTTACTTCTGCGTTTAAACTGCTCTTGATTTCACGTCTGAACAACTTGTTTCCAAAGCCATAAACAGGTCTGCTTGTCCGCATCTAAATTCTACTAAAGGAAATCTGTGGTTCTATGCAATAAAAACCTAACGGGGAATAAAAGAAAACAAAAACCGCCACAACAACAACCAAGCCCTTTATGTAAAAGGCAGTGAAATGGGAATGCCGGAGGCAACACAGCCCGGCTGCGGGGAAGCCACGTCCCGCCGCGCCGGCCAAGCCGCGGGCAGCCCGGCCCCGGCCGGTGCCTCGGGCGGCACGGACAGCCCGGCCCGAGCCCCCGCCGGCCGCCCCCGCGGGAGCGCGTCCCGCCTCTCCCACCGCTCCCCGACGGCGTTGCATCAGCCGCAGCCGCGGCGTTCGGCGGGCGTCCGTGGCGGCTCCGCACCGCCGGGCCCTTCTTCCCCACCTGCCCCGGCGGGCTCACCTGCAGCGCCCGCACCGCCCCGCGTCCTCCTCGCTGCAGCTGCCGCCGCTTCGCGCCTCCGGGCACAGCGAGCCGCCGCCGCCGCCCTCCTCCTCCTCTTCCTCCTCCTCCTCTCCCTCCTCCGCCGCCGCCTGGACGGCCACTCGGATGGGCACGGGGCCGCTTCCCGTCGCCAGCTGCGGGCCGGCGGCCACAGCCCCGGGCTCCGCCGCCTCGGGGCCCCCGGGGGCGGCCGGCAGCCGCTGGGCCATGGCGCCGGGCGGGCTTAGCCCGCCGCCACAGCAGCGATGCCCTGGGCTGCCGCAGCCGCCTCCCCCGCTCCTTCCCTCCCCTCTCTCCCCGCCTCTCCCGCTGCGGTGGCGGGAGGGCCGGTCCCTCCTCCAGCCGCGCCGCCCCAGTGCGGGGCCCGCCGGGACGGCCGGTGGGAGTTTCTTCCCCGTTGGCGATGGAGTCGGGACCGTTTCTGTTGCGACAGAGAACTCCTCACCGGAGAGCAGCGCCCCAGCTCCTCACCTCCCCGTACGGCCTCGGGGCTGCGCCGCCGCGTCCCGGCCCCGCGGGGCGTTTGGGGACATTCCGAAAGGTGACGCCGGGTAAGTGTGGTTTTAAACGCCGAGGGTGACACCTGGAAATAAGAAAACCCAGTGAACAAGGCCGTGATTTGGATGTTTGTTATCTCAGTAGGGCACTCCTCTATAATTCTGCATGGTGCTTAAACAGAATAAAAGCATTCCCCTTAAGAACTTATTAATATATAGAGGCCCCTCTTCTGAGAAAACACTGATTTATTTTGAACTTACAGACTATTGCGCTATATTTCAGTGGGCTCTTTCAGCTATTAAAGTGCAATTAACATTCGTGTTTTTGGGATTATAATCTAAAGCACCTCAATTTACGGCGTAAATACTCATTCTTCAGTCAGGGAGGATCTTTCTGTCAATACTATCTGAACCCAGACTGCTGAATGCTGGCTGGGCCGTTAACTCACCGCCTCATTTGTGGCATCCTTCTTCCTGTCTGCACAATTCCTCTGAGGTTGTTTGTGCAATTTATTCTGAGAAATTTGGGTTGGCAAAAAGTGGGACTGTGCGCAGGGGCCAGTTGTCCCCATGGGTCACACACAGGCCATGGGGCTGCCGCTCGGCTTCGGGCGGGGTTGGCTTATTTTTTAACATGCCTTAAGCAGTGAAGTATTTTGTTTATGAAATAGGCTTACATGCATCACTAACCAAATCTCTAACTTCCCTGCTAGCAGAGCGGCATTTTGTAATAAGTCTTGGGTAGGGCATCCCTTTGCTATTGATTTCAGCGGGAACAGAAATACAAATGCAGAATCCACGTTCCAGGAGAGAGCATGTATGGAAATTGTGGGTCTCGTTTATTATTTGAGTTCACACGAGTTGTTTGCCTCCCCGGGTAGGAGCGAGGTCAGGAGCGCTATTAGCACAGAACCATTTTGAGCTGCAGCGAAGCTAAATGATGTTTGAGACATTTCAGTTTATCTGACGACTCCTTCTGTCGAGGTTAAGTGAACTTGATTTTATAGGGAAGGACACTAGACCTGTTTTTCTGCTCTATCAGTGGTCACTGCACAGAACTGCCCTTTGGCCTTGCCAGTGCTCAGCTCATTTCTTTGAGGAGTCCTACTATCGTTGTCATCTACAGCTCCCTCAAAAGAGGGTGTAGAGAGGCAGGGGTTGGTCTCTTCTCCCAAGTCACAGGCCATAGGACAAGAGGAAATGGCCTCAAGTTGCGCCAGGGGAGGTTCAGATTGGAGATTAGGAAACATTTTTGCACTGAAAGGGTTATCAAGCATTGGAATGGGCCGCCCAGGGAAGTGGTTGAGGCACCGTCCCTGGAGGTATTTAAAAGACAAGTTGACATAGTGCTTAGTGACATGGTTTAGTGATAGTTTTTATCAGAGTTAGGTTGATAGTTGAACTTGATGATCTTAAAGGTCCCTTCCAACCTAGACAATTCTATGATCTAGTCTGCTACAAACTTGTTAATAATGTTGAGAGAATTAGTGTAGATGAAGATTGATGTCGTTTCAAACACTGTGTTGATCAGATCTCCATTGAAATTACCAAGGTAAGGTTTGTTTGTTTGAATATAGCAATGTTCTATAATAATAATGCCCATGACAGGGGGTTGGAACTAGATGATCTTTAAAGGCCCTTCCTACCCAAACCATTCTACGATTCTATAATGCTTAACTACTAGCAGATATTAAACAGTATTTGTAACCATGGGAGAACTTAAAACTAAATGAATAACGTAGACAAGTCCTGTAGAGGGAAACCCCTATCTCAGCTGATCTTCTGATACTCAGGGTTACAATCCCATGAGCCTCAACTGTGCAAAACTTTCACAGATTTCTCACAGCACATTCATTGTTGGCACAGAATGGTCTACATACCATAAAAAAACCACACCCACATTTTGTATTTCTCACAAAGCCACAGTTACAGGTTTTTTGTCACCTTTCAGCAAACAGAAACTAAATCCACACGACACAAGGCTAAACCCGGGGCCTGGGCGGGGGAGGCACGGTGAGGGGGTTCGCGGGCCTCCCCCACACAGCCACCCCCGCCATTGCTGTTCCAGCCACCGAGGGGCTAGGAACACGCACCGATGTGTGTGGAAAAGCGCCCACCGCCCATCACCGGGGCCTCTGGGCTCCTCTGGGAGCCGGCAGCAGGCCCAGGTGCGGCCCAGGCGCAGGCAGTCCCTCGGCGGGTCCCCCCGCCCGCCGCGGCCCTGCCCGAGCTCCATAAGCCCGGCCTGCACGTTTCACGGGTTTTCACACACAGTCACTTGAACGTGGAACGCAGAAAAATTCAATCATATTAGTGTTTTTTCACTACTGGGGGTCGGACCGCCGCGCGCTTGCGAGGCCCCCTCCGGCGCCTGCCCGAGCCCGGCCCCCAGCCCCTACCTGAGGGCGCCTGCTGCCCGCGGCTCCCGGGGCAGGCACCAGGGACGGCAGCATGGCCTCGCGCCTCCCCATCCCCTCACGCCTTCCCGCCGCTGGGCGCCGCCTCCGCCGTTGGGCGGGGCACGCGCGGGGCTGGCCGGGAGCGGCGGTTGCCGTGGTAACAGCGGAGCGATTTCCGACAGGGGCGGCGGTCGGCGCGGAGGCGCGGAGAGAGCGGGCTGATATGGTGCCCAGCAAGTGCCGGCCCAGCAGGGGCCCTCGGGCCGCCACCGGCCCGGTAGGTGCTGCCGCGGGGAGGGCTGGTGGGTGGCAGCCGCATCTTCTCCTCCCTCAGCTATGGGTGCGCGGGAAGGACCGGCGGTGTTCCTCAGCTTCGCGCCCCGCCGCTCTGCGGCTGTGCGTGACCGGCCGTGCGGGGCTGAGGGCGTTGAGGGGGGCGGCCGCCCCGGCCTTCTGCGGGTGGCGCCTGGCAGCGGGCGGAGCCCCTGAGGACAGCCCTGGCCGCTTCCTGGGGGGGCGGTGGCCGGGGGAGGGCGGGTGGTGGGAGCTCGGGCTTCTCCCTGCCGTGACCGCGCTGAGGGGTCGACCGCGCTGAGGGGTCCTCCGCGCTGAGTGTGTCCCTCCGCGTATTTGCTGGGAGGAGGGTGTGTAGGCCATTCGGTTAAACGTTTCTGTCAAACGTTTTCATTGTTTAGCGAGTAGATGCTACGTTCTGTCACACAAACCCAGTTAAATGAACGGCACGTTTTGCCTCATAAAAAAAAAAAAAATCTGTCATATTTAAATGTAAACACCTGTTTACTTCATAATGAGAATAACATCCCCATGAAAGTCATGCTTTCAGTGTATTTTTAAAACTAAAACCGGTGAGGTTTGTTTTTTTTAAAGTAAAAATTAGTGTTACTTAGTGCTGTGACATATTCTTCGTAATGGTTTTGCAAAATAGTTCCTTTCTTGGCAGATTTTGAAAATACCTGTATTGTTTGGTTGTTTTTTTTTTTAAAAGTTGCATTCAACTTTTTGTATTGATATGTGGTTTTTGAAAAATATAATATTCCATTTCTTTTTTCTTCTAACATGCAGGTTAATAATTGTGGTCTTCAGCTGGTTATCCAGACCTCGTCGATAACAGATAAAAGCAAACCAGTAATTATTACCTTTTCTTTAATAGTTATATTAATTAATACAGTTGTATGGTACAGCCAAATTTGCATGCTTTCAGATGGGAATTGCCTTTTCAGTAGTAATGTGTTGACTTTTAATGTAACATCTGATGTATCTGATAGTCTGTTGGTAAGTTATTTCATCCTATTAAAGATACATAAAGTAAAAACACAGGGATATACTATAGCCTGCCATAGGCTTAATATACATAGATAGGATTTCTTATGCTTCCATCTGTACCTCTCTTCCTCCTGTAATTGTAGTGCTCCTTATAGGGTGGATTTTCTTTCTTTATTTAGTCAACTGCAGATGAATGTGCTGGTAACTTCCATATTTTAATTTTGGTTTCCAACACACTGAAACTTTTCAGTCATAGTATCTTAATAGAATGAATGCTTTTTTTTTTTTTTTTTTTTTTTTTTGGAGCAGTTATTTAATTTTTTTAAAGCATTTGCAGAGTTTCCCAAGAACTGTAGTGGTTACTAA
The DNA here is from genome assembly GCF_964106895.1 of Numenius arquata. NCBI lineage: Eukaryota > Metazoa > Chordata > Aves > Charadriiformes > Scolopacidae > Numenius > Numenius arquata. The sequence goes on along the minus strand of NC_133586.1, from coordinate 16,836,670 downwards.
GGTTGTGTTTGTCTGTGTAAAGGCGTTACTTGAAAACTTTGTCTTAAATACTGTGTTACAGTTTGAATTCCGGATAAATAAAGAACAGTCATCTTTCCACAATAGACTTCTGCAGCATGATCTGGAAAAAAACTATTCAGGAAGGCAAGGTGATACTCAACAGTTTGGTTTGTTTGTCTTTAGTATCTCTGTTTATTAACTGAACAGTAAAGACTGTATTATGATTAGAATGTGTAAGAGTGGCAGCTTTGTCTAATTGGCTACTGTAATTCAATATAATTGCTGCTGCATCACATCCTGAACCCATTGCCCTACTGTCTTGTGCATATGGCTTTTTTCATCATTTTTTGCCCCTCGATTTGTCCATGGAAGAGCATCCTTTCTTCTACCTGTGAAGCCACAGTCTATGAAGTGCCCTATGCTGCATTCCCTCAGAAGCCACACAATTCTCTACTGTAACATTTTATTGGATGTTTAACATTTTAATATATTTAGACAAAATTAGTTTCTAATTCAGAACCCTGATGTGAAGAGATAGTTTTCCTGTTGTGCTTGTGTCGTTTTGTGTTTGAAAAGCAGGATATTTGGTGATATCAGTGCTGACTGTGGTGAAGCCTGGAAGAGCCATGAAACACACTTCTTGCCCCACTGCTGCTGCTTGCCTGTCATATAAAAACAGTGATTGATTAGGATAGCAGATCAGTTTAATTATTATGGCAATTCTTTATTCATTCTGGTAAAAAAATAAAGACCAACAGCTGTTCAGAATGGTTTGATTCTTAGGGATATTATGCAAGTTATTACAGAGTAAATTTAAGTCTGTGGTTTGGGTTTTTTCCTACACAGGAGACCAAAGAGTATTAAGTCCTTTGGTGCGTAATAAGCAGATATATCTTCCAGTACCATCCAGTCTGACGGAACTTTCTAGTTTGGAGCTGAAGCAGAACACAGGTTCTTTATCAGGATTTGGTGAGTCTTCTATTCACACGCTTACAAAATCCAGATCCCGACAAAGCAGCCACAGTATTAGTTTATGTGATTCAGGTAACAGCGAAAACTTCTATTGTTGGTCTCTTTTTCTCTCACACACTGCCCCCCCCCCCCTTTTTTTTTTTTTTTTAAACTGGGTGAATTATTGGAAAGTTATGCCTTGTAAGATGCGTTGCTTCTGGCTGTCAAAGTATATGACTGAAGAGCAACTGTTGTCTACAGTGCCCTTCAGGTATTAAGAGAGGTTAATAGATCATTATCAGGAAACCACTAGAAATATTTTCCAAAATGTAATATAGGCATTTAAATAGAGGCTTTTTACATACCTTTCTTTAACAAATAGGGGTCTTTCACACATGTCTTTAGGAGGATGACATTAGAAGAAAAAAAGTCACTCTGCTGCCACCATTTCATGTTTCAGACTGATTTTTAAGCCTCAGTTCTTCTGTTTATTGGCTTAAAAACCTGAGACACAACTAATTTAAGACTTTTGCAACAATATTAATTGATTATTTTTAGTCTCGATTATTTTTTTTTTCATTCACAGTTTTTTTTTCACTTGGAAAGATACATAGAGAATGTTGGTTGTTATACTGGTTTGTTAACAGTAGCCACTGATAAAATGTTGAAAGTAGCACTGAAAAGATTCTGAATTGCACAACAAATTTTTTTACTTACATAGGTATGCCTTCTAATGGCATATTTTAGGCAACAATGGACTCACTCTCTATAGTAGTAAAGCAATTCATCTTTGTTTATTGAACAATTAATGTTTTTCCCATTAACATACTTGATTCATTTGAAGGAAGGGGAAAAAAAAGGGGCAAACGTTGAGCCTATTATTTTTGTGGTGGTACGCATGCACAGTAATTTTTGTTGTTGGACTTGATGACTTAACGGTCTTTTCCAACCTAAATGATTCTATAATTCTATGAGCTATTTTTGACCAACATTTTTCAGTGGATCATTTTCCAAATAAGCCAAAGCTCACAGAAAACATCTGTTAATTTATTTTGCAGGTATTTTCAGTTATCCTTCCTCTTCCCCCTTACATTAACAAAGTGGGTAAAGATGGGTGGCTTTGTAAATATGTTTTAAATGGCTCCCCTTTCTTTCTTGATAATGGAATGAAATATAATATCAATAATTAGTAGGTATTGCATGCATTTACCCTTTAAATGACTTTGCATTTGTTTGTGGCTCAGTGGGACCATTTCAGTATTTTGGTGCTTTAGTCACTAGTTCTATCAACATCTTTTTCATCTGTGTCTTTAAATTAATCTTAAATTAGATTTAGATTATATTTTTAAATTCAGATACTGAAATTGTGAAACAATTATACAGCCATACCTTAAAACATCATTGGGTAATTCTAATCAAAACAAAAGCATCTACAAAATATCTGCTTACAATAAATTGTTGCTAAAACAGCTCTCAGAAATGAAATGAATGGACGTACTTTGGAAAGAGGATGTAAAGAGATGTAAAGAAAAAATAGTAGGAAAAAAAACTGATAAAGTACTGAATGAAGGCAAAATGCACTTTCATGTACTGTGTAACACTTTACTTTTAATAAGAAAAAAATTCTGCTTTTATTATCTGTAGTTAATGAAATTATTTTACAAGGTAGTAGTTCATATATTCTCTGTATGATTTTCCGATAGATAACACAAATTTCGGGAGCAGTTCATCAATAACTTTTCCTGTATTGCAACGTACTGCTGAAGAAAAACTCCTGAATTCTGATAGACTTACCCTGGAAAGGTGAGAGGGTTATGGAGCACGCACCCCATAGCTTGTGACTCTTGCGTCTGATGGTCTAAAGTGATGAGTATCCCAGTAATGCCTCTGGTCAGTGGTATCAGTGATGGGTTTGGTTTTCTTGGGGGGTTTTTGTGTTTTTTAGAGAAGAATCATGTCCCATAGAGAAACTCTGTATGAGTGTCCTTGTGATGAATGTGTGTGTGTATATATATATATATATATGCGCATATAGCCATCATTTAAAGCAGTTGAAGTTTTTCTCTGTAAACTAAGGAGCTATCTTAAGAGTCAAATGCAAGGTCATGCAAGTAATCTACAGAAAGAGGCTATGTCTCCGTTACTTCTAATCTGATGCATTGACTGTAAAATGATCTTTTTTTTTTGTTTCCCCTTAACCAGAACACACACAAAAAAGTTACCTGAAAGTTTTTTCTTGTTGTTGTTTTTGTTTGGTTTTTTTTTTTTTTTAAATTTGGTGGGGGCAAGGTTCATGTAGTCCAAAAAGTTTTGTCAGGTCAGTAGGACTCCTTCTGGAATAAACCTAAAATAAGAATAACCACTTTCAGCATAATTTCCTGTATCTTTAACACTTATTTCATGTATTTATATTTCAAATGTAAAGTTCTATAAATCAAAGAAAAATTGCATAGACACAGCACACTTTGAATTCTAATCTAAATTGGCTGTTTATGTGATACCTGATGAAAAAAAAAAAAATTAAAAATTGGCAGGCTGCATATGTTTAAATTTTAATGTGGTCACAACGCAGAACTTCCATGTAGTTTCCTTATAACCAGCAGATCTCTGATTAAGAGGACAGGCTTTCAGAGAATTTTGGAAGCACTTCTGTTGTATTTTTGTGCTCGCTTTGTTTTTTTTATAGTGAGGAGTTACTGCCTTATTTACAGAGTTTAATTAGCAAGTCTAATTACCTTAATATTACCGTAATCAAGATAACATACTTTCCTCGGTTCAGTAAAACTGGATGAGTAGAAGGTGGATTACCAATTTGTTACTGACGTGTGTTTTGTTTTGTTTCTTGTTCCTTCCAGGCAAAAACTGACAGTATGTCCAATTATCGATGGGGAAGATCATCTTCGCCTTCTGAATTTCCAACATAACTTTATAACCCGCATCCAAAATATTTCTAATCTGCAGCATCTTGTTTTCTTAGATTTATATGATAATCAGATAGAGGAAATAAGTGGGCTTTCAACTCTTAGATCCCTAAGAGTCCTTTTGTTGGGAAAGAACAGGTAAGAACAGTTAAAGTAACTTAAAGCACCATACTTCTTTATGGTGTAACAACTGTGATCTATCATTGTTTCTGTTACGGAGTTTTCAGATTGTGATGTTAGCTGTGAGACTGGTGAGCTGGTCCCTAACACTAGTCAAGTGTTAGGGATCCCACTGAGGAAGTACAGTTTTTGCTCGTAATGTTCTTCAGAGACTTCCTTTATTATGCATGTTTTAGCAACAGTTCTGAAGTATTTTGTGTGTTTCCATCTAATCTTCTGTTCTGATCAGCTATTAAATATGTGTTCTTAGATTTGTGTGACAGGTGGAATCTCTCTTCACATCACATAAAATATTTGTTGTTTCTTTATAACCTATAAAAAGTATTTCTGCCTGATGATGTATTTAGCTGGGAAAAAATCAGACAGATGAATTGTGGGTTTTCTTGCTTATTTATAGATTCTATTCTGTTGGGAGATAAAACTTCCTAGTTGTAGTACTTTCTAAAAATACAGTTCAAATCCTGTAGCTTGTAATTCTAATAATTTAATAGAAGTATCTGTGGAATTGCTCACACATCTAAGGGTTGTGGTCTGATTTTGTTCCGTTTCCTTATTTTCTTTATATTCAGTAAAGGAAGAACTGGTGAACAAACTTCAGTTACGTGCAGATTACAAAGAATGTATCTCCTAATTCAGCCTGTATTCAAAACTGACAACTTTCAATAGTGCAGCATGTTACTAGAGCTTTTATATTAAAAATGTCACCTGTAGAAATTAATTTTGTTTATAACAAAACATTGGGGAATGGGAATGATAGTTTTAAGGTGCTTTAAGGGATTATTTTCCAAATCATAACTATATTGAGTGCTGTGTAGTTTGTTTAGGTAGAAGTATGGTTTGGGGGTAGTTAGGACAAGACATACTCATAAATGATTACAAGTTAGACACAGTTGGTAGTTACTTGTTTTCAGCTTGCTCTGTATGTGATCTTTGATTATTCGCGAAGCAAATGCAAAATACACATGATGTTTAATATCATCAGCCAGTAGATGATGCTGTTGACTATATAATAACATAGGTTTCGAATCTGAGAAAATAAGATAGGACAGAAAAGTTTTAAGACAGTGAAGTTGTACAGCGGTAGAAGAAATACTGCCAAATCTAGAGATCTATATTGTCTAAAAAGGACCAGTGGCTTTCATCTTTTTTTCTTTTTTTTTTTTTTTTTTCTTTTTAGTTCTGTGTTGTTCTAACAAACTCTCAGAAGCCTGTGTCACTACATTCTTTCTTTAAACTTGTTTGGAATTAGTTGTTTGCCAGTAACAATATTTTTTTTTTTTTTATTATTTAGGTGTCTGGATAGGTTGGTTGTTGACTTTGTTTACAAGTGGTGCAAGTATTCCCTTTTCATCTTCCTTGAAGAGCCACATACGTACTGCCACTCTTCCCTTATTGACAGTCAGAAAGGAAGATGATCGTATAAGGCATACTTACCCTTTTATTCACTTTTTTTATGCAGTTCAGAACTTTTTTATTCATGTGTTACTCTTGGCAGGCAGGAACAAATGGCTAAGTTTTATATTAGCTAGAAAATGAAAGATACTTTTTACCTACTGTGAAAAATAATTTATGTCATAATTGAAATCTTTCAGAATAAAGAAGATCTCAAATCTGGAGAACCTAAAAAATCTTGATGTTTTAGATCTTCATGGAAATCAGGTACAGTACAATAAGTTGATCATGTACGTTTCTTGTGTAGGCATCATGCATTTCCTGTGTCTTTTACCACAAGTTGCAAATTTTGCAACTTTTGAGGCCACAGAAATCAGTAAATTAATAAAAGGTGGTATGATGTTACAAGGGAGTTGATACAAGGATTCAACATATTTTCAGCATTGTACTTGTGTAAAGTTACAGTGATTAAAAAGCCAAGTCATCAGAGTATAACGACACTCACACCTACAGAGAATAGTTATCTAGCATAAATGTGGTGTTGAAGTAACACAGCCTTAGAAGTCACAGAAGAATTTAAGGTCCCATTGATTGTTGTGTTATTTCTACTACTGGTGATCTCACAAACCAAGAACCTTTACATATCTGTAGAAGACTTACATTTGTATACAAAAAAGCAGAATGGGTCCAAGTTCTTGATAGATTCATGCTTCTGAATGAATTTAACTCACTTAATAGCTGTTCTGTTTCCCCAATTTGAGATTAAGCCAGCATTTCTATTTCAAGTGGTGTACAAAGTTTTAGCTGTAGTACATATAAGAGGAAGATTCTGTTTCATGGCTATGTCATAAACAGCATAGCCAGATATAGTATTCTTTCGTAAAATAAATTTTAAACACATGTGATACAAAATGTTCCATAATTGAGCTGTTTAAAACAACATATGGTTATTGTGACTATATAAGACCAATGTGTGAATTTTCTGGATTCCTGTTCTGACAGTTTTGATGTTTTACTGATTTCTCTGTGTGTGTGTTCTTTATTGTACTATTGCTTGACAGTGGGGAATGGGAATGCCTTTTTTTTTTTTTTTTTAAGAAAAAAAATAAAGGAAAGAAAACCAGGGTAGCACTATAATGAGTTACTGTTTTACGTGATGCCATAAGTTTGTGACTTTGAATAACATCAGTCCAACAGTATGCATGTTGTACAGTGGCAGAGGCAGTGTACTACAGGAACAGATAATGACATTGCCCTTGGAGCCTTAGAGTGACTATGTTTGGAGATGGCTCAATGTTTGTGTAGTTATAATCCTTTTATTATTGCTGGTTTAATTTTGGGGGTATTTTTATGTTTTTGATTAAAATATTTGCAGACTAGACATGCAGCTGTGCCACTCAGTACACGTTTATAGCACAAGTGGAGGAATCACTGATGGAAATGAAACATTGGTCATGCACAACTCTTGCAAATGATTGTCAAGTAGATCTGGGTTTTATTGTTGTTGTTGCGTTGGTTTGGGTTGTTTTGTTTTGTTTTTCCAATGTTTGTACTATTCCCTTTACATAAGCTAGAACTTTATTAGGGATTTTGGGCATAGTGCCCAATTGGCTGCTGTTAGATCAGCTTCATAATAAGCCTACTTTGGTCCAGAGAACATAACAAATTATCCTGTATCAGGAGTTAAATCTCTGGAGCATAAGAAGTGCTTTTGGTTTTTAGAAGGTTTTAGTCATAAACATACATGTGAAGGGCACAAATGTTAGGAAATAAAGAATTGTTTTCAGCATACTTTTCTTTTTTATAGGCTTAGTGTATTTTTCACAGAAGGACCAAATAAAGACTATGAACTTCTCTCCAATTAATAATACATCTTTCTGTTGTGTTCCAGTTTAAAGATATGCAAGTTTTCATGTTAACATTCTTTTCCCCTGTCTTTGAGGAATTAAACATTTGAAACACCAGTCTTTCATATGTGTTATTAGTTATTTTTGAAGGCATAAGGGAAGAAGGGAAGAAATGCGAGTTTGAGACCTATCAGCTTAGTGTACTAGTGAGTTGTTTTGAAGTCTTGGGGCTGGGGAGGGGGGAGAAGGTGTTATTGTTGTTTGCTTATTTAATAATGAGTAGGAGGACTCTGTCTTTTATTTAGGCTTGTGGGATCCTTATTTATGGCAGCCTTCTAGTCTATCTTAAACAGTATTTCTTCCACATTGTGATTTTCTCAAGAGCAGACTTCACCTTCAAAATCTGTGTTCCAGTATTCCAGAACACAGCAATTTAATCAATAGATCAGTAGAATTAAAAATTATTTTTTATATATAGTTCAAAATAGTGGATTCTAATCATTGTTCTGTTGATATAGAGTCCCGTCTCTAACATACATTATTTTTTTCTTTTATTTGCTACAGAATAATTAGAATCAAGAATGCAGAAAGAGAAAATCCTGATTGTCAGTCATGATGAAAAATAGTAGAAAATAGGATTTGGTTTATCTTAATAAGCTCTTGATACATCTGTTTCTGTAGATTGCATGTGGCATTATCCTGCACCCAGTTCTCACAGGAAAGTGAAAAAAAGCTACAATAAATCTAGCCATTTTTTACAATTTGGAACCAGTGATGGGCAGCAATTTTCCTTTATCAGGATGATTCTTATTTGAAGTGAAGGAAGAAAGAAGAAAATGTTTGTAACTTTGTTACAAAACCTGTCATTGTAGTTAGTGGAAGGGGTTTTGATACCAAACTCTCCAGGAAGAAATAGTAGATTCTTTCAAGAAAGCTGTTGATAACTTGGATGTAGGTTTTGCCTGAACGCTGTCTGCTCAATGAGCAAATTGTTGCATAAACTTTAATTTTTTAGATTTGCTTTGCCTGGAGAAGAGAAGCCTCAGGGAGTTCTTACTGATGTATATAAATAGCTGATGGGGGGGTCTAAATAAGATGGAGCCAGACTTATCTCAGTGGTGTCCAGCAAAAGGACAAGAAACATTGAAATTCCTGAAATACAAGACACTTGTTCAAACTTCAGAAAAAAGTTGTTGTCAGGGTGGCCAGACACTGGAGAAGGTTGCCCAGACAGGTGGTAGAATCTTCATCCCCAGAGGTGCTCTAAGCCTGACTGGACGTGGCCCTGGGCAGCCTTGCTGTAGTTGACCCTGCTTTGAGCAGGAGGTTGGAGAGAACGATCTCCAGAGGTCCCTTCTGACTTCAACTGATGCTCTGATTCTGTGTCTAGGGTTACTTTAGATTAAATTCACTATCTTTTCTTATTTTTCCTTTGTAGTGGTAGGGGAGATAGAAGAAGAAGAAAAGAATAGTGGAGAACAATTATTATTTTGAGGGTATTCATAAATTGGCAATTCTTTATTGCAAAAATGTCTTCTGTAGAGCCATGAAAAACCTCTTTATTGGATGAATGTGGCAGGCAGTTCCTTGAGCTGTAGTGCACTGAATTAACATCCTACTACGTGCTCATTGAATGGCACTTTGTATTTGAGGTTAGGATAGGAGTGTTCCTGCGGTTTTGATGTGTATAAATCCCACAGATTTGATGAAATTATGCATCGAATCTGCTGGTCTTTAGAGCACTTTATGCAGCTTGCTCTGATTTGATTCTATTCATCGATTCTGTTACTGCTTGACAGTAAAGGTTGATCACAAGTCGATTTGTGGAGTATTTTGGTGATTTATTTGTTGACAAATAAGACAGTTGAATTTTCTTCAAGCTTGCTGATTTGTCTGTTTATTTTATAGAGTTATCCTCTGTGGTTCGTATTTATATATGTATTAGAACAGTAATCTATTTTACACCTTTTTTTTAAAATTCTTTGTATTAATATATATAGCACCTCTATTTTGATGGGGCTTTTGCCTTTTGAAGTTGCCATATCTTAGTTAATAGAAGATGAGGACACATCAGTGTTTTTGTAGTAAAGACAGTCCCGTTACAGGGAGACTATCTGGTGAGCAGTCATCATCACAGTAGGGGATTAGCTGAGTATTTGCTGCTTGCATACAGTTTACTTGAGATACAAGTTAACTTGCATTCAGTGATTCTGGTACCACCAGCTCTCCTCTGTGGTTAGACAGACAATTCCAGAAGGTGGTTTAACACATTTGTTAGACAGCAGTACATGAGAAGAGTCATATAAGCAAAATGCTACTATTTAAATGGTATTGCCTGGCAACAATAATAATATTACTGCAATATACTATGGAATACAAATTGCTACAGTATTATTACTACTTCTCAGTTATGATACAGAACAGAGTTTTTCCATAGTCTTTGTTTTCATGGTTTGGCTTCTCTGATGTCATTAAATAAAACCCGTAAAATTCAACGTAGCAGGTTATAGCAAAACCCAGTAAATCCTCCTGATGCCTTTTGGCAAGTAATTTTACCAGATTGATTCTTCAGTGAATGTGATATTCCACAATTCTTTCTGAGAACATTGAATGTGCTCACGTATCTGGCAAGAAAAAGTATTATTCTTTTTACTACCATTTTTCCCCTTTATGGTTTGTGTATGTTATAGGACATATTTACAATAAACTACTAAAATATCTTGTGTGTTATATCCATTACATAATATCTGACCAAATAGTTTTCATTCTTCAGTAGTTTAATTCACTACAGGAATATTCTAAGGTGCTTGCAATAATTTTAACTTTTTTAGTGTTCAAAGCTATTGTTAAAAATGTGCAGTATCTCTTACATGTTACCTGTGATCCCAGAGAATCACTGGACAATTAAATCTTGTGTACAAGTTATATTAAAGGTATTTGAAATGCATTAGGCTAACAAGAAAAGTCAACTCATTCATTACATGCAGTAGTTCTACATACGGTAAGAAATCTTAGTAGTCCCTCTCTATATATGCAGAATATAAATACTGAAATAGAATATGGCCAGAATATCAATATTATCAATCTTATTTTTCAAAAATAGTGCTAGAGCCTTGCTAGAGATTATTTATTTTTGTTAATTTTCATGGAGGAGTAGCAGTTAAGAGGAAAGCTGGATTCCTGTCTTAGTCTTTCCCTCCCCCTTGGGTTGTAAATCAATCCCATAGATTGTGAAACTTCTAAGGCTGGAATGTTTCCAAGAGGTTGGAGGTGAGGCAAAACAGGAGGAAAATTTCATTTTTGTTCACTTTTGGGAAAATATTTTGATTTATTTGGGTGCTGTTTTTTTTGGATAATGTGATTTGGTCTGAACTTTGAGGTTTCTCCTGCCCAAGTGAGCAATGTACTGGGAACTGGATGTGCTTTAAAACACTGAGGTATAAATGATTTTAAATGCATTACTACTTAAAGAACATCCCTTCATATAATAAATAACTGAAAGAAGGTTAAAAAAAAAAATTTCAGTGTAATGCCTAGTGAAATATTGTACTTGATGCCTACACTCTACAAAAAGGACAGAACGTGAATTCCCTTGTCATATTACTACTCTTTGCCTGTTTTCCTACGTGATTTAGTGAGGCTTTTGATTTTAATACTGCCAGTAAAAATTAGTATGAAAATACAACATCTTAATAACATTCAGTTAAATTTTTATGTAGAGACTCTTTCTATGGTTGTTAACATGCTAATATGGACATAAAATACTACATCATTCAGAGGCCCTGCATGTGATTGTGTGCATGGTATATTTAATGCGCTACAACTTACATTTAGTTTTGAACTAAATAATTAATTTCTAAGTAGTGTACTTCCAAGCACTCTGACTATTCTATGGAGAGAACGCTGATTGTTGGCATGGTCTTTGTTGCCAAGGTAAATAGTGTAAATGGTATATGTTTCATGTAAATATCTTTAAAACCTTTTTATTTTAGATAGGGCTAAAATGGACTTTACTCTGTCTTCTAGTGAACTGATGCATTAAAGTTGAGTCAAGTTGAAACGGAACTTTATTTAGAATAAAATTTATTCTATAGTAAATTTCTATATTCTATAATGCCTTAAATTTTAAAAAGTCTTTATAGTTATTTTTTGTGTTCTGTTTAATTCTGTGAATCACTTTCCTTGCCAAAAGTTCAAGATAAAAAAAAAAAGCAACTTGATTTTTTCAGGCCATAGCAATCTTTTCTGAAATATATATATTTCATAGCTAAATAAACAAGAAAATAGAATGGTGTTTTTGTTCAATGTTTACAAGTAAAGTCTTTCAGTTATGTATTTGAAAAAGCAACTAAAAATGGTGAATAACAATCCTTTATTTATAATTAATAAAAAATAGTCATAGATATAATTTCTTTTTAGTGAAAGAAATACTGAGTCCTCTAAAAGTGTCTTGTTATCTAATTCGCACCTAATAGTACGTACTAAAAACTGGTATATCTTCATGTGTGCATACATAATTGAAACAGAGAAAATCCAGTAATCTTAAAACTTAGCAAAGTGAGGAGTATCTCTGTACATTGCTGAGGAAATCATTATCTGATAGCCGTAAAATGCCAGGATTAATATTCTGTGTTGTGGCATGCAGTAATTTTGGCTCACCAGACATCTGCAGAGGTCTGTGCTCTTCGCACTAACCATCTGCTCTTGGCTTTGCTTGTACAAGTCTTTCTGTCTAAATATATTGGTCTAAATGGTGGTATTTTCTGTTCCTTTTGCTGTAATATTTTTGTATTCTGATAATTTTTATTTTCTGCATATAATATGCATAAGTGGAAGGTGCAGTTGAATCAAAAGTTGGTTTAAGATGTTATTTAATTCTGGTTTTGCTATCTACTTATGTGTGCTTTTTAATGGGAAGATTGCTGAAATACTTTTTATAGCAGCATATTCAAGTCACACGTCACAGACTTACAGATGTATACATAGATATATATGTGTGTGTATGTATGAAAATTACCAACAACATTATGTGTTTTCAATCTGTTAAATAACAGCTGCCTTACCTCTTGCCCCATTCCAGCAGCTGCTAGACACTTTCTGGAAATTGGCACGGCCAGATTTGTACTGGTCTAAAGCCTCAGAACGTTTGTTATCACTGGAAAGGTGTGTGACACCCGTCGCTACCTTGCTCGTCCGCATCTAATTGCTGCTGGCAGCTCTGGGGAGGAGCAGCGTGTCTGACAACCGGCTGCTGGAGGGAGCTTGCAGTGATCCAGCCAGGGATGACTCTCATTGAGACGGAATTCATTATACTTGTTAGTAGCTTTGTGCACTGTATCTTTGGATGTGCTGCCACACGCTGTGGAAGGCTGAAGTCTTTTTCCTCAGGATAACCTGCTGCCTTCTTTTTGCCATATAGCATGGGTTTCAGTAAGAATATGACAGGAATATCCTCCTGCACAGTGGCAATGCTTCATCTTCTCCATGGTACATTGCTGTACGCAAGTCCTGTGTAAAAGTCCGGATAGATGCTGGAGGGCAGATTGCGAGCTACTATAAGAGATAAATATCTGGATAGAGAACGTAGAGTGGATCACTCTAAGAAATAAAACCAGCAGTCCCTGTGTCAACAGAGCAATAAACTCGTAAAACTTCCATAGAAATTCCAATTTCAGAATAATTGCTTTCTTCTCCAGAGGGCTGTAGCTGCTCCTTGCCCTTGACTTGCAGCAGGTTCCTGTCCTCATCACCTGCCGGAAAGTCTGTCTGTGGAGCTCCTGTAGATAGAGCTGTGAATGGTGCTACTGGCCTTTTAAGAGGCACAAAGTGAAATTGGTGCAGAGTTCTGTGATGGTAGGGAGATGTGATGCAACATATTCTTGTAGGATATGCACCAGGCAATTGGGCTGTGTGTTTGAGCACCTTTGTAGACAAATTAAGGATCAACTGTGCACAAAACTTCCCCATTTTGGCACACCATGGTATCACCAGTGTCCTCTTAGTTTTATGGTGTCTTCAAGGTTGCTGCTGCAGAGCAGCCCAGCTGAAATAACCTAATTTCTGATGGTAAGGAAGCTAAGTGTTGATTGGTTTTACTGTAGTATGACAAGAAAGATATTAGTGAGGTGAATCCTGGTACTTAATCTATGGCAGACTGTAGCTTGTTTTCAGCAATCTATGACATGATTATCATGGTTTAGAGAAATACGCAAGCAGCAGGCTATTGTATGAAGTTGATTGTTCATGTATACTTTTAAAGAAAAATGTATGTGCATCGTGTATTTATTGTATATCTATCTAAAACACGGTAAGCATTTTTTTATTATACCTCTTTCACAGATTACTAAAATAGAGAACATCGGTCATTTGAATGAACTGAGAGTGTTAAACCTTGCCAGAAACCTACTAACCATTGTAGAAAACCTTAATGGACTGGATTCACTCACAGAGCTCAACCTTCGTCATAATCAAGTCTCTGCTATAGTAAGGAACAAAGCTCTTGTCTTTTTTCTTTTCCTTTTTTTTTTCTTTATTTTTAACAAAATGGACTATTACTGTAACTTGTTTTTTATCAGCATTTCAGATTTGTGAAATCATGTGTTACCCTGTATTGTGTTGCTTATCTTGTTCTGCTGCAATACTTGCTCTTACAACATAAAGGCGAAACAAACAGCAATTTATTTTTGGTGTTACTTTGTATAACTTGTGTGATCCCTTGTAGTGATTCAAATCTTGATAGCTTATGGTGGCTCTCCAGGGGAGAAAGAAGATTCTGAAGCAGTTTTGTGGTTCTAACATATAAATTTAGAGACTCTTCTTCCATGCAAGTTTGTTTCCTGGAAAATGGATGATGAGTTTGTTTCCTGGAAACAAACCCTCTCTTAATTTCTGTAACTCAGCTAAGCAGTCAGACTACCTTAAATTTCGTCTCCTTATGAATGTTTCTGAGGCAAATGCAGAGAAATAGGTATTGATCTTAAAAGCATAATTTCCCAATTGAAGTTTTAACCTGGCATTGTAAGACTTGATGTTCTTAAAAAATAAAGCTTTTCACTTTGCAATTTATGAGTTGTAGTTCAGGTACAGCACGTACATTATTTGATCAAACACTTCTAAAAATAATGCAGTAAGTTGACTTAAATACCTATATTTTTCTGGCCCTCATAATTCCTTAAGTTCTTGGTCTCCTATTGCTGCTGAGCCTTTCCTTTCTTGAATTTCTGCAACTTGCCATAAATGAACTGGCTTTACACTTAAAAAATAAGGAATTTGTGCTCATTGCTGATTCTGTTACTGTACCTTCCCCCTACATCGATTATGTTACCTAGAATTCTCTTCCTTGCTTGTAGCTGCTGCCTTTTCACCCCTCATGGGTGTAGTTGGTACTTTCTCCTCCCTTCCTGTAGTCACAAATGGAGAGTCGGCATGAAATTTAAATTAGTGAGTTACAGGCTTGGACTCTGTGCTATATCTTATTTAATGTGTTAGTCTTTCCTGTTCAGGGAAGTACTTCATTTTGGCTAACTGGTTTTTGGGTGTTTTCTTACCTGGGTTAAATTCTAATGGAATGGTGTTTTGTGTGTGTGGTTTTTTTGTTTTGTTTTTAATAGGATGGTGATTTTAGCAAGTATGATGCTAACTCTCCTTTGTCTAGAGAAGGTCCCTTAAATCATATGAAGTCAAGCCTTGGACGTAGCATACTGTCTAAAACATAAAGTAATATATGTCTCTCTCCTAAAATAAAATCTTTTTCTTATTTTAATGATAGATGTTGTATTTTTCTCTGTATGCAACAATGTACATGTATTTTTTTACTTAAACTTTTGATCTTTTTTTGAGGACAAAAGCCCTGAAAAAATTAAAAACGCTACTTTTGTATTGAAATTCAGAATCTGCTGCAGTATGATATTACTGAAAATCCAGAAACATAGAAGCAAATGTATCATTTTATGGAAAGAATATCTAATATATTGTTATGTTATTGCTGGAGTAGTTGAGGGGAGGGGGTTTAGATTTCCTTCCTTTAAGATGAGGTTTAGGTTTTCTTATGGCTGACGGGGGGGGGGGGGGGGGGGGGGTGTTGGGGTGGTGTGTCATTTTAATTGTGACATAGTTATGATGTAGCACTTAACAGCAAAACTTTCACTCTGAGTTCATTAAAAGACTTTGGTTTCTGTGTTTTAGTTTAGATTTTGGACTGTGTTTTAGTTAGTTACTATGACAACACTGTAATTATGAATCAAGCTTTTAAAACTTGATTATTTCTTTAAATGAAAGAATCTAACTACAATTTTAAAAAGTTTGCTCTCCCAAAATCATGAAATAAAGGCAATATAGTTTAAATAACTTTCGGTACACATTTTGTGAACCTTCCTTATTTTTCACCACCCTCAAAGACCTGCTCTAAGTGTATTATTCTTGTGTGGAAAAGATCATATTCTCATTTGTCAAACAAAATGAGGTACCACACTGAACTCCATGTGCGTTGCAGTTAACTATATTGAGTAATTTAAGTTATCCAACTAGATTATAGTTTGTATGAGCAATTTAACATGTAATAATCTCTTACAATCCACTGGCCTTAGATTAGCAATTTTGGGACTATTTTTTGTCTTTGAAGTATTCTATTCATTAGGCACTGGAAATCCTTGAATCACAAATAGTTATTTTTGCAAGAAGAAATTATAGTTTTTCCAAAGCTGTAGAATTTTAAAAGGCAGTCCTGAGGCTTGGACTACAGAAGAATCATATTTTACAGGATTGGAAATGTCTTCAGGAATTCTAACTACTCAAGAAGTCTGAAGAATAGCAAACAGACAGAATAAATGATTACAAACGGTCTCGTATGGCATTAGAAGCACAAATCTGTACATCCAGGAAAGATGGAATGTCTACTTACTTTCCATCCAGTTGTGAATTGGGGCCCACTGCTAGGAAGATAAGCTGTATTTTTGTTTGAAAGATGGACCTGTTTGATTGCTTTGAGGTATTAAAATTAGAATTTCAGGTTTTGTCATTTGTAGCTTGATCTTAGACTTGAGGGAGGGCTGGTCAAGGCGTTCACAATCTTTTCACAAAAGAGCTCCTGCCCTGTATGTCCACTGCCTTATATGACTTTGTATCAAAACTGAAGTGGCTGGAGGCTTAGCTTTTTTTTTTTTTTTTTCTTCACACACACCCACCCCCCCCATCCTGTTTTTTTTAGCTCAAACACCTAAGGTGTTTGCTGTCACGCCTGTGAGAGTTGCAACATATTTTATAGGACAGCAACATACCATACTAGTTACTGTCTTCAGGGGAAATTACTTTGTATTCTTCAGTGCAAAATTCTTTGATTAGTTGAAGTCTTTCCTGCTTAAGAATTACTCTGCACAGCCCTGTAATGCCTATCTTCATGTGTGTGTCCATCAGTATCATGCGCCCCTGCCCCTTGAAGCATCAACACTGAGGGACAGAGGGGATGTCCAGATGTAATGCTCTTGTGAACTCAGCCGTTCCACGGTCTGATCTGGGAGGGTTCAGCTCCGAACCAGGAGTTGGGCAAGTGCAGGCCCGAGCTCACAAGCCTCGGTTATTGTGTGTGAGGTGTGGCTCTCGGCAGTGCCTGTTAGCTCCTGCAGGGTGTCACTGATGGCTGCTGCACGGCTTGCTTGGAGCTGCCTGGTGTTCACCTGCTTGGGCAGAATGAACTATTTCTGTCTCTGGAATGCTATGTAGACATATCACAAATTGGATGGAGGGAGGAAGGGCTGTAGATTTGATTTTTGGCTAAAATCAAGGCAGTGAGCTGTGTGACACTTCCCTGTACTGTGAGTGAGAGATTTGTGTCTGTGGGTTGCAAATTGGAGTGGGCTCCTTAGTATGATAAGGAGATGCAGGCTCGTAAGTGAGGGGTCAGGGGTGCGGTGCGAATGGTATATGGAATACTGCAGCCTGGGATGTCTGGCCACTATGGATTTATATTTCATAAATGAAGTTTGATCTTACTTGATATGTTTCATCTTACTAATATTTGAGCTATTTGCTATTTAGAGGTTTTCTGCAGAGGTCTTTAGTGGCGTGTGTTAAATTCACCATTACTCATTCTGGAAACTCATTCATTCTTGTAAATTTTAATCGTAAAGGTGAAAGAGTCCTTCAGATTGTTCTCTGGCAGAAGAGCAACTGCTCTTTGGTAGTGCTAATTGCACTGCTGTATTGCACTTCAAAAACCTTATTTCAGCATGGTCATAAAATGAACTTTTTTTGTTTTACAGTGTGTTTATCCTGCAGCTTAAATGCTGAGACTGCACCTTGGCTTATTTCCCAAAAGCTTGTTCAGAAACGAGCAGCAGCCTTATCCTCTTTTCCTTAACATCATTTGCTTTGCAAGTGATGCAGCTCGTTCTGCAGAGTAGATATCTGCACTGAAACACTCCCTTGCAGTCTGCACTAGGGAGAAATGGAGCTGCACATTCAACAGAAATCAATGGTGCAGCAAGGTTATAGCATATAGAAATGAAAGTATTTCATCAGGCAAAGTAGAAAGATTCAAAAGCTACTTTTAGCTACTGAATTTATACCTCTATCTTTCCTTCTAGAAAGATGTGGATACTTTGCCCCGTCTCCAGCGTCTCTTCCTCAGCTTCAACAATATATCTAGGTAAGGGAAATACCAGTTTGCTTCCTATCAGTAATTTGAAGTATCCTATTGGAGCTGTATTTCATTAAAACCTAAATTCAAACACTATGAATGCAGGTACTTCTTTTTTTTCTATCATATCAGATAGCACAATCAAGCCATTGTGTATTTTCTACTTTAAACATAAAAATTCTTGAAACCCTTTGCATTTAAATGTAGCTGTACTACAAGTATTCTACAAAAAAGCCTCTATTTTTTATTTTAAAATTATACTGCTTACAATGAGGATCAAAATTAAAAATAGTTCTGTAAATATTTTTACTCTTAAACTACATATCTGTTAAAGCAACATTACATAAGGTACATATTATACTTAACATACAATCCCTGTATTTATGGAGGTACACAAACTGCCGAGTCAGATTCTGTTTACAATGATTAGATTATTTCATGCTTGTGTTTTACTTGTCTGTATATTAATAAAGTCTGAAAGATATGATATATTCATGGTTATTTTCCCTTTCAAGCCAGATGGCAGAAGCAGAATAGCTCAACTTTCAAAGCAGGGCTTCTACAGTTTCAAGTTACGAAGTGCATTTTATTATAAATAGATAGAAATGTTTGTCTTCTATGCTTTATCCAGATTCATGCATTTTTGGAGTCTGCTTTTATACTAATGCCAATATTTAAAAAAAAAAAAAAGCCTGCATTATCTTCAGTTTGGTATATCCCTTTTTTTTTTTTTTTTAATCCCTTAATCACCACCAGCCGCCTTTGCTTAGAATCAAATGATTTAATGTGGGATAGGGGAAAGATGCTTCATGTTCTAATTATTGGCAATACTGTGCTGTCCTTGTGCTATCTGCGTTCTCTGTAAAATGTTATACTTAGTATGAGCTTTTATTGTAATAGGTGCTTGAATATTTTAAGTTGACCTGCATTATGGCTTTTGCAGACAGCTCCAACCTACTTGTCTGTGTTCCTTAGGTTCTTAAAGTACCAGTGCAGTACATCTCCTTAAATACTCAAGGGTATTAAACATTTAAAAATCAGAGATGAACTGCAGTAATCTTTAATATGCGCTTCCCTTAATTAATCTACAAGAGAAAGGGTTAGCATTTTGCCTCTCTTGAATAATTTCCAGAACTGAAACGTGCCCTTTGTTTCTGCTTTTCTACAAAATGTCTTAGCTTGGCAAGAACAATGAGGGGACTGCAGTACTGGCTCTCTTGCCGTCAGGGAGCATCACTGCAGTCAGTGGAATGTCTGTATCTTTTTATATACTTGGTATATTTTGTGTAGCTTTCTGACTCCTTTCTCAGGTTGTTTGATGCAAGCTCATGTCATTTTAACAGTCTGCAAAGAAGGAAAAATGTGTCAGTTTTTCTGTGAGGTTTTAAAGTAGATTTCTCAAACTTTATGTAAGTGGTAGCTTGCTTCTTGGTACTTTATCATGACTGTTGTCATTTATTCATTGGGGCTTCAGTTGAACTATTGATAGATCTAGTCTTAGTTTTCATGTAAAGACAGACTTTGCTCTTCTATACATTTGTATACATATGTGGATAGGTAGGTGGGTGGATCAGTTTAACTCTTTATTTACCAGAGATGATTTTAAAACAAAGAAAAAATTTCTTTCAATGATAACATTTAGCTTGGGTTTTTGAAATAATAACCTTCTACTGCATATAGCAGTTTTGAAGGCCAAAAACCCCCATTAATTCCTGATTTATGTGGTAGATATGCTTCTAACAGGAAAACGATACTCTTGACTGTCTGTGTTCTGATACTTGGCTTGATACTGTTTGAATTGACTGAAGAAGTTACATGCAACCATAATACTAGTGAATTGATGTGCTACATCTGAACATTCCTACAACCCTATTAAATGATTTTGTGTGGTTATATGAGTCGCTTATCTGGGTTTGCTGTGTGCCCAGTAATAGTATGGTAGTTTTAAAAAATACTTTTCCTAGAAACAGCTGTGTCTATACAACTGACTTTTCCTTTAGACAATCAAACTGATACACATATATTCTAATTCATTTATCTGTAGTTGCATAGATACAACCTGCAAATGGGAAACGAAATATATTGCCAAAAGCTGGATATATTTATGTTACTGGTTCATTAAAATATTTATTAGTGATCATTTTTTAAAAAAATAGCATTTTTGGGGCAATGCTTCCATGGAAAGTTTTGCTGCTTCCTATTTTTGTATGTCAGCAAAAATCCTTGAGTGTTAAATTGATACATACTGACATATATGAACTAATATTTCAGTAAAAGATTTGGGAATGCCTTTTTAAAATTGTCACTATTTAAAGCATGAAAATCTATCATGGGTTTAATCACTGACATTCTTTTTCCCTCCTGCTTCAAAGGAGGCCTCAGAACGCTGCTGCTTCTCTGCAGAGCTTTTAGTAAAAAAAGATTGTATTGGCAAGATAATATTAGCTAAAACTGAACACTGTAAAAGTTGATGCTGATCTGAAACACAAGAAGTCCTACTTCTGGTTTCACCTCCCAAAAATTTAAGAGTTAAACTGAAGGCGTTCATACCTGATAGCTGAAAGCAATATACGTATCTCTAGAACTAGTTATAAAGAAGGGGGAGAAATCCCATTTTGAATTTGTCATGAGGTACTGGGAAGAGATTACAGAAACTATTTTCTTCAGGAAAGAGATGCCACTGAGATTCAGAAGGAGGGTTATTGCTCATATTTCAAAATATGAAAATAGGGAAGACCATTTTTTAATCTTGGAAACAAAATACATATTTTCACAGTTACACTGCTGTCCAGGGCAGCACTACGTTGGCTATTTCATTTAGCAAGGCACATTGTCTAGCCATATGGAAATCGTTGGATACCAGCTCAAAGGATGTGTAATTGTTTTTCTTCATTTGGTTGCTGAATTGGAAACCTGAGAGAAGGGACATTTTTAGCCCAATAATAAGAAAATATCTTTTTTTCTAAGCAGAATGAAAATTTTATAAATATTCTATTAAATATTTGAACAAAAGTAGTACAAGGGGAATGAAAGGTTGACTGTGGTAACATCTGTTTCCATCAGTAGCTTAGTGGTTAGAAACCTGGGAAAACCCGAGTTTTCTTCTTTCCCTGAATGTTTTTTGAACATACAGTTCTCTGTTGGGTGTTCTGTCAGACTACAGCGAGTATGTTGCCTACCTTCTTTTCTCCAGGGCTTTTTCCCCTTTGTGGAACATGCTTTTAAAAAATCATTAATGCAGATGTATAGAGAAGGAACAACTGTGTTCCTGAGTAGGCAGGCTGTAACAGAAGACAAGTGTTCCCGTGTCCTGCTCTTACCTACTAAATGTGCACATATGAATGTGTGTCACTGGTGGAGGCTGAGATTACGGAATTGTCAGAGTTGGAAGGGACCTTCTAGAGATCATCTAGTCCAACTCCCCTGCTAAAGCAGGATTTCCTATAGCACATTACTCAGAACTGCATCCAGGCGGGTCTTGAAAATCTCCAGAGAAGGGGACTCCACGACCTCCCTGGGCAGCCTGTTCCAGTGCTCTGTCACCCTCACTGTAAAGAAGTTCTTCCTCATATTTGAATGGAACTTCCTATGTTCCAGCTTGTGCCCGTTGCCCCTCGTCCTATCGCTGGGAACCACTGAAAAGAGTCCGGCTCCATCATCCTTCAGCCCACCCTTTAGATTCTTGTAAACATAGATAAGGTCTCCCCTCAGCCTTCTCTTCTCCAGGCTAAAGAGCCCCAGCTCTTTGAGCCTTTCCTCATAAGGGAGGTGCTCCAATCCCTTAATCATCTTAGTTGCCTTACGTTGGACTCTCTCCAGTAGTTCCCTGTCTCTCTTGAACTGGGGAGCCCAGAACTGGACACAGTATTCCAGTTGTGGCCTCACCAGTGCAGAGTAGAGGGGAAGAATGACCTCCCTTGACCTACTGGCCACACTCTTCCCTATGCAGCCCAGGATTCCATTGGCCCTCTTGGCAACAAGGGCACATTGCTGGCTCATGGAAAGTTTGCTGTCCACCAGGACTTCCAGATCCTTCTCCTCAGTAGTGCTTTCCAGAAGATCCACCCCTAACTTATATTGGTGCCTGGGGTTCTTTCTCCCCAGGTGCAGGACCTTACATTTGCCCTTGTTGAACCTCGTTAGATTCTTCTCTGCCCAGCTCTCCAGCCTGTTCAGGTCACTGGATGGCGGCACAGCCCTCTGGCGTGTCAGCCAGCCCTCCCAGTTTGGTGTCATCAGTGAACTTGCTGCGGATACACTCCGTCCCCTCGTCCAGCTCATTGATGAATATGTTGAACAGGACTGGGCCGAGTATTGATCCCTGGTGGACACCGCTGGTTACAGGCCTCCAACTTGACCCTGCTCCATTAATTACAACCCTCTGAGTTCTGTCACACAGACAGCTCTCAGTCCACCTCACTGCCCTCTCATCTAGCCCACACTTCCTTAATTTTCTAATGAGGATGTTAAGGGAGACAGTGTCAAAAGCCTTGCTGAAGTCAAGGTAGATGACATCTGCTGTCATTACACCACTCCAGAATTCTCTGCCGCTTAGTGATTGCCACATTCTCGTATGAGGCAGGAGAAGTGGGTTTGCATCCCCTCTGGCAGAGGGGAGAATTGGATGCAGGACTCTGGGAATGCACACAAGATATAAAAGTGATCTATTCTAAAAAGACTTCCAGCAAACACTTTTTAGTAGTTTAGCCCAAATTCATGACTTGTTTCTGTGTTGCTGAAACTACCATTTAGCAAAGATAAATTCATCTAGGAAGAAAGGAGGATAGGGAAGGAGAGGTGGTTGCCATTGTTTGCTGGGACTCCTGCAGGAGAAGGTCTTTTGGAAAGAGAAGCAGACATTCCACTCAAGAAGATTGACTGAAGCAGTCTGAAACGGCATCATCCACAGCTGCTTTGAATTTCACGAGCAGGTTAGACTCCTTTGTGGTGAATGGAGGCTAGAGAGAGCATTGAGACGTGGCCTCTGATTCCTGTGGGGTGGTCGCCGCTTGGCTCTGTCACAGCAGCCTGCGTGCTGAGAAGCAGACAGAAGCTTGCTTGTAAAGTATGCAGGCTGTTTGGTAAGTGTATTACATTAAAGCTTTGCTTGGCTTAGGATTAGGTTGCCAGTCTGACAAGTACAGTATATTAAGTTTTTGACACTGAATTTTGAAAGCTCTGTTTTTCATATGTGTATACAAAGATGTGAAAACATAGCTATTTTGCACTACTGTTTTACTCTAAAATTGAGCTGCTAATAGGGCAGTGAAAAGCAGCATAAAGCAAGCACATCTGTTTTAGCTCCAGAATGAACGCTCTGGTGTGCTGAGGCACTGAGAATTTCAAAGCACAGCAGTATGTATGAGTGGAAGGTCTTGAAAACACTAGCAAACTTTCAACTTTTCTGTCATTTCCTGAAGACCTTGGTTTTATTAAAAATCTGTAAATCACATGTAATGGCAGAAGTACTGTTTGGTTAAATGTTTGGTGGGAAGTGTTTAGAATAAATATATATAATGCTTTTAATAAGTACATTTACATTATTTGAAACTAATTTTGAAGACCAAAAAATTTTCCTGTTTGTCAGGCAAAATCTATTCTAGCCCAACAGAAATTCAGTTGTCTTTTCTTATTCTAACACGTTTACGAGTTTGCTTAGCTAACTTCTGTGTCATTTGGGAAGATTATCTTTTATCTTCAGGACATATGGAGTATATGTTTTAAGTAGTATGTCAGCCTGATATTCCAAAACTGTGCTTACGCAACCTTTTTTATCGAAAGGAAATGGAAATGATAATCAAACTTGTTTTTTAACCACATGTACAAAACACCTAATTTTTCAGATATGCTAAGCACCTTCACTGCCTTGGAGTCTGGACGTAGTTCGTTTTCCATCGGTTCTTATGTTGTTTTAATATACTAAGCATAAAGGTAGTAGAATCTTCCATTTCACTGACATTTTTCTGCTGCATCCATTTGGTATATAGTGTAAGAGTTACTTGTGTGCTGTACTAATTGCATTGGGGTTTTTGAGATTTTTTTATTAGGTTATTTCTTTTCTTTACTCCTGCTAGCTACTACTTATCCTCGCTTACTCCTAGCTTAGTCAGGGCTTTCTTCTGCTGCTTGAGACTGATTGCTATTTGGTTATATTATTGTATTTTATCGGTATTTCTTTCTGTTGTTGTTGTAGAAATTGTTTAATACCTAGAATCTTTCAGGGATATCTTATTTTAAAATTCTAGGTTAGATCTGAAGCCCTTTGCAGCTGAATGTTAGTCCTCCATGGATTATAGTATACTTTCTTGAAAGCTGAGTGATATCAATGATAAAGGCAGTTGCCACTTTATTCAATGGCAGCCTTTAATAAGAACATCTGTACTGCAGACGATTTCTGATCCCTAAGTTCAGGGCATATTTAAGGTTTGGTATCCGTCCAAGTACTAGTGGAGGAAGACTTTTCCTGCTGCCAAAAGTGAGAACTATAACCAGTTGATACAATCAGTAAGATTGTCAGAATATATTAAAAAAAAAAAAAAAAGGCAATAATTCCATATTTTCCACTTCGGAAGTGGTCTCTTGTTTCAGAATGTCATTAAGTATTTGTTTATCTAGCAAAGTGACCCTCTGTTTATATTTTTATGTGATCATCATTGATTCTTTCGTAATTTTGAGATTTTTTTTTTAAACTTCATTCTCAAAAGCACCAATTCAAATTATCTCATATTTTCCACTTGTACTTAATCCCCTTCATAACACAGACTTGACTTATGAAGGCTGAAGCACATAAGGATGGGTGCACAGTTGTATGCTTATACACTGTAGTCAATTTCTTAAAAGGCATTGGGAAACCATATTTACTTACATAACTAACTTTAACTATAAGTCAGCTTTTTTTGAAATCTAGTTAAATAGTTCTCTATTGCTTAAAAATACTCTTCATCTGAGTCAGCTGCTTTCTTTTCACATTCCATCTTCAATGAAAGGAATATGATACAGGCTGTACATCTGTAAATACATTTTGCACAGGCCAGTTATTTTTTTCAGGAAACTAAGTCAGGTGTTGTCCAAAAAGCCAACTTGTTAGTGTTTGTAAACTGGACTCGGAGCAATAGACAGATCTGTTTTGAAGACAATATGATGCTTTTGTAATTGTTTTTCTTCTGATATTTAATGATGTTACAAACACCCAGGATCATTCTGTGGTATTGTGATTGGTTTTTTTTTCTTGTATTTTCCATGGTTTTCATGCTGGCTTTGATGGCAAATACACCTTGTATTAATTTTTGGAATATGAGTAGATATGTATCCTATTTTAGGGGGTTTTTTGGGGGGGTGAAACTATACTCCTGTAGTTAACAAGTTCTCCTTATTCTGCATCTCTTCTTATCCGTATATGAAGAGATGAAAAGTTTAACAGCAGCAGCCGTTGGTATTTCAAAATAATTTATCATACACAATATTGATGGGTGAGGTTTTTTTCAGTACAGGTAAATACGAATGTTCTATCCTTAAGAAATAAAATCTTCCATCTCAAAATTCTTCCTACTCTGACGTTAAAACTTTAAACTTTTTTGGTTGCAGTTTTGAGGATATTCTGTGCCTTGCTGATTCCTCATCTTTGTCAGATATCACCCTTGATGGCAATCCAATAGCTCAGGAGACATGGTACAAACACACTGTTCTCCATCATATGATGCAGCTCCGACAGCTAGATATGAAGAGAATCACAGTAAGAAATTTCTGTTTTTGTCAAACTTACTAGATCCTTAAATTCAGAAGTAAATGCAGGGTTTTCTGTGTATATATGTGTATTAAAAATACCACTTTTTTTTCTTAATTTAGTATGGAATTAAATGTTCTATAGACATTACAATATTTGAAACATTAATCTTTTTTCTTTTGTTCGGTATTGTGTAACGGTATGCTTTCGTCCTTCATTTTAACATGTTTCTTTTTAAATGCTTAAACTCTTCATTAGTAAATTGCTGTGTGACATGAGAGAATCTGCAAAGCTGTTGGTTAGAACTTTCTGAACACGGTCTTCCCTGGTTTGCTGTATAGCTGAAAAGGAACAGCATATTACTTACAAAGGAATAGTCTGTTTGTCCTAAAATCGGCGTTACTGGCATATTCTTTCACTTAAGAATCTTGTTGCTTTCTTTAGTCTGCCTCCCTAAGGAAACCTGGTGATCACACTGTTTCTGTGTGTGTGTGTGTGTGTGTGTGTGTGTGTGTTTCTCCCTCCCTTACCTAAGCTGCTCTCCCCATTCACTTCTGGTTCTGCTGCTCGAGTTCAAGTCACCTTGGTAAGGAAAAGAGGATTTGCAGACAGCTAAGTCTCCTAGTGACTTTTGAAAATACACCATAAGGTAGAGGATGAAGGATAATCAGTGGGAGCCTTACTAAGAAGTCAACTATTTTATCTCTTAGTATAGGAATAGCCATGATAATTCTTCCGTGTCTACTTAAAAGTGATGTATAAGCATGACCTTCTTACAAGAAAAATCCATCCAACAGCAAGATAACAACTAGACCATGCTTTACAACAACAGTCTTGCAGTGTTATCTTTTTTGATCAGGTGCTGATACATATACCTTATTTTAAATGCTCATTTGCTTTGTACAAGGCTGTACTGCATCATAAATTGCACCAGTTGTTTTACCATCTATCCTGGTGTCCTGTAGCCAGTCCACCATGAGTATAAAACAGAGCCAATTATGACATAAAATATAACATGTATGTGGAAAACATTAATTTTAAATATTAAGTGGTTTGGGACATGAGAATTTTACTCCCAGCATTGAAAATACTAAATACTTGTTTGTTCATATGTATTCTGTGGGTTGGTTTGGGGTTTTTGGGGTATTTATACTGACTACTTGCTAATTGAATGCTGAATACTTGCTAATTGCTTTGCTTTTAAAAAGATCATTTTCTCAGTGTTATTTCAGAAACTTGAGTCACATAAAGAAAATGACTCTCCTTCCCCTGCCCCTTCCTGAGAGGAGAGGGATCCTGGTAGAGCTCTCAGAGACGGGAAAAACTGTAGAAAGAGCTCAAACTTCTTCTTAGACTCTGGGATCTGAATGGGGGAAAAGCTGTTAGAAATGCACAGCCATGGGAAAAACTTAATCTGGGTTCGCACCTTGTTAAACATCGGAGAATCAACTACAAGACAAAAAGCCATAGAAAACCAGGCTTCACCAGTTGTGCTGCTCATAAATCTAATTGTAAAAAGAATTTGTTTTGTGTTCTTTTTATTTGCCTTCTGGTTTTTGAGCCTTGAGAACTTTTTTTTTTAACATTTTCTACATGTAGAGGGTGCTATATGTTTTCTTCAATAAACACTATTACCCATATAATTATATGACTTAAACTGAAATTTTAAGAAAAAATAACAAGTACCGTGATATTTATGATAAAATTAGACAGTTGGTAATGCCAAATCCAGCTATTCTGCCTAGTGTTGCAACATGCTGTAGCCATCGGCTGTAAGGGTAAATGTAACATGGCGGGGGAGTGGAAGTTCAGTGTTGGGTATGTGCTTTTCCTCACTCGATTAGTATACCTGAACTCTAATTACATTTCTAGGATCTTTTCTTCATTAGTCTGAAGGGCATCCAGATCATTTTGAACTTAAGCATTGCTTTGTCTTCTAAAGAACCAAGGGTTGGACCAGGATATCGGCTTTTCTTGACTAGGAATTCTTCACTAACCTGTTCAGAAGCTCTTCTACTCGAGAACTGAGTTTTACACAGTAGTTACTGCTGCTTTCTAACTTTTCTTTACTTGGTAACTTCATTGGGACAAGAGAATTATTTCAAGAAAGAATGAAATCTGAAGGGTATTTTCAAAAGTTTGTAAGAGACTTTGTTTTCAAGACACGTGCTCTTTGGTGCTAGGTCTTTTCTATAGGATTCTCTGGAGAAGGAGAACCTCAGAGCAGAAGTCTTGTGGTAACTGCCTCTGCTCTGCCTTAGGGAACTATTCAGAAACATATAGCTGCCATGAAAATCAAATTCCTGGAATAAAACGCTTTTGCATTGTAACTGTTATATATTCCTAAGTCGGGGCAGATTTGCCTTTTGCATCATATTATGACAACTTTTAAGCCTGACTTGTGAGGAAGTTGGTGTTTTCGAAGGCCATCTCATTCCTAAGCCATTTTTGAATGTAAGATTTAAGCTCAAACCACTGAAGCATGGACTCAATGGTGGTGAAATCAGTGGAGGTTAGAGGTTAGTCACCTGTAATGAGTTTCCCTGTAAGACTGTAAACACTTAGTCATTGTCCACACTAGGAGATGAGTTGCAGCTGAAAACCCCAGCCACTTTGTATTGTGTATCTAAAACATCGACTCAATGGAAATCTTTTACTTTCTCAAACTTTGATAGATCGCTCTAGAGGCTTAAAGAGTAGGGAGGAGGCTGAAGTGCAGTGGCTGGACAGATTACTGTCACCTGTGTTAACCACCAGTGCCTGTAATGGTGATGCCTTTACTCCAGTTGTGGTGTAATATGACTTGATTTATGGCGTATGTGAAATTGAAGTGTGTTCCAGTGGAAGCAGGCTCAGGTTGCATACGTAGGCATTTGCATTGCTTGATTGATGTACTATAATGGTTGTTTCTGGGCATTGAAGCTTTTTGAATACTTTTTGTAGTTTGAACTTTTGAAAAGGTGGTCTTAGCCAGTGGTGCTTACAGTTTAGCTGTAACCTATATTTTTCCTCCAGTCTTTCATAACAGTAAGCAGATGCTATCTGCAGACATGTAGTAAAATATTAAAATATGAATGAAATGTGTACATATTTCTTACTGAGAAATTATTTAACCAGGAACACTAGCTATCCATCACTAAGAAAGACACTTTCTTAACAGAATTTGTTAAGTGTATGTATATTTATATATGTGTATATATAATATATAGTGTATATACATTTTTTTTTTTGATGTGCTGTGGTTTCCAAATTGAAAGACAAGCTGTATCTTTTTAACAGTAAAACTTTGTTTCTTTTCATTGAGTTCTTAGAGGGTTTGGATGCTTAGAGAGCTGTGTTTGGTTTTTGGTTATTTGCTTAGACATTTCTCTGCTGATGAGGGAGTAGGTTCTGCTTTGTTCGGAATAGAGTTCATTATCAATTTCATCACCGCCGTGGAGTGCTTTTTTTGTTTAGGGAAGGACCCTTACTTTTTTTCTTTTTTTTTTTTTCCATTTGAAAGTAAGATACTTCAGGAACTTCTTGAGTCATTCTTGTGGATCTAAGTCCTCTCTCCTAAATCAGGTCTTGCAAAAATATACTAAATTAATACTAAAAATAAAAATGGAGATAGATCTCCTTGTCAAATATCACTTAAAGAACTATTTGTTAAAAAATTTCTACTCGTTGTTTTCTGTGACTACTAGATGGTTACTACTAGAACCATCCTTACATTCTTACTTCATTCTTGTGTAAAATCAGCCTCTGTGCTCTACATGACAAAAAGTAGCTTCCCTTCAGCAAATGTAAGTGAGCTGAATTTTGTGTATTTTAAGCATATTGTGGTGAGCCTTTGTATGCATTGAAAGCTTAAGTGTATATTCCAGGCCATTCTTCATATTCTCCTGTTTGTTTTTTCCGTTGTCATTACCTAAAGTAGTTTATATCAAGGATGCTATAGCTGTTTCTAATCATAGTAAAGTTATTTGAATAATTTTAAGGTAGATGTATGATGGAAATGAAATGCTGCATTCCTTGTGCGCTACCTTAGGATCTTGTTCTCCTATGACTTAAGTGCTATCATTTGTTGAAAACTCGTTTGAGTAATGGTAAAGCAGTAGTGAGGAAAGACTGAGTAAAGCTAGGATATATTTTCTTTTTTTTTTTATGTCTGAAATTGGGATAAACTCTTTCTCAAGAAAAAAAGTCTTATTAAGTTAATAAAAAACTTTTAAAAACATTCATTTCATTTTTTGTATGCTGGACTGATTTCAATGAGAGCAGTAGACCCTCATGTATGGAAGATAGTGTCATAAAGTCTGCATTTGGACCGGATTAAGGGAAGGCTTTTAGGTGGAAGATAGAGTAAGAAGGGATCTTTGTGGAAGCTGAGAAAAAAACTGAATTAGGGAACTTGTTTGCCTTAAAACTTGAAGAAATCCCAACCTTAAGTTGTTTTGAAAGGAATAAAATTAATGAGGGCTAATTTCCTATAGATTAGTATAATTTTGTTCTCTGATTCTTGCTTCCCCAGTGCGAAACACAACAATACCTCAGTTTGGAGCCGAGTTTGTGACAACTGGCCAGCTGTTTTCTGCCAAATAGAATGGATAATTTCTCCTTCCTCTCCCTTGGTGGGAAAACCAGTTTACATGTCCCTTCTTTCTGCATACCAATTTTATATAATCAAACTTCTAGGGAACAAAAACTTTAATTTGAGACTTCTAAACATACTTTAAGCTTTTTAATAATATGTTCAATGTGTTGAAAAGTCATTAGAGAAGATTAAGAAACTGAAATTGTAAAAAGGTTGTTTCTTTAGGAAGCCAAGTTATAAAAACATAAATGCAAGGTCAAATTAAGAGATTTAATTAGGAAATTATAAAAACTCAAAACAACTCTAACCCACTTTCTGTAGAAAGATATCACTAATGTAGTTTGTTAGTGTTTATATTTTATTTTAAAACTTGAGAGTTTTTAAAGTAAATACAACTTCAGTACATTTGGGATAAACTGCTGTCACAAGAATCATGTTTGTAGTTCTTAACATTTTGAATCATATCTTGAGAAACTACTTTTTTTTTTTTTTTCATTAATTATTATACATTCATATTTGTGGCATATACCTGTATGGGGTTTATCTTATGACTTTCATAGCCTCACCCTGAACCCTCCCATTCAGGGAGTTTGGGTTTCATTGTGTGGTATTTTGTTGTATTGGGATCCTGAAGGCCTTCTGTATCTATGTGTGGTTCTATTTAATTATGTATTTATTGTTGATCCTCCTTTAACACGGACTAGGGACTTTTTGAAGTCTCTTCTAACCTGGATTATTCTGTAATTCTGTGACACCAGCCCCTTGGTAATACCCAGTTTAGGAAGAACTGAAAAGCCCAGTAGCAGAGGAGGCTGCCAAACAGACTTCACCCTGAAAAGGCCAGAAGTTGCTTTCAGAACAACAAAAAAAAAAGTTAGATTGCATGCAGTTGCATACAGTTGGGTTAGAGAAGCTTACTCTGTCCAAAGTCTCATGCCTTAATCTGCATTAAGGTATTCCTCTTCTTTAATATATGCATATTAGGTTAACGTCATGGAGGAACAGTTTGGAAGTTTGTTGTTTAATCATCTTTCAGATTGATGTCAAAATCCATGGTATGTCAATGGGTTTCAGGAGAGCTGTACACAGATAAGATTAAGTTTGCTATGTGAACCGAACTTCTTATGCTTTGGAAATTATTTTCTTAAAAATGCAATAGCAATGCTAAGTGGAGAGTTCCTGTTTCATTTTATCTTCCAGTAAGCATTCACCCATGTGCTTAGTGCTTCTTATAATGCTCTCAACACGGCATGTTTTATTTATATAGAAATTTTGACATATCAATCTGTCTTCATGGTTGATGATGTTTTCTGTTCGTTTTTGTTTGTTAATTTTCTTAACACATAACTTTTTGGAAAGGGAAAGTGAAGAGGTTAGGACAGGAGCTTTCTATTTTGAGAGAAATCAAAACACTTTCTGTATGTTCTGGGAAGATACTTTAATAGAAACACCCAAATGGCATGTGAAGTAAATCAAAATAAGTTAAAGTATGCTTCCCAAATATTTGTGTTGGAAGGACTCTACACTTTTTACTTCATAGTGAACATTTCTTTTGTTACTTGGAAAATATACGTTCTAAAAATACTGTGCTGTGAGAATGTTTAGACTTCTGTAAACAGGGAGCATTCAACCTAATATGGATGTATTGCAGTATTAAATTGCTGTACCAGGAAAACTAAGCATCTTCACTTACATGACTTTCATTATTTAGGAATCAGTGGCTTTCTTCTTGAAACTTCTTCTTGAATAGGTAATAATATTGATAAGAAATAATGTTAATGTACTGTAGTTAACTCTGAAAATATTATTTTCTTCTCAAGTTCTGTTGCTGATTGAGAAAAGTAAGCCCCTGGAAACAGTTTATAATGATGAAAATCATTCTTGGATTATGATTTCAGCATAAATAGAGTTCAGCTCATTAGCTCTGTGTCTTTTCTTACAAAATATCCTACTAATTGCAAAAACTACTACAAAGATACAATGCACTGTTATATTTTAAAATATTCTTTTTCACTCACCGTATGCTTTATACTTTTTCAAAGACTTTTATAAATACTATTAAATGCTTTTAAATAGCATTATCTTCAGTATTTGCATCTGAGTAGACATCTATTTCTTGATTTATTTATAATTACCAGTTTTATTGGTTTAAATAATATTTAGAAACATTAAAATGTTAAACCCCATAAAATTGTATTAAAATTTGCATTTCAAATACCAACACAAAAATATATTACTAATTTATCAGTAATACTTTTCAGAACCCTATTAATTCCTCCTTTTACGAAGCTGTTTTTCTTTTTTTCATCCAGGAAGAAGAAAGACGTATGGCATCTATTGCAGCAAGGAAAGAGGAAGAAAGGAAGCGTGAAAGCCATAAACAGACCTTACTTAAGGTATTTTCTATAGCTGATATAAGCCTACTGTAAACCAGTTTGCAGCAATAATCAATATCCTAATGGTTTTTGCTGTAGTTCTTGCATATCCCAACATACCTCTGTGTCTTTAAACTTTCTTTTTTACAGCTTAAGCAGTGCACTCCACAAATGAAACTCTCTTCAGTCAACTATGCAAGTTACACTTTAGCAAAAAAACCCAGTTGAACATATGAGTGTGATATATATGTAAAAGGATGGCAAACTTCATTTTCAGAAATCCAAAGATAAAGTAAATCCAGAATAAAGTAAAGGACTTCTCAGTGATTTCAAATTCCTTGAACTTAGTCTCCCTCATTTCAGGTGAGTGCTCTAACTGCTGCCACGCAGGGTGTTCTGAAGTAGTTTTTCCTTCATTCTTTCCTGTTGAAGTCGTTCCTTTTTGTAGAAAGAGTTAAGCAGTCATCCGAGCAGCAGCTAGACTCCAGCTGTCCTCTTGTTCACAAGAATGCTTACCTGCCAGACCACCTGGCCTGGTTAATGCTTCTATACATGAGATGGAATAGCTCTAACAGGGGAGACTGAGGTCACTCCAGAATACTCTTATGGGGCTGGTGACTAAATGACCTGTATTGCTAATAGGAGACCAAAGTTCAAGGATCTAAGAGTATCTCATTCTATTTGTTGTGTAAATATCACCATTTGTCTCCAAATCATTTTTCTTTGGAGAAAAAAAAAAAATGCCTAAAACTGTCATCCAGTAATGGTTATACAAAAATTCAGTTTGGAAGAAAAACAAACAAAAAATTTTCCTGTATCCATATTGTTAAGTTGCCTGGGTAAAATCATATTTCCTGAAGGGGATTAGACTGAAAGTGATTACAGGAAGCTGTAAGAAGTGTACCAAATGTATATAACTCTGAAAAATAAAAAGACACAAACAGAATGTTAATAGTATATTAAAAGACATTTTAAGTATGTAAAAAAAAAACAAAAAACAAACCAAAACCAAACCAAGAAACCTAAATATATGAGTGGGGATAAAATAGAATTTCATGTCTAGTACCCAAGAATATATTTTGTTTTCTTATATATTTGTATCCATATATGTTTTGATTTTCTGTTAAAAAAAAAGAGTAAAAAAACCAAACCAACCAACCAAAAAAAAACGAACCCCACAAAACCACCCCAGAACCCAATATAAAAAAGGAGTGTTAGACACAGTCCTTTTTTTTTTTTTTTTTTTTTAGCAGTGTGGTGGTTTGTTTTTTGTTGGTTTGGTTTGTTTTTTTCTGCAAGATACTGATGTAACTCTAACCATTCTATGATTCTATTTAAAGTCTCTTCAGGTTTGAAGTTTTGGTGCCAGTTCTTAGTAACATAAAGAAATGGGAAATTAGTAAATAATATTCACACATAGTGCTATTTTAGGCTGTTGAAAGGCTAAGTGTGTCTCTGGACTGGACAGAAAGTAGGTGTTTATTGAAAGTGTTTGTTTGTAGTTCATGTTCTTAACCATTGATGTAACGTTTCCTGGTGGCAGAGGGATTGTTTGTCTTGATGGCCTAGATTTTTCAGTGCATTTTGCTAGTGGAAACTTCTCTTAGAAGTTTTTTCTTCTCTTAGAAGAAAAAAAAATATTATTAATGTATCATACCATTGTTACTCAAATTTCAACATTAAGTTGTAGATTTTTGTAGTTCAATTGAAGTATCTTTCTTATCTTCAAATAGTTAAGCAGCATAAACCGGTATGTTCTTGTGTGGTATGACTCTGGTTTCTTTTTCCTTGTTCAACAGCTCTGAATTGAAAGAAACAAATATGCTCATAGATACAATGTCCAGTGAAAAAAAGTTGCGAACTATAAGATTTTTTTCATAGTTAAATTTGAAGAAAATATTTAGTGAATCATATTATGCAATTTTTGTTGTCACTGTCCTCCAAACTTTCTTAAACTATATGCAGTGTAAATGAAATTATAAACACTCATTCAGTACCAAACAGTGGCTACTTTCCTGTATTCACTGTACCAAAAAAGTTAACTTTAGCAATGTCATATTTTCTTTTTCCCTTGCTGATACTTGCCTACCCTACTAGCAGAGTATCTTCATCTCTCTTCTTCCAGGCTACTTTTTTTATTGCTTAAAACACTCCTCTGGGGAAGTTCGAGATGTACTTTGAAATGTACAGAGAGTGTAATTCCTTTCCAACAGAGGCTGAACTTAATATTTACTGGAACAAGACATAGTTATTGCTAGCAGAATCTTCACACTTCTAAAATTTGCTTTTTGTTAAATGAATTCTTGAAGCTTTCAAAGCTCTGTACGAATCCAGCCTTTGAAGCCTTCAACATTTTTAGTACAGCCTTCTAAATCCTAATCAGTATTTTGGTGTTTTCTTCTATCTTAATCAGCCTAACAAAATATTCTAAAGGAGACAGGAACTAATGTAGTGAAATTTAAAATTATTATATTAGACAGGCTTTTAACACTGGTAAGAAATTGATGAAGGTGGTTAGCTTATGCTCAAAGGAAATAAGTGTTAACAGAAGTTTACCTTGCCTGAGATTCTTTTAGACCCAGTTTGAGATCATCGCAACTTGAAGCTAACAAGTACTTGCTGTTTCAATCCAAAATTTCATAGCATTGAAGTAGACTATTTATTAGTACATCTGAAGAGTATGCACTTTTAATCGTTCCTCTGTGTATGGGTAAAATTAGTGACAAATACCCAGGCTGCCTATGAACTGCTGTTTATATCACATAGGGCAAATTCAGGTTTGCCTTTTCCCCCCTCCATTCCAAAATATCAGGATGTTTGTTTGTATTCCAGTTCCAATAGTCATATTCTGAAGTATAGGACAGAAATTAAAATATTCTTAACATATCATGCTTTTTTAATACTTCCTAAGAGTGGGAAGCTTTAAATTAAGATTGTTAATTTGTGGAGACTTGAAAGCTACATTTCCATAGTAAAATCAATTTAGAGTATGATATTATAAAACAAGAAATCATTGGCTTTGACTGATACTGTTTTCTCCATGTTTTGTGGATGTAAATTTATTTTATGCTAAGCTCCTCTATAATGTTTTCCTCTCTGAAATTCTGAGCCACTGTTGGAGTCTCATTGAGAGCAGTGTACCAGTGAGATGGCTGACTCCCAGAGAATTAATTCTGGTTCAGAAAAACCAAATGAAGTGAAACTAACAATGGATTTACCCTTTGATATTATGCATGTTGTGTGGTTTTCATTTGATGAGAGTTCAGTGGCCAGTCCTTGAGCTATTACAAAGCACCTTGTTCTTCAACCTTTTACAATATGCTAAATCGGATATATTAAATCATATATATCTATATGATACACTAGAATAATATCCTATATATAGAGTCATAGATAATGACAGGATTTGCATGACTATACAAGAACAAGTACATAATAGTCTTTTGAAATACTGGTTCATTGACAAGACCTATTTAGAATACAAAACCTACTTAAAATATTTTGTAATAGTTTTTTAAACTTGGATCTGTTGTAGCCGTTGTGTCTGTCACGAAGGGAGTTTCATTTTCTCCTCTTATAAAATTGACTTTTTCCATTTTTTCAGAAGATAACATTTCCCCCCACGCAGAGTATGTTGCAATTACTGCTAAGATGAAGAGCAGCTGCATAATTGTCTTAGCTGAAGTGCTGGGGTCACTCTAGCAGCATGGAGGAAAGGACAAGCAGTCGTCCCTGTTTCCCAGGAGGAGTATTACAAGTAGCCCCAGACTATCAAAATGAGACTTCTGTGGTTATCCAAACTAAATAGTTTAATTTTGTTCTTTTACAAGTTGTGGATTTATTATGTTACTTTTCTTGTGTCTGTTATTGCAGATTTTGTGAAATCATTGTTTGCTGGCAGTTATGCTAAACAGCACTAGAATGATGTATCGATTTTAATGCATAACCACCAACCATCACTATAATTTCTTCAATATAAAACATTTAAAATGTTTTGATTAAGCAGCATATTTCTTTCAGAACAAACAAGTGTGTTGATACTGCACTGTAATAACTTACTATGACTTTCATATCTTGTTTCAGGAAAAGAAACGGTTAACAATCTGTAACATTGCTCGTCAGTGGGAGATACAGCAGAATCGAATAGCTCTTGTGGCTTCTTTAAACCAAGATAAAGATAATGAGCCCTGTCAGATCAATGGCAGCGCTGCATATGTATTTCCTGAAGAAAGCAGGTATTTTATTGGGCCAACATGTTCGCATATTGTCTTATATTCCATGTTACTACTTCTCACATCTGAGATCTCACTGTGTTTCGTTATCAAAAGTAATGTATACAAATTGGTCCTGAAAAGGTGTTTCATTTTGAGATTAAACCTGTTGGCCATTAGTACTAAATGACATATATTAAATAAGTAATATAGCAGCAACTCATCAATTAAAAAAATGCAAGCTAAATTATTATATGATTTTGCTAAATAAGGGAGGGCTTAATGTTTGCAATAAGTCTTAAATATGAATTATTGAATCTTCTAAAGGCTGTATGTTTCCTTGACGGTTTAGATTGTTGCCTTCAGTTGAAATGAACAAAATGAGGATGTACAAGCATTACAAATGTTTGTAACCTCTTTGTGTATCAAGAGGTTTCATAAACAGAATGTTGAATTTGTGTTCTTAGTTTGAACAGCAGCATCTCTTATTAGAGCGCTTTCATACCTGTGTTATTTTAACAGGAGCAGTTCTTTGACTTTGTTTTATTCCTAAGATAATTTTTGTATTGTTGGTTTAAAAGGTAGTTATTTTTGTGATACGCTTTGTGGCTTGCTTATTTGCATCTAAAAGGTGGCCATCTGGCATTCTATGTAATTTAAAAACCAAATGCAGAAGTTAGTGAAGAATGTGTGACTTGGACTGGCTAAAAGCAAGCTAGCACACCTGCAACCTGGCTGGCTCAGGCAAAAGCCAGAAAAAATATTCTGCGCAAATTCAGTAGCAAATCCAGCTTCCTGCTGTGCCTGATCAACACTGGAAACATCAGGTACAGGCAGGAAGTCTTTGCCTCTCACAAAAGAACTCATCTGAGATCCCGTCTAGTATTGGCTGGACCTGGTTTTTATCTCCAATTGTGCTGCATCTTTTGAAACTTTTTTTTTAAACATTTTTAAATTGCTATAGTCCTTTCTGTTCTTGTGCTTCCAAAGCTTTCCCCTGAAGATATGTTTAGCCACTGCTTTCTTGGCTTCTTGGTTTCTTCACAAATTAATTCAATCTTAGTAATCATCCCTCGTGACCAAGTCAATGTAGCTTTGGTAGCTTGAGCATTGTCCTGTTAACGAACGGGTTCTCATTGCTTTGAAATCATGCTTCTAAGAAACACATTAAGACTTTTTCCGTGTAGTTGTAGGGAAGATCTTGGTGTAATGCTACCTTTGCTTATGCTGGATACAGTGACTAAAATTGGTTTATTCCTTGTAGTTTTATTCTTGACCACAAATGTTAGGATTCTTTTGTCAAAGCTATAATAAAAAAAAAATGTAATGCATAAAATCTGTTTCCATGTTCTTGTGAAAGTTTTTGTAGTTTAAGATTTCTAGAATGCGTTGTAGAAATCAACTGAAGTATCAAATTTTAACCCCCATTATTAAGAAAATTAACTGTGTGCTTCGTTTGCATATATTATCATACCCTTATGCAAACTATGTGCATTTAATTTCCTGAACTGGAGACTTAGGTTTGGAATTTTTCTCTTTTCATGACTGGTTAGAGAAATGGAAGTGTGATAGTGATCTTTGTCACCAATTTGATTAAACAGATTAATGGAGATGTGGCAAGGTGTGTTAGAATTAAGAAGCTGTAGATAACACTGCAGCTTTTGGCCTTGAAGCCTTATTGCTCTCTTACCCCTTCTAAGTTAAAATTGACATTGATCTACTACCATGTTTTATAATAGTGAAGAAATTCAGAAGATATTTTCAAGATGAGTGGCTAAGCAATAAGATGGCAGGTGGAATTCAGCATAGATAAGTAATCACGGCTTCTCATATGAAGTGGTGGGCTCTCAACGTTTCCAGTCAAGAGTGAAATCTTAGAGTTCTGGTTGATTTTGTCAGGAAAATATCAGTCAAGCGATCACTAGTAGTCAAAAAAGCAAAATACATTAAAAATATTAGGAAGGTAGTAAAGAATAAAATAATAACAATGATGATTTGACTTTCTAAACCTGTGATTTGTTCTCGTATTGAATTCTCTGTGCACTTCAGGTCCAGTCAGCCAAATGTATTGTGTTGGAAGTTAGATGCAAAGAGATGAGAGTTGACAATACCTGATTTTACTGCTTAATTTTAAAATTGCTCTTGTGAATTGGAAAGCTCAGATTATGTTAAAGAAATGCTTATTCATCCCTGTTAATTCAGGATTAAACAAGGATAATAAACCATAAGATTATTCTCATCTGTAAGCAGAATAATGAATCCTGATATCCTGATCTAATGATGTGACTTACGGGTTTGAGGAAGGAGTGAAACTCTTGTCAAGAATAAAAATAACTCTTCAGTACTGTGAATAGCGTTATCCTGGATTTGTTTTAACAACTGTTTGTTCTTAAAGTGCTTACTCATGTCATGACTTTTACATTTCACATAGCAAACAGAATGTGAAGGTGACTTTGCTTGAATAAATACATTGTTTGAAATTTTTTTTAGGTATCTAAAGCAACACAAAATATGTTAAGTTAGCATTCTGAGTGAAAATTTCTAAGCAGGTTATTAAATATGAGTGATTTCATTTTTCTTTTGGTTTTTTTTTTTTTTTTTCCTCTCCCCTCCCTGTCCAACATGAATACACCCAGAGCCTTTCTACCAGAGTAGAACATCTGCAGTGTTGCTTGATGGAAATTGGATTTTCTATCTTTTAATGGTTTTGAACCAGATTGGGTACTGCAAATGAATGAATGCTGAGAAATACAATCATATTTGACAGTTCGGTTTTGGTGAATGAAAGGACTGTCATTCAGTAGAATGATGTTACTGTCTCAGTCTTATTTAGATCACTGCATTTTTATTTTTTTCCACAGGTCTCTTGACACTATATTAAGCAGTGCAGTCCAAGGCTTGTCTGTTCTTGAGTCCCATTTAGTGGAAGTGGAAGGAGACACTCTTTGTTTGTATGGTGCTGGAGCACTGGAGTGCCTGGATCGAAACTGGAGTGTTCAAACAGCTGGAGTTATTGTCACAGTCTCCTTTATGTTCATAGAATTTGATGAAATTGTTCAAGTGTTAACAAAACTAAAGATAAAATTTCCTAATTTTGTGGTAAGAGTGCCTCAAATTTCAGCTATGTGAACAGTTATGGAATATGTATTCTCTAATAAAACCTGGATTTAGTGTAGTCACCCTTGAGTGTCTTTCTGTAGATACATTTGTGAATAACGTATTTGCTTGGTGCTGTCCTGTAACACTGACTTTAACTTGATACTTCTCAAAAATCAAGACTTTAATTTAGATTCTCTCACAGGATAGTGTTTTCTTTTCAGACTGGTTATTATTTCTCTGAATTCCTTTGACCTAGTTGATTATTTTTAAGTTGCAAAACTGATGTGTAAATACAGTATTGCTATTCTACAGTATTGTTATGGATCCATGGTATCAGGAGACTTTAATTTGTGTTGTGAGTCCAAAGATCTCATAGCTGGTAGGATAAAAAGAGAAAGGCAAAATTCAAAGGGAATAGCTAGTTAAATCAATACAGCTGTTGGAATCCTCAGTTCTTGATGAAGCACAACAACATAAACAAGATGTCCCTTTAGTACTCCTTTTTTTCTTGGACACTTAAACCAGTCATTTTGAAGGAAATAGTAAAATAGTGATAACATATGTAAAGCAACTGTTACTCAGATGCTGCTGCTTGAGCTCCCAGCTTCTTTTTAAGGTTTTGAGTATAGCAGAACTTAATGGTTTCATTGAGAGAAATAGATTTGTCTTCTCCACGAATTTATCTATCTCAATGAAACGATTAATTGTGGGGTGAAAAATTTGGGGAGGATAGAGAATCTCAACTAAGTTTTTTATCTTCACCATCAATTTTTCCTCCTTACCCTTCCCTCAATAGTGGTACCGCATAGCCAAATATACCATGCTCATAGGAGTACTAGTGTATGGTGTGGTCCTAAGAAGCAGTAGGGTATGACCTTACGCCAGTCTGCTATGGCTAAAAAAGCAGAATATTTAAAAACATACATTGTATTTATTTTATGTGTGCATGTTGCAGTTACTTTACTTGCAAAATTACAATAAATATTGCTCAAGTAGTATCACTGCTTTCTGCAACATTGAAAATAGTAGTGCTGTTACTAAAGGATTTATAAATTGCTTAGGGGCTTGTAATGTTGACATTTCTAAATATATGAAATGCACCAGTTGGTTGATACATTGATGTGTTTTGCCACAAAGACCTCAAATGAAGCAAACTCAGTTGCTTCATCAGACCTAAAGACTCTTTGAGTCTGAGAATTGTTTGAGTGGCACAGAATAGGAATCATTGTGTTCACTCTTTATTGTTTCCATATTTAATTTATTGTGGTTTGACTTTTCTTTTTTTTTTTTTTTAAGCACCTGAAGTTTAAGGAGACGAATCTTGTGATGCTGCAGCAATTCAATGCATTAGCCCAGATGCATCGCATTGAACAGTTGACCGTTGATCCTCAAGGAAATCCGGTTGTCAACTTTACTTTGTGGAAATACTATGTTCTGTTTAGACTGAACCATTTTAATCTACAGAGGATAAATGGAGTAAAGGTAGGACAGTGTTGCTTCCTTCTTACTATTGGTCTTACAAGATAAATTAGCGTTGATTTTAAAAAAGCAGATTAACTGCTAATAAAATGAGCAGAACCCTGTCAATGCCCTTTCAGTATTACGGGGGGAAAAATGCAAGTAGACTTCACTGTATAATTTTTTTGTTCTGTGCATTTAAGTCCAACTGCACTATGTTACAGTTAGTAGAGTTGGTAACATTCTTAGTTACCGTAAATTGTACTGTCTCAAATGTTTGCTATTGCAAATGCCAGTCCGAGTCTGTACCTGAGTGGTTGGGATATACTTGAAGGGAAGACTTTTTGCTATTATTTCTGCACATTTCTAAAAAAAAATAAATATTATAGAACTGCATGATTTTACTTGATTTTAAGAAGTGCTACTATATTATATTCACAGTGCTGACACTGAATACTTGTGCAAAAATGTGAGTTTATCAGACTAGTTAGTAGTTTACAGCATATGATTATTTATATTTTCCAGTGTTACAAAATGTAGCTAAAATAATATTTTGTTCTTTAAGCCTATCACAGGAAAAAGTTTGTCGAACAGATTTTTATTAATTCATTTATTTATTTTCTGCTTGTCTTTTTGTTGGGGGTATGTTTTATGTTTAAATAGAAAGTTAGGACACTAATATTGCTATTCCTTATACTTTGTATTCCCCTTTACATCAGCTGAAAGTAAATTTATTCAAGCATATAAATAGTTATTTTCTACTTGGGCTTTGATCATAAAGGGAGTGAGAATAGTTACGACACAACACAATGTTTGAATGTGCATTCAATTTTAAATGCTAAATAAGTTTAAATGGAATGTTATGGAAGTTAATTAGAGCAAAAATAATGCATAGCTTTAGTGTTTAGATCTGGTCATCGTCATCATCATAAGTTTTGAATTAGATATTTTACTTGTTATCTGATACAGCCATAGCATTAATGTTGTGGTTTACTTGGTTTTAGTTCTGTAAAACATACATTAGTTGCACAGAAGAGCAGGAGTGGGTTAAGGAGCTTACCTGAATTAACTAGTAGAGAAAGTACGAGAAAGGATGAAAGCAAATATGACTCACTCCAACAGCACAGTATCTTGGGGGGGAAGTGATTGTCAGTAATCTCATGAGAACTTTAAAATAACCATGAATTTAGTACTTTCCAAAAAACGCCCATCAAAGTTGATTTATAAAAAAAAAAAAAAAAAGTTGCATGTGGGTTTAAAGTTTATTTCTTTTTTACTGCATCATATTTCCAAAATCAACATGAGTGATTCAGATTAAAAGAAAATAGAAGATAAATCTTACCTATTTGGTCTTCATGGAGAAAGAAAGGAAAAAAAGAAAATAACTATTTAAGTGGACTTTTTATTACGATCTCAAGGTCAGCAAATTCAGTCTTTGAAGGAAACCTTTACATTTAATAGTGCTTGGGGATGAATTTAGTAAATGTAGCACGGTGTGCTTTTTATGTAAGACATATATCAAATCTTAAATACGTATGACTGAAGAACATTTTTGCCCTCAACAAACTTTTTCGGCCAGACCACGGTATATGAAGATGTGCACACAGAAATCTTTTCGTAGTGTCGTTAATCATTTGAAAAGTGTCATAGCCAAGCAGCAGAAAGAGATGAACTCTGCTCGCTGTTTTTCATTAGTCTACAGCAGAAGTCATGGTGTCCAGCTTTGTGGAGATATATTACCTTTTCTGTTAAAATCAATAATAGAAAATCCTATTTCAATGTAAAGAATACAAACCCCTGAAATGTGCTCTCAGACCTCACATCAGCCCTAAATAATAGTTTCAGATGATGGAAAGGCAAATGTACATATTCTGCTATTCTGATTATCTTATGTGCGCAATGTTTGTGAAGACTACTGTGTTGCCAGCTCTGAGGTACATGTAGTTGGGGAGTAAAAGCAACATATACTAACTGAATTAAGGAAATAAATTGCGTAACTCTAGCACTTAAAATTTTATAAGGAAGCTTTTATATTCTTCCCAGCCTTCCCCTTGCATTCCAGTTATGTTCCAGGCTAGAAGCTAGTTCATCTCCCCCAACGATGATTTTATTCCCTTGTCGAACTCTTACATTTACTAACTGTGAAGAAGCAAATTCTCCTCATTGAGATACACTATTTGAAGTTTTCCCCAGTGATAGTAATCTCAGATTAATGAAGAGTTGTCAAGGTTTGAAGTTTCTAAACTACGAAATGCTTTATGCCAAGTAGTATGACATACAATATAACAGATGCATCACATTCACTGAATTGGTGCCTGTTTTCTGTACTTGGCAAGAAGCAGGCATAATAGGCTTACATTTATGTGATATTACCGTTATAATCTTTTTGTGATTAATGGAGCAAACAATGTACTGCAGTAAGATAGAGAACATGAGTTTCTGTGAACTAGAGAGTGTATTCAGCATTGCTGTCTCTGTTGACCTGGTCCTTATGCTTCTCTTAACATAAATAAATAAATTAAAATCACTTATTTCTCCAGCAGACATTTCTGCCTGCAGTGCTCTTTGTTTCCTTAGCTGCCTTCTGCACTCTTTGTTTTAGACCTTGCTTCTGTTAACAGACTGTTCAGCGAGGTCATCTCCTCTTAGACTACTAAGACATTAATTTTAAGTGAAAATGAGCAAATCTAAACACTGTGAAAATGGAATTGAGTTTACATTTCTAATTTCCTTACCTATGTTTCCTCTGGTGAATTTCTCTGGTGAATTTCTCCCTGCATTATGCTGTTGCGGTATACTTTAGGCTAGGGTAGATTGTATAGTCTGTAAACATTAAACAAGAATATAATAAAATTACGTTAATTTAGATCAAAATTCCATTTTACTCACACATTTGAATAATACAGAATGCAGAAATTGTCTGGAAGTACTTAGTAAATATTGTGAATATTGAAGTTTATTTAATAATGGGTTGCTTTCCACAACTATGTTAGAAGATGAACAGAAATTAAATTTGATCCAGAAATTAAGAAGTCACTGAGTGAGTTTCATTGTCCCGTGTTATCCAGGTCAGATTTAGATGATCATAAAGATTTCTTCTGCGCTCACTGGAAAACCAGGAGTCTAGAAACTGTGCCAACAAGTTTTGGCAGTTGAAGTCAGTTCATACTCTGGCCATCAGGGGAGGAGAAACACAGGCCATTGGCTCCAGAGGGTACAAGCCAAGAGAAACAAAAAACAATAACAACCACCAAAAATAAGCCCCTTTCACCTTCTTTATACAAAATTGAAATGTGTCGAATTAATCCTAAAAATTTTTCAACCATTGAAAATTAGTTTAAAGAGACATCTGTAACTTAATGTTGACACAACAGTGTGGATGATATTTAAAGAAGTATAATGGATAAAATAAAATAAAATGAAACTTATTTTGGGGGGTTGAAAAATGCAGAGAAAATACTCTTTTTTTTTTTTTCTTCCTTTTTTTTTTTTCCTGTAAAGCCTCT
Source organism: Numenius arquata (assembly GCF_964106895.1). Taxonomy (NCBI): domain Eukaryota; kingdom Metazoa; phylum Chordata; class Aves; order Charadriiformes; family Scolopacidae; genus Numenius; species Numenius arquata. Next base: position 16,791,798 of record NC_133586.1, on the reverse strand, counting down.
GTTTCCATAAAGCCTTTTCTATGATTCTGCCAAAATAAGAGACTGTAACTTATCTTTTCACATGTGGGTGCCCAGAATCTTTTCATTTCTCCAGCATAACTTGATCAGAAATTTTCCAGTAGACCTTCTGTAAATGCATGCAGTATGGAGCAGAATTAATATGTCTGGCCTTCAGATACTCAATGTAAGAAATCGTTATAAAATTCCTCATTTCATGAAGACTATCATGAAGCACAGGGTAGCATGTGTATACATTAAAGTTTCCAGAATTACAGGAAATAATACAAGCACAAGTACCTCATTTGGTTTCTTTCAAAGTACATTTAAAGTGCCAGTAAAAGCAAGTCTATGTTTTGAAGATATGCCTGGAACAGATCTGTATGCAGTATTCTGTATAACAAATTTCAGTTAATTCTCAAGGTACAGATGTAATGAAATACAAATGTGCCAATTTTGAAACGTAACTTTTTTTCTTTTTTACCCCCCTTTCCCTCACAGGTTACTGAAAATGATATTGTAATGGCGGAAAGGCTCTTTGGCATTCTGGCCTATGTAGCATCTTCTGAGCTGCCACAGTATCGCATGCTTTCATTACTTGGAGAATCTAGGTAACATACAATGAATGGAACTGGAATTTGTCCAGATGGTACTGTTTAATTCCTTTGCGCAGTAGATAAAAATATAAAAATTTCACAAATAACACCTTACAGAAGATAGGTTCTCCGATTATTGCAGAAATGCTAGCATCTCCTGATTCATGTAGCCAGAGGTTTTCACAGAAGTGGTATAAAGTCTGCTGAGTAAGATTAAAAGGCACACGCACACAAATGTACCACTTGTTTAATTCTCCAATTGTATTGGGACTGGTGAAGATTTATGGACTCTCACAATGAAGACTGACTGGTTTTAGTGGATATTTTATAGTGGGTGACTATAACAGTTAACAGATTTTAGAGCTAGTGCTAAGTAAAAAGGTGCTTAAAAACCCCTATTTTCCTTCATAGAAGTTCAAGCTGCAAGACTTCTGTTTAGGAGATGCTATGTGATGTATGTCAAAAAGTCAAATGTATAGAAGCAAATTAACGAAGGGATATCTAGAGTCATATGTATTTTGAGTAACTTGAGGTTGCAATAAACTTGATAGCTCATAAAGTACATTTTCAAAGGGAGAAAAGACAAAAACAACCCTCACAATCACTAGGAACATCTGCACTTTAAAAAATTTCCAGTAATTAAAACTGTAAATCTCTTTATTATCTTTTCACAGGAAGAAACAATTCCATTATCTGCTGGAGGGAAAGGGAAAGAAATCTGCGACTGGGAGTGAGGAAAGTAGTGATAACAGAAGAAATGGAGGGGATAGCACAACTCGAGCAACATTGAATTACATGACAAAGGATTTTCATATGGAAAAGCTTGAGGTAAGTACATCAACACAAAATACTTTCATCCTCTATTATATAACCTTATACTACTACTCACGGCATTTGTCTATATATCAGGTTTCAGTTGTGCTATTGAGAATGTGAATATTGAAAATATCACCACTTACCATATTTACATGCATGACGAAACATTTCATGTAACTGATCTTTGCCAGAATACCGGATAATGGTCCGTTTCTGTCTTTTAGTGAAGTGATTCCTGAACCGTGCCACAGTCTCAGAAATACATTCTCACCTACAAGTCTTATGTTCTTAAAGAAATGTACCTGCGTTAGTAAAATAGAAGCAGTAAGCACAGTTCTTGTTACAAAGAAGAATGTGTATTGCACGTGTTAGGATTTTCTAATGGAATTAGAAAGTCAGAAACTATATCCCAAAGTGAATTGGGGAAGAACACCTTCAGACAAGATTTGAGATAGTGCAGGCTGTAGTAACAAGGAGCTGTTTTCTAGCTTTTCAATGAGCTAGAGGAAAATAAGTATATAGGAAATGTATTAGGTTTAATTATTAATAAAATTGCAAGCTGGCTTGTTTCAGACAAGGGCATCAGTCACGCTTTTTTTAGTTTGTGTTTCTGATCTGCTAATTCTTTTGCTTGGGCAGGGAAATTGTTCCCAGGGAGAACATGCTTCTTTCAGCCGCAGTCTCCTTTCTGAGTTGTAGCTGCATGCACCCCGCTTCCCACATTTGTCCTGTTATTTGCTTTTTGATCATGTGGAAATATATAAATCCTCTAGTGCGAGAAATTAAATCAAGTTCAGTAAGCACTGAATTCAGTTATTCCATTGTGGTTTTGTTATTTCAGATCCATAGCATAAAAAAAGAGACAGTGACTGCATGTGTGGAGAGATTAAATTAAGAAAACATTTTAGTTGCAAAAGCTGTGATAATAGCTCTTAACCTCAAATGGCATGGAGTAAGACCTCTTGTCCTTTACCATGGACCAAGCACTGTAATAAAATAAGCTTGGTATTTGTACAGTTCATTAAATACATGCGTTGTTTTCTCTTCCCAGTGCAGCAGTTCACACCTTGTCCTTTTTTACAGCATTATGTATGTGGCAGCAGATATTGCAGGATGTCACAAGAGAAGAAAGAGTAAGATAGGCAAAAGAACTGATTCCAGTTCCCATCAGCAGCAAACTAACATAATAAATATGATTGAATAAGTTTATTGCTAAAGATGACAGTCTGAGTCATTGATTAATAATTTGGTTTTTTAGATGAAACAGCTGGAAAGGATTTTCTCTGCTTTATCAGTCATTTAAGAAAACTTCTGTTTTGGTGGCCTGAAGCATGACCTAACATTTTTAACAGTGCCGTAAATCAAACTAGTTAGATATTTAGCACCAATGTAACTTACTGTTCAAAGCTTATTATGGTGTTTTGTAGAAACTCTGCCTGAACAGGGATTAATACAGTTTGAGTGACTAAAATGCGGAGCTAGTAGTTGCACAAAGCGCAGGGTGTTTTGGTTTTTTCTATTATTATTATTATTATAATTATTATTATTTAAAGGTTCAGGTTACTTCACTATCTAATGTAGTATGTGTTAGGAGCCATGCACTTGCCAGAGTTCATCAGGGAACCTGTGGAATGGATGCGTACTGGCGTATTTTTCTGTGACAATATGCGTAGTTCTTGTTAGGGCAGGTAGATAAACATATACTTTCCAACTGTTGTACTACAATCATGAAAAACTGGGAAGGGAGAGAAGGAAGGAAAGTAGTCTGATGCTTAATGATTTCTGTAAATATTCACTGCTATGCCAGAAGGCAAAAATAAATAATCATAATGCTGTTAAAAGTTATTTATATGACTACTTAAAAGTGTATTTCAGATAAATTAATTAGTGAATGTAATATGAATGCTACAAATCCAGTAAGATTCTGTGACCGCACTCATAAAAGCTTGACACAGACCCTGGGCCGTGCAACTTAAAACCAACAGGAAAAAGTGTGCAGTGGCCTCTTTGCCTACTAATCCCAGCATTCTTTAATTCATTAAATTTTTGTGGTTGTGTTTTGGGTTTGCTCTTGGTTAACCTTTTCTTCCTTTGTCTTATACAATGTGTAATGGTTCTCCCATGCAGGAAATCAAGGAAAGAAAAACATTTTGCCAGACATACGTCGAGAACTTAGTGAAAGAAGCAGCTGACATCAATATGAAAAACGAGTCGTTGCAGAAGCTCTGGCCTCAAATGTTCATTGAGCTTGTCAGAGATGCAGTGATAGAAATACGCAATAAAAATTCCTACATGAAACTCTGCTTACAGCGGATCACTGATCAAAAACAGTAGAATCAAGGCTTCTTGTCTTGTAAGCTTTTGGGTTCGGTATTCTATGATGTTTTACAAACTTAAAACAATAGAATATAAAATTACCATCACTATGGCATACTTCACACCCTACCCCCTCCCCAAGGGATGCCTTTAAATCTCTATTAACTCTTGATAGTTTTGAAATAAAAGTTTACTTGCATACTGCTTTAACAATGCTTCCTTGGCTAAAGTGATGAGATAGCATAGAATTAACTTGGTGATTGTCATGTTTTACTAGGTTCTTGTTTACTTTTTTTCTGCTACCTTTGCTTCTGTAGTGCTACAGCATTGATTTTTAAGAAACAAATTTACACTCTGCTTGCCTTATTTTCTATCGAACACTTTTCAATTGTCACCTTTTTGACTGTTTGCTGCTGTTTAAAAAAAAAAAAAATCAAGAATAGTAGCTGATTTTTTTATGAGCAAAAGCTAATAAATTATTTTTACACCCTGAACTTGATGAAGACTTATTATTATTGTTTAATTTGTGAGATTATAGAACACGTTTTCACATCAATGCCATCACAGTGCTCAGTATGTCATAATTTAATGAGCCTAATTCTCAACTGAACAAATTGCCCAAACTCGATTTCAAGTTTTTCATTCATTTAATTTGTATTAGTTTGTGTGAATTATTATAGATAAAATATGAATTCGAGATATAGTCACTTAAGCTTTATTTTTGTTCTGTTAAAATACATCAATAATACGATTTCTTTTGTTCCTTGATTACTAAATGATAACTTTCTGAGGTTTGCCAAGGTCAAAGGAGCTAAGGTGCATGCATTACATTTGGTAAGGAAGCTGATGACTACTGTTCAGTTGTAATTAATTTCTGTGACTGTGTGAAAATTTCGTATTTGTTATCAATAAAAATAAATTATTCACTTTTGCACTTCACAGATACTGTAAGGAAGTAGTGTGTGCAAAGAAAAACCTTCTCCTTAACGCTGCATGAAGAGATGAGACACAACTTGCCCCCAAAATCAACTCTGAATGGGTAGAAAAAACACATTCCATAGCACAGTAACTTCCACAGTAAACACCTTGCCAGTTTCTGCCCAGAAGCTGAATGTAGGAACTGTTAGCAAGTCCAGCTGATTCCTGTGGCTAGTGTTCATACGCAGGTAGAAAATTGTGCCATTTAAACTTAATTTTATAGGTCCATTTTATTTTAACTCAAACAAGCCAGAACCACATGCATTCTTTGTCTTAATTCAAATTGATCTTATTTTACTGAAGCTCATTTATAAAAAAGAAATTCTCACAACCAAGGAGAACTTCCTGCAAGGTTTTCTATGGCTCAAAACTAAATTTATTTTTAAACTTTACCTGTACAAGACTCTCTGGCAAAGCAGAAGTGCAAATACAGTTTTGTGAGTTTCTATGCCCTGAAAATAGCCTTGAATGAGCAGCAGGAGTCAGTGGACGTAGGTATTTTGGAATATACAGTCTACTTGCATTCAGGTCAAACTGCTGCATTTTAGTTGTCAGAAATAATCCATTTTCAGAGCATGTTGCAGCTTAACACTGGCACGCATACTGCTAAATGTAGTTTCAATTTGGTTCATGTTATATGTGATCTTCTAAAGCATACTTGCAGGTAGTTCCTTTTCAGTCTTTACAGAATTTAATAGAGTTTAAGTCACTTAAATTCTAAGGAAATGTTAAAAGTCCTGAAGAAACCACTCCAGCAGTTGATGGAATTTAATAGAAATAGTCACCCTCTCCAGGATTTTTGAACTGCTTCATGGAATTTATAGTAAGATTAGTATACTTGATAGGATTTTTTTTTTTCTTTCCATTGGAAAATTGCACTCTTGGGTTTTATGGTGCATTTTATTAAGGGAACAAATTAACGTCCTGCAAAATGTGAGAAAAGGAGAGTTTACATTATAGAAATAGTCGGTATAGAAATGATCATGAAAGTGTGTTTTGGATCTATCAGTTTACATCATTTCTGTGCAAAGGGGGTGGATGGAGCAATTCCAGCTTCTGCATGGGGACAGAAACCTCAGCAGCTGTGTGAAAGTGCAGAACTCTCCTGATGATGTAGCTGGAGCAGATGGGCCCCTTTTGAATCAGATTCAGCAGCAATAAAAGTCTGGAAAAAAATGTTTTAAAGAAGGGTGGATTGGTCTAGAGGAACAGGAAGTTCTCCATGGGAAAATCCAAAGAAAAGCCAGACTTTTCTGATACTGAGGCTTTAGAAGTATAATCCTGACTGGAGGCTTTAAGGTAGGGTCTTGAAAAAACTAAGTGAAATGAATCAGAGGGTATTGACTGTGAGTTGTAGAAACATCTCCTTAAAATGCTCTGTATTCCCAGTGGTCTGTGAATGCTGCCAGCTTGGACTTTTTTTTCATGAATAGCAGCTGTTTCATAACAGCATTGCTAAATGGCTGAAGCGAGGGTAGCAAGACAGCTATTATAAATGAAGGAAAGATTAATGTTGGAATACATACATTTTTTTCACATAGAACCAGTAGGAACAAAAACCCTTACATTTTTACTAATTCTTTTTAGGAAACAAGTGAATGATGGACTGAAGGGATATTAGACCTAAGAGTACATAGAGTTTTAAGCAGCCAAGTCATCTTAAAATTGTTAGTGTGCTATATATTGTTTATGTGTTTATCAAAATTATTTGTCAATTCATAAAGACTTGTGGAATGCATTATTGTAGTTGCTATTAAGGAGTTTCTGAGGACCTAAAAATCTGGAGGTGGTATAAACAGCAAATTCATAGATGTCCAGAAACTTAAGTACTACATATATAAATTTTCTATGGTTACGGGTATAAATAGAGGAGTTAAAATAGCCATTGATTTTGAAGCTGGGGACCTTTTAATAAAACCTTCCAGGCTGAAAGCAGTTATTTTTGTCTGCTTCAAAAGCCCTTAAATGCTGCATAAAACCAAATTTGGATATTGTTAATATTTCATTTATATCCTGTCCAAACCAGACTGTTGTGATCCCCTCATGTAACCTGACTTTCTGCACAGGACAGGAGCTATTATTGTAAAAATTCCGTATGTTAACTAGAAATCATCTTAAGGGTTAAAAAGATGCTATTTTGACTTTTAAGTCTTTTGAAAAGTTTTTTTCCATTGATTTTTGGATTATTTATACAGCTTCCTTATTTTCTGAGATAAACTTCCTCTATGTCCAGACAAGGGCAAATATGATGTGTCTTACTTTTTTTCCAGTTTCAGTTTAGCCGTATGGTGCGTGAAGGCCCCATTGTGTCCCACAGAGTCACTGTTTATTATGCAACTGAAATGTGATCTTTAGTAAGGAGGCTGATGAAGAGCTGTGTTTCATACACTCCTTTTGATACAGGATCTGAAAAAGTAATGGAGCTGCAGATATGCTGCCCCAGTGGAACAAAGGGAGAAGTGATTCACTTGATGCAAACCAAAAGTGGATTGTGACAGTTTTAAGGAAAAAAAGGTACTGGGAAGAGGTTTTAACTGAGCATTGTAAAGTGAGTAAAACTGCTCTACTGCCTGGGCCCAAGTGTTAGATCTGAATCTGGAAATAGCTGAAAACAGCTGAAAACTTTGTTTTCTGGTCTGTGTAGATCAGTGACATAGAAGCGAAATATCTTGTTCCGCTGCTACAAGTGGTCATACTTTTATGATGTAAGCTATGTAAAGTAACAGTAATAATAAAAAAAGGTTAACCTATTAAAACACCGCTCATCTGCAGACTAAGTTAGGCTGTTGTGCAAACAGTAGTGAGTCTACAATCTACCTACACATTCTGCAAATTCAGGACAAGTGACTGCTTTGTGGGGTTTTTTTAACCAGGGCTGTAGGAGTGACAAACACTGATGCTTTCAGTTGCTACTTTTTATCATAGTGACACATCAAGATGAACTGCTTTTTGTTAGCTAGTATATTTAAAGAAACTGAGGCAAACACTTGCTATTTGATATTATTAAGTGACATTCACAAAGATGTGATTTAGATCAGGAGGTCAGTGTGCATATGCGAAATCACGATAACAGCTATTTGTTTTGATGGGGAGAACAGACTGCTTGAACATGTTTCTGTTCCCACATCACACGCTCTGCTACATCTTGAAGTCCAGTTTCAGTGAAATTATTTTTCTCTTTAAGTGGGAGGCATCGGTCTTTTGGGGATTTGTAAGATTTGGTGTTTTGTTACACCCATGTAGAACAAGGAGAGGGAAAAGAAGAGAGTAGCTATCACTTTGTTCTGTGGTGTGATGAAGTTGCCTTTACTCAAAAGTGAATATAAACTGATTTTTGCATACTAAAAAGTGTAGGCTACGCAGACTTTAAACAACTTTACAAAAGGCTAACTGATATCCGCTTACATACCTCAGAGCTGGATTTTCGTGAGCATGAGCTAACAGAAATTGAATCTAAGGAGCTGCTTATACAACCCAAGTATCTAATTTTATTGGCTAGCTTTGCTAGGCTTCTGCTCTCGAGGGAAGAAAGATAAGCTCATCTGGAGGAGCTCTTGTCTCTGTTTACTGTGGTGAAAACAGCATTTCATTACAAGCTGCATATCGGACCTCATAGGCCATACTTGTGGGGTGGACAGATGCTTCTGCTCATTGTATCAAATGTTAGGAAGCCCTGGTGAAGATTAGAGAAGCCTTAATGGGGGGGGGGAAAACTGACTTGTCTCAAGTTCTGAGTTGTTTGGGCTTTGTGGGGCTTTTTTCAGTTATAGATGGAAGCGTTGCAAGCAGAAACATAGTTGACTGATAAAAGTACACTGAGCGTAAATAAAGCTAGAAAACTGCAGGTTAGAATATTTATACCAAATCCAGCAGTAGAAGTATTCAGCATCCCCAAGAAATGTATTTGCATAGGACAACCCTATGTTCCTTCTACAGACTACATTGACTTCAGAAGGCCCTTATATGTGACTGTTTTATCCAGCTTTTTGGAAAATACAAACTGATGGCTTCATGATTACTCTGGACTTTGATTGATTGATACAGTATAAAATACTGTAATCGTGTAATCAAGACAGCAGGATCAAATTTCTTAGTTGGTTGACAGGATGACAATGCTTAATCCCACTCTTTGTTGCAATCTTCCTAATTAGGCAGCCACTTCCATATTAAGCAAAATTTTCTGTGCAATCTTCATTCTTATTATATAGTGCATGGCATCCAGTATATTGCAACATCCATAACCAGGATGCTTTCTAGTTTCAGACAAACCATTCCTTTCACTTTTGTTTGACTGATATGGGTATCATAGAGGTTAAATGCTGCTATTTGATGTACATAATTTTACACCTAACAAATCTGGAACTTTACACGAACACTGAGCAGATCATAAACAAGTTAATTCTTTCTGGAATACTAGACACGGATAATATAAACAGCACTAAGCTTTTCAAAACAGTGAGAATGATACCTTTCAAGAATCAAGGTTAACACGTAGTATTGAGCGCTTAAGCACAGGAGAAGATAGAATGGAATGACATATGGTTTCCATCTATTTACAACATATCATTAGACAAGAGAGTGTACAGTTCATTTGAACTACAGTGGTGAAGAAATTGTGCCCGTCTCTGTGATGTTTGCATTACATGCTCACGTAGTCTAGACATCCTACATGCAAATAACAGTGGTATTAACATAATTCATGCTCAGTGAAAGAAATCATAGAGATATGTAGAGAAGCCGTGACTTTACAGTAATAAAAAATGCTGAGTTCATTATCTTACTCTTAGAAATTATATTGTGAGACAATATGTGCTGTGGTTTGTGTTCTGTATGGATATGTAGCACGTTTGCTGCCTATTTACATTAGGCTTCAATGATCTATGTTTTCTAATAAAGTAATGATTCTGAAGAGTGATGAAAGAAACCAAGAGCACAGAGTACAAGTTTCTTCCAGTTTCTATCTCGGCACTGACAACAGAATATATTAATCTTCACGCAACTGTCATATCCTGGGTAAAGTACACATGTTAAAGCTCTCAGTCATTTCACTATGAAGCTTTTGTGTAAGTCTACAAATAAGATCCTCTAGGGAAATGTTACTTAGATTCCAAAGAGATCTTAGTAACTGTAATAAAATGTAAACATTCAGGTTTTTGTAATCCAGAAAATGTGAACTGGCTTGTCAGTTTAGAGAGGAGAAGAACTGGGTAAATATTAAGAGGGAAAGATTCCCAGGTGTGACAAGTGTATTGGAATACAGAGAGAATAGTGAAGAGAACTTTTATTACAGTGATTTTTGCATTCTTCTGGAGACTGCACGTGAATGAATGGAAACAGGAATATATAAACTCACGGCAAAAGACATAATCACTCCCTAAACGACATGAATATGAAAACCTCTCTCTCGTGTTCTGGCAGTTACTTCTTGTGTTGCTTTGTTGTTTTTTTGGTTTTGGTTGGTTGGTTTTAAAACCACCAACTAACAAACACTCTAATGCTTTTATGACAATGCAGTGAACAACCAAGGGGCTATATTTGAATTTTCAAAATATCTTTACAGGTTTTATTTCTTCTGTCTTCAGTATTTACCTATTTGACAGCTGCATGAGCGGAAACATTACACTGTACATTCAACAGTTAGAACAATGCCAATTGCTTTATTAGAGGTGAAGCCTTCACTGTCCTGAGGATCTGTGTCTAGATTAAAAAGTAATCAGTAAAGCAAACTATTTTTTTTCTCTTTTGCTTTTTAAAGCAAGATATCCAGTCATTCTTTCCTATTGTGAATAAATGTGCGAGTCTATAGTCAATGACATTTTTCTATGTGAATTGCCAATGCTTCTAGATGTAACTGTAGACATTGAGCTCCATCTATTGCATATTACCATTATTCAGCATAAGCACATGCTTGCTTCTAATTACACACTTGAATATTTCCATTATTTTTTAGGATTTTCCAACACTAGGACTTATTATAGCCACGAACATCTTTGATTCTTGGCCTGAAATGAGATGCTAGGTTAAAGGCAGCATATTAATTAAGTACATTTATTACTTTTAGTCTTTGAATCAGGTCCTTTTTTATTGTAAAGCCTGTTGGAATTAATATCTTATCCAAGACAGATCTTGATATAACCAAGTTATATTCAGATTATTCCAAATGCTGTGAGCAGTTAAAGACATTGTTGTTGATAAGTTATTTACATTTATTAATGTAAACTATGAACTGTTCTTATCATGAGGTATTTAATTTAGTGCGCTAACAGCTGTCTCCCGAACGTACTTTTCAATCTTTGATGGAATGCAAAGTAGATTGCTTTATAAGAATACTTCTAGCCATTTGTGAACATCTGAAATCACAAATATGGGAAACCAAGGTCTAACTAACAATGGAAATGGAGACCTTGTTTCATGATACTGTAGATGCTAGGGCTTTGGTTTGGGTTTGGTTTGGTTTTCCTAACTAAAAAGTGAGTGATGTAGGTCTCCATGCCCTTCCACCACCCCACCCCCCAGTGTAACTCACTGTAGACTACACTTTGCATTAAAGATGCTGTAGAACTGAGCCGAAACTCTTACTTCATCCGTTTTGTTTGTAAATTGAATTTCTAGATGGTTAACAGTTCTCATTATCCACAGGATTGTTTACAAAGGTTTATTTATGTTGCATTATTTCAGTGTTACCATACGTCCCCTCTGCAGATGTAGTAGTATGAGATTTAAATGCAAGTCAGCATGCTGCTGAAGATTCCAAAAGGTATTTAGATTTATGGTGCATTGGTTTATGGTCTTTATTAGGATGCATAATCAAAAATGCAAAGTCTAAACTAGGTAACCTATGTGAGCTAAAACCATGGTTCTGTTGAAGTTGTTGCAAGATTCCCAGTGACTGGGATTTTACACATGGCCTATGTGCAAGGTGAGAATTACCCCAACCAAATTTTTTTTTAATATCTATGGTGATGATATCTATGGCTCAGCTAGACATCTGGATTCTGTGCTGGCTCGAGGAAAATAGACACTTCAACAGTGTGAAACATGTGATGTGTTTAAGATGACCATCTTTTCAGTGCAGTGGAATTGCTTTTTCTTTTGTTCCTTCTCTTATTCAGGTAGTCTAGGTACTCATCCAGATGCTGATTTCTGCAAAAGTTTGAATTTGTACAGACAAGTTCTGTCCTTCCCACCTGTTGTCTTCTTCCCTCTCATGTAATTAAAACCAGTATTTTCTTCCATGCCAGTCAGAACCCACAGAAGTAGCCCACTTTGTGAAGAACAAGCACACGCTCTATTTGGATTTGGGGTAAAATTTGAGTGTCCTAGATTTCCAAAATGAGAGACGCATACCCCAAGTCTTGCCAGACTTCAGTGAAATCTGGATCAGTATGTGCTTTTGTCACATTTGAGAAGGCCGTGAGGCCTGACACGCAGGTTCTCTCCTTTACTGTTTTGAATACACATATTGCCGAAGGAGGAGAGCCACCTGGTCACATGGATAGAGTTGGATGGTGGTGAGCTGACTGGTTGCAAGGCAGCTGCTGTCTCATATACCGTGATTATTGTGTGCTGGGCAAGGTCATTTGCAGATAGTATGGGTTTTCAAGTTGTTGAACAGATTCATCATATATTCTGTAGAATACCATTCGCAGTATTTTCTGGTTTATTTACAAGAAAAAATAAGTTGTCCACATCTTTACAGAAATAGTGAGTTACATAGGTTAAAAATTACTTCAGAGATGCTAAGGACCCTTTAGCTTTGTTGTTACAGTTTTTTAAATTGCATGAATCCTGATCTTGCTGCTACTTAGAGAAGAAACCAAAAAAGGAACCACGGGTGGTCTGAGAAAGTTGTATTGATTATTTGCTCTTTCTCCTTTGTTGGTACTGAACTTTTGCCCTTGCTTGATGATGCTGGCTGTAGGCTCACTCCCAGGGATTAACCCAGGCTGTGTCAGGAAAGTATTTAATAGCTCTCAGTGTGCTCAGGGCAGTTTCCAAATTCGGCAACATCTTAAATGTGCAATATCTAAGATTAGTCATTTATTTTCACATCTTCCATTAATGCCTCACTTCAGCAAGCTTTGTCACCTTGCAGGGACAAACTAGTATTTCAGTAATGCGATTTATGATTGTGTTTGAGGTCTTTCAGCATAACAGATGAGTGTCAATTGTAAAGATTCTGATATTAAAGAATGTTTAGTTTAAGACATCTGTGGAGCCTCACTGCTGACTGGCTCTCATTTTTTATTCTAGAGACACCTTCTTATGAAATACACTTGTCAAACTGCTTTTTACCAGAGCCTTGGAGAGGATCATCCCCTGATGGCCTACATTTTAACAGCAGCAAAAGTGAAATAAAAACACTTGGTTGCATTAGATATCTGGTAATGAGCTGACAAAGGTGTTAAGGCAGCCAGGTGCTGTGTATCTCATCTGTAGTGTATGTTAAGTGTTGGGCAGCTACAAAGAGTGAGGCAGCCTTGTGTATTTTTAGAGGTGTGAGAACTGTTGTGGGAAGCCAAATCCTTCTATATTTTTCTTCCACTATTCCCCTTAGGAGGCTCTCTCTTTCCCCACCCTTTGTTTCCAAGGTCCAATGTATTCTGTTATTAAGGAAAATATTGTCGGTGTTGCTTGCTTGGTCCAACAGAAGGCAGGCACAGGTGACTTTTTCCCCATCTCTACAGTGGGGAACAGCTACAGAGAGGCTATTGCTTAATTAGTATTAGTTATTATTGCAAAGCTAAGGTGGCATAGCTGTGTTAGGTGGAGAGGGCAAGGGGAAGAATGCTAGGTGTAGGGGCACCTGTCAGTGTGGAGCAAAATAGTTCTAGCACATGTAGTGCTAGATTCGGTGGGATTTTTTTTTCCTGGCACTTTTTAGAAATTTTTTTTTTTATTACTCTAACTTCAATTGAATCAGCAGATGAGGGAATCCATTACTTGGCTGCTACTAACACAGACTTCATTAACTAGCACTTTCATCTGTAACAGTCACAGGTCAAGTATTGCCTGGATTTTTTAAACTAGTCTGTCTTATGTGGTAGAGAGGAATCATGCCACTGTTTGTTTTTTTTTATTACTCGTTGCACCTATAGAATGAGTGGAACTTGTGATAAATAAAATGCACTGAAAGCAGGTATTTTTCATGTGAGCTTATGTGCTAAATGTTTTGCATCTCTTTGAAATATTTGCTGATCTAGAGGAGTCTTTCACTTGTGGGTTATTTCATACATATTTGTGTTTTTCCTTTTAAGTCTACATTTGTTTAAGAATGCAGTCAATTCAGTGATTCCTAATCAGAAGCGTTTGGAAATCTAGAACAGGATTGGCAAGTTCTTGGCTTTTGGTCTTGCAGTATTTTATTCTTTTTATGGCAATTTACGACACAGCTAAAAATCTTGTAAAACTTTTAAGTAGGTTCCTGGAAATTGTCTTTACTGGCTCAACTAAAAGTTATTTCAAAATTTGGGCTGAAAATTTTTCACATATTTTAGACAAAGCTTTAAAAGACTTATTTTCTTAACCATTCAAAAGACAGTTTTGTGAAGTACTCAAGACTACTTCTTTCATAAAGTGTATTTTTTTCAGAAGGGTTTGCCGAATGTTCTAGCGATTTACTTAGTGAGTATAACTGTTTATCTTGTTTTAATTCTGGACTAAAGTAGTATGATGTCAGATGCTGTTTGGCTTTCTTTCATTCTAGCATTGTGTGATGACATCAGTCTTCACATCAGAGAGAATTAGAGCTTGAAGGTACAACATATTCTTGGCGAGAATTATGATACTGGGATCAGGATTTTGGGTAGGGTGAACTCCAGGTTGATCTCCTAGAAATAAAGAATACCAATGACTTGTACACAGTGAAACCAAGCAGTTACTTGCAGCTAGTTTACTTTGGGCCAATAAAGGGTTTTGTTGTTTGATTTTATTTTTTTTTACATTACTGGGATTCTTGGAAAATTTGCATCTACTTTCAGATCTGAGGAATGAGTGCCAGCATTAGTAGCAAATCATATCACTCCGTTCCTAGAAGGAGCTTGGGAAAGCCGTGGTCTTGCAGCTGCATCTAGAAGTTTAGGCTCACTTTGGATCATACACAGGTGAAGCAACTGGTTATTTTTGAGACTGGAATGGAGATCGGGAGCAAACCAGCTCAAAATCTGTACTTTAGGTCTTCCTATTTTCACGTCTCTCAGTCTTGTGTTGAGAAGGGGAGGAGGAGTGGATGGGTGGCAAAATGAAAGAATGCAGACTATGAGATATGGGGGGACCATAATGATAATCTGAAGTCAGGAAATACGCTTTTTAGAAGAGCTGTATCTAGAACATGGAGAATTGGGCAAACCAGCTGCCTCTAGTGCGAGGCGCTGCGAAGCAGAGGAAAGCCTGTGGCACCACAGTTGGGTGATATAGAGGGCTAGACACAAGGGAGCTGGGAGCCAGGATTGCAACTTTTGATTTCAGGCCTGTACAGCTTGGCAGGTCTCTGTAATTTTCAGTAAGAAATATGTGCACCCCAACCTCAATGAACATTAATCTTCTTCTCATAACATTCTTTAGCTGTTCTCTTTGGTTGCTCTCCCAATTCATTCCAGAAGGCGGCTTTCTACAGACTGTGTGTTAAAACAGGATGCCTCTGTCACGTGTCAGGTCAGTGATTTAGCTCACTATTGAGTATTTTCTACTACTTTATTTATTCTAGAAACTTCTAGTGATCACTTTATAAAATGACAAAGAATAGCTGTATCGTATGAATATCTATCTCAATTTAGAAAGGGTAGGCCCTTTACAGATGCGTTAGGAGCAGTGTTGCTAATCGTGATGTCTCTTTCCTGGTACTCTGCCAGAGACATTCCCAGGCAGTATTGTGCCTTATGAAAACCAGTCTGTAGCATCAATCATCTCCGTGTTTTCTCAAGGGAGCAGTTATTTGCTCGCTGCTATTAAAGGATTAATAAATTTCTTGAAAAGCTTTTTCATAGTTCTGTTCTGCATTAGAGCAGATAAACTCAAGAGAAATTCAAGCTAGATGAATTGTTCTGTTGGGGAAGCAGCTTGTTCCCATCTGCTGCCTTTGCTGGGAAGGTGGCACATCATTTCTGCAGAGGTAAGATGTGGCATCCAGGATAAAGGACCCCCAGTTCAATTTGAAAAGCACTGCAAGTGGATGAGAAGTGGTGGGTGGCAGCAGTGGGCTATCAGCAGACATCTTGCCTTGGTGCTGTTATGATATGAGCAGAAAACATTCTGTGGGCAAATGTCATGCATGTGTAAATTTACTATACTCTTCCCTTTCCAGACACATAGCAGGGAAATGTCCAGCCCAGACACCTATTCCTCTTTGCTGGGGAGAAGTTTATATTTTGAGCTGGCTCATATTAGTGTCTAAGGACAGAATGGGACCACTCATCTTTTAATGTTGTCTGGGAGATCATTTGCTAACCTGCCAGCGGTCTGGTGCTCAATGTCTTCCTCATATGTGGGATTTGAGAGGGTGGTCTATTATTTCAGGATTCTCTCAGATTACTATGTTGCTTAAGTAAGACATGCTTGCAGAACCAGTGCAAGTCAAAGCTCTCTGATTTGAGAAGACTCATGAATGATATGGTGGCTTGTAAAATCAGAGACAAACACGCACAGAATCTTCAAACTGGCCTAAAATGTTCTTAAACAGGCCATTTATTCACAGAAAATGGTGCTGTTGCTGCATTATGCCTCTCCCAAATATTTAAAAAAAAAGTATTTTCTCTGGCAGGGCCTGAGCTTTAGGCTATAGATCAAACAGGTTCAAACATTTTTCTGGCCTCTTTTTTTTTTTTCTTCAACTTTTTTTGATTGATTCCTTTATATTCCATCAACACCTACTTGTATTATATTTCAGTGTGGTCTGGCCAACAGCCTTGATACGGAGACAAAAATCTTTAGTCTTGTTTAACCAAACTAGTAAGAGATGTATATTTTCATCCTGAAGTGGGGGTTGTCCTTGCAATATGTTACAGGAGTTTTTATCTCGAGACTTTTGGAAGTTTCCAACACTAAATAAGTATTTAAATGCTACTTCATTGGCTTTGAGTTCTGTTAGCTCTTCTTTTCTGGAGCTGCAACTAAAATCAATGTCCAGCATGTAGCAACACTAATCCTTATTCCTCTAATGTACCTGCATGCAACAGGGAATGGAATTAGGAATTACATGCAGTTACTTAAAGCACGTTGCAGCTGTCTTTGATTCTACAAAACTTTGTTCATACAACTGTACTGCTGGAAAATGCAGCTGGTTTTTGCATTGCTGAAATTTGGCTGACTCTGCAGCAACATCCAGGCCTTCTTGGACGCTTCATGATAAAAATACAACACTGCTAGCACTCCTGCTTTTATTATTAGTGGAGGTGCAAGTATTTTTAGTACTCACAAGAACTTAAGCGTAGACAGTGCTGCAGAGAACTCCTTTCTGTCTGCGTCTCAGTCCCTTGATCTATATGTGGAATTGAAAAGGGCCAGGAGTTTCCCGTGTAAATAAATCTTTGAAACTTCCATGATGTTCCCCTCAGTCTCAGCTTTGATGTTCTTTCTTTAAAGACAGTTAGGCCTTAGCTGTTTTAGTAGCAAAGAAAAACCTCAAAAATGTGAAGTTGGACGTAGGCAGTGCAGACAGAAGTTTGCACAGAGCTTGTAACAGCAACAGTGGGAGGTGTGAACTGCTGCCTTTACCTCTGCTGGGTGTTAGCTCAAATATTCAGCAGTGGTGTCTAATCATGTATACTTAGTATTTCATTCCTTAAAAAGAACGAAAAGACAAGAGGCCACAGAGCTGCTTGATGTCTGGTGGGAAGCATCTCATTTTGATGGCATTTGGGAATTGCTTCTGGTTGTTGGAGTTAAAAAGAAGTCCAACATTAAGCTTTGGTGGGATGGGAACCAGTGAGCAGAGCTGATAGATTTTTGGCAGCCCTGAGTTTGTCCTGTAGGTAGAAATCCTGTCACCCTACATTCCTGCTCTCACTATCATTAAACAGGAAGGCATTAAAACACAAGACTGAAATGAGACACTCCTTCCTGAAGTTCTGAACTCTTCCTGATTGGTGGGTTTTTGGGGGTTTTTTACCCTGGTATCTATCGCCTTCTTCAGTCCTTTTTCCTTTAATAAACTCTCTTTTGAACCTGATCACCACTGTACGACACTGATCTGCAGATATGGAAGGTGAGGAAGATGAAAACAAGCTTCTTCATAAAGGAGAAGTTACATCCATGTCACCTTGTTTGGGTCCAGTGCTACAGTTGATTCTTTAACTTCATTGAGTTAATGACTCACTGGATGGCTCACTGCAGTTGTTCAGTTTTTTGCAATATGCAGATTTTCTGCATTGGAAGAGTTCTTTTCTGTTGGTGTAGTTCCTTTTAAAAAAAAAGAAAAAGGCATTTAGCGTGTTAGGGCCATATTATGCTGTATGTACACATCAGGTACAGGCTTTCTCCATAAAGCTGCTTACCCAAAGGAACACAAGCCCATCATTCTGTTACAAGAATTAAAAAGCAAAACAAAAAATATTTCTTTAACAGCCATCCATAGTGTTTTGGATAATAGCATTTTGCTAGTGTTAGGAATCCTAACTGTTCTAAAGATGCTCACAAATTAAGCCCAGCAAGGACTTAATTCCACAGTTCCCTAAAATGGCTTATTTCGTATTCTGCAGAATTACATGGGACTTTACATGATTGCTTAAAATATTATTTATTGTTTTTAAGCTCTGTGCTGTATACACTACTTACCATGCTAAAGCTGTTCCTACCCATAGAATAGTCTATGGCTAATTTCCATAGCTGTGCGAACTACTTACCTCCTCATACTTGTGCGCTTTTTTGTGTTTTATTTTTCTAGAAGCAAATATGTTAAAATGCATACACCTACTTCACTGAATCTCATTCTCTGTTTTATTAAGTGTTTCATTTTGTGTGTACAGTTTTGTCCCGCTCCACCCACCTTTCTCAGTCTATAACATTTATCAGAGGCCTAGCAAGCTAAAAAATCTGAAAGAGAGTTTAGCCTGTCTTATCTCCTGCACCAGCTGCTGTGCTTCCATCCTAGAAGTAAAGAGGGGGCTACCTACAGGCTCGCAGCAGGTTGATGTATTTGATGAATGCAGTCACTCTGAAGACACCTTTGGATCAGTCCCACATTCAGACTTGTCTTTGGAAAAATAAGAAGTGCTTTGTTGTGGGAACCATAAACCAGTCCATACCCCCAACACTTTTAAGTGAAAGATCGTATTTCATAATGGTAGAAATTTAGGCCAGGTGTTTAAAACAAACAAACAAAATGCAAATACAAACCCACTTTTAAAAGTTTTTCTTCGCCCATAGAGCCTCTAGGCTTAAAAAAAAAAAAAAGAACATTTTTAATCTAGAAAGAATAGACATTAGTCTAGAAATTCACAAGGTGATTAGAAGTGTCTTTACACTCCCTTCTGTCATCCTTTTTTCAGAATCTGAATTGATAGATTATTACTTATGGGGTGCGTGTATGCATGTGTAGGTTTATGCATGTGTTTGCATGCATGCTTTTGTATACACTGTATCTCAAATAATTTAAGAAGTACTTAGCAACAACAGGATGTGCAGTTGTGTGGTTCCCAGTGATGTACACTCTAGAGCAACCTGAATCTCTTTTATAAAGTAGTAGGTCCTAATACGGAACAATTTATCTCATACCAAAGATCTTGATAGGACACTTAATGGTTCAGCAGAAATCACCAACATTTTATTAGGTGGAAGCACTGGAACTTTTTCTGGTGATTTTATGAATCAGCTAGAGCTGATTGTGTCTGGCATTTTATACAGATTGATATAAACATCTTACTTTACTTTTTTCATTGGTAAGTGGAAATATAACCCACACAATTCTCTTAATGCAGACCTGCAGAGCTTAATTTTCTTCCATTGAGTATTTACAGTTAAGAATAATAACCCTTCCACTGTTTCGTTAAAGGCCATTTTATATTTTTTGTAAGGAGAAATCCAATTGATAGAACTATTTCTATTGCATTTGACCTCTGTAGCATAAATTTTTTAAAATAGATAAATCGTATTTCTTAGACAGTACTTTACATTTCACCCTAGATATTTTCTCTGCAGCTATGAGGATATTGTGAAAGAGAGAGTTCCGATGGGAAATATGCTCCATTAAGTAGTTTATTCTTCAGATGTTAATGCAATTGTTCTTGAATACATTTCTGAAATTACTGTAGAACTCAATTTTAAATTATAAACCTTGCCCCATTTTTCGTTGCTATTGTCTTTCACAAAAACATGCACTAAGTGAAGTGTGGCCGTAAATATTAACTTCACGCATCTGTCTGTACTTGGGTCACATTTCAACAGAAGATTTATGTGAAAGTTTTTCAAACGTGTACTTAAATATTGCAGTAAGTGCCTATAGCTGAGCCTGGCTCTTGCGTGTTGTTGGGTGAGAGCAGAGCGATCGACTCTCCCTCACTGAGATTACAGTTGCATTCTCCGCTCCTTCCAGGTTGAGAGGGTGATACAGACTTCCACTCCTTTTCAAATTTGAAACCACGAGAGTGAGAACATTCTCTTCTTTGGTGATGTTGGAGTGCAGTTCATTTACTTAAGTTTACTGACAGTGCTTCAGGAAAGATTTTTTGTTTAGAACCAGGGGCCAAGCAGGGTTATAAAACAGGCATATGAAAGGCCTTTTAGGACATCGGAACAAACTCAGAAAAACAGAGCATCTGTTGAAAGAAAGAGGAAGACTAGTTTTGCCATGGGACATGAGACCACACAATAGGAGAATGACTGTAACGTGCCACTTTGAAGCCATTGCAATTTTCTTGCAGACAAGTATGAGGACTTTAATGTGTAGACTTCCACCATTCTACAGTTCTCCTTTGATCGGATTATAAATCTTTCTGTTTACCATCTCTTTCTGCCTCCATGTGGTTTGTCTATATCATATTTTAAAATCCATCACCAAATTTGAAGCAACATCGTCCGTGAAACAACTAACGAGGACAGGAACTTAGCAGACAAAAACCTGAAGTCTCTACAGCGAAACACCGCAGTTGTGAGTCAGCGGTTGTTTGAGGCTGGCAACTGGGTGAAAAAGGCAAGACCTTGCACCTTTTGTCTTGGGGGTGATTTTTTTAGCAGGGTCTGCCTCAGTTTGCTCTTGATTTTCAGCTCTTTCCAGATCCTTCATTCCAGAGCTTTTACCTGAAAAGTTCCAAGCAAAGTTTCAAGAAGTGTTAAATAAGTATATGTAGTTTTCCATAAGGCTTCAAAAAATGAATGAGATCGATTTAGTGTCCTTTTGGGCAACTAGTAAATGACTAATTTGTACCAGTTCCTGGAGATCAGGAAAGGAGCAGCACAGTAACTTTAATATCTGTGTCTATGTGTGTCCCTGAGAACCTGAAATCTTCATCAGGGCCCTGTCCTAAAAGTAAAAAACTAAGTTTATCTTTACAAAGACTGTAAGATTGGATATTGGAAGTAAGAAATAAAAAGAAAAGACAAAGCCAGTCCTGAAATTCTGAGGTCAGTTCCATGGATTTTAAAATAAGTTGGTTTTGTCCGAGTTTTCTTTTTCTCTGCGATAAAAGGTTTCAGCTAAGCCCTGTTGCATTTCTCCCCCATACAGGACACAACACTAGATAAACTTATTTATTTGATTATTCCCTTTCCCCCTTCAAAAATTGCTCATGTTTTTGCTGTCACTTACCAAGAGCAAAGATTCACCTCCTCATCCAGATACTTACCTTGCAGGGTCTGGAGAAAAAGTATGTTCCATTTGCTTACTTTGTGCCTCAGGGAGCCTTTAGAAGATTCTTTGGGGTTTTGACTTTGTGTTTTGTTTTGGGGGGTTTTTTTAATAGAGAAAAGAAGGGGTGAAAGAAGAGAAGTGGGATGTATAGGAATCTTGTAAAAAATGGAATTTGACTGATTCTAAAAAGTTAGGAATGTTAACTCTTAAAATATTCTTTTAGCTTTTTTCTTTAAAAGCATAAATACATGTGCACAGACACTGTGGTGCGTTTAATACTATAATAGTAATGTCTTTTCCATGTCTTTCCATAAGTTCTGCTATCTTATAAAACTTGAGATTTTTTACAGGGTGGGGGGGAGTAAGAAACTGAGTAAAAAGCATGCTAGATGTGCTTTTTTTTTTTTTCCCCTCCATGCTTGGAACGTTTTGTTCAAGAGCATGCACGTCTGTGTGATTTCACTGACTGCTGCCCAGGCAATGGCAGGTTCTCCAAAAATCTTGATTCCGTTCAGGAGGAAGCTGTCCAAGAGCACTGGGAGCAGGGCTAAAGGCAGCCTATAAGCACGTAGGACCAAAACATCAGAGAGCTTTTGGAACTCTTATTTGGAAGAGTTTGCATGCTGCAAATACTAGACTTGGGGATGAAATATGACTCAGAGAACTGATCTCAGTAAGAACCAAGGAAATGGCAAATAAATTATGTAGGAGACTAATGTATAATTAAAAATTTAGTGGTAACTTTTCTTTTTAAACAAAACATAGTTCTGCTCAGAGCCAAGAAATAGTTCAGGTAACTGCTAAACATTTACAGAGCATTTTTCTTGGCACCGGAGAGTGGATTAGTATTGTTATTCTCAAGTATAGTGACAGTTGTTCATAACAGCTAGAGTCCTTTTGTATCTACTACTCTTGTTGCTTGAGACAGGACAAAGAACTGGACAAGCATTAGAGAAGAAATGGAGAGAGACAAAAAGATTTGTTTAACTCTGGCATTCCCCTGAAAGAGATACACAAGAAGGTAAAGAATTCTTTTCTTGTATTCCGAGTATCTTAGAGATTAAGAGCTGAGCCGAGTATGGTGGAATTTGTACTTTAAATATCTGTAATACTCTTGATAGTCTTCTAGTAGATTTAACAGAATAACTGTGAAGTGAACATGTGGAGACTGTAAGTCAAGAGTAAATTGCTCTGAACATACCAACATTCTTGAATGTTGAAGGTATTGTTATGAGGCATTTCATAAGCCATATTCATGCAGTACTTGTGGCTTGACTGTGAGGCAACATCAGCTGTCCTTTCTTCTCCTACAATGCCAGTCGTCCCACATCTGAAGTTTCACAGTATTTAGACTTTCACTTCCAAAATCAGTAAGTTACTCTAAAATACTTGAATATCTTGTTCAAGATCACACACTAATTACATGGTCAGAATGGGAGGAGACCCAAGTATTTTGGCTCATGATCCCACACTCTAACCTCTACACTGCACTTGCTACTTTTATCAATAATTACCAAATGATCTTCATCCAAGCAGGCAGTTCCTCGAACAGAATTATACTTGGTGATCTTTTATAGACATACCAAGAGTATCCTGCTGATATAATTCCCAAAGATGTGATAATACTTAACTGAAATAAGATAATAATTTCAGTTTAATATCTGGAAAAAGTATTTCCTCATACTTTTAGTCTGAATCAGCTAGATAATGATACTTTTCCCATTCTGCAGAACCAGTAGTTCAAGTGTAATGGCAAAACTGGAAAGAACTTCCTTGAACTAGGTTCTTTTCCAGAATTAACTTGAATTAATGTAGTTTTACTGGTAGATGCTGGTTGTTGGGTTTTTCTCCTGTTGACTTGGGAACAGGTCCCTGAGAAACCTGATCCATTGTCAGTCAGCCTTACTTTGAACAGGTGTTGAACCAGATGAACTCCTGAGATCTTCGTTATTCTGTATTGTCAATAGGAGCAGAATTAGATTCCCTGTTGTGCTGTCCTGTCGTACAGTCCCTCTTATTAGTCCTCTTAAACAAACAATTACTTTCACCGTTTAAATTGATGCTAAAAAAGTGGCTAAGCAATTCTAAGCCAATTTTTTTTTTTATCTTCAAGAAACATTCTTTTTGTGTGTGTTCCTCTGAAATAGCATTTACTTATCTATTACTAATGGATTTTTAAAATGTATGAGGAATCATTAACCCAATTTCATTAATTTCACCATGATTTTTTGATTATTGGTATTACTGTAGTTGAAAATAGCCAAGCAGCTGTGACAAACTTGGGTAAGGAAATTAACTTGACATTCAGTCTCCATGTGTGTTCTAACTGTATGTTGTAGTGTGTGCTGATATTATTTTCTTTTTTTTAAAATATAAATCTTTATCTGTCATGGGAGGTTTGCTTCATACAATGCTGTGTACTGAAGATAGGAAGCTTTATAAGAAGAGAACATCCAGATCAAGGTCGAAGCTTGGCAGGCTTCAGGTTTTCTGGCTATTACATACAAGCCTTCCACTGATAACTTAAAATTGTTCATAGTTTTTAGGCTAATGCAAAGCAGTGATTTCGTGACAACTGCCAGTCAGCGTTTTCACTCAGCTAAAATACCAAAGATGAGGACAAGTCTAACTTCCTGTCTAATAAAAGCACTTTATGGAAGTTTTGGGAAACAGCAACATATTCACTTCAGGTGCAAACTACAACCTTATCTTCATGAGATTGCCTGATCCTGCTAAAACAATCACCACTGCAGCACTGTGAACCTAAGAAACACGGCTCTTAGTTCAGTAGCTGTCTTCTAAGTTTCATTTAAGCTTCTTCAGAATCTATTAGGAGAAGAGATATGGAATTAATAATTACTCTAGTCACAGGATTTTTGTCTACAGTGATGATTTCAGTTTTGCTTATAGAATCCCAGCACCAGTCTTAGAAACATATGAGCTTTCTTAGAAAGTTTCTGCAGTGGAGAATGTCTAATCACAGGGCAGAAACTCAGAGTGCATGAACAGGAAATCTAAGGCTCTAAGGAACTGCGGTGTGAACACTCCTGCAAATCCTTCACTATAAAACTACAAGGGGGAAAAAACACCTTTTCCAAGTTGTAAAAGTTGAAAATCATGACTTAAGGGTAGGTTTGGTTTCTAGCTCCAGTATAATTCATTAAAAAGTTTTCTGTCAGGCTAGTAATTTGACATCAGCTTCTTAGTACCTAGACCATAGCAAAGACATCAAATGACACATACTCTGAGGCAGTGCATTTCTTGACTAAGACAACTATGCCCTTTCTACCTTCTCTTGGCCCCTTTTACCAGGTAATGCAGCTGCTGGGTCAGCTGACTGCATTTCAACATACTTTGTTAGCAGCTTTGACCTCCACAATCCTTACATCTGTTCTTTTTGGGAAGAAGATACCAGAGTAGCATCCAGCAGCTGCCCTCCTTGAAAATAATTTTCTCATGGTAGGAAAAAAGAGGTTGCAGCATCTTGCACTGCAGGTATATTTGTCTTTTTTTTTTTGCAGCACACCTAAATCCAGTCCCATTCATGGGTGGGTGTCCAGAGAAGGACCTGGGAGGCGCATGCTATGATGAATTTGGAGCCGGTTTGTAGGCTATTGTTTTCTCAGGTTATTATGCAGAGTAGTATATGTGAAACTACCTAAATGCTGCAGTGTTTTGGCTGCTTTCAGTGATGGTTAGGCCAGACTGCAGCAGGGAAATGGAAAGGCTTTGCTGTACTACTTCCATGTGCCCTGGCCTGTAGTAGGTTGTCCTGGAACAAAGGAAAAAACAAAATCGCAGAATGCTTTCTGCTGTTTAGTTTGGTGAACACTATGTGAGAAGGGTGATGTTTAGTGATGGTGCTAATTTGGAGTTCACCTCCCAGAGAGCTAGTCAGGCTGTTCAGTCTCTCACATTTCCCTAGCCTTAAAGTGAGTAAGAATATCTGTCTGTGGCTCGTTGTACTTGCTTAGTGAGGCTATCAGCTTTTAGTTGGGGGTGAGTTTCACTCGTCGTTTGTACTGGTCTGGCATTATGGGTCTTGGTGTTCTTTCTCGGGGCTTTTAAAAGCTACTGTTACACTACTGCTACTTCTAATTTTTAGAAAGCCTCCAAAAATTTAAACTAATGTCCAAAATAGAGTTGTGTAGCTGTTTCCTTACTGGTCAGTAACATCTGAAGAAAATGTTTGGTAATTGCAGTCCAGTTGTTAGTGAACAGATGTCTCTCTCTTGGAAAGTCTTTCTCTGCAACTGGACTCTTTCCCTGGCAGTTTCATCAGCTAAGTGAGATATAAGCATCCTCTTCTGGTTACGTACTTGAGGAAAAATTGCATTTGATCTCTTAGTAACAGAGTGAAACCTTGGAAAAAGACAGAAATTGGTATACCTTCTAAACATGAACACAACAGAGTTGCCCCCTATTCTGAGCAATGCAGTTGTGCATTCTGGATGTTTACTCCAGTAGAATATTAAGTCTCCATAAAATATCATGTGTCCTTGATCCAGCAGCTGACAGAACAAGAAAAAAAGGACTCTAGTACAAACCTGCAGTTCTTTGGGATGTGGAGAACTTTGTGTGCTGTGAATTGGTGTACTAAAAATAATGACCCTGTAATATGCTGTTACACCTTTTGGATAAACTCAATAGGTGAATTCGTGGATGCCCATGGACAACTCCTGAAATTGCTGGGATCAAAACTGTATAAGGATGGATTAAAAATCTTGAGTGTTTCAGTACTTGATACTGAATGCTTATCTTTGATTAATCAACTGCTTGTTTGTTAGACGTGTTTTCTTCAAACTCTGGAGATCTTTTTCAATATAATACATTGCAATTACAGTGTAAGTCTTCATGTGAAGGACTGAGGTTCCTATGGATTTTTCCTGAAGATGCTTTAGGGACTTTTAGGTGGGATTTTTTTATTTATGTGTCTCTTTGCTACCAAACTATTCTTAAGTACGGCTTTTAATGCAGATGTTCCTGTTGTTTGTGGTTCAAATGTATGCAGCTTTCCCAGGTTTTTTGCTAATTTCTCCAAGTAGCGAAAAGAGGTCTTCCTAAAATATTTACTGGGTTGCTTGGATCAAGAGTACTTATGCATGTGTTTATCTTGGAAAATCTATAAAGGATGTATATGCAGATCTCTGTTCAGTCACAGACAATATGCAGGTGACTGATGAGTTGGAAGGCAAGCCAAATGTATCGCCATTGTAGAAGAGGAAAGAAAACAGGAGTGGAATTGTAGGGCTTTCCTGTATCTCTGGTTTGTACTCAAGACAGCAGAAAAATAAATAAGGCATGGAAAAAATGCTGAAAAGAATATACTGATGCTACCTTTAAGATTTAGCTCCCTGAAACCAGAAAGATGTATCTGAATAAGTATAACTAGCATTTGAAGTGATTTTGGCTGCCACTTCTCCCAGCTTTTGGGCACTGGCTTGCTGATATGTAGTATGTAGGGTGCACATAATAAATAGCTGAATTTAGTTTGGGAGGAGAGTCTGATTATTTCATTGTTGTTGTTTAATATTTGCTGTCATCACACCCAGAGCAATAGTCAGAACTTGTGCCAAACAGTGTTCAGTGTAAAAAACAATCTTGCCTTGCATTGTTTTTAGTCTACAAATCAGGCCCCTTAAATAAGAGGGGCAGAGCAAGTACAAACTTACATCAAGCTGGGTTTTGGAAGTTAGTAAGCAATTTACAGCAGCCTTTGATTGTGAACGTGGATCTGTTCTTGCGCCCAAGTACAGGTTTTCAGAAGTTTTGCATACTCATGGGGCTTTAACTTCTAATCCAAAGGGGTTCTCATATGATGGTAGTGTGAAGATGACCAGAGCTCATTATATTAATGAAAGGAAAGGAAAAATGTGAATTTAAAATATGTTCCATACTCTTGTATGGGCCTTATCAGCACCATCAAATGCATAGATTTAGACCATTCAGAAATCTGGCCTTCTGTTTCATTCACGACTTTTCAAACCTTTCAACAGTGAAAGGCAAAATGAGTTCAAGTAGAAATTATTCCCAAGAGTTCTATGGCAAAATAACTTTGACTATTATTTATGAATGACACAAGTTTAATATCTGGCAAGAAAAAATACATGTCTATACTAGGAAAATTATCTCTTGCTGATATTAAATGTCAGCAGTATTGCAGCAGAATCACAGATAAATGTGGGTTTGCTGCCAGCATACACAAGGACAAAGTCTGTTCAGAAACATTTTGGGAACTGGCATTAATCTGGGACATTCTGCACTCCGAACCAGCAGTAAGTAATTTCTCTGGTGTAAACAAGGGTAAAGAGACCGATCAGAAAATGCTGTGAAGAAGAAAATAATCTGAAGTCAAAGGAGTAAAGGAGGACAACTGTTGATGCAGAGCAGTTTCATAGTCCAGTTGCCTAACAGGAAACCAGTGAAGCAGCTGCTGAGAGGGAGTGATTGCTCTCACAGCAGCTTTCTGAAAGTCTGCAGATGCCATTACACATTCTGAAGAAGCTCAGTGAATAAAAGATTACTAAATGTATTTTTCTAACATGTTAAAATAGTCATATTGAGACTTCCTTTGAATTTTGAAGTTGTGAGGAGAAGAGATATTTTGACAATCTGAATGCAAACCTCAGCACAACATGTTATATTTTACATAAATGCTGCATGGTATGAGAAATAAAGTGAACATCTTCTAGGGTACAGGTTGCAGAGAGCTAACAGTGAATTGACTAACTGGTGTTTAAAGGAATATCTCAGGATTAGCATTGATGGCTGTTGTGAACTTGGCATTTTGAAGAAATTGATGGAAGAAAATTGAGTGGGCAGAGGGCTGACATTTGGAATAGAAGTTATATAAATGCTTTGTGAAATACATAGCAGTAGTGAAAACTGCAATAGACTTCCACGTACACAGTGAAGTCACAGACTCAGGCACCATGATGGCAGGTGAAACAATAGTCAAATGCTCAGTAACATGCAGTGGAAGGAATCGTTTTAGTCAGTCACACACAAAGTGGCTGCAAACCTCAGGAAAAAGATGAAATACCAATGTAAATTATCAGTGAAATTATGTGCTCAATATGAAGCAGCAATCAAAGAAGCAAACAAGCTGTGTAGATGTTTAAAGAAAGGGACGGAAAGAAATACTGAGCCTCTTACAATGCTTTGGGAGTGAAGTGTGCTGCAGCCACCCTCTCTGTATTACTAGGAAATGGAAGGGGAACAAAGTGACCTCAAGTTCCAGAAAGACCTATGTGAGAAGAAAGTAGGACTGTTACTGTTGAAGAGATAAGAGAAGCCCTGACGGGTGTGTTTGTAATGATGTGTGCTCTGAATAAGCCCACCCGTGTTTCTTTTCACCTTTTCCATAATACATGGACAAGAATATTCAAACAGGCTGGAAAGCAGTGTTTTTCCAGTTGCTTTTTTTCTTCTTTTTTGTGCATGAACAATAAAACAATGAACAGTAAAACTTGTCACCATCAAATGTCAGTGAGGCCAAAAGAACTGCTGAATTCTTGGGCTTTTCTCTGAAGCAGTCATTAGTCACAGTAGGAAGAAAAACAATAGCAGATTGGACTAGGATATTAGACTGATTTATAATAGCAGTTCCTGTATTTCAAAATCCTGTTTGAAGTTCAAGGTGATGGTATTTCTATTAGTGTTATAGACAAAGCTTAATTCCTAGTCAAACTCCCCTAAAAGTAGTGCACATATCAAACACTTATTTAGGGGTATTTACTAGCCCATTCAATATTCTACTAGTTCCTATTGAAAGACCTTAATATAAAAAATGTTTTTCTTTAAAAAGCAGGTATCTTCCTTTAAAGAGTATTCCTTTAAACTCTACAAAGCAATTATTCTTTAAAATTCCAGGTCAGTATTCATCTTATTAACATACACTAAAGCTTCATATTATGGCAGCAATTCATAGATGCTCGGTTTTTAAAAGCTTATAAATAAGGATTGCAACCTGGCTCTGCTGGTTAGAAACTCTCACTAATTTCAGGGCAGCAGGATTTGATTCACTGGTGCTATCCATACTGATCAATATGGGTGTTTCGTTGCAATTTATCAAGATGCAATTTCTTTTTAATTCTTGTAAGGGTTCTGTGAGAACAACGATACATTTTCATTCTTGCCAGAGTGAAATGGAAGCCAGTGACTGTGTTTACTGACACTTATGGAATATGGTGTCTGACTTTGGCTTGTTTCAACGCTGGGCAGAGTGTGAGAACACTTTTTCTCCCTGCTTGGTGTACATATTCACAGCCCCAGTGAGAGCATGTTATTGTCAGAAAGCTGTCATCTGATGGGTTGAATTACAAACAGTCAGGGTAAAGATTCTGTGCTGTTTAGGTTCTTGAAAGGCTTGACATCATTAACATTCCTAGAATCGCATGTATCATAAACCGTAGCACAGGAAGATTAGAGAGGAAAAAGATAAAAGTATGTATTTGTCATCATTCACTTAGGATGTTAAGTTTCAATTGCAAAGTGTGCAAATACAATGATGTACCTGTGCTCTCCCCAGACAGTTGGTTTTTGTGCTCTGATGGCCAGCACAAAGTTCTCTGATACCCGTGATTGCTCTGTCCTGCTCCTTACATTGGCCAAAATAAAAAAGGATAGGACATAAATGAAAGAAGACATAGTTGCAGCTCTTCAGTGTTCCAGTTGCTCTGCAGAGACCCTGCAGTGCTGTTGTACAATATGCTTTTCTCTCTTGTCCCAGAGGACTGGTACACGAGTAACCCAAAATAAGAACATACTAGGAGTTACTCATTTCTCAGATGCATAGAAGGAAAAGGGTCAGTGAGCCACTTCTGAAATTCTGGTGTGGTCAAGATCAGTTATCTCGTTCATACTTGGTCGCTACTCAATACTTAGTGTAGAAACAGCTCTGTCAAATATGCTGGGAAATAAAACAATATTTTGGCACTCCCAGAGGGTCTAAATACGTTTCTTTCATCTTCTAGTAGTGATGGCACTTTCTCAAAAAGCTAAATTCTCCGACTGAGATAACAAAAGTTCCCTCCTTAAATAATGCCTTCAGATACCTAGAAAACCACTGCTAAGTAGAAAGAATAATGTGGTTTCAAGTTTTGATAAAAGAAATAAAGGGCTTGAGTTGCAATAAGATAAATTCAGCTTAGTTTTGGCTAATGCTTAGTTAGGGATAACGTACTACTCTTTCCTTGGGAGATTGTTAAATCTCTATAATTTGGGCTTTTAAAACACCTCTAACAGGCAACATTCAGGTAGATCTCATCCTGCTGTGGGGCAGAAAAGTCTCTAGAGTCCCTGCAATTAGCAGGTTCTATGATGCTGTGATTACAAGATTCATAGCCTCTGTGGGTTTGGTTATTCAATCTTTGAAGTAGAATTATTGGGCAATGGAATAACATAGACACAAATGAAGACACTAGAGAGACAAGGAGTCATAAATTTAAAAAGATTAAGAAAATTATAGCTATTTTGATTAAATAAAAGAAGAGAGTGAGATTGCAGTGAGATTGCAAGGACAGTATAGAAATAGTTTAGTCTGCATTTGGGTGCCAGAATGTCTGCACATAAGCTTTGGGGAGTTATTTCTTTTTGCTGTCTATAGCTGATGCGTACTAACTCCAGCTGTGACAAAATTCTCTCCTTAGATTAATGACATCTAGACAAACTCCAGGAAGGAGGTGAATTTATATGTGAATTTAGTATCTGTTGAAGACAAGGAAAAGAGTCAGGGTAGTTTACAGGCAAAATTAAAATATTGCTCCTGTTCCTTGAGACTTAGAAACTAAAATGGACTAACAATATGTAGTGTAGGAACAATTTGGGAGGGCAGAGGAATGGCCTACCTCCATCAGTGTTTTCTGGCAGTGACTGTTATTATATGCCAGAGCAGGGCATAACGCTGCACAATTTACGATGGCACTGAGAGGCTGACTTGATGACTTAAGCTCCTATAGCATATTGCTCTTCAGGGGTACTGCAAATTATATATCAAATTTCTGAAGTCGCATTTCAGGGTGCAGTTTATTATATAATAATCTTCAACTGATATGTAGGATTATTTTTGTACTACAGGGCTTGAGAAATAACTCCTGGGTTGAACATAAAGTCCGTGCTATTTTTGATTAGCTTTATCTTCACACATCATAACTTTGATAACAAGTCAGAGTACAGGAAAAATGGGTAAGAATCATACTTGGCCAGTGCTGAGCAGGGGTTTGCTTTTGAAAGCCTTATTAGAACTGCGTGACTTGACAACAAGCTCCACATCTCCCGTTGCCTGGTGGTTGTGAGGCGAGGATAAGTGATGCTATGTCTCTCTTGATTGCTGAACTTTTCTGTGACCCTTCATTAGGGGTGAGTGAACACATTATGGACTAGTAAAGCAGTGCACTGGCATCAAAAACAACGTGTTGGAGTTAGAAACAACCCTCTTGAAATTATGTACTGACAACAGCAGTAGGTTTCTTTGTTTGAAAACAAAACAAACAAAAAACCTAACAGTGCTGTAAAAGAACAAGAATTATAGCCTCAAGAGTTTCCATGTTGATGGTCGTGTGACAGTGAATACCCACAGTCGTGGAAGAACAGGGAGGGTGAAGGAATGAGTATTGGAGTAAATACTGAGGAGGGAGCGTGAGCGAGCTAGAGCTGGCACTCGCATCCTCTCTGTGGGCCAGCACTGGCAATGGGCCATAGTAGGTGAAACTGTTGCAGCAATTTATCATATAAACAACAAATCAGGCCAGATTTATCTAATCAGCATTTTGTGATGAAAATATGTCCAGACTCCTTTTTCCAAAACTGAAAGGACTGCAGCAATGGCAAGATTAGGAATAGACTCTGTGTCTCTCTGTGTGTGTATGTATATATGTATGTATCTATTTTATTTTTCTTTAAGCATTTGCCCTTATGAGAGAGCTAGAGGGTAAAAAAAAATATAGAAAGGATAAAGAGGCATAGGTTTAAGAAATGGGGACTACTTCAACAAGAGTTGGCAGTTAATGTTGGCACCCTGGAAAGCTTTCAATAACTAGGAACTATTTTTCTATTTCAAGCAGAGTGGTGGTTGTTGAAGATGAGCTGGCAGAAGCTTTCTTGACAGCATCAAACCTTGGGTGAAAATCTGTCCATGGGAAACGAAGTAGGGGAGGAAGCAGATAAAGATTTCTTCTGTTACTTATTTTTGATTGACTTGCTGTTTAAT
Source organism: Numenius arquata (assembly GCF_964106895.1). NCBI lineage: Eukaryota > Metazoa > Chordata > Aves > Charadriiformes > Scolopacidae > Numenius > Numenius arquata. Next base: position 16,759,106 of record NC_133586.1, on the reverse strand, counting down.
TCACCCTTCAGCCTCTAGGGGACTGCAGTTCTCATCTGCTTGTTGGTGCTCTGGCTTCTCTCTGGAGGTGTGTGGTTATCAGCAATACGTATCTGGATCGTGACTCACCTTGTAACATTACAGCTGGGCTCTGTAAGTTCTCCTCTTTCCCATGACACGCTGCCATATGCTATGAGCCAGGCAAAATGGTGTAGGCAGTTGTGAATGTCCGTAATAGAATGGACAGATTTGAAGCCTTCCGTGTTTTAAAAGGGAATAGAAGAATTTTTTCCATGTTATTTAGTCTATGGAAGACTTTCTCCTTCTCACTCTGTCTCCTGTCACTTTCAGCCCTTCTGTCTTCCTCAACAGAAAAAAAAGTGCTCTGTTATTCCTAGCCTTGGTATCCTGTCACGAGAAGAGAATGCTGAGTGTCAACATGTGAATCCTACAACCCTGTGCATTGCCATAAGGATTTAAAAATTTGGGTGTTGCGTGTTTATAAATATTACCGATTGTGTCTTGAATGTAACAGGTCTTAGCGCTACTCTTCAGAAGTCGATGGAAAAGTTCTCTTGCTTTCCTTTGAGCTGAGAGACCTTTTGTAACTGTTCTGATGGCTCTAAAGGTCAGGCCCCTAGGAAAAGCAAAGCAGAAGAAAGAAGATCCAGCATGCTTTTGGATTTCCTGGAGGGAAATATTTCCAAGGGAGAGTAAAAAAAACCAAGCCAAACACAAACCAAAAAACCCAAACTGAAAAAAACCCCACCACTCTGAAGGAGTAAATCTGATTAAGAGATATTCTAAGTTTCTATTTTGTGTTGATATTGCATCATGGGCCATGAGGTCCTCCAGTCTCACAGGAGCCTTGAAGGTGCAGAATTTACGATAGCCTTGGATGATGTGTATCTCATTTCCTAGAGTTCATTGTAACTGAGCCATCCATGCACAGCCACGCTGAGCAGGGCTTGGGATCACTTTAAGATAGGGCTCTAGGAAGAAACGGTTCTTCCACTGTGTCAAAAAAAATCCACTGATGTGTGAGATCCTTTGATTTCTGTGGTGGTTACAAAGGTGTTCATAGATGCAGGATAGATTTTGGCGTTTGTTCTATGTTCCCCTATGTCCTGCAGTGAAACGGTATTATTTCCTGAAACATACTTAACAGATAGTCTTAAGACTTGATGCTTTTTTTAAAGGTTCTTCCTATCAGTTCTTCCCCTCTAAGATTATTATTAGCTTTCAAAGTTTATGAGCATCTTCAAACAATAGCCATTCTCTTTGTAAAAAGAGACAGAGATATATTTTCCTCTTTCTACTATAAAGGTGTTTCCCTCTAAGTAATGCATATTCCAAATCTTTTCTGATAAAACAGTAAATATGTCAAGATCTGGTATTTTTGAAGCTATTCTAGGTTCCATAGAGAATATGCATGTTGTTGCAGAGTCTGTTATAGCAGGATGAGTTCCATGGTTTATTTCTTATCTAGTCAACTAAGCAATATCTCAGGAAGATGTCTGCACATGACCATAACCTTACTCGCCCTGTGCAAGGGTGGGCAGATGGTCTTTGCTGGGTTATCCTATAGCTTCATGGTGAAGCAAGTGAGTAGACAGTAGCTTCCTTGGTACATGAAGAGTGCTGAACTCCTCATAAGATGTGCTTCAGGATCTGCACAACTGGCTTCTACATCATATGTGCACTATTACTTGTGGTACATTGGCTTCTGATGCCCAAAGTAATATGAATCAGAATTAATCTAATGAAAAGAACCTAAAAGTAGTGGTGCCTACTGTGAAATTGCCTGCATCTGACTTTCTTTGTTTGCCCTACTTTTTTTTTTTCCCACTTTTTTACACATGTGATTGCAGAACTTTTGGGCACTAAATGGTGTCAGTCAGTGTCTTTGGTGTAATGCATTCTGGTAGACACCCCTCCAAAAAAATCCCAGTGTCTTTTAAAAATAATTTTGTCACTAATTCTGTTTAATTCTTTTATTTCAAGTTTTATAATTCTGGACCGTTGTGCTCCCGTTGCTTTTTCGTTGCTTGAAATTCTAATGCCTTATGACATTATAGTATTTTTTGCATCAGTCTACTGTGATTAAAAAGTAGAGTGTTTCTAAGTCATGTGTGTTTAGGTTTTGTTTGGTGGTTGTTTTTTTTTTCTTTTTTCCCCAAATATTTCCATCTGGTGTCAGCAAAGCTCAAAAGGCCTCATTATTTTTTGGGTTATCAAAAGCTTATGATAAGTTTTCTTCAGCCTGCTGCTAAAGAAGTTCTTTTGGAGCTTGGTTTCACCTTGTACTAACAGTAATCTTGGAATTCCAAAAACTCTGTAATTATTTGCATTTCATGACTTTGATGGATTGTACTTTACAGTTTGAATCTTGACACTCTTCTGGGTTACATTTGGGTTATCTTAGCAATTAGAAAAAGGCTGTTTTGGCACTTAGGCATTTTCTTACTAATCTTCATCTTTTCTCCTGTTAAGAAACATTTATTATTAAATACATGAAAACTAGTGGGGGGAGGATCGCTTTCATTCTCTCTTCCTTCCCCAACCCCATTTTCCCCCACCTCCTTTCTTTTTAGTGGAGATTGTAGGAAAAATTTGAGAAAACCAGAAAAGTATAGAAGAAACAAATAGGAAACTTATAATATTTCACTGTAACTGAAACTTCTGTGGAAAACCCATCAGCTCAAAACTATCAACTTTCCCATAGGGATTAAAAAAGCCGAGCTTTTCTATCCAGCTCCAGTCAGAGATTGTGAGGGAATAGTTTGCCTTCCTACTGAACGGGCCCAGGACTGGATCTCTGGCCAACTAATTATTTCATAATCTGTCAGGAAATTCTCTAGATCTCCAAGTATGCAGAGGGTTGTCCCATCCAGAACAGCATACCCTAGCTGAACAGCTTCGTATTCTTCATTGCACGTACCAGGGAGCTGTGAGTTTGTGCAGGTAGGAAAACAAACATTGTAGTTGACTCAGAGTTGCTTCTGCAGAGCATTTCGATGGATGTGTCAAAAGCCTCAGCTGTGCAGAGCCAGGGTTCTCCAGCTACACTTCCCCTCCAGCCAGCTACGCCCCGCAGCAACCTGGAATCCCCAAATGCACAGGACCCTGGGAACACGAGAAGCAGAGCACAGTGCTAGTTAAGATTGAAGGTCTCTCTCAACCTGTGACAGATTTCTGGGCATTGTAATGCATTTTCTTTTCCTTTCATCTAATCCACACCTTAAAGTGGAGGTTATGATTTGGCTCTAGGTACTTGTGTTGACAAGCTGTGCTTAGGCTCTGACTCACTGTGCAGACGGTGTGTATAATATAGAGAGGGGTGTAGGTTTCTCTCTGGCTTTGTCAAAGTTGAAATTAAATCCATAGTTTTAGTAGAAAATGCTAAACTTTCAAAAGGAAGGCTGTTGAAGAGAAATAAATGGAACTATACTGTTTTTTATAGATGAACATGAACCATGGAAAAACATGACATAAGGTAGGCAAGACATACAGATGCTTCAGTGGTGCAGTATGGAATTTAGGGAGTTGGTCCAGTTGTCTCTGGTTCTGAGCTGCAAAATGTTCCAAAAGATGCAATGATTGCTAAAGAAATAGTGGAAGTAAATGACATAGTAATATGGAAAGTAGTAACCAAGTGACTTGGAGCAATTCTAATAGCCCATTTAAAAGTCTGCTTTGCTCTAACCTACTTGGTAGCTATGTTAGTACCAAAAATACTGTGTAATATCTGAAATGCCAGATTAGAGAACTGTTACTTCTCTTGCTGTAGAAACAGAGATTGTTAGCAGAGGCAGATTCTCTTACTGGTAGTTGTGTCATTTTAGAATATGGCAGTGTTCTACTGGACCAAGGGAATTGCAGCATCTTATGACAGAATGATTTATCAAAAAAAAATCTTAAAAATTTAAATAAAATCTCGGTCTTCTTGGTGACATGAAAAATCTGTTTTGACTTCAGGTAAAAGTATCTAAAAATCTGTTATGCAAGGAGCTGCTTTTATGCTACCATAATTTTTTTCTCTTCTTTTACACACTGCCTGTCTTTTAAACTGCACAGCTGACTTGTGCACCAGTGCTATTGCAGTGAAGAGGTTTTATCTGCTCTGTGTTTACCATGGCACAGTGATGTGCCATGAAGGTTGATGTGGAACTCTTGCAACCCATGGATGCGGCTCAAACTCGATAAATGAGACCAAAACAGGCAGAATTCATTGTAGCTCTTTGCATCTGTCTGTTGAAGGTTTGCATATGGAGAACTAGGCAGATCCCTCTTTCTCAGCCAGAAGTAGCTGTGTCCTCTCTATCAGTACGATTCTCTTAACTCAGTGAAGTTGGCCTGAAATGTTCAGTTCATCTCACAGCTCAAAGTCCCGACGCAAGGATGCTGGTGTGAGTAAAGAAACTTCATTCAGAGCTTATCAGTGCCATTCGGTATCTTGCAAGTTGTACCTGAGTGAAATGCCAGGTTCCATCAGGAGTAACATTTAGTTACCAAAATGATTGACTTTAACAAGTGAACATACCACAACTAGGGAACAAACTGTGCTCTTTAGAGGCCTGAGAAATATGAGCTGTTAAGCAATCATGGGCCCATCTTTCTGTATGAAATGATTACTTAAAAGTTGAACGTAAGTTGTTTCTAGCTTGCGGTGTAAAGGGTCTGACCCAGCTGGCTGAAATACATAGTATTTCTTCATTGATTTAATTCCATTTTGGATCGTCTCATGTATTGGAAGATCCTATACATACGTGGAGGGTAAATATAATCTAGATTGATTTATTTGATTGTATTGATTGTTCTCACGTCAGTATGTGACTGATACATATGGCTTACAAAGGCTACTTCTTAATTCCTATAAAATCTCAGAGCAGAAGTTTCTAAAACATTAACTGTCTACAATGTAAAGGCTGAAGACTTTTTGGCTTTTACATTAATAGAATGTCATGTAAACTCTCTTACTTTTTTCTTTCATTTGTAAAAGTATGCTCAAACCACAGATGTGTACATGCGTAGATACACACAAAATTAAAGAAAAGAACCAGCTACCAAAGCTGAAATGCAAAGAGTGATCGCTCTGGTCGAAGCGCAGGCTTTCCACAGATGTTTGATTGTGCACATGGGGCAGGCTTCATTCGAGATGAATAGACAGTACATAAAATCCACACTTTCCCTCCCCCGTTCCTCTTGTTTATCTGATTTTGTAGAATGATTTTAAGTAACCCCACGCAACTGGAATAAGCTACAGGAACTGTAAAGTTAACATCCAGGAACACTACAAATAGAAAAATTGCTACATAGCTATAAGGTTACGTTTTTTCTTCTTTTTTGCCTGTAAACACATCTGTTCAAAGCTACATGTAAACTTCTCTGTGCAGCGTAAGGAAAAAAAAATATCAATTCCTACTTTAAGGAATTTGGGAATGAGGGATATTTAGATAGTGGGGAGTATTGCACTCACTCTCTAAACATCTCTAAGTTATTCTTCGAACATGAGAAAAGCGCCTTCCACAATAGTACTTCTGTTTACTTTATGTAATGTGAGAAACTACCTACTCAGAGGTTCTGTATGTGTGTGCATATGTGTATATAATATACTTACATGTATGTTTGTCCTGCTTAACAGATGTTGATATTATGTAGACTAGGTTTTATGGGAATGTAGGTCAGTGAAGCAGAGTTTGGGTGTTTAGTTATGCAGTATGTGGGGCATGATAGCCCTAAGAATATGCTTACACTGAGATGTTCCCAGAACCCTAGTCCTCCTCATCCACTTGTGCTTGCCTGTGCTCATCCCTTGTTTCAAGTGCTTGGAGTCTATAGACCATTTACTTGAAGTGAACTGAGTTCTGTTTACATTAGGCACAAGTAAAGACAACATATGAAGTCTATCTTAGTAAACTATCCTCATGTTAATCTTTAAATGAAACAGAATATTTTCCCTCTCCTCCCAACCCCCTTCGTTTCTCCTCTTATTTCACTGTAGCAGATAAATTAAGTTCGATTCAAGTTTTAAAAGCAACAGCTCTTTTGAGAGGCCAGATTGTGTGTTACTTTAGAGGGTAGGCAGAGAGCTTTTGGGGAAAGATTCTCATCGGGGCTCAGCTTTTGGCTGTGTGAGTCCAGCTCTGTTTGGGTCAAGCTTCGTGTTGACGCCTCATCCTTGCGCTCTGCCTGGCCAGGGAGTGAGCTGGAGAGGGATGGGGCTCTGCGGGGCTGGATGAAAGAACACAGAAAGGCTGGATGGGCTGTGCCGCCTGGTGTTCTTGTGTTGCTCAACTATGCTGTAGCATCTCAGGGAAAAGATTCTCCTTCCTATGAAATACCTGTTACTTGTGTGAGGTGTTTGGAGGAAGGCAGGAAGAAGACTATACTGACAACCTATTTTACACCTCCGTGTAGGGATAAATAAAGAGGAAAAGAAAGGCAAGATTTTAACAATTCACTTCAGCCTGATGCTTTTAAAGAGCACAAACTGAAATAAAAGGAAGAGTCTGTGTTTTGTACGTGCGTTTGGTGCTTGTGGTTAATCAGACTCAATTAAAATGTTGAATATTAGGCAGTTGAAAATTGTGCATCCTGTAGTTGCTAGATCATATATTGCTGATGTTATGGTCTGAATCTCTAGCATAGAAAATGCATTTAACTGTGTTAGGACTTCTTCTAGTTACTCTGCTGGTAAACTTTTCAAGAATAAACCCAAGGGCAGGCTTATTAGGATGAGGGAATTGTTGTTCATGAGTTATGTGGAACATGTCTTGGTTTCTTGCCCCCAAATGACTCCCTCTTTCTACAGAGGACAGGATAAAATCTTGTTCACATTATGCTCGTAGGGATTTGGCTGTAAAGATGACTTTTCACAGTGTAGAAAGTGTGTTACAAAGCAGCTGGATAGTCTTGGCCGTGACCATTTATGTAAAAGGATAACTCGTATATACCCTCGCTGAAATGCTGCATGCATATGCCTCATCCGAAAAAAACCCTTATTTTCAAAAAGGGAAATTGAGCACACGTCCATTTTCCACTGTCCTGTCTTTTTCTCTCTTTAATAACCTAATAATTCAGTCAGTACACAGTGTTCAATTGCACTTTTATTCTTCTCAGTGTAGAATGGAAAGCTTGACTGTATGAGGGCTAACACCCTCCAGTGAGAGTAAAAGATGATGCAGATCTATTAATGCTCAGGAGGTACAGGGGAGGGAGCAACCAGAGTGTTTTCTTTCATGGTGTTCCTCATGCACTGGAAATGTTTTGAGGATAGACCGATGTTTTGACATGAGATTTGCCTGCAGATCAGTACGCAGGTTGCCTGTGGTCCAACTGTTTTCGTGAATCAGGGGAAAAACATCTAGGCATGTCTACTGTATGGAGAGGCAAGCCCCATAACTCAGAGCTTACATCATCCATAAGCCTTTTATTTATTTTTGGTAAACAACTCTCTTCTGCTTCAAATTAATATCCTGATTGAGTCGCTGATACAAATGTTAAACTATTTAGCATCAAGTTGCCAGCAGACAGTGTGACAAGAAATGATGATAGGAGTGTTCCTGCCAATGACTTGCATTCAAGTATCTGATCAGAGCCATATCACAGAGGCTGGACCTCTGGATGTTCTTCTCCAGGTTAGACATTCAGCACGTGCTTGAGTATGAGTACTGAAGTTTTTCTCGGTGGCAATGTTTTCAGATAATTTTAAGTTTAGCCAAGAATCAGTAAATCAGGAAAGTGGGTAATGTTGAAGAGAAAAACTGTCTGAAAGCAGCATCTATTCCAAGCTAGATGTGTGAGTTCAGTTGGGGGGGAGGGTGTGCGTGTGCCTGATGTAGGTGCAATGATGTGTTCTGAAGTAGGGGTCAAAAAATAAGGAGTACAAATTAAATATTGATGATTGACTCCTGCATTCCTGGGAATATTGCTGGAGTCTAACAAGCTACCTTTGCCATTGCCAAGGGAGAGCATAGCTAAGTGCTGTCATATTTGATCTCCTGTCTTCTCAGATGTAGTTATCGTCTGCCCTCATTCTTCTCTTGGTTCTTCTGCTGAGAATAAAAGACTAGAAATTTGGGTCCAATTCAGCAAAACACATAAGCACATTTAACACTGAAGTGCTTTTCTAGGGAAAATGGTGTCTGATTTTCCCTCCAAAGCAGGGAAAGAGTCAGTTCCTCAGGGTACTCGTCTTCACCGTAAACTCCTGACACTTTGACACTGGATCAGGGCTTTCCTGTGCATAACACTGGGATTACCATGTGCTGGTGCTGATTGGGTGACAACTGTGACAGTTGCTGCCAACCAGAATAGCGCACTAAGGGAATTGTGAAAAATAATGCTTTTCTAAACTATATTAGAACTAATTCTAATGAATTGCATAGGAATCATTTCACTGAAGTAAATTATACTGCTTTAGTTTTCATACTGCTGCAAATGAGAAAAGAATAAGGCTAGGCATGTGGCTAAATGTAGCTTAGAAGATTTACAGAAGAAAAAAGATTCATGGGTAACATTGCATTGCTTCTATAGAGTGGGAAAAAAAAAGGAAAACTTAGAAGTGTAAATTCAAAAAATAGTTTACAACAGTATTTCAGCCCATAATCAATAGTGCTCTGACACGTGTTGGCAGGAATAGTACTGAGGTGACAAAGAATCCAGAGTAAATCAAACAAACAGCATGAACTCCAACTATCAATCAAAATCCAGCTTTTTTTCATTTCATGACCAAGCAATTGCATCACTATTCAAAGGGCTTATTCTTGTGTCATGTATGTTGCCTTAAGCAAATTAGCTCTGGGAACCCACTTGGGAGGAAAAAGAAAAAAAAAAAACACCCAGAATTTTGTCAGAAGATTTATCCAAAGTCAATATTTATGAAGTCATAGCAGCCCAGGAGGAATCCGTGCTGTTTCAGTACCACAAGCAGTGCCATCGCTTCCACAGTGTTTTTTAGAGTTTCACACCTCTGAATCAGCAAATAACTTCACAAAGGCAGCTAATGTGCCAGGGATTGTCCAGCCCGGGTGTCTCATATTCACTGCCCGGAAGGGTCAAAGCTCATGCTCAAGAACAATTTCCTCAGTATCATCCTGTTATTCTCACACTGCTTAGAAGGCTCAATTGCAGAGCTGCAGCATGAGGAGAAAAGTACAAGTCTGTAACGAGTGAGGAGGTGCAGAGCAAGGAGAACTGGTGTGTGGATTCTGCCCCCACCATCTTTGTGGCACTTAATGGAAGTGGTTGTCTTGGCTGCAGAGCTTCTCTACTGGAAGCTTCTAGCCACATGGTGCCCATTGTAGCAAGAAGTACTACATGTTTGCACTGCTATTTATGCTTTCCCACCAATAAATCCCTGATTGAGGAGCATCTTGAGGGAGTTGGGTGTTCATAACTACTCTCCTACTCAGCATTTCCTCTCCTTTGTCTCACAGCTGCTTTTCAGCCAGAATACAGGACATTTTGAGTCTTACTCTTAGGTCTTTGTAACTATCCCTTTGCATCCAGAGGAAATAAAGGTGTCTTCGGCAAAAATTCTGGTTGACTGTCCATCAGCAGTTTCTAATCTGTGAAAGATGTTGAAGTCCATGATTATTTCTCAGGTCCAAGAGTTGAGTTCTTACCTCTTGTCCATGGCAGTATTCGGCATTAATAGCCTTGCTGCCTGACACCGTGGCTTGCTTCTGGCTGCTTGTTTCTCAACAACTTGAGCACCCTTTGCTCCCACTTATCACGGGATGTCTAGTTGGTCACTAAAAGGTTTTCAACCCTGCTCCAGTGTTTTGGTCTAAATCTCCAGTTGTTTAACAGTTGTCAATAGACCTACAGCTGTGCGTGGCTGTTTTCAGAGGAAGTTTGGTTTTAAACAAACATTTCAGATCTCCCAGCTCTTGAGGCGGGCAGGCTCATTGGAGAATGCCTCTCTGATGGCAGACAGACTGCACCCAGGATTGTGCCAAGTCACTCTCCATTTGTAAATATTAGAATGTGTTGTAGTTACAGATATAGTAAAAGAAAGAAGGTTTAAATTATACAGCTGAGAAACAACAAAGGAAAATAAATGTAAAACAGCACATGCTGTGTGTGTTGGAGGTCTACAGTCTTGCTATTAGATAGTAAAGATAAGAAACACAAGCTAAAAAGGCCACTCAGTTGAATGACTCTCATGTTTTCCTAAATGCATATTTTTGCTTCACGTAAATCTATGTAACCTTCTACTTGTCTTTCATTCATATTTCCTGCTGTGAAGAAGGTGTTTTGAAAGGAAGGCTTAAGCAGGAAGCATGTGTAGACAGGTTATTTGACACCAACTTTGTAATACTAGCTCTAAGGGAGGAAAGATGGTGATTAGCAATGGAAAAAATGAGTATCTCCACACGAAGAAAACCGTTGAGGTATCTATATGTAGCACAGTAGTAAGAGCAAGGGATGTGGTCTATGTACTTGTGGTGCTTATCCAGAACACGAGGAGTTCCTCCAGTGTGACCAGAGAGAAGTATTTGGTATGAAGGAGGGAGGGGAGGGTGTCCTTTTTTGTGTGGCTGGAAAGCCAGCTTGCCCCCCTGTGGAGTTGTCCTGATGAGTGAGGCAGCGGTACCACAGCCCAGAGTGGCTGCGGGTCCCAGGGAAGTGCCATTCCCAGAACTCGCCCTCACGTGCCGAGTAGAATAAGCATAAAACAGGCGCGTTCTGCCACTTCTGTAATGTGATATATTAATTGAAAAACTTTCCATCTTCTAGGCATCTCTGCTGTTCTCAGCAAGGATCTCATGGGGACGACTGACCACCTAGCACTGGGGAAAGGCATAGTACGGGACATAAAATGGAGGCGTTTCTGAACACAGTTTCTGGATGTGAAATACAAAACGCTGCTGCTGTTCAGGACAGCTAAACTGCAACTGAGCTAGCTACTATTCTTTTCCTTTGGTGTCATGTACTCTTTCTAGTACTCCTGCTTAAAGAGTAACAGATCTAGGGGTGAAGAGAAAACTTGTAAAACTACACTGTTTTTCTTCCAGGCCAGCAAGCTAACTCATATCTCCATTTTAAAATGGTTTTTTTCTGTTTGTTTTTGGGTTTTGCGATAGTGTTTGGTTTTTTTACCCCCAGATCTCGAAATCTAATGCTTGTATAAAAGGCACTTTCCAAGGCTTAACTGTGCCACTGACCTGTGCTGGACATTTTGCAAATCTGACATTGTCTTCCATATAGCAGGCAGCAGATTTCTAACTCTTTGCAATGTTGACGCCTGCTCTCACAAAGAGAAGGAAATGAAGCAGAAAGATCCCACTGCGACAATTAGTGGCTCACAGAGAAGTATTGAAACAAGTAATAAGTGGTTGAAGCAATTCAAGGGAGGGAAACTCTAGCTTCCTACTTTGCCACAATCTGATCTTCTTTCTCAAATTCTCTCCTTCCTTATCCCAATGGGGATTTTCACACACTTTCATTCCCACTGTTGGTGCGAGGTGATTCTTTGTGAGTAGTGAGCAGCAGTTCAGTCCTGCAGGGCAGACCCCTGTCCTACCCTGTTATCTGTTTGCCAGTCTTATCGTTTTATGCTGTAACCTAGGCTGAATTTTCAAAATAGCACTAACGTTTTGTTCCCAGGCTGCTGTTCCATTCTCTGTTCCCAGAGAATTTTAATGAAACTAGCTGAAATGGATTCTTGTTCTTTCATTGAGGCAGCCGGCCAAAGAACTGGCTCATGGGCAGAGAAGTCTTTAAGCATTGGAAGTGAAAATGCAGAGATACCTCTTGCATCTCGAACGTGAATCTTTGCAACTTGCTGGTGGCTATCCCTGCCCTCACATAAGGAGGCAAGATGTGGCTGGATCACCACGTGCTGAACAAGTGATCAAGTAGGTTGATGCCTGTCCTCACCCAGATCTGTCTTTGCTTGGTGAGTTGTTACCTCCCTCAAATGTGTTGTTTTTTACTGCATCTTCTGCTAACAAATTAAAACTTTAAACAAGAATTTCCTTTCTGATTACTGCAGGAAAAATTACATTTAAACTCCTAGTGAATGATATTGGGTTTTTTCTTAGATAGCCCCATTAGTTATGTGGGACCACGAGAGACTTCAGATAACATTGCAATATAATGAGAAGGGGAGACTTCTAGCTCTGCAAGTGTTCAGAACAAATTGCGTGTCACCTGCCCTGATGCACAGATAAGGTGTGGGAAGGACTGCTCTTCTCCCCCTCAGCAGCGTGACAGCGGCTTCCTCTTGCACTGCTGGGAAGACACCATGCCTGCTGTTCTGAACAGTTCATTGGCCAGGGGAGGACATGGGGGGACTCTGCATTAGCCCCTGGGAGGGAGCAATCATTCCAAAAGTCAAATAGAGAACAAGAGAGAGATTAGGGAAATTAAAGGCAGCAAAAGAGAGAGAGAGCGAGGACAGGGACAGGTGTATGCTCCTTGGCTTTTCAGAAGGCCTCCTTGTGGTCTCTGCTTTAATGTACCAAGGCTCCAACTCTTCTGGTGCCCAGCTGAACCAGCCTTTGGGACCTCCAGGCTGGAGGCTAAGGCTGTTCAGCTTCCTTTAATGTAGAAGCAAGTCCTCCGCCCCCTGAGGACTGATAGAGTTAGGTAGCTGATTTTCAGTCTGATACAGGTTAAGTGATCTTTCCCCAATATCAGGAGTTAGGAACTGTCTCAAGCAGAGAAATCCCACCACATTGGCTAAATACGTTAATTAATTTATTAATACCTAAGTACTTAGGTCTTTGCTCTTGAAAAGAAACTCTTGTCTCTAGTCTATCTGGCCGGAGTTGTGTCTCTCCCAGAAGCAAACTGTAGTTGTATAATTGGCAGAGTAGATGAAGTAGAACATCTACTCCGTAGTAGAAATAAAATACTGTAATCTGCCCAAACTATTCTTGTCCACGTGCTACCTGGCTTAGCAATTAGTCACTTATGTACTTTATTAGATCAGGGCCAGAGTATTGCAGCATTTGCTTCCTGCTAGATTGTCTACCGGTGCCAAACAGGCTTTGGTCTCACTTCTGAAGCACAGGTATGGGTCTACCTGATACCAAACCACAGCATTACTCGGAAGGGACTGGAGGAATTCTCTCTAGATTAAATCTGTGGTTTCCAAACCCATTTACTTATTACGAGTGAGACCTGGATCTCTCGGAGGTAGCATAGCTACCCTTCTCTTAGCACCGTAATGCAGCCTTTCTTTGCCTGTGAGAAATTTTTAACACACAGCTGTATACAGCTGTCTTTTTACAACTGAGATTGGCTGTGGTGCCCACAAGGCATCTGAAGCTGCTTGGGAGTGCTACGCTGTGGCAACTGCCTGGTGAGCATAAAGGAAAAATAAGTTTTCTGCAGTAATCTTTGCTTAGAGCCTGTTGCTATACATGGGCTTGGGAATGGAGTAGGTTTTTTGGTGCAAAGAATAGCACAGTCAACACATCATCTTTTACTGGTTCAGCTGGGTTCAAGTGTAATTGAGCCCAAAATGTTGCCAAGAAAAAACAACCTGTTTTGCTGTGTTTTAAAGCAAATGGGTTCACCTGGTTGGGTCAGTTCCAGCACAAGAATAATAGTTCTGGGGATTTTTTTAGAGCATAAAACTCAATGTTGCAATGAACTGTTGCCAGTCACTATCTGGTTTTAAGGTTTAGAGCTCCTGCTGGACACTTTATTGCACTGTTCAATAAAAATGCCCTTAGGGATCTTAGGTCCAGTACACTTAATATAAAGCAGGAACAGAGAGACAAATCCAATTTTTTCCTCAGATGCTGACTCAAAGTTACCAAGAAAAGATCCTCCTCATATATGCTTGTCTGGGGTTTGCTTTTTACAGTGCCAGTGTATCACTGCTACCGGCATGGTTTCAAAGCTCAGACTTTTGGGCAAATCATAGAATGCTTAGAGTTAGAAGGGACCTTGAAGATCATGTAGTTTCAACCCCCTGCCATGGGCAGGGACACCTCCCACTAGACCAGGTTGCTCAAAGCCCCATCCAGCCTGGCCTTGAACACTTCCAGGGATGGGGCATCCACAGCTTCTCTGGGCAACCTGGCCCAGTGCCTCACCACCCTCACACTAAAGAATTTCTTTCTCATATCTAACCTAAATCTCCCCTCTTTCAGTTTAAAATCATTCCCCCTTGTCCTATTGCTCCACTCCCTGATCAAGAGTCCCTCCCCATCTCTCCTGTCGCCCCTTCAGGTCTCCCCAGAGCCCCTCTCTCAGCCTGTCCTCACAGCAGAGGTGGTCCAACCCTCTGCTCTTCTTAGTGGCCTCCTCTGGACCACTCCAACGGGTCCCACGTCCTTCTTATGGTGGGGGTCCCAGAGCTGGAGGCAGCACTGCAGGGGGGTCTCAGCAGAGCGGAATAGAGGGGCAGAATCCCCTCCCTCGCCCTGCTGGCCACACTGCTGGGGGTGCAGCCCAGGATGCGGTTGGCTTTCTGGGCTGTGGGCACCCATTGCCGCCTCGCGTTGAGCTTCTCATCCACAAACATCCCCAAGTCCTTCCCCTCAGGGCTGCTCTCCGTACGTTCTCCGCCCAGCCTGTAGCTGTGCTCGGGACGGGCAGGAATCGCGCATTATCTTCTAGCAGTGAGTGTTTTCGCCAGGGGCAGCCGGTCTTTCACCTTCTCGGTGCCGTTATTGCCGTGGGTGGGCGCGGGGCGGGGAGCGCAGGTGCTACCGCGCCTACCGGCACCTGCGCCTCCGCCTCCCTCAGGCGGCGGCCGCCCTCCGCCTCTCCCGAGCCCGGGGGGCCGCGGGGCCGAGCGGCGGCCGGAGGGCGGTCGGTCGGTCGGCAGGCCGGGCCCGGTCGGGGGGTGGCCGCCAGGTGGCAGCAGGCACGGGCCGCCGTTACGCGGGAGGCGAGGGGAGAGGCTGTTCCCTCAGCCCCGCCGCCGCCGGGAACCTGCCTCGCCTCCTGCGGGGCGACCTGCGGCCGCTCTCCGGCATTCCCGGCGGAGGGGCCGCCGCCTCCCATGCGGGTGCCAGCCCTCTCGCCTCCCCGCCGCACGGACCGTCGCCTCGGCGTGGGGCGAGCGGACGGGACGAACGCCGGCGCGGTGAGGCCGGGCCCGGCCGCCCCCGCGGCGGCAGCGCCCAGAGGGAGGGAGGGAGGGAGGGAGGGAGCCCCGCGCCAGGTGGGCGGCGAGCGGCCGGGCGGGCTGGGCGACTCGCCGCGGGGAGAGGGCGGGCGGCGGGGCGGCCGGGGGTGCGGGCAGTGCCCCGGGGCGGCCAGGGGTGCGGGGCCGCGGCTGGGGGCGCGTTCGGAGCCGCGGCCCGAGGAGCCTTCGGTCTCTGCTGGCTGCGAGAGAGGCTGCCGGTCCGCCCCGCGGGGTTCCTGCGCCTCATGTTTTTGGCTGGTGCTGGCCGTGTGAGGAGCCATTTCCAAGCCGCTCTCCGTGCGCGCTCGGTTTCCAGGGGCTGCATCCAGAGGCGGTGCGAGGAGCTGCTTCGCTTTGCCCGGGTGTCCCAGCAGGAGCTGTAGCCGCACGTAGTCCCAGCCGGGTCCAGCAGTTCGCATGAGGGAGTGAAAGAAGTGAGTAACTTTCGCGTGTCGCAACGGTGCTTATTTTGGGCCGGATCTTTTGGTCTCTGGAAGCACAGCGTGCGAAGCTTGTACCGCGTTTGGCATTTCTCTTCACGCTCTCCTGCTTCTGGCTTTGTTACGCTCCCTCCTGCCCTTCAGTTCTAGCGGCACTTGGGCTGTTCCTGCTCGGTTGTCAGGCTGCAGGGGTGTCCCCGCAGCAGAGGGGAGCCTCAGAACACCTTTTCCTCCTCCAGCTACAGCTTTACAGGTTTTTTTTTTCAGCTGTCAGTGTGGCCACGCTTGTGTGTTTAATAACCCTTGACACATTTGCCATTAATTTGTCCAAATGTGGTTTTTTTTGGTGGGCTAGAAACATGAATGGTTTAGAAAACCTGGCAGCAGTGAGTTCCACAGGTATGGAATATCGTGTGGAAAAACTACTTCCTTCTGCTTCTTTTAAATCTACTACCTGGCACTGCTCAGTCCTTATAAAATGAATTATACTTGTTTTCTACTTGCTACCTTTGTGCTATTTCAGGACTGTATTCTTTTGTTATCTGAATACCTCAACTCTCCTTTATTTCAAGCTAAAGAATTCTTAGCTTTTCAGTCACTTCTTTTATGGGAGTTCTTTCATATCTCCTGGCAGTGTCATCACCTTTTTCTGTATTTTTTTAATTCTTTTATATTTTTTTAATCGAGAGATCAGCAAAACTAAGTTTTATTCAAGATTTCAGTGCAAAATGGGTTACATAACAGCATGATAATGTCTGCAGAAATGACAGACTTAAGTTGGTGCATCAACGATGAGAATAGCCAACAAAAGGAATAGAAATATTTGTAACTCACTGTGTGATTATCTGTTGATGAATCAATGTCGTTTATATTTTTAATCAGAAACCACTATCTAAGTAACCAACTAGTTGTTAGTAGCTCAGTATGAGAGTATAATGCTATGGATGAAATAGTTGCCTAATGGGCTCTTAATATATCTGTCAGTCTGCTGTGCCCATTTTTCCTGTCTTCTGTGGCAAAAGCAGGAACTGAAAATAACCCAAATTTGTCTGAGTGTAGTGCTGTTTGTGGAACTACCAATGCACTCCTACCAAGTTCATCTGTCAGGCTGTGGCTTGCCAACTCTGACTTCTTTCTGGTGTAAAATTAGTAGTAATCTATTGGTTGATGTGATTTCCACCCGTTCAGTATCATCAGGGGTTTAAAATGAAACTTGATACTGCTGAAATTCCTCAGACAGCTGTAATTCTTGATGCTTTCTTTTCCATCACCTCTCTCCCAGGGAATCTGGTGGGACAATGGAGTTAAGCAGCCTGGGAGGAGAGACTGCCTGGCAAGGAGAAAAGTGTTGTATTGTAAAATGAGAGTTTTTAGCAGAGTCAGAAATAGAAGGTCAGCTGGTTTGGGTTGTCATACAGAAGCCTTCAAAGTGAGTGTAGGTAGGAAATGTGGATTGTTTGTCATAATTGTGCCCTGGACATAGCTTGTCAGGTTTTATTTCGGAGCAGGGCTAATACGAGGTTTTCCTGATGATGACTCTAATCTGAAACAGCTCCACTGGAACTGAAGTAGCAGCTCCTGATTCCTGACTCTCACTCACAGAAGCACTTGGAGGTGTTGCATGGTGCAAGATTTCTGTCTTTTCACACTTCATACAAGAAAAAAAGCTCCAGCACATTTAATTGCAGAAAATTAATTAGGTTGCTGATAGGCAGTGATGAGTTTTATGATCACAGTATGAAACCTTTGCTTTTGCTGTAGGACAAACTGAATAACTGGTGCTAGGCAAACATGCATTAAACAAAGCCTGAAAGCAAACCAAAAATTATCAGAATCATCTTGGAGACTTAGACTGGCCTGAGTGTGTGATTCTCTGCAGGCAATGGCAGCAGAAAACTGAGACTACTGTGTGGAAACCCAGCCTATCTGTGATGTGACATCAGGTGTGTGACACTCGGACCATTCACGGTGGCACTTGTACTGAAAATGGAGGTGAATGGAAGTGCCGATCAGGCATTTAGTGGTGATGCTTTGTTTGGATTTTTTTACTTCAAAACTTAGGTTTATCATTTACAGTTAAGTGCAGCCATTGTAGGGACTTCTGTGGGCTTTGAGTTAGAGAAAATTAAGGTTTTGATGGTGAAGCCCTTAAAACCCCAGGAAACTCCCATGTCAACCATGCATAAGCAATTTTAACTCTCCCCCGTAGTGTTGTATAATCATAACAGGCTTCAGTTTTAGAAGGTCGTGTTTTTTTTTTCAAGTAGGAAAAAAGAGCAGAAAACTTACTGTATCAGACCAACTTCTTAAATAGTTTGGACCTTGATTGTATCACTTCTACCACTGTAGATAGGTAAAGCATTTTGTAGCTTTTAATTGAAACACTTCCGATGGTCATAGTGCTGTCTGGGGAACGTATTCTATGAAAAGTCTTGCTCCCTTAGGAAGTCACACAGTTCGGTTGTTAGTTCTTTTGCTTTTAGAAAGCAGCTTAACCTGATATAAGTGCAGTTTGGAGGATGAATTAGGAAATTGTAAAGCTAATTCAGTTATAAATATATGTGATTTAAATACGTGATCAATGGGCGTGATTTTATTGTTAATCTACAGTGGGTTAAGTAAAAGTGCATTATTGTCTCTTGCATTCAGGATAGTATATTACATTAGAAAATTCTGTTTACATATATTAGAACACATAGTCTAGTACTTCATTTAGAAGATTAGGGAGATATTAAGCAGATATAAATAAAAAGACTGATTAACAGAGTGATCTGATGGGCACTGAATTTGGCCTTCTGCCTTACTCTGTATAAGGGGAGCATAGCTGAAACCATGTGCTTCAGTGTTGCCTGATTATTTTTTATTTTGTTCTTTGTGTTAGTTGACAATAACAGATAAAAATTCTGTAATTTAAAACAACTTGGTTATCTCTTCCTGGAATGTTCTGTCCCACCCATTTTTCTCTTGGGGACTTGTGAGTGTCATGTCACACATCAAATTTGTGTAGCGTCTCCCTGCAGGGTTATGGCATTCCCAGAGATGGGTCAGTGTTCATAATTTTGGCTGCTGTTAAGCAGTCAGCACTTGTCAACACCATCTACAGACATCCGTTACAGATTTTGTAAATGGTAGTACCAAACGTTGAATGTGGGGCTTCTTGGCAGGAACTGTTCTTGCACTAGAAATATTTCGATGTCGATATGATCTCAGTGTGATCCTTGTGAGAGAAAGTGGTCTTATCTGTTGGTTTGGAGATATATGTGCGAGTTGCTGGAATGTGGGCTTCTGTTTCCAACACTGCCATCGACCTGCTGTGTGCTGCTGATCAAGTCTTATTGGCATCTTGCTCCATTTCCTTTATCTCTGAACAAGGTATGATAATTACAGGATATTGGCCCACTGTTAAATTTCCTGAAGGTAATTTGCATGCAAAGTGCCATATGCTTGAAAAAGAACTGGAATGAAAGTGTCTATTGTATATGAACGAAAATTATGTAGTATAAACCTTAAGGTTTATAAACTTATAGGTTTATTACTGTGTTTCTTCAAATCACAGCTTAAGGACCTGCTCGTTGCCTATTTCACATTGGTCCTGTGCTGCTGCTACTTGGCATCCCACTTCAGTATTTATTTTGGTCCTAGTTTTGGAATTTCCCTTCACAGGAAGATTCCATATTCCTTATATGGGAAAAAATATTTTAAAAAATGACTTTTTTTCCATTAGTTCTGTAGATTCTTTCCTCAGTAAGTGCAAGAGCTGCTATCTCTATTCTTTAAAGCTCTGACCTATGGGCCAATAAAGTCAAGGAAAAGGTTATCAGTAACTTTCGGCTTTCGGATCAAGGCATTCCCATGTGATGTGGTCTTGTAATTGGAAAGAATGACCACTGGTGTCAGCCATGAAATCTTAGTGGCATTTTAAACCATTGTTTTGGTATTTCTTTAAAACCTATCTGTTGATACGCTTGCATTCACATGTAAGGAACCTACTTCTGGGTATCTCCTGGCTTTACAAGCAGGCAGTTCTCTTTATTTCTCCAGTGGGACTAGCACTGTGTCTGAACTGTGGTAAAAGCTCATTCTCTGCTGGTAGAATGACTTGGCAGAACACATGAATGCAAACGTTCCCAGGCATTGGCTCATATTCCTCGTTTGCATTAATCAGTTGGTGTTAAACATGAAAATTTTCAAGTGTTGATATGACTACCATCTGGGAGTTTAGTCCTGCCTAAGGTATGGAGCCCTCCTTTCCTCAAACGCTTTTCCATATCATCACTTCAGCACAACTGTCTGTGATCAAAATCAAAATTAAATTCTGTTTCACCAGGAGCAGGGAATGCCCTATAACGTAAGAATTGTCAATTTGATTCTGTGTTCATTAAAATTCACAAGTTATAAAGTATTTATAAAAGGGGCAGGGAGGGATGCTTTATCAGCATAGATATATTTAATGTCTTCATCTGATTTGTGGAAAGAAATGGCTAAGCTTCAGAGATCTGGAAATAAATTTTACTGATTGGGTGGTGACATTTAGCAGAGACACAGAAGCTATGTTCGTGGTCCAATGGCAGTTCGTTAGTGTGCAGTACGACCTCATGAGGTGTTTAGGAGTCAGGACATAAGTCTGCCCCAGAATCATTAGCTTGGTTTACTATTTCTGAAATGCTAAAACGAATATATATGACTTCGTGTTTTGGGAGCCCTTAGAATTTGCAATCTTTTCTTTGACAGTACAAGAGCTGGTAACTTGTTCTTTTAGCAGGAGTTATGCTTGTTGCATAGTCATTTCCTGGAACTGGGGCCTTTGGGACACTCTGTGGCTACCAAAAAAAGATGTTTAAATTACAGGACTTAGTAGGTAAAATTCAACCCTTTGCAGAGGATCTGCTTGTTCATAACTTTGATCCTGTATTCCCCTTCCTTTAAAACTGCTATAAACTCTCAAGTTGTACATAGATATGTGACGTTAAGCGTAGAGAGAAATACGGTTCTTCAGAAAGCTACCTTTTTTTTTTCTCTGTGTTTTTGTTGATTTAACTTTGCTTACTTAATTGTGCTTTTTCCCTAAACCCAAACTTCTTAAAATACAAAAATAAGTAAGAGGAGAATACTCCCTTTTTGTTAAATTCAAGGGACAACTGTTGTGGCCACAGAAGTTTCAACTTCTGAACTTCCTGTGTGTGTATGAGGGTT
Organism: Numenius arquata; assembly: GCF_964106895.1. Classification (NCBI taxonomy): domain Eukaryota; kingdom Metazoa; phylum Chordata; class Aves; order Charadriiformes; family Scolopacidae; genus Numenius; species Numenius arquata. The sequence goes on along the minus strand of NC_133586.1, from coordinate 16,738,394 downwards.
GCAGTGTGCTCTTCCTGTAGAGGAATGAAGTTTAGCAGGGAAACTTGGTAGAGAGCAGAATCTTTCCAAATTTGTCTCTGTCAATATAGAAGCAGGGCTGATGTGACACCTTGGAACTTGCTTGCCCAAGAGGTGGGGCAAGGTCTGTCCTTAGTGACTGTATGGCCTGGTGAGATAACAGAACTGAAGGAGAAGGCTGCCCTGGGTTAAATGTTTGTTGTGAGCCTAAGGATTTTGTCCCTAACGTTGTGTAGAAGTAGTGGGGTTCCCTGCTCATTGCCTTCAATGTGAGCCATGATACCTAAGTTGGAATGTGTTTTCTCTGCTCTTGTTTTGGGAAGAGGATGGATAAAAAAGCCCCTTTTAAAAGTCCTTCTTCAGGAAAGCTGCTCTTGATGAAAAACATTTGTTGTGCCTGGCCTTGCTGGATCAGCACTTGGGTGTGTATGAGCATAGAATACTACTCTCCCAGGAGAAAAACGTCACTTAGATACTCAAATGTCCTATGACTAAAATCTGTAATCCTGAATCAAGTGGATTCCCCTGATATTCCATTTGGATTAGTTGGATAGAACTGCGTGGAAGGACAAACCTATCTCTAAATGGCAAATTCAGCGAAACTGTTGACAATAGAGTAAATGTTGACTTGGAAAGTTTTCAGATGTCCTGGATTTTTTTCAGTGGTAAAGGTGATCGCTGTAGTTCTGGCTTGGTAACACCAGGCCGCTATTAGTTGGTTATATATTATACTTGTATTTTTGCTTGGTTATTTTTATCTAAAACAAGTATTTTCCACGAAAGTAAAAAGAAGAAATGATTCTGCTTATCAGATTGGCAAAGAGAAGCAAGAGCCTGTCCAATCCCACCCTGCATAATTACAATAAAAATGACATCCCATGACACAAGCTGCCCAAAAGGATGATAAATTATATGGAGTGGATGCAATTACTTAATCTGGCAGCAATGAAAGCTCTGTCTCATTTTCCTGTAGTTCCATGGAGCTACATTCACTGGGGAAGTAAATGTGGAACAGCGGGCTAACCTCCTTGCAGATCTTCAGGGTCTGTATGTGGAATTTAAGCACTTCACTAGAACAGGGTAAGACTAAGGATTTAAAAGAATAGAGTGTGTTAACCATTAACTGTTAGTATTGTTCATCTTTGATGGCCCAGGAAATACTGTTCATGTGTTGAAACATGGGGGTTAAGGCAGGAGGTCAGTTTTGATTTTTCTGTAGTGATAAGCAGCCATTAAAGATTTAATTTCCTATATTCCTTTACTTAGAATCATAGAATGGTTAGAGTTGGAAGGGACCTTAAAGATCATCGAGTTCCAACCCCCCTGCCATGGGCAGGGACATCTCTACTAGAGCAGGTTGCTCAAAGCCCCATCCAGCCTGGCCTTGAACACTTCCAGGGATGGGGCATCCACAACTTCCCTGGGCAACCTGTTTCAGTGCTTCACTACCCTTACAATAAAGAATGTCCTCCTAATATCTAATCTAAATCTCTCCTCTTCCAATTTAAAACCATTACCCCTTGTCCTGTCACTACATCTCCTGACAAAGAGTCCCTCTCCGGCTCTCCCGTAGGCTCCCTTCAGATATTGGAAGGCTGCTATGAGGTCTCCCCGGAGCCTTCTCTTCTCCAGGCTGACCAACCCCAGCTCTCTCAGCCTGTCTTCATAGGGGAGGTGCTCCATCCCTCTGATCATCTTCGTGGCCCTCTGCTGGACCCGTTCCAACAGGTCCATGTCCTTCCTGTGTTGAGGACTCCAAAGCTGGACACAGTATTCCAGGTGGGGTCTCACGAACTCAGAGTAGAGGGGTAGCATCACCTCCCGCGACCTGCTGGCCACACTTCTCTTGATGCAGCCCAGAATCCGGTTGGCTTTCTGGGCTGCCAGTGCGCACTGCCGGCTCACGTTGAGCTTCTCATCCACCAACACCCCCAAGTCCTTCTCCTCAGGGCTGGTCTCCAGCCGTTCTCCGCCCAACCTGTATTTGTGCCTGGGATTCCCACGTCCCAGGTGCAGGACCCTGCACTTGGCCTGGTTGAACTTCATGCGATTTGCGCGAGTCCATCTCTCAAGCCTGTCCAGGTCCCTCTGGATGGCATTCCTTCCCTCCAGTGTGTCGACTGCGCCACCGAGCTTGGTGTCGTTGGCAAACTTGCTGAGGGTGCACTCTATCCCACTGTCCGTGTCTCCGACAAAGATGTTGAACAGCACTGGTCCCAGTACCAACCCCTGAGGAACTCCACTCGTCACTGGCCGCCAATTGGACATTGACCCATTGACCACAACCCTTTGAGTGCGGCCATTCAGCCAGTTCCTGATCCACCGAGTGGTCCATCCATCAAACCCATGACTTTCCAATTTTGAGACCAGGGTGTCGTGCGGGACAGTGTCAAACGCTTTGCATAAGTCCAGGTAGATGATGTCTGTTGCTCTGCTCTTGTCCACCAAGCCTGTGGCAGTATTGTAAAAGGCCACCAAATTTGTCAGGCACAATTTGCCCTTGGTGAAGCCATGCTGGCTGTCTCCAATCACCTCTTTATTTTCCGTGTGCCTTAGCAGAGATTCCAGGAGGATCTGCTCCATGATCTTGCCAGGCACAGAGGTGAGGCTGACTGGCCTATAGTTCCCTGGGTCTTTCTTTTTTCCTTTTTTGAATATTGGGGTTATGTTCCCCTTTTTCCAGTCAGCGGGAACTTCTCCAGATTGCCACGATTTCTCAAATACGATGGAAAGCGGCTTAGCAACTTTGTCCGCCAGCGCCCTCAGGACCCGTGGGTGGATTTCGTCAGGTCCCATTGACTTATGCACCTTCAGGTTCCTTAATAGGTCTCAAACCTGATCTTCTCCTACTGTGGGCAGTTCTTCATTCGCAGAGCCCTTGTTTTTGCCTTCCGTGACTTGGGCAGTGTGGTTAGAGCCCTTGCCGGTGAAGACTGAGGCAAAAAAGTTGTTCAGTAGCTCAGCCTTATCCATATCCTGGGAGGCCAGGTCTCCCGTTTCCTTCCGGAGAGGGCCCGCAACTTCCCTAGTCTTGCCTTTGTCCCTGACATATCTGTAGAAGTTTTTCTTATTGTTTTTTATGTCCCTGGCTAGATTTGGTTCTGCCTGGGCTTTCGCTTGCCTGATCTGGTTCCTGGCCACTCAGACAGTTTCTTTATATTCTGCCCATTCTACCTGTCCCTGCTTCCACCCTCTATAGGCCTCCCTTTTGGTCTTGAGCTTGTCCAGCATCTCTTTGTTCATCTACACAGGCCTGCTGGCTGTTTTGCCTGACTTCTTCTTTTTCGGGATGCACCTCTCCTGAGCTTGGAGGAGGCGATCCTTGAATGCAAACCAGCTTCTTGGGCCCCTGTCCCCTCCAGTTCTTTCTCCCACACTACCCTACCAATCAGATCTCTCAGGAGACCAAAGTCTTCTCTTCTGAAGTTCAGGGTAGCGAGCTTGCTGCACACCCTCCTCGCTTTCCTATGAATCTTGAGTTCTACCATTTCGTGGTCGCTGCAGCCGAGGCTACCCTTGAACTTGACATCCCCCACCAGTCCCTCCTTGTTGGTAAGGACAAGGTCCAGCACGGCTCCTCTCCTTGTTGGCTCCTCGATCATTTGAAGAAGAAAATTATCATTAACGCATTCCAAGAACTTCCTGGATTTCACGTGCCCTGCTGTGTTGTCCTTCCAACTTCTTCAGACATAGCTTGTACTTATTAATACATCTTGCACATCCAAAAGACTGTCTCTTTTTTGCCTTTCTTTTTTTTCCTCCTTTTCAGGCGTTTGCTCACATTGGCCCTAAGGAGTTTGGATCACTTTTGTTGCTTCTCATAGGAATATTTACAATTTTGCAGGTTCAGGTTCAAATCAATGCTGCTGTAATTAATCAGTTGTTATAAAGCCGTCCCTTCTGCCTATATTTGTTTCTGGCCAAATTCATCATTCAGGGCTGAATGCAGAGTGATAGTTTGTGAGCATGCTTAAAATTTACAGAATAGTAATTAATAATTATTTTAAACAAGAAAAAAATCGCTACGCAGTTTTGAATTATGAGGGCATGAAAGGACTAAAATGTCTTTGCCGCTTTCGTACTGTTAGAATTGGACAGAAACTGATCTGACTTCTTTTGAACCATGCTGCTTGTGATTAAAGTGTGATTGTTTCTACGGCTTTGAAATGGAAGAGGGGGCGAAACCGTTTCCAAATGTAGCTTGCTGGCAATTGAGGCTTCAGAAAGGTAGGGGTGGTTTGTTTCTGCTTTTTGTTTTGCCGTGTTCCTAAAGCTATGTCAGGAGGGCTTTTCAAAACTGTGGGCTTTTTAAAATTCCTGTTTACTCAGACCATATGCTTATTTTATGCTTAACCAGGAAACACAGTGTCAAGCAGTGTCCAAAGAGTGATTACATTTGAGTTGCATTCTTTTCAGCAAGTCTTCACGTATCTCCAACAGTGACTAGTCAAGTTGAAGATGCAAGTCACTGTATAAAACCCTACTTTTCTGACTTTAAGCAGCATATGCAACAGAAGTAGATTCTGATTTTAAAACGCTCAAACATACAAAACTTGCTAACCTTTTTTTTTTTTTTAAAGATTACCACTGATCTTACATGCTCTGCCTGTGGCATAGGGACTGTTTAAAGCAGCAGCTGAAGTCCACAGGGTTGGAGGAGCTACTCTGATTTCTTTACCAGCACTTTGTAATTGTCTGTTCTTCTTGTCTTGCAAATACAAGAAGTCTCTCATTCACATTTTAAATCCCCATTTTTCAGTTTGCAGACACATGGATATTTTGCCTGAAGCACTGAGTGATGTCAGGTGAAGGTCAGTGCACTGTAATAACCTGCCCTCCAGCACAAATAAATTCAGGCTCTACTGCCAAGAGATGACCTTTGATTTTGATTTCTTTTTACCTGACGCAATACGGGCCCTATTCAGAATTCTTCACTCTCACTTTACTTAGGCAATGTCCCAGCCACTTGAATAGGTTTGCTTGAGGTTACAAAAGGTCCCTAAGTGTGGTGTGATGATGGCAGAGGTTTCTGCACTGTGGATGAGTTTGATGAACCAAATTTGATTCAGCATTTATTGTGGTCAGAAAAGAGGAGTGAAAGGTGAGAGTGGATTTTACTCTGACTTGCGTTGAACCAATTCTGAAACTACTCCTACTAAGCACTGTTTCTAAGCTACATCTGATCAACAGAGATAGTGAACAAAGATGCTTATGCGTTAAAACATTCATTTTATATATAGGGAGAAAATAAATCTTTAATCTGAAGTCATAATTGCTTTTAGGTACAGCCAGAAGGCTGTATATGGGGTCAGTGGGTAGATCTGTATTGTGGTAGTCGCTCTTTCCCGCTGCTGGTATTCTAGTGCAGGTATGCCGCTGAGCAGTGAGGTGCAGGTTTCCTCAAAACTAAGTGTAATAATTTTGCCCAAACTGCTGTGTTGCAAGATGGGATTGCGAATAGACGACCTTATCCTGAAAAAGCAGCGTATGGCTAAATGGAGAGGCAGGATACTGGTTACTGGTTAGTAAAGGTTACTACCTTTTGACTATGCTGTGACTAACTATTGCTGGTTTCCACGTTTTTGTTAAAAAGGGGATTTCCATTAGCCTGCCTTTGTTTGCAAGCCTGTGCAGGAGTTGTAGAGAAGTATGGTATTTCTTACTGTTTTTCCTCTTCAACCCTTCTGGCTCTTCCAGATATGAGATACTCGTATGCATCAGCTCTGGTCAATGACTTTGCAGGTGGCAAAATTGGTTTGGTTCTTTCAAAGTCAGCTTGTACAGTCAAGTCTTAGATCTACTGTCAGGCAAACCTCTCTTGAAAGCAGTAGCAGATTTAGTTATAGGCTGGGAAAAACTCAAGACTAGAAGCTGACCTGCAAAGGGTGACTGCAAATGAAAATGCAATACAGTCTTCCTGACTCGTTAGTTTAGTTTTTTTGCATAACACTATTAGCAAGGGTGACAAGGGTTGTTGGTGACTCTGTGAGGTTAGTGTCTTTTATCTGTCAACCATAAACTCATTCTTCACAGGCCACTGGACGGCATCTGCCAAACTATATATTTCCTAATAGGGAGATTTTAATCTGCTGCGAGTGAAATGTTTCAACTTTGCTGCTTGGTGATTGATAGCCTGAGATTCCATGAATGTATGATTATCTTTGTGTTTTTGTGTCAAGGACTGATATCTCCTGTAGGAGGGTAACAGTTTATGCAGTTTACATTTAATGGACTGAAATACTAACTGTCATCTAGACCACCAGAGTACATGAGGCATAGGAGCAAGACAAGATTTGTAGGATGTCTAAAATCCCTTTCAAACTGACAGGGTAAGAACTAACAGCTCCCTCTCCCTGCCCCTATAGGATCTTGCAGTTCAGTTTTAAAATGCTGGGGGCATTTTAAAGGGTTCACCACATGGAGGTATGATGGATACAAGTGTTAGGATATTTCTGGAAGTCTGAACTGAACCTGAACTAACTAAGTAAGGGCTTCAGGAAAATGATATTCAGTAGCTTCAGTCTCAGGGATCTCATCGAGATCATGAATTGTTTCTGGGTTTCTGAACATCTGAATTTTACATTTCTTCTGCTGTCACTAATGATACTGAATCTTCATATATATTTCTTAAAAAGACACAATGATACTGTTGTTTGTCATCCTTACTAATTAAAGCTGGGTAACATAGTGTTTTCCTTTTTATCCCCATTAACATTATCTTCCCATAAAGAAGAGATGCAGAGAGATGGAACAGTTCTTCAGTGTGTTCTCTGAGTTATACCTGTATCTATTTGCCTGCAGAATTTAATATTTGCAAAAGATTTACAAGACAACTTCTTGTCATTCTTCCAGTTGGCTGTCAGAGATCCATTGATAGTTTATTGTTTCATGTTGGGAGTAAGTTCCCTGGTGTTCTGGTTCAAAATTATGAAAGAAATACTTAATTCCACAGCCCTCTTGTAAGACCTCTCATTAGAGCTATTATTCATCATTATGTAGGAACATAAAAGAAAATAATAAATCTTCAAATTCCCTTGTTACATTTCCATACCAGGATGTGGGGAGCCTCACATCAGAGAGGATTTTAATGAGAAATAAGTTAGAATCTCATCATTCTTATAGTACTATTTAATAACAAAGTAATTTAATTTAAACAATCTTTTATAACTTGTTCATTTCAAGTTGTTTCAGGAGTCTAGACTCTGAAATCCGCAACGCAGGATGCGTAAGCTACATGCTGAGCTGTGTTTCTCTCCGTGATCTGCAGTTCTTATCTGTACTGCCTCTTAAAAATAAAGCACCCAAGTCTTGCTATTAGGTATATGAAATTTCCTTCAAAACAGACCACAGCAGTTGATTTGTTATGTTTTATTTAGCAAAGGCGTGTTTGGGATTTATCTGAATGACATAGTATCACAGCACTATTTATTTTGAACATGTGTCACTTACTTTTCAGCGGTCTCTAAAACATCCCCAAGTGGGTTTCTGAGAAGCTTCTACACCCTTGCATCTGGCCACTAGCCAGTTGGAGCCCTATGTTGCACTCATATACTGCACCTATTTAGAACATGTTTATTGCCCAAATTCTCCCAAATCTTAGAGGACAGTCTGTTGTTTGAATCTTGGAGCTTTTAAGAAAATGGTACACCCGTCATCTGCCTCCCCCGTGTCCCAGTACAGTCCCTTAAAGTCATTGCCCTGTTCTTCATGAGAGCTGGGTTGCAGCAATACCGGTACCGAGCAGTGCTAGTCACTTTGATTCAAGTGGAGCTCAAATCAGGTGGGAATTGCATGAAGGAAAAAAGAAATCTCTTCTTTTTGCCAAAATAAAGTAGCTGGGCTTGCTGACTGCAGGAGAGGACTGAAGGGAAGAGGACTTTCACCATGTTTAATGTTTATTACGAACGCCCTGGTCACTTTTTTTGTACATCGGTTAGTACAAAAAGTATGTCAGTAGATGGCTACCGTTGTTTTTCCCTCCAGTTATGGCAGTATTGAAATGTATGTTAAAACACTTGTCCTTGGAAACTTGTGTAGAAGAGGATTTGATGAGTTATTTCGGGATTTGTGTCCGCATTAATCTCCAAAAGAGAGCGCACAGGAAGCCAGTGGCCTGCGGTGCAGCGCTGCATTGACTCACAGTGCTGGAGCGGTTGGACTACCAACACCTTCTTCCTGTGCTGCTGGAATGTGTGGGAGAGAGATACTTGCTTGGCTGTGGCCTGGCATATACATTTATAAATGTGTTTTCTTTGTAAGTAGGTGGGCTAATAAACTGACACTGAATTGCCATGCTTTTACCTGTGCTAACAAATAGTTGGGGTTTTTTGTTTGTTTGTCTTTTAATTGTTCTTCTGTGTCAAAATCCCCTTCAAGTCTTGAGGGAACGCCAGCCTTTCTTCAGAATGCTTAACCCAAACCAAAGAACTACATAACCGGCAGAGAAATCTCTGAAGTTCTCCGGGAATTATTTTTATCCCATTTATAGTTCTGTACGCAGAGAATAAAGCTACAGAAGCCCTTGGAGTCACTGTAGCCAAAGTGTGAAATTGACCCCCAAGGATCCTGATGGTAATTTCAATGGATGCCTGTGTTATATTTATAGTTACGTCTTCCAGTCAGTATCTGTTCCGCTACATAGGGTTTTACTTTAGAAAATTAAGCGTCTCTGACAATAGTGGATATGAATAGCTACCCAGAAGAGAAATATTTAGTCAATCTTGACAAGACTTTGTTCCCTCTGGTAACTTGGATGATCTATGGTGAGCTCTTCCAGGACTAAGAAGTCTTCCACTAGAGGCTGGCTAATAGGTTTGACTTTAGGAGTGTCTCTGTACGGATACAACTTTATCGCTTGTCTGCTCTGGAAGAATGTATGAGCATTCCCAAAAAAGCATTGTTATTTGGAAGTATTGCGTATGCAGGGAAATGTTTCCTCCACTGACACTCCAAAGAAAATATTTTGTTTCTGAATAAGCAAGCAAAGATTTCCAGTCCCCGTTGCATGCTTCTCCCTGTTGTGTTCTAACGCTGATACCCTGAGCACCTCAGAAATCGTGCAAGCAAAACAGAAGGAACTTAGTGAAAGTTAATACTTTGAGATTGCATGTGTTCAGGTACCTTGACAGGGACACCAAATTTTTAGTGTGTTTTGTTTTGTGAGGACAGTGGTAGATTTAAGCATTCATCTACTATTTAATTTCTTCCTTAGAAAATCGCAGCTATGAAGGTCAGGATTTTTATATGGTTAGAAATGTGTTCACAGAGCACTGCTGGCTCTTTTATACTATCCTGTTAGTGTGACTCAGCCCTAAGTTAGAGAATGGGCAGTTTCACATCAGGTTTTCTGTTTGTGTTGGAGCCATGCAGAGAGTTGGTTGTGACAGGCTAACGATACACACATCTGTTTACCAGTAAATTAAGTATTTATTTCGAAGGGTACGTTGTCACCAGGAACACTTGATCTTCACCTATGTATGTTGTTGAGTGCTGTCTAATACTCATGCCAAAAAATTTATTCTCTGAAGCACAGCCTCCTATATATTTTTTTTTCTACGTGGGGGATGTTGATGCTTGGGCATGTATTTACAACATTTATTGAACAACGTGAAAGTTAATTCTAATGGTAAGCAGTTTAAAAAAAATGGAAAAAAGGCTTGTGTTCTGCCGCCGTTAAACAGATGGCTGAAAAACAATGTTTACTCTTTGCAAAAGGAAGGTATCTTCTAACTGCACAATAATTATGTAATATATGTGATTTTTACTTGGTGAGGGGTGTCTCCCAGCTGTATTACTAAGAAATAGCTGATTATACTGCTGAAATATGCTGTGTGTTACTTTCCTTGTACATGTGCCTTCAATTAGCTTTGTTGAAATACTTGTTTTCTGTGACCTTTTCAAATAGGATGTGTTATAACTCTTTGAGTGAGGCTGTTGGGTCCTTCATTTTCATGCAAAAGACAGTAGGTCCTCAGAACCTTCATCTACCTCTTGATGCAAACTCCAGTTAGACACTGTTGCAAGCCTACGTTTTGAAGAAACTCAGACCAAGATAGGCTGAAAGCTAGAAACTTTCCTTTGATTTCAGAGAGACACCTTGTGTTCTGGAAACGGCTTTCATTAAGGAAGTCATGAAAGGAGCATAAGAAAACTCATTTTCTTTGACACATTCACAGATAAAGAAATCACTATGCCTAAAAGAGGCTCTAAGAAACTTCTGGAATTCCTAGTTGCTCTGAAGTGCAGTCATATGCTTTGCAATACCAGTGTTGTTAAGACTTTTACTAAATAGACTTGGAGACTGACATTTTGTACATACTGTTTCTCTCAATTAAATATTTCTAGCCAGGGCATTCTACCTACTAGTCACAGCAGACAGTTTTGCCTGAGCCTCCGCAACATGGAGGGGTTCTCAAAGCAGTATATGAACTAATCTAAAACACCACTCTAGCTACTTACCCTTGGTAGAAAAGTATGTAGAACAGTAACTTGTTGAAAATAAATTCATGCTCTTACTGCTCATTTTGTAGGCAAGACTGTAGTTGTTTGATCATCACAGAGTTCACACAAGTCTGTTTCTCTTGTTTGTCATAACAACGAAGGATTCACCTGTATTTTGAATTTGTTTTTATAGGGATGTCAGGTATTTCCACCTGACTTTTTAGGCTGTTAACTGTTCCTTTTTCCTTATCTTTCAATATCAATAATCAGATGAATATTGATCACGATGATGGAAAGGCTAAGAAAGATTGTTTTACGAAATGTGTCTTGAACATCATCTCCCCCTTCCTCTTATATGTGCAGTCCCTTCTACATCCTTGGTTTGAAATACTTCGGTTGTAGCAACAAAGCTCTTTAAAAGGAGAGCAAAGTTTGTTAAAATATATGGAATCTGTCTTGTTAGAAGAGGTGATGGTTTCTAATGTGAAGCGCTGTGAAAAGTAGCACCTTTCGCAGTTTTCAAATGCTGAAACTGCTACAACTTCTTTCAGTTCTCTGGGCTGATTAAGTGTGGAACAGGTTGCTCTTAGTGCTTGTGTGTGCAGTGATTATTAGTGGATCTGTGCGCAAAGGGAATTTGCAGCCACATTCACGTGACACCAGTAGAATATACTATTTGAGCCTTGAGTAAGTACTTTCAGATGGGAACAGAATTGCTCAGGTCTTACATACTCATCCTGTATGAGGTCTGTCCAGTTTGTTCTGCAGTAGAGGTACAGAACAGCTATGGCAAGAGTTGAAATTCCTTGAATCAGTGAATGGTGATAAGCTGGTGTCAAGATCCCTATAGTAGCCTCTTTAGAGAGAGAAGAGAAGGTAAAAAAACAACCACTATGTGACTTGGCTACCTTAGCTTCGTTAATCGTGTGCTGGGCTTCTTTTTATATACCTACAGTTACATGAGTGTGTATTTTGTATCCATCCCTTCAGCAGTAATACCAATTAACTTGAATAAAATAGAATACTAAATACACCCTGCAACCAGTTGGTCTATCCTCTGCTTATTGGAGATGTTTCTAGTTTCCTTTTATTCTGCCTTCAAAGGCTTTTGAAGAGTTGAGGAATCTTTTCAGTAAAATACAGTATCAGGCTTTACTACTTCTTAGGAAGTTGTGGAAGACGTTACCTTGACTTTAGACTGTCCTTAAAGAATAATGCAATAAGGCCAGGGAAAGGTCAATGACCTGGTGAAGTCAGATAGGTCTCTAATTTGGAATTTAGTAATGTTTTTTATATTAGCTGTTGTAGAAGACCACATAGATTCAGGAACTAAAAGATGCACTTTGAGCGTGATTTCTTGACAAAACATTGTTCAGTTAGAAATGAGGTTGTCCATCTACAGTGTCATCATAAGAAATCATTCTTCTAAAAATTGTAGCTACTAAGAACAGTTTTAAAAACAATGCCAGGGATTTGGCCAAAATGGCACAGCCTGTCAATTTCAAATCTTGAAATGAACTTAAGATAGGTTTGCAATAGTTTCCACGCAGATCCCAAGAATCTCTCTGTCGATTTGGAGAGATATATGGCCTCATTTTTGTGATTCATTTTACCTTTTACATAATTGTCCTCTGCCTGGGAGCCACACGAGAACTTTAAATGCAGTAAGCATTTGTGAAAATTAGCTAATACTTTCAAAAGGTGAAAGAGAGGGCAAAATCAGACTAAAAATGGCAATTCTGATGCAGCCTAAATCTTGAGAAAGAGTCATCTCTCCGGGTTATTATTTCAAAGAAGTAAAAAAGAACAATTAATTCAATTTTTCTGGCACTCAATATGATTTTGTGTTTTCTGGTCCTTTAGTTTTTTTTTTTTTCTTTTAAGGTTGAATAAATCTGATCTTGACACAAACTACGTTTTCAAGATTTGAGAGTTATAAATCGTATCAGAATTACTAATCAACTTAGCACTGCTATTCCAGCATGCTTCCTCTGCAATTGATCTCAATTAACTAAGTATATATTGTAACTCATGCCACAACGATATACTTTATTTGATTATCAAACCTATTACTATGGTGTTAAATCCATATTTAAGCTTATTATTGAGTTTAAGAGGTCTTTAGTGAATTTTAGATCAGGTTAATTATTATCATATTTTCACTTTTATGATATTTTTGTTACTAGTGCATATTCAGCAAATACATAACCAGTGTTGGGAACAAAGATTAAGAAACGTGAAATCTAGAGGAAAAAATGCAGAAACAAATCCTACTAGTCCTATATTTTATGACTGCAGCTCACCACCTATAAACAAGCACTTTCTTGCTTCCCCCCCCTTTACTTACAACATTAATGTCACAACCCGTAGTAGATCTTTAATTAAATTATATGTACTTCAGCAAAGACTGAAGCAAAATTGTTTGAATTGTGGCACCCTCCAGCATGGCAATATTTGTACAAGCCAAAATTTGCATCTTGTGAATGGGTATTTTGGGAAATCGTGGGTATGGTCACTGTTGGATTTCACCAACTTTGAGTTTGTCTCCTAGATTTTCAGAGGACAATTAAATGTAATAGAATTGGATGCCAAATAATCAGGTTCCACATTTTTTCTACTGAATTCCAAAGAAATGAGCTGAAATTGTTCCTTGAGAAGCAGAATCTTTGCTGAATTAAGAGACAGCTCTAGCAATGGGACCAAAGTTTCAGACTACTCCAGGATTGCACTCAGCCTCATGGTTATTGTTTTATTTAGGGTCTTTGGTGCCTCTGTGTAGAAGCACAGCTTTATAGAGAGGTTGACACCTTCCCCTGGAGGAGTGGGTGAGCAGTGGGTGAGGTATGGCCCTGGGGCACCAGGAAGTGCCTCCTGTTCGGGGCAGAGGCTGTTGAGTCAAGGCCGCCCATCAGGAGATGAGTCACCGAGCTGTTCTGCCAAAGGAGATGATGCCACAGGCTATGTTAAAAGACAAGTAGTAGTTGTACTTGTGAATGCCAGAGGCCTGAGTGTGTCTCTGTCTCTGTTGTTGTTTGTGGAATATACTTACTGGACTGGGGAGGAGGGATTGTGAGATTTTAGGCAAAGCACTGAAAACTTCTGAATCTTGATCAAGCTTAGATTGGAAAGAGGCACTGAGCTTTCTTGGACTGCAGTAGTTCTGGACACACCCAGAAGGAGAACTTAAAAGTTTTCAAAGCATTTAAAGTGAAACAGAGAGGCACCTTCAGGGTTAGGTGGAGTAACTTGCAATTTTTGTTTTAATGAAAATGTTTGCTCCATGTAAGCATCAGATCTAACGCTAGATTTCTCTGTTATACAGCTGTCAGAGACAAGTGTATGTTTTAACGTAGTTAATGAATATTTGAAGAGATTAAAACTCTAGTGATAGGTGTGAGCAGCTGCATTCAAGCTGTTGGATGGATGCAGAAATTGTGTAGCGATATAAACCTGGTTCCTGTGAGGTGCTTTATCGGAGTCTTGTGAATGTTGGGAGTTTTGGATGCAATCCAAAGGAGTTGCATTAAACATTGTTTAATAGGTAAGAACAACTAAACTAATAGATACTGTATACCAGGGTGCAAGGCAACAGATTCAAAGGGTATTCTACTATTAGAACTATAATATTTTTTTTTTCTGTAAGCATTCAAAAATATTATTTACTTATGATTTTTTTTCCTAAATAATACAAAAAGAGAGCTTTGCACATCAGTGGAAACATGACTTGGGAATGATGCTCAAGTTTCGTAGCTGCTTCAAGTTGCCATTGTCAGTAGCTAGCAAGATAATCTAACCAGAAAGGTAAATATTGAAAGAAATTTAAGTTGGCTTGCTATATATTTAAGTCAACAAGATAAAATAGGCTAAAAGCTCAGAGCAATTCTGAACTTGGTTGTCTTTGCGTATGTTTCTACGTGATGTATCTCACATTCTTGTTGTGAGTTAAAATAGGGGGTCTTGGATTGTTTCAGTAGGTAATGTACATATGCACATGTTAAGAAATTTCTGTTACAGTTAGTACATAGATGCATATGGATATATGAGAGTTGACAGTACTTGTAAGAAGTATAGGTTGATGCTAAAATGACATTGGAATTCATGAAAGTGAAATACCATCCAGTCACAATACACAAAGGGTATAGTCACATGAAAAATTGCATGTGAGTGATCCTGTGATATTTAAGAGTTTAGGATAACTAATACATTGGTTTTCTGAACGTTTTTAAACCACTTTGTAGGAAAACGTTTTTTTAAGCTAATTAGCCGAGGGGTAAATCTCATTGTTGACTCTCTTCCTCTTTTCTTAGCTTTCTGTACAGTGTCTGTGGTGTCTGTCCTGGTAAATCTGTGTATTGCATCATTTAACTCTGAGAAATCTTGCTATGTCCATTATGGCAAATTTTTGGGATTGCCTGTGAGTCCACTAGATTATATTTTTTTCTGAGTTACTGCCATTATCCATCTCTGCCCCTTTTTGAAATCTCCATTACAAATTAGTGGTTTTGTTTTCTAATTTTACTTAGACACTCATCTGAGCCCTGTTGACAAAGGGCTGTAGTGTCTGACTACAAGGGGGTTGCCAGGCTGAGACAGTTAAGGCTCTGCAGGTAAAGTTGAGAGTAAGTGTCAGAGTAAATTTCAGTAAATATCAAGACAAAGGATGGTTATCATTAGCTCATAACTAATGTAGTATAACTGCTGAGACTGGCAGCAGCGGTTTGAAGATGTTAATATCACTTGCCTGCAGTGTGAAAAGGGAGGAGACTTCAACCAGGATCTTATCCAGTCTCATTTTCTGTGACCTGATGCACGTTGTATTATATGCAATGAAGCACCTCTCCCTTTGATTGTCATGCCATGATTGCTCTGGAGAGGAGGTTTGAATTCCTCCGGAATCCCTCCATCCTATGTGGTGGGTGGTTTGGTTGGTTTGGGTTTTTTGGGGTGTGTGCGGGATATTTTTTTTTTTTCCCCTACCCAGTTTCACAAATTTTGTTTTCACTTGGAGGTGAAATGTGGAAGATTGCTGAAATGTCAAGTATTTTAATGCAGTGGAGAAAGTCTTGCTAACTCTCCTGAAGTACAGGAGTGTGGGTTGTTCCAGTTCAGATATTAATATCTATTCTGTTGCAAGTAGGGTTACTAGAAAGTCAAGTCTTTTGCTAGATAGGTCTATAGTGCTTTTAAGACCCTTGTAGGAAGGTAATTTGACTTTTACATTTGCAGGAGTTATTGCAGTGACTAGCACATAGTACACCTCATCAGGCTTTTGAAAGTTTTCGTACCAAAATTCATGTTATTTAATCCTAGTGTTAACTTTTTAGCCATTTCAGGTATTCATTTTGCCCTGAATCTTCTGGAGGCAAAATGATTGTCATGTTTTTACATTTTCATATCAAAAACACCACTGCCAAAACGACATTTCTTTCAGTAGGCTGTAAGCACCTAAGCACTTAAGCATTTTGAAAACAAGCTCTAAATTAGCTTAGATACTTAGCAGTTTTTGCATGATGTGCTACAGATGATACTTCAGAAGAAATGCATCTATGAGGTGCAGTAAGAAGTGTTTTGAAATAAAGCATTGAAATAGTGTTGAAAGTTCAGTTTGTAATGCAACCTGCCACTGACAGTGAAGGTACAGATGAACTGAAAAAACTGAAAAGAGATATGTGGACTTCAAGCACTCTTTTTAAGAACAGTCTCCAGAAACACTGGAGGTTCCTTCCCCGCTTCTTTGCAAAACTAGATCTATAATAGTATCTTTTCTGCTTTTCAAATGGGGTGCAATTTACAAAGTGGATTAGGGGAGCACACATTTCTTTTTCTGTGGGTTTGTATCCTGTAACAATCTTCTGCTGAGATTGTGTCCCTCCATACAAGGATGTTGGATAAAAAGTTTATTGTGGAGTAGAAAAAAAACCAAAAGAGAGTAGTGCATCTGGAAAAAAGCAATGATAAGAACTTGAATCCATGCGGGTTACAATCCATGTTACGTGCATATCCTTAATTTTCAATAAGTGATATAAAAGACTATTGCTTCAGTGTGTCTGGTAATTAAGAGTCAGGTTGCAGGAAGTGAGTCATTTGTTTCCTTCACAATTCAGAATGTCTGTTAGTAAATAGTATCCTCAGGGATTTGTCTGAATGCTTCATGTTAGTGCTGTATACATGGACTTGCCTAACATTTAAACGAATGTAGCTTTTTCTGAAACTATGTGCTAAAACCTCACATAGTGTCAAGTGTTGCAGGAGATCTAGACTAAAAATCTGTTTTCAGAAGTGCTTCCCATCTTTTAAAAAACAGTAGTACAACATTAAGCAGTGAAACTGGTGAGTAAGTTTGAGAAACCCTCTTAGATTTACTGACAGCCATGGAACTACAGAAAAAAAGGGTGACGTTCAACTGAGCCCTAATGCTTTCTTCCTCATGACTAACTTAAACCTGTTACAGGCAGAACTTTTGTCATTGTACTTTCCCAAGCACTCAACTTTTAATGCCTTCCATTTAAAAAGCTAAACAATCGAACAGTTGTCAGAAGTATTTTGTGAATCCCTAAAACAAATTTGTTATTCTTTTATTTTTACTGGGGGGTGGTGGAATTTAGCTTGTCCAGTGACCTGCAGACAATCCATATTTTCTAGCAGCAGGATCTGTACTTTATCTAACTGCACTTTTCTTAAGTTCTTGTAAGTCTTGTCCCTTTCTAGGCAGATTTTAGTTATCTGGCTTCCTGACAGAAATTGAGAGCTCTTTATCTATGAACAGAAATGTTCTCTTGTTTCTGTTCACTCCACTGCATTTCAGCGTGTAATCACTTGTAAATGGCAAGATACAGACAGTGGGTTGACCAAGCTCTGAAATATATAGATTTAGGCTCAGTCCTAATAGTGTTTTATTTCCTGTTATCCTCCCTCCTTCCCCCCGCCCTCTGTGATTTATATTGTATTTCCCTGCTGCAAGGATTTCTTTCCTGCTTGAAAATACTGGTGTAGCATTTTAGGTGTCCAACATATGATTACAAATTTACCAAAATAAGAACTCCCCAGGTGTTTGGACATTTGAGAGTATTTCCAAACGAATGAGAGTGTACCTGGGTAATAACACAGTAGTCATGATGTGATGATAGTACTTAGAAATAAGAATCAGTTGGATTTGTATTCAGAATGTTGTTTAACCCCAGATTTCCTCTGTGACTGTGGGCAAGGCATTTAACTTCGTTGTGGCTGGGTTTGCCATGTGTAATAGAGAGGGAACAACACTGCTCTTCTCTGTTTTTTTCTGCAGACCGTGTGAGCACTCAAACAGGATCATCCTTGCATTGCTCACAAAATGGAGAGTGCAATTAGTAATACTATTATACAGTAGAAATTGTTCAGTTTTATGAATTCTGTTAACACAAGACTTTAAATAAAGCTGTTTGCTTTATTGCCATACAAGTGACATACCAGGAATGTGAGATAAAAAGGCAAGTAAGTTTAACATCAAATTTGCGTCCCTGGGAATCAAATCAAGATTTTGTATCCCATAGCCTTTCAGCAAAGCACCTTGGCACTGTTGAAGTCCTGTTGCAAAAAATGGGGTGTGTCCAGTCTATTCATGTAACACACACTGGATTTCCAGTTTGAATTGCTGCGTGTCCCAAGAATTGAGGTAGAAATGACTAATGTAGGTCTGTATCTAGTTTCATAGACATCCTGGAAAATACTGAATAAGCAGTGTTAAATGCTTTTCTCTTCTCTTTCTGTAGGATTTGTGTGTGATCGGCATTGTGCTGTACCACAGTGAAGAGGTATTTTTCACTTCAAGACACCTTGCATTAAAGGATCATGGTAGACAGTTTAATAGTTTCTTTGAGGTAAGTGATGCAATAAAACTTTTAAAATCTTAATCATATTTAATATGCTCTTAATACACTGCAGTAACTATCAGTTTGGTTGTCTCTTGCTTTGGTGTTAAAAGTGCTTATAACATAGGAGGTGTCCTGGTTTGAGGTAAAACAGAACCAGTTTTCTTTTCAGTAATTTTACTTTTTGGCTAAGCCTCTTCTAACTAACTGAACCCTCTAAAATTAACGGCGTCTGTCGTTCGTTTTAGTGGCCAGCCTAGCCCAAACCATGACAGGAGGATAAATACAAATCTTATCCAAAGACCAAATAATCAAGTACATGCATACCAGACATAGCATTCTTTGGTGATAATAAAAAAAAAAGAAAGTTTTCAGTGTTTGTTTACATTTAAAGCACTTGTTAGTTTGTGCCAATGAGATGGCATATATTATTGGAAAGTTCCTTTTCTTTTTTTTTTTTTTTTTTTTTTTTTTTTTTTTTTTTTTTTTGATGAGACTCTACAACTGCAGTCACTGGGCTTAAGTGACTGATTTCCATGTTCTAGTACCTGTGCTGCAATTCACTCAGGGATTTATATTATGCATTCCTGAAACAATTTGCCAGTGGGCAAACACAGGAAAGACCTTTCAAACAGCTTTCCTGACAAAGGAAACATTCAACTGTTTCTAAGCTGGTCTGTCCAGTTCTGTAGTTGGGCAAACAGATTCAGAGAAAACAGGCAGCTGTGATGCTGCAGGAAGAGAAGTTGATCCGCTGTGAGGAATGATGGCTGCATGTTCTCTCATTGTCTGGAGTTACTAGGTGATTGTATCTCCATTGTCTGGAGATACAGAGGTGTCAGTAACATCTCTGATCTAACCTTCATTTTTGGGAATTTCAGACATCAGTCTTCGAATTGCAATTCTGGCACCTTCCTAATATGCTGGGGCAGATTCCACATCAAAATGGATCTGCCACATATTATCGACACTACCTGTGTTGCCTTTCCTGTTGAGATTTCTCCCTGCGTAGCTCCTCCCAGGCTGTCCCAGAGATCAGGCTGTTCTGTAGACTTTCATTTGGGAGGAAGTCGGGAATACGAAACAAGAGCCATACTGCACTAGTCAGTGCTAATCACTTGGCTGAAATACTTTCACTCGGATCTGGACAATCAACAGTTGGCTGTGATGGCCCTTCATAAAACACAACTACTAAGGGACAGCAACCATGCAAGAAATCTTATTTTGGTACTCTCCATCTGCAGTCATAGAGAGCTAATGCTCACTGCAGTGACAGAGGAAGAACTCTGAGAGGTGTTAGATAGCAGACTTTTCCTTGCTATTCCTACAATGGAGCTAATACCCCGTCCTTTGTTCTGCGCCCCTCCCCAGTTAAACAGAAATTGGTTTTGCCAGTCAAAGAAAGTGAGCGTGTTTGCCTTTGCGACTTGGACAGACTGACAGTGTGAAGCCTGACTTTGCTTTAAACTAGGTACTTGGCTCCAAACAGTGCCATAGCTGTGAGAGCGTGGGCTGTTCCAGCAAGGTTCTTACACAGAGGCCCGAGTTAAACAGCCATCCATCAGCTGCACTTGATACCTGACCTGTTCGTGTATACTTGAAAAGTTTTGCCTTATTTTGAGGAGCACTTGTTCTTTTTGGCTTTTCTGCACAGTAAGAATACCTGAAATAAACCCACTGAAATTGGAGAAGCCTATTTGTGTAGCTTGGGAGGCCTAACGTTAGTCAAGCATGACAAATAAAAAAGCCTAGTCCAGAGAAGTTAGCCAAAGCAAGCTACTGAGGGAAATAACATTAAAAAAATTAAATTGCTGCACACTGATTTGAAGCTAAAGGCTTACCTCAGGATAGCTTAAGTATTCCTGGCAGATCTCCTGTGTGTTTGAAATAGTAGGTTGATACTGTTGTTTCTGAGAGATCCAATTGCAGATACAGAAGCAAACTTAAAAACTAGCTTCATTGCCCTTGAGTACATACATACAGATGGTGATTACCGTGCAATCTCATTAAAGAATGGTCAGGAAAAGCTTGGCACGGAGTAATCACGCATATACTAAAAGTTTGCATTTTAGAACTGAAAACTTTAATCTGGTAAGTAATTTGCTTTGAAGATTACAGTTCTCAGTTCAAAACTCCCAACCTTGTGTGTGATTTCGGAAGAATTTACACATAGAAATGTGTACTCCTTCAGTCTGATCAGAAAAATCCTCTCCTGTTGAGGATGAAAGCATTCATTTCCTTATACAAAGTTTGAACTTTCTTTCACATGCTCTGAGGGATTATAGGGAGTAGGGAGTGGGTAGGAAGATTCTGAAAAGGAAGTTAAATGTAATTTGCAGAGGATGTAGGCTGGGCCTGTCAGAGACTGCGCTCTGCCTGCTTAGAGAATAGTTAGGAGAAGTTCTTCCTATAGTTAGTATAGTTCTTCCTTGAGAATAGTTAGGAGATCACTTAAGCACTTGAAAAAGGGAAATGCAGGTCGGCTAAAGACAGACTTGATGCTGTCATTTTGCAGTTTGGAGGTCTGAGTTCTGTTTCCATTCCTACTTTTGATTCCAGGTGTGATTGGCAAATCAGTTTCTTCATTCATGCCTTTGGCTTCCATCCACTGCTGTTATTGGGCCTTGCTCTGAATTGCATGTTTTGACTCTTACTGTGGTTTCTTTATAGTGCCTTACACTGGCTCTGATTTCAGCCACCTCCCCTCTATTTGGCTTTATCTCAAATGATAGCCTTGTGAAATATAATACTTCCTTCAATGGACTTTTAAAGTGTTTTAATTGGTTGTTTTTTTTTTTTTCTAAATTGATGTGGCAGTAAGGAAATAAAGACTTTTTCTTGTCTTTGAATGGTTTATTGCTTTGAGAGAGAGGGGCATAGACTATGGTGATGAGGTGATGATAGACCATGTGCAATCAATACTTACCTAATGGTTCCTTTTGCAGTATGTTACCAAGAACAAACACAGAAAACTCAAGAAAAACATTCTCCCTAGTAGAAGAATTTTTGAATTGGTGGTAATGAAATGCTTATTATAAAACAAACAAACAAACAAAAACAACACAAAACACCTCTTTCTATTTAGGAGGTCTGTCTCTGAAAATACCTGAAACAATGAGAAATACTTAAAGGGTTACTGTGTAGGGAGCAAAGGAAAGAACTGTGAGTAGGAAGCACAGCTGGATTTTGTCTGGTCCATTAGTTTGCAGATGGATTTTGTGCCCAAATCTATCAATTTTACTTCTGCATTGAAATTCAGCAAATCATTAGCAGCTTTCCCCTGTATAGAGGGTCTGAAGCATACTCTTCATAGACTGAAAAATCAAACTCCTGGTAGAAATAAAGACATCTTGATCTTACTTCTCATACCTTTCTGTGTTTTCTGATGAAGGGGCTTGCTAGAAGGGGGCAAACCCGTCCCCAGTGCAAATTATAGCAAACAAAAGACTGAGCTAACTACGCCTAACTTATAATGGGCTCCTAGGAGTCGTTACAGTGGTGAGGTTTGACAGAATAAAGTTTATTTGGGCTTGGTTCCCATTTTGACTCCTTTCAGATTGAAGGTGTGGGGACTGGGGTGATGCGTGGCTGCTTATCCTCTGTCTCTGGTGAGCTGTGCCTGCTACTTTCCATCTTCTGTGCCCATTAGGTTATTCAGTTTCCACAAGCATTAGGCAGGTGGGGGAGAACCTCTTTTCTGCAAAATCATGGTGATTCTTTGCATGTTTCCTGTGTGCTGGAGGTGGAGTGTTCACCTGTAAAATGAGGAGCCAGAGCTAGAAGCAGACTTAGTCCACAGATGGGTGAATTCTTAATTAGAACTTCAGTAAACTTGCAAAGCGTATGTCAGTTTGACAGCAAATGCTGAGGTGTTAAAAGATGCACTTGCCAATAGTATTTTAATTCAAATATAAAGTTATGTGGAGTGCTATCAATGGATTCTGCCTGCTGCGCTTTTGCTTTGTAGATAGACAAATATATGTATGTACCTGGTGCTGCCTGCTGTGAAGAGAATGTCATAAGAACATTTCGTATAGTTCAGTGAGTCTGCTTTGGTTAGTAATGCTATTCAAGTCTCTAAATAAGTTCCTGCAGGATGAAGCCCTCTAATGGGCTGTAGATGTGTGGTTTGTATTAGTGGTAATTACATCTTCTGTTTCACTATTTGCTTTTTCAGACTTCTTGGTTCCTTAGCAGTGCTGGGATTTCAGTTTGTCATCCCACAGCCTTCAATTGAACACAGAAAGGTAAGCGTTAGGAATATTCAGATTTTGTATACTTAAAGGTAAATGTAGAAAATATTAGAGTAAGATGCATAAAGCAGTCCAATCTAGATAAAGTTCTGTGAATAACATGGATTTTTGTTTTGTGTGAGTTTTTTAAAATATAAATAGATACTTGGTTAAAAGAGGCTCATCATGGTTAATTAGCTGAGTAATTGTATGGAGTGTTGTAGGCCACAAATAGGTCCATGTCAGCTTACTCAAGCTTTGAAGCATTTTCATCATGTAAGACAAAGAACTCATGTCAGTAAGAGCAGGGCTCAGACATAGCAGAAGCATCCGGTTGCTCATAGTCAGCTCTTTCAGAGATGGAGGTGTCTGAAACAGAAGTTGGACCCAAACCACGCTCTGTTGATAGATTTAAATTGCTAGTGATCGGAGCTGGAAACTGCTGAACTTTTCTGTGGTGCTCTTGTGAATGGCTTGCTCATCATAGACATTGGCATGTCTTAGAAGGCTTGCAGCCTGTGCACCTTCCATCCTGCTCAGCATTCCTGAGGGCTCGGCTGGGATACGTAGGTTGGGGTTTTGCTCTGCTTTTCAGGAAAGTAGTGGACAATTTGGAGAGAAACAGAGAGCAGCAGTGATTATCTTCAAGAGGTTTTAAAACCTTGCCTCTGAGAGAAGTTTGAATGAATTCAGGTTGTTTAGTCTAAAGATCAGAAGGCTGGTGAGGGAGGCAGATATAATCTCCAGATACTTACGAGTGCTAAAGAGAAGGCCATTCTTTCTGTCTGTGGTGGAGTATATGAGAAGAAATGGATTTAAACTGGGGTTAGGGAAACTTAGGTTTGATGTTAGAAAAAACTTCTCATGGTAAGGTTATAAAGAATAGATCATATTGACGGGCTAACGTTCAGAATTTCCATGATGGAGATCTCTGTGAATGTGTTGGAAAAATTTTTGTGAGGAATGACATGCAGGTATTGCTGATTTTTCCAGAGACCTGAAGGGAGACCCCTTGAATGCTCTTCTGTTTCTTTATAGGCTGTGAACTTATATCGATGTTGTTCTCATATCTTAATTGGTATTCATACACAACTGATTAATTATTAAAGGTATCAAAAAACATATTTTTTTTTAAAATTGCTTTTTACTATAGATTTTAAAATAATGAAAGGTGCATATTTATTTTTAAACTTTACTTTTTAAAGGAGATAAAAGGCAAGTTTGCTGGGCTTCCTTTCGTGATGTGTAAATGCCACTGTCTTTAGGGTAAAAAATTATATGGACAATAGCTCTATAGGTATGGACTGGAAACCTGAAGCCATCTGATAGTCATAGTTCCTGAAGAACATAGCTGTCACGTTCAACTCCTTGTGCAGCCTAGTTGTAAGAAAAATTATATGAGGTCAGCAATGATGTAGTCTGAAACTGGCATGGTCCAGTCTGTAGCGCTTCTCAAGCTGCCCAAGTGCTCTATTCTAAACCTGAGTACAACATAGTATTTTTTCCTATTTTAAATCTCTTCTATTTTCTTGTGAGGTTGAGATGGTCATGCTGCTGCTCTGTTTTCAGAACTCTGTGTAATTAGACATTCTTTTGTAACGCTGACAGTGGAGGGATGTTGCAATCCAGCTTCCAAATGACCTTAGGGGAAAAAAAATCTACTAACTAAAATAGAGTAAATCAGAGAAACAATTGCTTCATTCTGTGAAGCTCCGGAATTAATTTTGATAAAATCAGATTCTTTGTTTTCAGTTGAATGAGAAATGCCCTGGGTCTGGAGGCAAGGCAGTGAAGGGCATGGTAACCACCTTGGAGCTGTTCTTTTCACTGAGAACAAGAGACAGAAGTTTCCTAGTGACGATCTCATGCAGGCTCCAAGGCTGGCTGTCATTCTCAGCTCTTAGACTATGGGAGAGGATTCTATTCATGCCAAACTGTTTAGACTGTTAGTCTGTATTTATTAAACTTTTCAGAAACCTTCTGACCCACCTATCAGCTCCAGACGAGAGGGGCTGTTATTAGCTCTAAGGCCAAGTCCGAGATGTTTCTGAGTGTGAGTGCTCAGGTTGGTAGCTCTGGAAGTTGTTCCCTTTTGTTTTATGCAACCTGGCCGTGTGTTTGCTGGCATCCCTCGCCAGCATCCCCAGTGTGTTTCTGCACACTGCACACTGCTCTTCGGCAGAGTTCCTTCTATGTGAGAGTAGGTCGGTTCTGCAGGAAGAAAGAGAGAGGAGGAGGGAAGGATTTGATGAACAATATGTCATTTTAACAATGTAGCAAATAACAAAAGTGGTGGTTGGTAACTTTCACACATACACACAGAGGGTACAGCATGTGGAGTCTGAGTAACTAGAGCTGGATTCTAATAAAACATTAGCTTATACCCCAGGCCTTAACGTGTGTTTATTTTGCAGCTTAAAGTTAAGCATGTGTGCACCATTGATGCTTGAACGTGCAGCATCGGAGAGTCTTTGCACCCTGTATCTAGTTATTTTTGCTCTGTAAGCTATGAACAGGGAAATAAAATCAGAGAATGGGACTTGGGTATTTGGCTGAGTAATTCATTAAAATATTTCCAAATAGTCTAGATTTTTTTTTTCTTACACTAAAACTTTTGGGAAAATGAAATAAACCTCAGGATAATCCCCAAAGCAGTTGATGGAAATCTAGTTGTAACTGCCTCTGGACACCCACAGTTGAGCAGAGAAGTTGGTTTTTTTAGGACTTAAGAACACTTAAAAACATCAGGAAATACTATTTTCTGTTTATTTAAAAATCTTGCTAGATTTTAATCTTTTGTTCCTTCTTTCTTTGGAATCCATGTTTAAAGTCATACTAGTTTCAGAGAGGCTGACACAATGTAGAATTTTGAACAAAAGTCTGTTTGAAGTTTCCTGACTCTTACTTGTAAGAGTTTTCATTTAGCTTCCTGTATGTTAGAACTACTTAAAGTACCATTTACCTACTCTTGACTTAGTGGCATATGTTTAGGACTTTAACTTGAAGAAAGAAGTTTATCTTTGGAGCAGCAATTTAAAAAAAACTTTTTTGAGGAGAAATTTCTTCAACAAAATGTGGAAGAGCAGAGCTCGCTTGGCAGGTTGCTTTCCTCAGACGCACACACAAAAATCCATTCCTGGCATGAGCCTGGGGACTGTTGGCTGGAACAGTGAGCCAAATTACTTCCATAGCAGGGAAGTGCAGATAGTGGAGTTAAGACTTGGGGGGAAGACAGGACCAAATGGGAAAGTTTTTTATTTTTTCTCATTTGCAGTTTTTTTCTGTAACTTTCTGCTTTCTGGAGCCCCCCCAGCTAAATGCAGTACTGTTCCATTTCAGTTCCCCTTCTTTTGTTACTCTGGGGAAACTTAAGCTTGTCTATTACAGTAAACGTTTTTTGAATGCTCGCTAGCAAAAAGATACTTCTTTGGGGGAAAACATTTGATAGGGCAATGCTTTCTGCTTTTAGGTTTTATAATTTTGGAATTAAAGTCTTGGAAGTTTGTCTGTCATACAAAGTCAGAATTGACCAATAGAGAATTTCTAGTTTCAGAAATACCTGGGTACCTGATTTTTATTTAGAAGTAACTTCTGTGTTTATTTACTTTAAGCAATGTTGTCTCTCCTGTCAGAAGTGCACAAAAACTGAAAACAAAGAGCATCTTTACATCTTCCCACATCTGAGCTTATGGAATGGCTCTGTTTGTTAATCTTATCTCTGTAAATACCACAGGTTTGGACAGTAATAAAAATACATTAAACACGGTATGTTCATTAGACAGAAATAAAAATTCCTATGTAAAAGACTTCTATGGTTTCTTCCTGAAGACAGGGATTGTAGTGGTTGTAGAGGTTTTTTCATAATCTAACTTAATTATTCCTCATTCATAGTATATAATTTCTAAATATTAGGTGTACTCCTCCATAAGGCCAAAATACTCATCAGCATTAGCACAAAAAGGAGGAAATGATATGTGAAACCAAGTAATTGATAATTGGTGTTTTAAAAATCAACTGAGCTGTCTGAAACTGGTTAAACTGAAATCTTTCTTAATGTTTGAACAATTAACTTTCCTTGTCCGTCAGTACTGGACGCATGAACAGCCCTCCTGCTGCTCATCATGCAGCCAAGCTCTCTGTTCTCGCTCCCTGTGCTTATTTTATTGAATAAATATTATTTAGCCTTATCTGATAAGTGTCACACTGTGATGAACAGAAGGTTAAACTATGAAACATAACAGTCCTTCTGCCAGATGACCACTGAAGTCTGTATTCCTAATTTTTCAGAAGTCATTCCTGGATTTTTATCTAATCATATGTTGCTGTGTTAAGAAAATAAGCTGTAGTTATATTTATCCCTTGTTCATTTTAGTAAAATTGGTGACATAAATAGTAGTAAAGTTTGTCCAAATTAAATTTCTGATTTAAATATTGCTTTGTTTAAACGTCTTGCTTTTGTTTTAGCATTAAATAGGTAGCATTGAAGCAATGGAGTTGCTTTCAACTTATGCATATTTTTTTGTCACTCAGCTGTAGATTAGTATTGACTTCAATGGAGGTATAGTATCTTAACAAACTAATTTTCAACGTATGGAAAAAGTGTCAGGATTTATTTTTACAGGAATTTCATTGGGACACTACAATATTGTTGAAGAATTTTGAGCCTGTTTGGGCTCAGTGTTGTTTCTTTATGCTGGCTCTGAGTTAAAGAAGTAGTGAACTGAGTGTTATCTCTTGCTATCAGACACACAACGTCTCTGTGAAAAGCATCTGTGTATCAAGTGAATGTGACTGTAGTCCCCACAAAATTTGGAGATGAATATGCTGTAAGACTTGTGGTGTTGGGATTTTTTTGTGTTCTCCCCCCACCTTGTGCTGGATTCAACTATGTTTGTTGAAGGCTCAGCACTGCTAAGTCAGGAGAAATAAGGAAGAGGATCAGGAGCAGAAGCTGTGGGAAGAGAGAGGATCGGGGGAAAGGAAGGGTGGCCAAGATGCCTTGTTTGGCCACGGTGAACTGTTAGAGCGTTCAGTTACTTGTGGAAATGTAGCTTGAGTAGCAATGGAGGGCAATGGCCAAAACCCTTTGTTACTCAAATAGCAGTTCTTTTCATAAAAGGGCATTTCTACAATTAAGGTCTACTTCAGAGCAGCTTTCCTATCTGTAGTGTGCTGGTTTTTGGCGAGGGTAAGTTTTTATGGTTTGGCTGGGGGGCTGGGTGTTAGTATTTTTTTGTTTCTTTTCAGTAGACACAGAAGTTTTCCTTACCTCTGGAAAGTAAAGTAAGGAGTAATTTCTGAGTTACCCGTTTTCCTTTTTCTCCTTAAATCCATTACATAGTAGCACTGTGTTGATGCATTGGCAGAACATGTGAAATTGAATTTAGGAGCTTATCAGAAGTTCTTTTTAAACAAATTAATCTGTCACTGTAGATTGACTGTGAGGGTCTATGCACTTTGCTTTAGGACAAGATGTTTAAAAATACTGCATCTCCCCCACTTGCCTGCGCCCATGCCCTTATCTAGAGTTTTTAAATTGGTTAACATCTACATTTGTTTGTTGTAGGATTTGTTGCCCCTTTTTCTGGGCAGTCATGTACCTCCCTGAAGTTTGTCCTAGGAGTGGAACATTTATATGTGACAAGTAAAATGAAATGCTAAGACTTAAGGGAATTCTGGTGAATTCTTAGATTAATTGGACTACCTACTTTGAGGGGCGAAAGCAAAGAGAATAGTTTTGGTCTTGCTCTCTTCTGTCTTTGAAAACATCAAGAAGTAAGCCACTGATTGCTTTTCATTCAGGCATTTCTTTCAAGCAAGATTGCTTGCTCCAGTACACTGCACTACCTCAAAGGGCTTGAGATGCTAGGAATGATTCCTTCTGCTTGGCTGTAGAAAGAGGATGATGGACATGTAAGTGGGAAGGTAGAGGGAGAGTGTGCAGAGACGGTGATAACTTTAAGACTACTTTTTCAAGTGATAAGAATTTGGTTACTAAATCTGACTATGGTAACATTTTTAGGATTCATATAGGAAATTCAGTGTATAAATGTGGTCTTACACCTTCATTTATATTGTAATAATGATAGTGAATGGAAATGTTTCTTCATTTCCATTGTTGTTCTGCCCTACCACAGCGCATAAAAGTCCCTTTTCTGTTAATTGAAAAGGATACATCTGCCTAATACATCTGGACACACTGTAATACAGTAAAATGTGAAGCATGAAGCAAGTCTACTATATCCTTGAAACTCTGGAGAAAATTTGAGTTAGACAAAGTAGTTAATATCTAAGCTTGGCTTTTGGCCAAGACACCAGGGCTAGTGCCTAATAGTTAAAAGGAGAGCCGTGGGATCTCCACCCCAGCTGGTCACCACCTTGCTTTTGCATATCCCAAGAAGCAGCAGCATGTGAGGGACAGCTGTGTTCTTCCCTGCAGTCCAGGCAGGGTGAAGGTCTGCCCTAAGCTCAGCAGCGACTGAAATGTGGAACTTGTCGGGACTTGCTGAGCTGGAACTCAGCTCTTGCTGACAGCCTTACTACAGAGTTACTGTGGTTCTGTCCTGCTGGGCTGCCTACACTGAGCTCAATTTTACTAGAGCAGGTTAGTCACCACCTATCTGCATACAGCTGCTGCGTACGTGCTCCTTGCAACACAGGTTTGTAGGTGCAATGCTTTTTTTCTTGTTTATAAGATAACTGCAGTCCATTATTATTGTATTTTCATACATCATGTCCATACATCATCATTTCATACATCAGTTCCATAAAACGCTACCAGCCGAAATGTAGTCTATATTCCTCTCGCAGTTTTCCCCTGGTCCATATATCTGCTTGCCTTCTGCACCGTTGCTTGGCATTAACTGTATAGTTATATGTGCTGTTGCATTCATTGAAACTTTGGTAAAATAGAGCCTTTCTAGCTAACAATGTTACTATTTTAATTACAGTGATCTTTAGGAAAAAGGAGAGATCACTTAGTCTATGCCAAGACTTTTCCTTTAAAATTAGCCGTTTAGTGCAACAGAATATTTAGAACAACAGCTGAAAGAATTTTCTTGCTATCTCTGCGTTGTTACTAATTCCCTGTCCTTGATGTTGTGGATTAAATGGTTAGAAAGTAAAATTCTTTGTTTGGGGAAAGGAGATAGGATAAGGATATATTATTTTATGCAAATATACTCTTTGAAAAAGCCAGGCCAATGTTTTTTTTTATTATTATTTTTAACCTGCTTTATTGCGGACCTCTGAATTTTGTAATTAATTTTTTAAATTAAAAAATACTGACTTCTTTAAGCTCAGAGCATGAGGGGATTAAAGCTTGTTCTGTGTTTCTCTGGAAAACATGAAAGGATCTTTGTTCCACTTGGAATCCAGAGCAGGTGAGCTTACAAGGTCACAGATAAGCTTCTCATCTTCCTTTGGAGCAGTGCTGCGTGGTTGTTCTGCCCCAGGCTTTGAATCAGGGCAGTGATGAAGATGAGAATCTTTTGGGAGTTCCTTTGTTGGGGAATGTTGCTTTCTGTTTTATGACAGTGATGGGTGGGCGACTCACCGATCTTGAGAGGTGTTATACCAATTACTGAGTAAATAAAATCCATGTTTCCACCACATGTGGATCCCAAAGAATTTTCTATGTGTAGAAATATGATAGAATGGCAACAGCTTTGTCAAGCTGGAGAGGATTGACCAGGAAGAGGCCTAGGGTAGTACAAGCTGAGTGACTCAGGTCACAGATGGTAGTCAATAATGAGGCAATAGCTTATTAGAATACAGAAGTCTAGTTTGTGATACAGTGAGGGCTTGATGCTTATCATCTTTACCTTACTGTAAATCAGAACCAATCCTACTGTCGATAAGCAGTGATTATATAGAACAGGTAGACGTGAGGTGAGAAGTCAGCCGTTTCTTTACTTGAAAGTACTTCATGGTCTCACAGAAAAATGGGAAGAAATCTCTTCCTTAAAACACTAGGCTCACAGAGCACAATGGAGGTGGTCTTGGTGTGAAAAGCTCTGTTGGCACAAAACCTGTTCTGAACGTTTTTCAGAGCTGTTTACTTTCTAGACTATTTAAATAATGGTGAAGTTTCTTCAGATGTGGTCGAAGTTGGTTGAAGGGGCAGTTAAGCTTTCCAGGCATTGTAACTCCCTCCAGTGATTTGTGAATACAAAGGTCTTCTATTTCCAGGCTTTTTAGCCCTTTAATCTTCACAGGCACAGATGTTCAGACAGAGTTTTTATACAAAGAACGGAAACCCAAATCGTTTAAGCTGGTAATATTTACACTTACCATGTACTGTAAAATTCGAATGGTTTACTACATCTCTGATTAAAGGCTTCCAAAATGCACTGAAGGATTAAAATAGCTGAGCATGCTAACCAGGCAGACATGTACACATTGTGTCATGATGTTTTGTTTGGCCTCTGCTCCATTTTTCTGCTAGCCTTAAGAGATCTGAGAAGTTTTTATCTGCGAGTTTTAGGGGTTTTTTGGTAGATTGTTTTTTATCAAACCACCAATGTTCCACATGTTTCTTGTAAGAGGCATAAAAAATACAGTTGTTGCAAATGAGCATCTATAAAATGGACTGTAAAGACTTTCTGCTGGGAAATTGTCATGGCTATATAAGTATGGCCTTTATTGGAAATCAGCTAATACTGGAAGAATATTCCTTTAAGATGCTTAGACTGGTGAAAGAATTAAACCAGTTCCATAGATGTGTTTACAACACTGTCAGGGAAATACGATAACGTTACACTTGAACAGGTTCTAAAACTAAACTATAATTTCCTCAGCCCATTCAAAATCTGGCGTGCTCTGCTCTGAACTGCAGTTCAGTTCTAGGTCCTCTGAGTCCCCCAGCTTTTGTTTTTATACTCTTGAAACTTTAAGAGGGCAAAGACTAGCTCCTGCTGTGTGGGATTGATCAATTATATAGGAAGATGGTGAATGTTCATGAAGAATGCTGTGTTCATCTCATCCCAAAAATGACATAGCATTTTTAATAATGACAATTACTATTATACTGGTTTTTTGAATCATCAGTCAGGCTGAGCCTGGCTGTGATAAAAGCTGCGTGTGCATCTTCTGCGACAGGCTGGGCCTTAGTGAAATCTTCAATCAGTCAGAACTATAAAACAAAGGAGGTGGGATCCTGGGGTAATGGCATAAATAAGAAGAGGTCATGTTTTCCAAGTGCCTTGACACTCCTTTAATGCTGGTGATGACAGTTTGGTGTCATAGCATAGGTTGTCACGTGTGGCGTGATGAGAAGGACCATGGAAGGGATTATGAAAAAATGCATAAAGCCTGAAGGGTGTTGGGGAATATTAACAGGATTAGGGCTCTTTGGTCTGGGAAGCACAGAACAAATCTCATAGTAGTAATTTAAAATAAAAAATGGCATATTGGCTTCTGTTAATTCCCCTTTGCATCCAACACATGAACATGAGTTTACTGAGTGAATACTGTAGCATTTTTCTGAGCAGGTGATAAAATGTTGTTCTGGATACAGTTGTTTTGGCCTTTGGGTTGAAGTAATACCATATAGCCTTGCAAAATGTACATTTATGCCTGTTACATCCCTTTCAGATGTATAATTAGGAATATGATGTAGTTAACTTGTTCATGAACCCATCTAAATTCAGGGCATTTAACCAGGAAAAAGAATTACTGGATAACATGTTAGAAATTAAATCTATGAAATATAACATTATTGTATCTAAACTGAAATTGGAAAAAACCAGAAATGTCTGATTTGGTTTAGATATCTCCAGGTTTAAAGCTTGCCATTGTCTTTTATCCCTTTTCAGTTTTGAGTTTAGACTGCTATAACGTGCTTGGTATCTGCAAAATACTTAATAACATGGGCTGTGGTTATAGCAGCTTACTTAATTTTGGAGCTGGCTAAAAAGTAGGTACTGTCACCAAGCATTATGATCATTATTACTGTGAAATCAGTGTTTTTCAGATGACTACTGCATTGTCAGTCACTGTCTTCATGCACAACTAAGTTACGTTTGAAATATTTGTGGCTTTCGGTTCAAGTCGTATTTCCTCTTCAGGGACATTCTTGCATAGTATAATTTCAACAACTGTTGCTGAAATCCCGAGATGTGGATCATTATTTCCAAATAAAGCATCCCAATATTGAGAAATTCTGAGCTTCTAACAGGTTCTGATTAAATCAGATCATTTGTGACTGTTTAAAGTAAAGCTTTTTCTGGCTTTTTGTTTGTTTTCAGTTCAGCCAGGTTCATTTAGGTAAAGAAAGTACTTCCTTTCAGGCGTTTTAGTCTTTATATACTTTTTACACACCGACCTCATGTATTTATTCTATATATGAATGATGTTTTTGGAAAAAAAAACCCAAACAAGCTGTTTTACAGGCTCTGCCTAATTTGAAAAAGACGACTGTCAGAATGAAGCATGAATATAATGCAGCTCCTGTTTACAAAAGTAGTAAACTAGCAAAACATGAGAAAAACTGAGGGGAAAGAACAGAAAGGGATGCGGAGTGCTGATATGGAAAGGTAGAAGAGTGACCCTGCAACTACTCTTCTGAAAATCTAGCCTCACTTCAGTAGTCGCTCACTGTTAGAAAGGTGACAGATTGGAAGATATTTGGTGCATAACAGTCATTATGAGGAAAATTTCTGATTTAAAGAATCTTTGATAGCAACTTGATAGAGGTTAGTACAGGTGCAGAAATTTCAAGCACTTGGCACGCCTGAAAGTTTGCCTTACTTTTCCTTACATTGTTTACTATACAGCTCTTCCTAGTGAAATGTATTGCTGCCATTTACAAACCTTGCCCTGCCAAATAACTAAAAAACGTGTAGGAAAGAAAGAAAGAGCTAGAATTATGGGGTGAATCAAGGGGGAAAATAGATTGAATTTGTAGACCTAAATATTACACAGCTTAGTTGATCTCTCCCTTTTGCAGGCTATGTGATTCTATTAAAGAAATTACTTTAATGACATGACATGGCAAGGAAAATTCAGTATGCATTTCACTTGTTTCCCAGTGCAGGCTCAAACTCTTCCCTTTGGAAAGTGTGCTGTTCAATGGGTAATTTGTAAAGGGAGAGGAGGGACCTAGTGTCAGGAATCTCTGAATCTCTGGTGTTTGTGAGATGATCTGGAATACTTCAGCTGTCTCGTGTGGCTACCAGTAATTCCTTGGCTATATCCTAGGTCTGTGATAGAATTAATTAGTGGCTACTGAGTAACTTGGAAATCACAGGACGGAAGGACGGGAGGCAACCTATGAGCCCTGTGGTTCAGCCCCTCTGCCCTGGGAAAGGATCAATTGTGCCTTAGTTGTTCCTGGGAGAGGTTCGGGGTTGGCCTCCGTGGTGCCAGGATCTCCTCAGGCCACACGTTCCCAAGCTTTGTTTGCCTTTCCACTAAGTAGTTCTTCCTACTAGCTAATTTGGATCGCCTCTGATTAAATTTAAATCCACTGTTACTTGTGTGTTGGCTGTAGACATGGAGCAAGAGAAAATGGACGGCTCTTTGTATTTATTTATGTAAACTGTTTGGAAGACTCATTATTGCCCCCTATGTTTTCCATTCCTTAAGCTAAGCAGCTTCAGTTTATTCAATGTTTGTAGCGGGTTTCACTGAGTAGATTATGCCATTAATCACATGACATCTTCTCTAAAGTTTCATCTGTAGTTCCCATCTTTCTCAAAGTAAGAAAACAGAGACCTTAATTAAAAATAAAAGAGCATAACCTGGTTTGCTACTGAAAATTCCAATCTCAGAATTTTGCGTCTCATACCTAAGTAGTATCGATGAATTTGTACATCAGTATAAGACATATGTTAACTTTTTTGTTAGTTTTACTATTATGTTCTTATTTAACTAGCTAGATTAAACCTTCTTGTGCTACATCTAGAGCTCTTACTGTGAAGGGGTGTGAAATTACTTTACATTGCCTTCCGTAATTTGAAATATTATTTTATCTGAAACAATTCCTGCTGCAATGAAGTTTGGCACCAAGAAAGTTCTCAATGCAACAGGTCAACACTTGTCACAATTATATCAATTTCTATTTCTGCATAATGAAATATTTCTTATGTTAGTGGTGACTTGAGTTGCTTGCAGATGAATAGATTTTAGTTGTTACCTGCATTAAAGTCTTTGGCTTTTAAAGAAAAAGGTGTCCTGAACCATCATAGAAATGATTAAGAAATAGTCCAGGCAAGTGAAACCCGACTTGTCTGATAACAAAGGACTATTAGTTTTGTATTATAAATTAAGTAAATTTTAGTGCAAACCAGGGTCAGACCAGAAGAGTGTCTCTGTATATAACCGTATAATTTTATATCTGTGGTAGAGCTACCTTACTGTAAGTATGAACAGGGAATATTCACTGAAAAAATCCCAAACTGAAGAATGGCTTGTTTAGTTGGTCAAATTGTGAGCCAGTGGTGTTCTGTTATTGGATATGAAAGCAAATATAACAGCCAGAAACCAAGACCTTGTTGCATGTTACTCATAATGTTGACATTATGCAGTATTAGGTTGTACAGGCTATTGGATTTAAAAGGCTGATGCCAAATGGGGTACCCACAGAATAAAGACATATTAAATACAGAGACATCTGCTCCTGTTTTCATATAACACTGGAGAAATGGGTAACATATCACACCAATGCAGATGCTTTTTATTATTCACAAGTTACAATTAAATGCAGTTCTTTCTGTGGTTGGTGATGAAAGTGTGAGAGCAATCTCAGAGGAGGGAAATGGTTCACATTATGTAGACCACAACTGACTGTTGCACAGCAGCACCACAAACCCCGCGCTGGCTTTGGCTTTGCATATTGTAGTGGTGTGTTCAGCCCGTGTTTGCAAACCACCTTCCACCACAGCCTGCCAGGCGTGTGGCTGATGGCAACATGTGCTCACGGGCACAGGGCTTTGGGTTCGGTTAGTGACTGCACGAGTTATCTGCCGCTACAGGCAAAGTATGTACATGTTAATCTTTTGCTGTTATACAGTAATGTTTGAGGCAAAATTATTAATGGAAGTTATGTGTTTAGGAGGTTATCCTTTGAAGGGGGGAGAAGTGACAGACAGACGGACAAGGCTGTCTTTCCAAGCCTAATTTTGAGATAACTACACACTTGAATAGGGCTGGAGAGGTATGGCAAGTATTTGTTGGTGGCAGTACCTTTTTTGTCTCCTAATTGAATTGATGTGTGTGCTTGTTGGTACAAAGGTTATTCAGAATATAAATAAACTATTAAAGGATGCTCATTTAAAAGAACTTTCTACATAATAATAATTGGAGAGTCAAGCATCGGAAGCCTGCTTTGAAAACTTGTGATTCAGCCAGCTGGACAAGGGAAGCCACAGAAAAACTGTGTGTTTAATGAAAATGGATCTAATTTCTGTGCGAGAAAGTTGAGCGCTCTGCCCAGTGTGAAACGCTGCGAAATCCTGACTGTATCTGGCAGCAGGAATGGGTAGAGCTTGGGGTGCAAGTCCACAGTAGATGGGGATAGATGGTTCTAACTTATCAGCACAGCCTAGACCTTACCAACCACAAGGTCAGGATATTTAAATATTTGGCCACAGCTTGAGGGGTTAACTCTCTTTACAGTAACAGTCCCTGCCCTTCCTAATCCTTCCTACCTTCCTTCAAAAGACACCCCCCGCCATCTTTCGGGTTCTTTGTTTTGCTTTCCCTGTGCTGCTGAATGGTGAGTGCGGGCTAACTGGCACTGAGCGCCCCAGACCAACAGTTTGTCCTGTTTTACTGGATTTGATGGGGACTTCTGTGAATGTAGGATTGGGTGGGTCATCTTGAACAGCTATTTTCCTTGAAGCATTAGTATGGGGGGTGAGGAAGAGTGGTAACATAAGAGTTAACTATTGCAGTATTTTTGGCTGG
This sequence comes from Numenius arquata, assembly GCF_964106895.1. Taxonomy (NCBI): domain Eukaryota; kingdom Metazoa; phylum Chordata; class Aves; order Charadriiformes; family Scolopacidae; genus Numenius; species Numenius arquata. The sequence goes on along the minus strand of NC_133586.1, from coordinate 16,701,949 downwards.
CTGGAAATCAGCCTGTCCTCTTATGTTATTGCTTTGTAGAAAAGTTCCACATTAGATGGGAGTTCCTGAAATATTGCAACCACTAGCAATCCCCATTGTTGAGGCATCAGAGCAGTCTGTGTCTGTTGACCCAAGTCCATCATCAAAAATGACCTTACTTCCTGACTTTGCTAATATTATAACAGTTTTCAATCTCTACATTTCCAAGCTTTGCATTATGCAATGTTTTCCATTGCCGAGAACTAAAGAAAATCTATGACCATCTGGATAGTCAAAAAAATAGTTTTGGTTGGAGTGGTTGATGGCTGTAGAATCATAGAGTTGCCTAGGTTGGAAGGGACCTTTCAGATCATCTAGTCCAACCGTCAACCTAAAACTGACAAAAAAGCATCACTAAACCATATCGGTCGTGTAGCGATAAACCATTTTGCAGTGTAGGAGACCTGCTCCTACACTGGCAAAAGGCAGCTGTTCGACAGGGAGTGAGTAAGACAAGTTACTTCCTATGGCCTTCAGTTTCACTTGTGACTGCAGAGTGAATGGGTTAAAAAGGGTGCTAGTGCTCTCCTGGTATTACAGTGTGAATTCTTGTTCCTGAGTCAATCTGTTGTGTCCGCAGGTTCCCCAGAGGATAGAAGAGCAAAGCGATGCCCCTGAGGATAGCAGTGGGGGAATCCCGGGCATGTGGGGCAGCTGGGGCCCCTGGTCTGCCTGTTCTCGGAGCTGCAGTGGTGGGGTGATGGAGCAAACGCGGCCCTGCCTCCCAGCCTATTACCGGGAACGGGGCTACCGACGGCCGGGCCGGCAGTACCCAGCCTCCGAGAGGACTCTGCCTCATCAGAATGCCCGCCACCACGAGGACTCGCTGACTGCCTATCCTGGCCACGTCATTTCTGCCATCCGCACATCTGTGCCACTTCACAGGAACGAGGAGCAGCTTTGGGCTGGCCTTCGGGCCCCTGCTCCTTCTGGGGGCCGAAACAGCAGCCAGCTGAGCAGGGGGGCGATGAGAGGCAGCAGGCACTCCCAGTCCCAGAGGCAGAACGGCAAGCCAGAAAAGAGGTATGTGTCTGTGTGCATGTTTTAGCCTTGCTGTGAATGATGTGTCTTAAGAATGACATGTCAGGTTAGAGTCGATATCTTCTAATACTTACGGAAAAGTTATTAAAGGCTAAGACTGACTTTTACAATGTTTACCGTCTTCTGTGGAAGGCTACCCTGTTGACTACTTATATGACAATATACAAGGACAGATAGAATTATTGTATGGTTGTACTAGGCAGATTATCTTATTTCCCTTTAAGATTTGTTTTATGGTTTATTGAGATATTTTTCCTTTTCTGCTACTGTAATTTGATGTTTCTATCTTCACCATAGTGATTAAAATCAGAACAAGTAACAGCTCTATAATTGGATTCTTAACTTCAACATCCATTTTGATTTTAATTGGTTGAAAAAAAGATTCATCAAACCTTTTCATAAAGAACGCCCAGCTGTCCATTCACTTTTTTCTAGTCAAAACTCTAGCTTTATTTTGTATTTTTTGAAGAGTTTCTACTAATGGGCTTTTTGTTTTATCTTTTCCCTTTTTTGTTTTCTACCATCTGTTTTAGCAACGTTTCCTGTTTGATGAAACTAAAAAATGTGGCTGTTTAATACATAGAATATTTTAAACACCGTATGTGTTTATATCAATTTCATAATATTAGCTGTTCAGTCTTTAAGGCTGGGTGGAACTATGCCGTTACAATTAATTACAATTAATTCTCCAATTTCTGTAGAAACACTTTTTCCTCTTCTTAGATACCAATCTATTAAATTTTTTTATATATGTATGAAAGCAAAATAGATGTGTTTCCAGTTTAGGAACTGAGGAGAAATGAGCCTGGAGATGCCCTGGGAGGGACTGCTTCTGAAATATCTCTGTTCTGTCTTTCCTCAGAATATGTATTCCAGTGGTTCTCTGGTTATTTCCCTCTCCGCTCTCTTCTGGGAGATGCATGGAGAGATTTTCTTTTGGGTAGTTAACAGAAAATGCAAAACAAACCAAACAAAAACAGAACTCCAAACCACCTCCTTCATATCATCTGTTTCTTTAAGATTCTTAGATGAAGCAGTCAACTGTAATTCCTTTTTTAAAGACATCTTGCTGACCCAAACAAACAAACAAAAAAAGTTACCTTGAGGCAATATTCCAGCCTGACTGGAATAGGACAGTAGGACTCTCTGTTGCTGGTGATAAAGACATCCTCAGCCCCTGCAAGAAACTCTCTCCAGCTAAAAGGACATTTTAAACTAGAAATTAACCCGTTAGCCTCTTGTTTGTCTCAGTGAAGCGTAGATTTCAAAAGCAGGACCAGCTATTTAGATTTGATCTCCCTAGGTGTTGGCCATTTCCTTTAGTCACTGCTTTGTCTTTCTTTCAAACCCATGCAAATGAATAGTCCAGACCAAGTGAGTATGACTTTGATATGGCACTGATGATCTTATAAAAATTCAGAGAATGCCAGAGGGAGGCTTTTAGTAGCAGTATTAACATGACTGCATTGAGACAAAAGTCATATTTTCTTTTTTCTGTTTTCCTACTTAATCATGTACTATAATGCGCATCTGTTCTCAGCTGCGCAGTGTCGTGCGTGCAGGTTGTAGTACATGGCTGAGTTATTATTAAACTGGAAGCCTGGCCTTGAACCATTTGCACAGAGACTTTCGAAGCCTTTCGAAGGCTGTTCTCTCCAGTGCCTTGGCACCCTTCGCCTCCGAGGGAATCCCAGCTGGCTGCTGCTGGGGCCATCCCTGCTGGCTGTCCCTTGCTGCTCTGGTGGCCTCTGCAGGCCAGGAGAGACTGGAACAGTTTGAAAGAGTCGCTGCAGTTTTTGCTGAAACACGAGAGGATGACGAGCAGAAAATAAGATTGATGGAGTGAAGCCGCGTTATTTCCTAATAAATGCCTTGCCGTATAAAATATTAAAAATGATCGTAATGTCCGATGTGCCTTCACTTTCCTGTATGATGGAAGCCTTTGCTTTTGAAAATTCCTGTGTTTTCCTAAGCACAGTGCAAGCTTCTGTACCACAGTTGATTTTCCACCCACACACACACTGCCCCTTGGCAAAAGACTGTGGATTCAAGGTCAGAGTTTTAATCTTATTTGCGTAATAAGTTATTTCCATCTTGTGTTAGGAGGGTCCCTGGTGGCTTTTAAGCCTGTTGTATTGCATAACTTTCAGATTCTTTGGTGGTGACTGTAAAAACAGAATGAGATCAAAAAACGTTATTTGAAAATGAAATTATTAGAATGACAAACTTGATAGTTTTCCTTAATTTACAAAAGCCAGAGTACAAGCCTTCTTTACAAAGGAGATTACTGATCCTATCAGATATATGGAAAAACGATTTCAAAATGTAAGTTACTCTAGACATGATTTTTATACTGTAGAACAGTGTTCGATGTTTACTGAGTGGGTGATACTGAATATTGGTGTCAGGCTATTAGAAAAAAACCCCAACAACCCATCTGTGTTTTCATGATATGTAGTAACTGAAAACTTTTTGGAGTTTTCCTATTTACTGTACTGGACTTTATGTAAAAGCTATAATTTTAGCAGACTTCCATAAACAATAAAAGAGGAATGGACATTTGTGACTAAGATAAGCTCACATGTGATAGCATGGTAGGATGGAATTGGATGGCTTCCAAGGCAAATAATTTTGACAGTCATAGCAGTCCTTCAAAGCAGCCAAATATGTTTGTATCATTTAGTAACGAGTGGAAAAGTTCTCTACCTGCTTCCAGGCAGCTGACAAAGAACTGTTCAATTTCTTTAGCAAAATTCAAGATATAATTTATGTATCAGGAATTTTGACATACCTTGTCTGTGAAGAGGATATTCACCTTTTCAGCTTTTGAAAGCTAGTTCACATGTCATTCAGTTAGGCTTTAGAAACCAGGGCTGCACATGAAGCTCAGGGAGCAAGAGATTTGAGGTGCCTGCATCTAGAAGCCTCATTTAAAAGGTTTAAGTGCTCCCCTTTTTATCATAGTGCTCTAAGTAGAGTTTCTGCATAATTTAAATGTGTTACGAAATTAGTCAGTCGCTGGAATGAGGTTGGAAACACACGAGAAAAGCTGCTGGTTCTCTGGGTTGTCTCCTGGCAAAGGGAGGGAGCTCTTCTCACCTTTGAAGACTTGAGTTCCCATTAGCACAGCTGCCTCATTTATTTCACCTAGATAAAATGCATGGTGCATGCCATACCGTTAGAGCAAACAGGAATGAGGAGGTAGTGGAAAAAATATCAAAGCATTTAGACATCTTTAGAGAGGCACATATGGAAAAGTAATAAGGGCACGCAGAAGGATAACACGCTTTAAGAGAGAAAACACATATCAAATGGAAGTATCATTCATGGAGGTTTTTGTATTCCTTAAATATTGCATTTCTGATTCTCTATTTTGGTGATAGAGAAGACAAAACTGCAGTTTTACATAGACACACTGAGTGTTAGGATGCTTACGGCTGCCACCTTCACTTTCTCTACAAGTGGACTTCCATGTCGGAGCAACAAAATTTCTATTTGCACTTCTGTAAGCACAACATGTACTTTGTATGTGCTTCTTAGGAGCAGAAAGAAAAACCTATATTTATCACCAGAATAATGAAATAAGTAAAGCAGGCTTGCTTAAATAGTGCAAGTTTAAAGAAATATGTTAATAAGGAAAGGGCTTCCCTAAAACTCTTATGTATTTGGAAGAGGAATGAGAGGAAAGGTTTGTATGAGGAAATAATCCAAAAATCATTACCTTCTATCCACGGCTATGGCTCTGTGGTCTTTATTCTGCTGCCAGCAGCTGACGTTGAATGTCTGCCGTGCTGCTTCGTACCCTGCATAGGGTCACTTTGCATCTCTAGGCCTGTGAGCAATGGAAAGGAAGAACGTATCGTTTAATGTCAAAACGGAATTTCTTTTCTGAAAGTATTTCTTTTGCCCCCTCTCACAGATGCTTTGACCAGGCAAATGTAGGTCACTCAGTTGGCAGGTCTACAATTAACCTTCAAAGGGACAATTCAGTTGTGTTATTTCCTTAACCAATTTAAGCATCATTAGCTGCATGTTCTGAGTTTTTTGACCTGTTTTACTCAGTTCCAGTGTGCAGAGGTGCACAAATGTGTGATTGCTGGACCTTCAGGTTCAGGAAGGCATTATTTTCTCAAGTTCTGAGGCTTTATATTTATTGGCATGGGTGTTCGCTTTTCTTAATATTTGGAATGAAACCCAGCTCAAGTACTTAGCCATCCCGCCTTTCGTTATTTCTCCAATAGAATGAAAATGTGATGCATTCTACCCCAAACCCAATATGGTTATAGAAGCTCATTGGGGGTTGGTGTGTGTGCAGGAGGAAGGCAGAGGGAGAAGGATTTGGTCCTTTTCTGAGGTTAAATTTTCCAGAAATCTAAAAGTAGAAATCAAAGAATTCATTTTGATAGCACTTGGGGGATTTTAAGCCATATGAGAGAGATGTTTATTTTCCTTCTGAATAAAATTCCAAACAGGTTCTAATAGCAGTAAAGACCTCTTGAAGTATTTCCTGGCAAAAGGAATAGCTAGCTGGGGTGATTGTGGCCTCAGGATGACTTTGTGCTATCCTGCCTCTCATCTGGTTATTAATCCCCCTGATATTCTCTAGGTCTCACTTATTATTACCTAATTAGTATCAGTTTTTATTATGCTACTGTGAGCACGCTTTGCATGGTATTACCAAAAATGCAAACCTAAAGTGATACTACAGTTGCAAGCCACCTGAGAAGCTTTCTTAATCTTACTGCTGAACATTTCAACCCTTCCTTGAGTGGGCTGGCTGGAGGATGGGAGGGGAAGCGAGAGCCCTGCGAGCGTTCCGTCAGGTGTGAGACTGCGTTTTACCGATGAATTACTGCCTGGTCAGTAAGGGGTAGAAACACAACAAACCTGCCATCGCAGTGGTAATGCATCTCAGTGGTTATGTGGTTACTTGCGTTGAATTTCTGCTGTTTTACCTGCCAATTGCATGGTTACATGATTCATTCAAACCTTAAAGATGAAGCTAAGGGGAAAAACTCGTAGACTTGTAACTAAATTTCCTGGGATCAGAGGTGTTATTCAACTTACAGGAAAAGAGACTATAGTATGTGGGTCCAAATTTTGGAATCCTATCTCAGTGTCGAAAAGTGACATAAATGAGGTTATATAGCACTTGCTGGGAGATCAGCAAAAGCCAATATAGTAAGTTATTGTACCAGGCTTATTGCAGCTGTGGTAGACTGGGGTATTATTGGTGAGGATGCAAAATTTGGTTTAAGATAGTCCACATTTATCTCTCTTACATTAATCCAATTAATGAAACCTGTTCCCAAGAGGCAGCTTACTTAATAACCTTATTCATTAATTCTACACTGTCAGAAAAATGTAAATATTTCTTGCCCCTAATATAATATAGAGATTAGAGAAGCAGCGCTCCATTTTCCTACAGAAGATGCACTTTTTTAGGCATAGTTGGTTACTTGGTGTCCTCTAGCAGTTGAAGTTTTTGTCGAATATGCTCATAATGGTTTTAATACTTATATGCATATACGATACATGGGAAGTAGTGAATATCCACAAATCATGCTGTGATTACCAAAGTTACTAGAAAAGTTAGCTCCATTGTTTTGGTTACCTTGATAATGAGAATCAGTAAAATGAAGTGAATGCCTGCACTGACTTAATTGCCATGAAATGTGCTGATGTAGTGTGAATAACATGCTATAATTTGTGATGGCTCCGCTTTCCGATGTGTGATATACTCTCAAAAGGTGTGGTTTAACTCTCATGACCAAACGTTTGACAAAGATAACTGCTCGCTGCTTTAAGGCTGTTTTCTGGGTCAGTGAGCAGATAGGCATGCATTTTCATAACATAAAACAGAGTCAAAGGGCTCCCTTCTTTCATTTGTGTTTAAATGATTTTCTCCAGATTGATTTAGAGCTGGTGAAAAGTGAGTCTGTGGAATGCAGAGCTGCACAGGGCTGTGGTACAGTACTGAGAGGCGACACACAGTGGCTTTTCATGTGAATCAACCAGACTGCTGAGAGCTCTCCCTTTTAGGTAGATGGAAATATGTTCCCAGAATCAGTAAATAATTCATTTTTGTTTAGCAGATTCTTTCACAAGAATAATTTTTAAGTACTGTGAGGTATAAACTTGATAGCAGTTATGACCAGGATAAGACAGTTTATTTTGTGACTTAAGAAAAGTGCACCAAGAATGCGTGGTAGACAGTCTTTTTAACATAAACCTTGTTATCTGTGTACCTAAGTTAAAAAATATGAAAGAAAACTAAAAGCAGTAGGAGGGCTGGAAAGTAAATGATTGAATAGGACAGTTGTGGGCCACTTAAAGTTTTGAATTATGGAGGAAATGCCAGGGATTAAAAATGTGTATCTGAAATTATTTTAAGGATACTATTTTAGGTGTAATAAAAATAATAAAGTACGTTTAAAAATATATACCCATACCTATCCTGTTAACAGAAACGTATGTAATTAGGACCTGTTTTTTCCATTTGACGTTGAAGTTCTGTGTTTGCAAAGACTTCTTGGTCTCCATTTATTTTTTTCTTAATTACATTTTAAATATTGGAGTGATATTTCAATAACTTCATTGCTGCCAGGAATAGCGAGTAAGTCTCAGTTCTTCAGAAACAAAAGCAAGGCAACTCTATGTAAATGGATACTGTCCTTTAGAAGGTATCAATTACAGTAATGTAATGCTGCTAAATAGGTATTTTGCTATGATCTAAAATATTAGGTTAAATCTTGGTATGCTTATCCACAGAAATAGATTTAATTAAGTTAGAATATCCATAATTGATTTAGTTAAAGAGGATTTGGCCTACTAACTTAAGCATGTGTATAGTCCCGTTAAAACCATGATGGGTAGTAGGTCTTAAATTTAAGCTAAAGAGCTTTGATAAGAATCATGGGGATTGAGCTCCTTTAGAACTAAGTTTCTAGTGGGAATGAAAGAAATGCACTTTTGGAGCGTTTTTTTAATAGAGATGAACAACTGCAATGCAAAACCACAAATCAGTATAATTTAAAATGCATTTTGCAGTGCTACGTAATGTGGAATATTGTTTGGGAAATAAGGCTATAAATCATATTTATACTCTTTCTTCTTTTCTCCCGCTTTTATCTTGCACATAGAACCTCTGTTTTTGATGATAGATCGCTGTTAAGTTCAGCTTGAGTAGTGCTGGCTGTGGATTGACTGTTGTGTTGACAGGACAAAAATCCAGCCAACAACACTTTGGAGATTAGATTATAGGCAACTGCTTAATTCCCAACTGAGAATAGGCGAGAGTCTGGGTAATGCTTGGGTCCTGGGCACCCAGAGCAGCATCAAGCTACATGTGCAGTTAGACCAGGCTCACTGATAAGATGATTTACTCAGCATATTGGAAGACTTATTTGTTAATTCCAGGACAGGATTCCTGGTAAAGCAAGTCTCTGAAGATTTTGAAAAAAAAAAAAAAAGCTTCAAACTTGAGCAAACTCTCAACAAAATTAAAAGAAAGTGCTAAGCATTGGTTTGACGTCTGTCCAAATGCTCCATGATGAGATTCTGTTGTCTTTCGTTATGGTGTGTGTTGTGGCTGGGCATGCAGGGAAGAAAACTCTCTTCTTCGCTCGTGGAATAATTTCTGCCAATAGACAAGAGAAAAATTTGCAGAAAAAAATATCACAAAGCCTGCAATTCTTGTGCAGTTTTTCCTCCACATCCCTGGTGAAATTGGTGGCTGAAGGCTGTTACCTTCCCAGAACGTTACATTTCTCCTTGAGAAACAGTGTGAAAAGTTGTGAATTGAAAATTAGAGAAATGGGCAGTTTCTTTGGGTTCATTCTAAGAAAACATTCCAACAGTAGGACAAGAAGTCTTCTGTGGTGTCATAAATGAGAGTTTTTGCTAATGTTCGACCTTGCAGTTTTTCATTTACAAGAGAAGAAGTATTTTGATACTAGGAGATAAGTTGAATGAAATACTGCAGAGCTCGTGTAAAATACATCATTTATTCTGTCTGACATCAGAAGAGAAAGAAAAGGAGTTATGCTTCAGCTGGAAGTGAGCCAGAGAACCTCCGTTTAGAGAACAGCGGGGGAAACGTAAGGAGCAAGAAAGTGATGAAAAAAGGAAAAAAATGAAAAAGGTGTGTTGGAGAGAGGCTTTGTAAAGAGCACTTAAGAGAGCAGATGGAGGCCCAGGAAATCTGTAATCTTACTTGTGTATTTTAAAGACGCTGAATATCCTTGGTTCAAAGAAGGTTTCTATTCAATATAAATAACCAGCCCACCAGCTCCGAAAGTACTTCATTCTTAGTGATCCTCAAGAACACTTGAGGTTCAAAGCATTGTTTTTAGCATAAACTCTATGAGGCAGTGATAATGCATTTATTTGCTGACCAAGGCACACGTATGCTTATGGCTAAAATTAGAAAAAGCTACTACAACTGAATTCCTTCATGTCATTCAGCGTGCTGTGAGGGGCCAGTTCTCACTATTCTCAGCTCCCTGATCCTCAGCACAAGAGAGACTGTTAATAGTTAGACCAATAAGAACACTAGCTAACAATAATTATTTTAAAATGTTTGCTACAATCCTTACACTAATAGAACAAAACCTGATTTTCAAACTTGTCTGGGCAAATGTATTTTTGAATTCAAGAATATATTTAGGTTGGCTTACGTTTAAAGGGGCCCATCGTTTTTGTTATCAAAGTGCTAAACAGATTTATCTGAACAATTAGGAAGGTGTGTGTGCTTCTGAGAATTATGCCCAAAGAAAGAAGGTTGCCAGATGTGCATTAAACAGCTGTTATGCCTCTACTTGAGATGAACACAGTAGATGAGAGATGTCTACTGGCTATGGTCTGACATGAAACACTTAATGCAGCTACTTACTTTTCAACATTCGTTTTTCTGTTAAGCAGTAATTTGCCTTGAGATTATAATTGTTTGTGGTGGCATTTTTTCCTCTTTGCTTGTCCCTAGTACATGCAATCTTCATCCTAACTGACTGCAAATATTGCTGAATACTTCTTTTCTTATTATTATTTTCTCTGTCTCTTCTTCAGTCCAGTAAAGAACTGAACAATTTTTTTTTTTTTTATTAAGTGTTTATTTGATATACCAGGTGGTTTAGCCAGAGAGCCTAACAGGTGATGGAGCTGGTGAGATTTACTTACCCTTGCCTTTTTGATACTTCTTCCTTTCTGTGGCTTCTAATTCTTGAAGTGGTATTTAGGGCCTTTCCCCATCCAAAGTATTGTAGGCAGTTGTTGATTGATATCTTTTTATTAGAAGCAATAAAATAAAAGGCTTGGCCTACATTAAATAGTTTTATTAAAGTGAGTGGATCAGGAGTGGCAGAAATCTGACTGACATAAAGATATGCAGCTGAAAGACCTCGTTTAAAATAAACTGGCCTAGCATATGAGAAGCCAGGGAGCATGTTCTCTCTCTGAGCTGATCTGGCTGATCTGAGAGGAGGAACTTATCTCTAACTGGAACAGATGTAGGATGTGAACGTAGGTCTCCCCAGTCCTAAGTTGTCTTTGCACATCCAAGGACTGTATGGGCCCTGGGATGGAAGTGCACCTGACAAACCTATCACATTTCCAACTATGAACGTTAATTTACAGGCAATGGAAAATTAACATGACTGTTCTGCTAATACAGTCATATTTGGCACAGCTGAAAAAGGGAGTGCTTTTGAGAAGATTGATGTAGAAGGGAATTGGTAACTTCCTGAACGGCCCAAGCATGTGCAAAAAGAGCGCTGGATTTATACAAGTGAGAAACACTGAGTAATCCTGCAGAATAAAGTCCCAAGTTTCTGTTTCCTGTCACCTGTTTTTCAAACATTTGGTGTTTTCTCCTTTCTGGGACTTGGGCTTCTTTTGATTTTTAACTATTTATTGTACAGTTGAATGAGCAGTAAAGTGCTAATTAACAGGTTCAGTTGTGAGCGTGATAATGCTGGTATCTCAGTGCCAGTGGTTGACTTTTCATACTTTTTGGAGTTCAACCCTGCAATCATTCTCATAATTGGTGCTCCAACTTATGGCTATAATACCTAAGTAAATTCATCTATAAACAGTATCTGCTCTGCAGGGACTGTGTTTATCAGAAGGAACCTAAGCATTATTCATTACTGCTGTTTTCATACAGGCTATGTGAAGAATTTGTATTGACGCAGTCATAATCTTGATATGTCAGTGCAGTGCAGCATGTTGCAGGTTTTGGAAATATATTAGAATCCTTTCTAAATACAGCAATTTTAGGAATTGTGCTGGTGGAAGGAATATGGGGTTCTATTCTGCTGCCAGACTCTTGTAATTATTTCTATTACTGCTGGGGAACCATGGACTTGCAAAGACAGAATCTAACACCCTGCTGGAAAAGCTTTGTCAAAGTTGTCTAAAACTCAGATGTTGCTCAAACTGGATTTTCAGAGTTTGTCTGAGGGTTGTTGACTGTGGCTCATACACTCAGCCTCACTCCTGTAGCTACACGTACTCAACATCCTATTCAAACGCTCTTCTTAACCATTGCTACCTTAAGAAGGGTGACTGTGTTGGTTTTCAGCATACCTGGACATGTAAAGTCTAATGTTGCAAAATCTCACTCTAGCTGAGGTCTGGCTAAGTAGGGACAAGGCTTAAGGGTGTGCTGTCACTTGCTACTTCTTCTTTCCTCTTTTACTTGTTGCATTAAATGAGAGTGCATCTTGATTCTGACCTGGGACATGATAGTGTGCATTATAAAAAGACCAATAAGGAGGAGCTTCCAAGCCATACAGTGAGGAGGGATGAGTTATGTAGCTTATAATGAATATAGATAATCATATTGAATCGCAGGTAAGAAAACAGGAACTGCTGGCAACTGGAAACTCTCAAGAAGCCATCAGGGCTTGACCTACTTCCATCTCCTACCAGCAGATAAAAGCTGGGTTGATTTAGCATAAAGCAAACAGTGTCAGCAAGGTTAGTTTAATTCTGATTATTAAGTTAATGGAAGTTTTTGTCTGATTTTCCTCCCCCTTTCATTTCCCTGATTCCCCTTTCCCCATTGTTTTCTTATTGTGTATGGACTTACATAACACTCTCTCCCTCATTGCTGCATGATATCGTAAATTCTGCCTGACACTCCCCAAGAATTGTTAATTATCACTGAGCTATTTTTACAAGCTTCTTTATTACATTGCAACAAACTGCATTCCTAATTTATAAGGATGCTGCCAAGTGTGAATGAAAGATGCTTTAAGGCAAAACAGACAGTATTCAGAATAGTTTCAATCCAGGCAATATTGGTTCAAGTGAAAGCATGAACACTGATAAAGATGTTAATAATTAGAAGTTGTGTGTTACATTTTGTTTCCAGAAGTTTGTTTGTTGAAAGAAATGTGATGTTCCCAGCTACAAAAAGTTAACCTTCCATTTCAGAGGAAGTGTGTTCCCGTGAAAATTCCAGGTCATAATTACTGCATAACCTGAGCAAACTGAAGCTTGTATTCAGTGGTACATGGCAATGTCTTGGGATATTCCGGCCCTAACTGTTACGGGGGAAGAGGTAAAGGAGGGGACTCACCCCTGATGAGCTTGATGCAACCACAGGCATGTCATCATAAGGGTGCTGGAATCTGAGGCTACCAGAAATGGTGCCTCATTTCTTCATCAGTGGGGACACTTCCAAGTTACAGTGGAGAAAAAGAAGCCAAGATGAGACAGAAACTAACAGTAAGAATGTTGTTTTTGCTTTTGCTTCTTAGGCACTGTTGTTGTATGTTTGCTGCAGCGATCAACCATTTTACAAGAAAAAGGTCCGGCTTCCCTCAAAATAAAGTTTTTCTAATTTTTGCAAATAATTTGATGAGATGCCAGCAGCTTTTGGACACTTACTACCTTCAACCATGGGTCTTCCTTTCAGTTACTAATCATTCTGTGTTTAAGACTACTATATGCCCATTTCATCATTTTTTCCAGGCTGAAGAGTCATAGTTTATGTCACCATTTCTTGCACGTCCTTTGGTTCTTTTCAGTTCTGATTCATGACCCTGAATTGGAGATAAACAGTCAAACATCAGCCTCATTTTTGACCTTTTGCGTGATGTCTCCTAGTTTGCCAGGCAGCCATTCTTCCGGGTGGGTTGGATGATATATCTAGAGGTTCCTCTCTGGAAGAGTCTAGTGTTTGTTGCTGCAAAGAATTTGGCATTCAGGAGGGTGGGACAGAGGCATATTCCTACCATTCCACTGGTCCGCACATGGCTTACTGCTCAATTATTAGCAGCTTTGTCTTCCTGTCAGCGAGAAGTGCAAGCAACCTGACTGTAGATGAGAAATTCCAAAGGCTAGTTTCAGTAGACCTGCCACCCTCTGTCCACCCCTGTGAACACCACCCCATGCAGTCTGTGTTCCCTGCAGTGAAGCAGTAACTTTCTCAATACCAGGAGCCATGGCCAAGGTTCGTATCTTGGACACTTCAAATTTGGTGTGTTCAGGTTGAGAAGAAAACCACTGTCTGTAAGAATCATGAAAGACGGGAGCAAGTAAAAATAAGGACTTGTGTCTGTTTTCAAGATGAACCAATTTTCTCCAAAAATATAAGTTGCTTCTTGAGAATCATGAAACCAAAATGGTTTCAGAGTGCAAAATATGAATAGAAATCTCAAGAAATATTTTTTGTTTGTTTTGCTCTCGCTCAGAAATGAAGAGTTATGTTAAAAATTAAAAATAGCAGCAACATAGGGGGAATCAATTTATTTGCCCATTTAAAAAAAACAAAACCAACACAAAATTATGCTCATTTAAATCAAGTTGGTTTCGATCTTGACTTCTGAAACAATTAAATTTGTAGTCTCTCTTTCTTTCCTCTCCTATCCACTTACAGGAACCTTTTTTTCTCCCTCGCTTAATGCCAAACCCCATTATACCACTTTTCTCTACTGTAACTACCAAAACCCCACCTCAACAATGACCACGGTCACAGAGCAGATTAACGGGTATAAACAGCTCAAGAGTGCTGGTCACTTATCTGCCAGGGTAAATCAACACTCTTGTTCACACATCCTTGAGCCAGGAAGATTGATTAAAAGCCCCATGTGGCCATAGGGCTAGAATGTTAAGTAAAGGACTTCCAAGGTTCCCACGTAAGAGAAGTCTTGAGAGAATATAAGACTTGGGAAGAAAACAAACACAAGAAAAAACAAACTCAAAGAAAAGTCTCTTTGATCTGGTTGCTGTCTGACATCTGTAACACTTCAGTTTCTAGAAAATAAGTATGTCAATTTATAACCTCTGGTTTTCATTGCAGTTCAAGTCTATTTTATATATATTAAAAAATATAAATACGTTTTATGGACAGAAAGAGAATATGACCTTCTTTTAATGGTGTCTCCGTTCCTGAGCTGCAAAGGTTACCTAAACCAGCTGTATTCCTACATTGGTCGGAACTAGAAGAAACTTTTTTTGCCTACTTTTCTAATGCAGCAGTCTGAAGAATATCAAGGCCTGATGCGATGTTGAGCTGTACAGGATGGCAAGAAAAGCAAATGCAAATGAGCATATTGCTTGCAGATAAAGTTCTAGGATTAACCCTCTTGGATGGTGTGACCCAAATCTGGTATTATTCATTTTATAATTTCTCACTTGTAATTTGGAGCTGAGTTTCTAGACTGAGAAAGTCTAGAATTGTATTGCTGTGAGAGTGCAGAGGATGAAACTACCCTCCAGGGAGTACCAGCTGTTTGAGAGTGCTGGTAGAGATGTAATATGGCCCAAACCGCAGGGTCTTCAGTGGGTGAGAAGAGATCTGTGTGCAAGAGAGCAGACCTGAAACTTCTGTGATTAGTGCTGGGGGCTGCCAAGCTCTTGTGTAATGTTTTACTAAGGTACACTGAAAGGTGGGCTTTTATCCTGGCAACAAACCAGGGGCTCATGTCTTATTAATTAAATGTTTTGATAATCCTCGCTTTGTATATTAAAAAAAAACCACAAAAGTGTAAATCTCCTGGCCAAAGAAGAGAAAATTAACTGTGTACCATCATAATAATAGTATTTTCCTGCATTTGTCATCTTTTCCAGAGGTCTTTCAGTAATATTTTGATGTTCCTTATCCTTTTTTTTTGTTTCCATTCTTATTTCTTAAGTAGCAAATGAAGCAGAACCACAGGAGGCCTTTTAAATGGATGCAAAATGTTTAATGATCTTTGCCATACTGAATTCAAATTTTCTTCTGTCGTTAATCAAATCCACAGTAGGGATTTCCTGCTGTTATGTATCTCAGGCTCCTCAGAGACATGGTTATGAATTTTACAAATATATAGCTTTGATTCTCTGAATTTCCATTTTAAAGGAGAGTCCTAGGGATTAAAAGAACAACAACCACCTCCCCTAAACTGCTGCTTTATACCACACCTAACCATTTGCCTTTGCTGGTTGACACTGACTGCCCACATGACTCTCAACCGAAGAGGGGCCAGGATTTAGTTCAACCAGTAGACTTCTTCAGAGATTCCCAAGACACCAAGCAAGACTACAGTTTGTACATATTTTCTATAAAATGGATTGAAATTTCTGGTTACCTGTTGCTTTGGAGCAAATAACTTTGAAAAATAACAAGTCATATGAGTATCTAACCGCTGCTTCACTTATGAATTCAGTAACTGTTTTCTCTTTCTTTCTCTGTTTTTAGAAGCAGAAACAGAAATCCTATTGGTCCAGGAAAGTATGGATATGGAAAAGTGCCATACATCTTACCTTTACAAACTGATACTGGTCAACAGCCTCAGAAACTTCGGAGGCAGCGACAGTCATCAAGGAACCACGTATTTCATCAGAGTCCAAGCATCATGAACGCTTACAGCCAGGCAGCTAGTCCTTCCCTTCAACATGGGAATCTTTATCAAGAAGAAAGTGGGGCTCAGGCTGGACATCAAGTGCTGGGACCCTCAGTTTATCAGTCATCGTCGTTCCCTGTATCGCAGAGCCTGTTTCACAGCAGTGACTCCAGCCACCTCGGGTCTGTGTCACACCAGTCAGTCCAGGGCCAGCCCCAGCCCCAAAGGGCTGCGGCAATTGTGTGCATTGGCGCCTACAAGCAATATAAACTCTGCAACACAAATGTAAGTCTGGTTTCCTCTATATTTAATTTCTTGGACAGCTGTTGGTTTTCCCTAGGTTGCTCAATGCTCACATAGTCAAGAAGTGAAGTTGAGCATTTTTATTTTTGTTAATTTAATGAAATTTTTTGTGAACTTATTTTAAAGTGTCTCGGGGAATACTGAAAGTAGATGCATAATGTTATAATTACCTAATACCATACCTTCAAGGATTTTAAGCAGTCACTAAACCTACCAATGTGTACAATTCCAATTTGACAGGGGGAGAAACTGAGTCACAGACAAGTTTAATATTTTTTCATGTAAGAAATGGAAAAATGGAGCTGGGGTACAGCACGTTATGAAGGCTCCCTATTTCTCAATCCCGAAAGATAAGCCTGTCCTTTTGGGAGTGCAGTCATGCTCTAAATAGCATGTAGAGGCAGCACCCAGTAGCCTGGATCCCTCAGTCTCTTCCCAGGGTGCTGTGTGCATTCTGTGACAGGCGCTGCTTTTACCAGCATTCAAGCTGTACATGCTTTGATTTTGGCGTCCTAGTTTATTGGAGAGAAAATCTGTTCTGTGTTAATTTTTAAATAAAACTTACTCTGTTATTACTCCATTCAAAACCATTTGGGTGGGTGTAGCTCCGTGCTCCGGGGCAGTCTGCCATTCTATGTGGGAGGCTGGTGGGGTTTTGCTGTTTCTCCCCACAAGCAATTTTCATCCTGCTAAAAATTTCAGTTTCTGGCTGTGTCACTTCAGTATTTCCTAAAGTATCTCTTCCTAATATTTGCATCTTATTTGGGCTACTAATCTGACAATGTCACAAACTTGAAGAAGCTCATATTTGAATATGAGAAACAGGGTGCCAAGAGTGTTCTCAATATGTTGACACAACAGGCCGTATTTTTCTGGGTGGATGCACATCTGATTCTCCTGCCTCTTAGAAATCCTGTTTCGTTTAGTGGAAGCCTGCATAGTGGAGATGTAGAAACAGAACATATGATCCGGGTAACAAAAACACGACCTAAGCAAATTAGATGAGTGCCTTTTTGCCTCTTAGTATAGCAGTTACTACATTTGCTTCATTTATTTATGAATGAAGTCCATTGATGGAGACTAGAGCAGTTGATTGAAGAGACCTACTGTCAAGAAAGTTTCAGTGTATTTGTCTGAAATGGAAAACATGAAAGGGCTAGTCTGAGCCTCTGAGAACAGTCTCTGGTACCAATTGCTCTTTTGAAAAACACTTTCTGTTTTTTGAAGGAAATGGGAAATGAACTTAGTGCAGGGCATTAATTTGGAAAGTTTTCTGTGCTGAATTTGCTCACTGGTGTCCAAGTGACACACAAATGCCCCAGTGTGTATTTCATCCCTTACTGCACCAAGGCAAAAAGTTGGACAGTATTCTGCCTGACTTAAGAAATATAACAAAATCGTTTCCAGGAAAGATCTCTTTTCAGAGAAGGGGTGAGAGGTGAGGAAGTTAGAAGTGCGGTGGAAGAAAGAAGCAATCCCAGATGGCTGAGGTACGGAGGAGGGTTTATAGAGGAAATTTGTTGCGGATGACAAGTGAGCTGGAGAGAAGAGGGCTGGGAGTTCGTGAATTAGACAGTGGCAAGACACGCAGGTCAGTGTGATGAGTGGTCTGGGCATTGGCAAATTTCTTTTGATAGTAAGGGAACAGGTGTGAAAATACTTTCATGTTAATTTTAGCAACTGTTGTTTAAACAGAACACTTCAATAGATGAAGAGGAAAAAATAGGTGAGCATACTGTTGCTGCATCTTTGCCATTGTTGCATATATAAATGCAGTTATTGACAAACCATCATTTATATTACAGGAGACCTTTAATAACCAAGAAAAATTGTAGATGACACAGCTCCTCCTCGGCATGGAACTCCACATAGTGCTATTCTTTATTTAGTAACATTTCTATTACCCTCAGAGAAGCTGTAATTGCTATCCAGGGTTATTTTTTCTCCCTAGAATGTGGTAATTAATATAATTATAAAAAAGAAGTTGCTAAGAATAGTTTTAGTATAAAGGCCAGGATGAGAACAAAACAAGGCCGATATTGTTTTGCTTTGTTTGCTTCTTCTTCCTGATTAAATGCTTCTGCACGTGGGCTTTAATTTAATTTATCGGCAGTGACATGTACCAGTGGTCTTGCCAGAATGCAGAGAACAGTATCCTTTTCTTTCTTTTTCTTTTTTTTTTTTTTTTTTTTTTTTTAAAATCTTCCTGGAGCATATTAAAAATGGAAATCTCATTTATTGAGAGGAAAGTGTTCTGCTAACGGTTATCGTGGTGTTTGGCCACTCCCTCTACAGTTTCTCTTAAGGGCAGTTAATTAATAACAAATTAAGTCAATCTGCCTTGGTCCATTAGGTCATTTCCTCATTATTGTATATTTATTGTTTTTTCATTAATAGCTGAACTCATTTTGCGTGATTGACAGCTTGATTCAGAAAAGCTAAACTTGCAGGTTTTGGTTAGGGAGAACCTCGGAAGTGCTTGTGTTTGCTCAAGTGTTTCTGCGGGTCGTTAAACCTATTTTCTTATTGTACAAGTGGCTTCCCCTCTTCAGCACCTTGCGTGTGGCAGCAGGAACCGGGCAGCAAACCTCTGTCCTTCACACACACAGCGCTGATGGGTCTTCCCCAAACCATGAGCTTTTCACAAGGCAGTGAGGTTCTTCAAATGTAGCCTGCCTTCCTCCAAACTGGGGGAGTGATGAGTAAATCTTCCTTACTCCCCCCTGCATTAAAGGAAAGAGAATTGTAGGGGTGTGGGGGGGAATTAGAATTTGAATGCAAATTTCTTTGTGGTGTTTGTCGCTGGAAAAAAGGAAGCAACTCAAATGGAACATTTGTTTGCTGAGCACTTTTTGTTATTCGCTGTCTCAAGCATTGCCAAGTCACTCCTCTTCCGTGAGTGGCTGAATGTGTGAGAGTGTATTTGTTAATTAAGTGCAGGCTGAGGGTTGCTTGGGCAGTGTAGAAGAAGCTTTCAGGGTTCTGGACATCCAAGTATACTTGTTTTGCAGTGTATATTTGGTGATACAGAGTGCCCCTTTTTAAAGTCAGTTTTATCTGATTTATTTTATGTTTTGTAAGACATACAGTGAATTATGGCTTACTGGTAAAGAAATTAATTCTTAGTATGTCTCTAGTTAATATGCAGAGACCTTATTGCAGCCTTTCAGTACTTAAAGGGGGCTTATACGAAAGACGGAGAGAGACTTTTCACCGGGGCCTGTAGTGTCAGGACAAGGGGCAACCATTTTAAACTAGAAGAAGGTAGGTTTAGATTGAATATAAGGTTGGAATCCTTTACTGTGAGGGTGGCGAAACACTCACGCAGATTGCCCAGAGAGGTGGTAGATGGCCCGTTCCTGGAAACATTCAAGGTCAGGTTCAACAGGGCTTTGAGCAACCTGGTCTAGTGGGAAGTGTCCCTGCTCAGGGCAGGGGGGTTGGAACTAGATGACCTTTATAGGTCCCTTCCAACCCGAACCATTCTGTGATTCTATGTTGTCCTTGGTGGTGAGTTCAGGCCAGAAGGCCCCACTTACCCTGACAACCTGTTACCTCTCCTCTTCTGCACTTCCCGCTTTCCAAATTGCACCAATATAGGCGAGTCTGAAGTCACATAGCGATAATGACCGCCTAAATGCTCTGCTTAGAAAACCTGTAAAATAGGGCCCGTTTTGGTGATTCCATTACAGTATAGCAAGCAGTACGAAAAAATAGGCAGAGAAGAAAATAGGCAATACAAAATGAATGTAAAATCTAAAAATCTGAACTGTCTTTAGCTATGGACTGAGGTATGGTTTTGACCAAATTTATACCTTTACTTGTATATGAATTTGCAAAAACTAAGCTAAGCTGTATGAAAGACTAATTGCTGAGAGCTCAGTGAGATATTTATGGATGAAGTTTTCCTGAGCTTGTCCAGTTTCATCCACAGTTGCTAGCTTGCCCCTTGGTGCATATGGATTACTATCATGTCTCCAGTTAGACTGTGTTGCCTTTCCCAGTATTTTATGTGACTGCTACTTAGCAAGTTAGTTGTGTTTTGGAGAAGCATCTAAATAGGATTAGAAAACAATGATTACTTTTACTTTCTGTAGCACAGCTATGGAAAATCCAGCTTTTGGTTCTAAATTAGAGTTCTCTACTTGGATCTGTGCTCCTGTGTGCAAGAGCACTTGAGAATGGCACCTTAGCAGGTACAGCAAAGTTTCTGGAAAGACAGTTCTGGAAATGGAAAGAAGCTTTAAGGTTGAAAAGAGGAGGTAAAGGGCTCAGGGCCAATCCCCAGCTCTAGCTGATGGGGTAAATTAATATATTTAATTTCCTGAAGAATATTAATGATGATGATACTAATTTTGACTGGTGTTAGTTAAAACTTTTCCACTAGAAGGCTTTTTTGGATGCAGAACCCTAATTAAATGGAATTGAAATGTTCTGCAGAAATGTGTGAGTCCATTAAATAAAACCTGATGTGCTTTTCTGTCACCTAAGCACATAGGTAGGCATTGGCAGGCTCCCTTGGCACCTGGGATCTTGGGCCATTTCACCAGCTAGCTGGAGTTCTGCCCAAGCGTTTCTGAAAGTTTTCCACTCTATAGAAGATGAAACATTTCCACCTTTTCAAGTTTTTAAAAAGGTAGAAGTGGAAATGTTGAATTTTGTATGGAACAGAAAATGTACTTCCCAGACAGGGCTTTTCAGAAGTGTGATGTGGGGTGCTGCAAGGATGTGTGCACTCTTTCATATAGTTGGGATGCTCAAATATTGAGGTAAAGACAAACAGAAAACTTTGTATTTTTAAGAGAACTTTTTTTTAAAAAAAAAAAACTGAAAAGGCCCTTCTTATTCCCAAAGAGCTACTGTGTGGTTTATTTGTTCTCATTTTGAGATTTGTATAGAGTAGGTGTTTGACATAAGTGGCAAAGTGGGGTTATGATGACATATCTTTTCCTGAGGAAATCTAACCTTGACTTTATGTGAAGAATTTTCCCTGCAAACACTGTGGGTTTGTATGTACGTTTGGTAGCCTGACATTCCGTGGGTGTATAGGAAACTTATTAAAAGCTTAGATTACTCTGGGTTGTGCTGTCCTTTCTTTGGCTGTTTTGATATTTGCAGCTGAATTTTGTAAATATTAATTCAGAATGTGTTGTCATTAATACAGGCTTAATTTACCAGGCACCGGCCCGGAGATACCACTCGTAAAATGCCCTGCGTCGTTTGATCAATTGTCCCTTGTCTACAGAAGAGTCAGAGACATCTTTGATAAAAGCTCTTGGGCCACAGTTGTTTCCTCTGCATCTTTGCACTGTGGCTTTATGATATCCCCTTCAACAACTGAGAACTCCGTATTGGAAAATACCTTGCATTATGAGGTTCTTATTAGAACTTAAATAATGATGAGAAACTTTCTGCCTTAAATCTTTAGGAAAAATACGCTGGGGTAACTTCAGAAGCTCTCCCAAATAGTTTTATTTCACAAGTGTGCTGTGTACTTGTGGCAGTAACAGAAGTCTTAGCTGTTTTACACAAATTAATTATTACTAGGTTAATTACTTACTAAGGTAAGTAATTAAGCAGTAAAAGGTTCATCATAAGGCCAAAATTGCACAATTCAGAAAATTTTGATGTCTAGAGACTTATGTTTTTTCATTGAAAACTCACTTACTGCAATCAATAAACCTAAGTTGTTTAAAACTAATTTAGCACGTAGGATTTCAGCAGTCGTGCTCTAATGCCCCGTTTTGCCAAGAACTATAAAAAGACAGACAAAAAAATAGGTGCAGGTAAAAATTTGGTAATGGCTACAATCATAGCCTTTATTCTCCAGGTCAAGGAGAAGTGACCCATGGGATCTGTCATGTTCTTATGTTGACTCTGTGTCATACAGAAATGGTGAGATTTCTCTTTCTCCAAAGACAATTAAATAAGAGGTAAATAAAATATAGTAGAGCCTAGGATAGAATAAACACCTTAAGGCAATAAAACGGAAATACTCCACTGGAAAATAAAGGTTGGGAATATGTATCAATGATAAAAATCTGCAAAATGTGAGAGAGCATTATCAGAAAGACACAGTAAGAAACTTAAGTGTTCAGTTTACACATAATTATATTTTTTAAGGCAAGAAACACCAACATTGCCATAATTAGTCAATGAAACCATCTTAAATCTGCCTTGTGTTGTGCAGAACAACCCTTTTTTATGATTGGAGCATTTCGTGACATGCTTCTAGTTTGAGTTCGGATCTTTAATGAATGTCACCAACCCCTCTCACCCATCTTTTCCACTCAAATGTTATGAAAGAAGAAGTGGGATACATACCATAAATGTGGAAAATCTGTGGCAAGCGCCTATCCTGACTGTGATTCTGTGTACCCCATAGGCAGTAGTATTGCTTTTGAAGCAGTAGCCATACATAACTTACATTAAATATGAAGTATCTCAAACCATTATGGATATAGCTTAGGAAAATGTACCATGGTTAAAGTTCTGTCCATGTAAAAATCCCTTTTGCAAAAAAGTCTGAATAATCCTTGCAATATTCAAACTAAGTTTTCAACTTCTTTCTTGTATTTCACGTTATTGCTCCTAAATATCTTAGGGAATTCTCTTGCCTGTTCTTGGTGTTTATATGCAGTAGACAGTTTCCATATTTTAGCATAAGAGTTCACCGATTCATACACATTTAGCACCATTAGTATGTTTGGGGTTTCGCTTGAGCGCTCCAAGAGCTGAATTTTCCAGAGGTTCTGTCAGCTTCCCAATATATATTTTCTTGATTTTTAATGTACAGAAGTACTTCAGAAGGTATGGTTAACAGTAGTACTTCAGTGTTTTAGGATACTGCAGGAAGCATTGAGGTGCATTTTTCTTCTGTGAAGTTCTGAGCCTGCGAGACGGGTTGCACAGTGAAGTGGGAGAAGTCTTGCATACTGATTGAAGTTGAGTGAATTTGTGTCTAAGAATTGCTGAAGAATCAGACCCACATTTATGTGTAGTAATAACATGATATAAAGATGTTAATAATTCATCTAAGTGCCTCAAAATAAAAAACAAAATGTGTATCAGTTGGCTAAAACAATGTTTCCTAAATTCCCAGTGAACTATGAATGGTGGGTTTCATATAGCAATTGGAATTGTCTGAGAAGTTACCTTTCTAATTCTTAGAGTAAATGGAATGCATGTGGCACGGAGGAGAGGAAGGGGGGAATAGATCCACAGATATCAGATCACTTCATCAGCTTTGAATAGCAGCGTTAGCACTTAAAATATTGTGGAGTGATTCGGAAACTTCATTCAGATGCTTGTCGAAATGAAGCTATTTTTTTTTGTTCCGCAATAAAACATGACTGCAGGGTGATTTAGATGCATTGCCTGGTTACTGTTCAGAAATAACCTCTCTGCCAAGCTTTAAAGAGGAAACTAATCAAGGAAAATTGTGACTTCAGAGTTGCAACCAGACGGTTGCATTCCTGACATATTTGTAGATTCGTTTACTAGGGTACTGTAAATTTGAGGAGTTGTCATTTATCGATACAGACGAGTGTTGTGGGGGATATTTTAAGGCATTCCAGCTTGTCTCTTTTTTTTTTTTTTTTGTCAATTCATATTGACAGAAGTCTTTGTCTGAAATTCCGGTGCATAGTTATTCAACAATCCTATAATTTGAACAAGAAGTTGCTTTTTATGCATATGTTAGTTTAATTGCATCCAGGTTTTTGAAGCAGAAGAAGCTGCAGATGTCTAGAAACTTTGATCAGGGAAAATCCCTTGAATTAATTTACAAACAGTATTTTAAAAATGTTTTTGTGCACATTTTTTAACTATTCTCATTAATTACAGGTATAGAAAACACCTACTGACAGATGTCAGCATCTGTTTTCGTACAAGAAAGGAGTAATTTTTCTTGATATTTTTAGGAGATGAGTTCAGTACTGCTGATACCAATGAACAAGTTTAAGGCACGTTTTCAAGCCAGACAGGACAAGGACATAAATTACATGAATAGAGGAACTTGCAGTGAAAGTACCCACCAGTACAATCCCAGGTGAGGCGAGTGGAGGAAGAAGGAAGTGCAGGAGAAGCTGCCAAAGTTAAGCTAAGGGTCCTGAAGGAGAAGTGGTCTGTTAGCAATGCTGTTGCTAGATTTTTTAGGTTTGTGGGTTTTTTAATTTTAGGTAGGGCTTGAAAACAGCAAACAACCAAAACTCGTGTAGAAATTTAGGAACCAAGTGTAAGATTACCTCTAGCAAACATGTGCTCCTTTGCCTAACCACAGAATAGTTGTGTTGAAGGATGTTACTCTAAACCCTCTCCCCTAGAAGTAGTGAAAATGGAAGTTGGCACTACATGCCCTGTGGAGCCCAAACCAGTTAATTTTAAAACCTTTGCATATGATACGTTAAGAGCTAACTGCATTCAGAACAACACAAAATCCAGAAATAATTAAAGCAGTGATGATATTAGAAAAACCGCAGCAAGCAAACAAACAAAACCAGACTGTGGTGCTCTGTCTTATTTTTGCTAGTACTTCATCAAGTGTGCTGTGTGTTTGTCCAGAAAGAACACCTTTGCGGGCAGCTTATTGCACGCATAGAGACAGGCAAGTGCAATTAATAAAACAGAGTTTCTTTCTAGTGATAGGTTGGTAAGGCTTTTTTTCGTCAAACTCTTGACTTATATTTGTGGAAAAGCCAATTCTGTCTATTTTATATCTGTCACAGCAGTGTTAGAGAGGCAAAGGGTGGGTGATCTGTAGGGGGAAGAAGCCAGGGAAGCATCCCCGGCCTCCTCCTGCAAAAACCATCCTCAGTTTTTGCCTTCAACACTCAGGAACTTCCCAGCCGAGCAATGTACTGTTTTCTTTTTCTGTATTTCTGTTTGCATTATCATTTGTTAAAGATAGCAAGCATACTAATTATCTTGATGGCTGATTTGAGACCTCAGTTTGGGTCACTTTTTGATGACAATTTTTTGTGATGGTGTGTAGTTTTACTTTGAGCGGGAAAGTGCCATTACAAGGATTCTCTTAATGTGACAATGCGCAGAGGTTTAGAGCTTTCAGAGCTGGAGTTTTGTCAATAATCCTATGGTAGCTCTTGTGTGGTAAGAAAATTATTTAATTACCTGATGATATATCATATTACCCCAGGATCCCTGCATAGACCAACAGCTTAGTTATTAGTGATACACTACTCAATGTTACTCTCATTATTATTCAGCCTTTGGCTCCCTGCCTTAAAAATGCTCCTTGCAGAAGAAGAGAAAATATGGCTTCTCTAAGGACTAGTTGTTGGTACTATTACTACAGTGTTTGATTTAACATTCACAAAGCGGCTGTGTGATAGCAAGTTCTAATCTCTGTTGTAAGAAAGCGAGATGAGATATGGAAGAAGGAGGTTTAAAAGCAGAGTTCAATAATTTAATGCCCTGTGTCAAGTAATTGGGATTGGATTTTTTTTTTTTTTCATGATTAGTATCATATTTATTACTGGACAATGGTCAAAGCAAATTGCATTGGCCAAAACTGTAATAATTATGATTTGGCAGCTCATCTGCAAATTGGATCCAGAGGTTTTCAGTCAGACCCCCAAAATGGAAAGTACGTAGTTCACAGTCAGAGAAAGTGTTGGATTAAGTAAATTGCACTGTAGGTGACATTCTTTCCCCACAAACTGGTAGAGTAGCTGGTTCCAGAAACTGCAGACTTTCATGTTCCTTGTTCTGTATGTCCATTGTATACCTACTGGCTTCTACAGTGAATGAGACAGAGATTATATAAATAACTCTTCTAACTAAACATTCCCGATTCATCCATGGAGTAAGTCCATTCTGCACACTGAATGAGTCTTAGATCATATGGAAAAAATCGTATGTAATCCTATAGTTGAGAATGGGCCTCACAGGCAAAAAGAGCCAAATTATATAGTAATGGCATGGACAATCTCTTCTAAGTTGAGGTTAAACATTCTTTTAATGTCCTATGACTTACTGTATATAACTTCATAGTTTTAGAACAAAAATAAAAAACCTTCAAAACTAGAATGCCATCATGTGATACATCGCAATTCACAGGCCTGATCAGTCTGTTGCAGTTGAACCAATGGTAGAAGGAATTTGCCCTCTTTGGAGGTTTTTCTCACCACAGGTGTTTCTGCTGTTCCTCCAAATACAGCCTGGCTCTGCCCCTGCCCTCTGGCAGAAGCTGCCCCTCTGCGTTTTCTTGCTCAGTCATGCTTCTCACTTCCCTAGTGCCTTGTCTAATATTTTCCATCTCTTCTGCCTTCATTCTCTCCTTCTTCTACTGAGGTTCCTCAGCTTCCCTCCAGTTTCACTTTCTTCTTCTCAGTACCTTCTTCAGCTGCCTTGCTCATGCAGTCTCACCTTTTGAATCCCAGTCCCAAGATTTCTGCAAGCTTTTCCAAAGCATTCCATGCATTTTACGTACAGGTATTTGTATTAGGCTGCTTCTTTGCTTCGTCCGTGCTGCCTGCACGGGTTATTCGTCCGGGCTGCCTGCTCAAGGGTTATTAAGAGCAGGAGAGAGAGATGTCTTGTTTTTGTTTCCAGTGCCTGCCCCAGATGCAGACCTCAGGAGCACGTATCAGTAATTGCTGGGAAGCTTCTCAGCCTCTCTTAGCCTCAGATGTGGAACACCCTCCTTGTAAACAGATTGTTCCAGTAGTTTAGCTGCAAAACTTTAACAAGTTTTGACTGAATGTGTACAAAGTATGATTATCAGAATTTTTTTTCAAAATCTTGAGTCCTGGCTATATTTGAGATTTACATATAAAGGGACAGGATTCATTCTTGACAAAACCCCACTTCCCTGGATGACTTCATTTCACTCATTAAAATAAAACAGGGACTTATATTTTGGAAAAAAAAAAAAAATTATCAGAATATTTGAATCATGGGAAAAAAATAAAATGCTTCTCCCCTCTTGTTTTCCTTCAGACTCCTGGGATGAAATACTTCAGTCAAAAAAATTAGATTAAGACAGATACCAGGAACAGAAAGTTTTAGTCTGAATGGTTAAAAGTTTGATGAACTCTTAAGTAAACAGACAGTGCTACCAGCTGTAGCTGTACCAAAGCATTATAAAAGATGAGAAATGTATCTGCTAACTGGTTTAAGGGGCCTTTTTTTTTTCTTTTTAAGTAGTATGAACTAGGAAGGATGAACATATTGCAGAAACAGTGTAAGAGTGTGTTGCATCAGAAACTCATTTTTGATGGGAACAAGAACTCTAAAATATGAATAATGCTATAATTTCTGTTACACTTGGCTCCTGAGAACTCATAGTGATTTTTAAGCTACGTTTATAGTGCTCTATTACTGTTCACTTTTTGTGGAAAACTAATTGTTCCAGATCGCAGGTCTTTTTTTTTTTAAAAAAAAGAACAAAATGCAGTCTCTCGATGGACTTACCAGAATTCACCCTAGATGTAGTACGATCTGTAGCTTTGTGCCTCCACCTTTCTGCCTCATATAACACTGCATAAATGTTTCCGTTGCCTGGTTGTCACTTAGAGATCCTTCTTTAAGAATATTGTGATTATTGCTGTAGTAAGAATTTTTAATTAAACAAGTGGAATATCATGGTAATACAAATCAGAAACTTTCCTAAACTTTCAGCCCTTCAGCTGGAAGCATTCAGGTAGTCCCTCCTCCCACGCAAAGGCCAGTCATTTAAATGGAATGCATGCCGTTGAATTTCCATTTAAATGGATTAAGCTTCCATGTAGAAAACTGGTAGAGGATTATTCCCACCTCCTGATGAAGCTGGGAGAATGAAAGAGTGAAGTACTGAAACTGTGATGTAAAGACTGCACCCCAGAAAGAATCAGCTGCTCCAAGAACAGTGTTTTTAAAAAATGAAGTTAAATACTGCTGGAAACCCTAGAGTAGATGTTTATCACATCGGCATAATTTTCTGCAAACTATGAGGTCTAGACTTACCATCTTTGCTTTAAGTCTGTTGCTGTCACTGGAGTTGCATCAAGTATGAGTTTGTCTCAGGGTCTTTCAAAGCTGATACTGGTGGTGCCTTTTAAAATGCGTTTTGGAGTGGCTGATTTTTGTAGTATAACTTACATTAAAGCAACTGTCCTTAGTACATAAACCCCATATTTCTGAGGAGGACTCTTAAAACATGCTCTGTTTTCAGATGTATTTGAACAATGTAGACAGATGAGACCCTGAATCTGCAGTAAGGCTGAAAGCTTCCATGTTAAGGCATTCTCAGACTTTGAGCCAGGTTGTGTCAAATGGAAATAACTTTTCATTGATTTCCATTAAACGAGGCAACAGTGTGCAGTTTAAACACCTTGAGCATTATGTAGTGTTTCTATAAATAGATATTTGAATGGAAAGATTCTTGTATTTGGTGGATTTTTTTATGCAGGATATTTATATAGAAAAGTGATACCACTCTGAGACTGAGAACAGCTCTTGTGCAAAGTAGTTATGATTTCTGCTGCAAACGCCAAGCTTTTGATCATGTAAAGAACATCCTGTGTGCAGTCCAGTCTTGATACTGAAGTACTTCTTCACTCAGGGAACTGGGCACTAAAAGAAATTTGGGACAGTAAAATAGTAACTACATTTTGAAAAAAAAAAAACAACAACCTGGCTTTGGAATGAGTTGATAGTCATCTGGTCTTTAGCTGGATCAAAAAAAGACTAACAGTCAACCGGCTGGATCGTTGGCAGGTGTGAGTTGACATAGCTCTGACTCCCACAGCAGACTTGTGTATCACTTACACCAGGTGATACTCTGTTCCAGCATGGTCTGTTTTTGGTATTTGTCTTCCACTTTCTAATTGTTAGACTTAGGTATTGTAGCAACCAATTATTATTTCTCAGATTGGGGTTTTTTTCGTTGTTTGGTTGGGTTTTTTTGGAATAGTATTTGTAAAATTTTAGCAGTAAACAGAAATGGATGATTTCCTTGGCACATTTTTGATATTACTGAGGAACTGTACTGTTAGTTTTCCTAGAGCTCTTTGATGAGCCCCTCCTAAGCTTAAAGTGCCAAACGTTTCCAGTCATGCACATTAGATCAGTGTAGATGCTTTCTGTGGGGTGGATGAGTGGCTAACATTTTATTTAAAACCAAAGCTGGACTTGAATCTTTTACAAGTTGTTGAAAATCTTAAATAAAGTAAGTTCTTTCAATCGAATCAGGTGGATCTGCCAGTGAGAATTTTAAAAAACCCACAAACCTGTAAAGTTAAACAGAAATACTTCTTTTTCCGTCTGTTTGGTTGATCTTTCTTCGCCATCATTAGACATACTGTGTTTTCAGCTGTAAAGTGCTATGGAAGGGAAAAAAGGTAGAGCAGTAATCAATGCACTTGCCACATTATGCATTAATGCCTTATTTGTCTGACACATTGCAAAGTTAATAAAGATTAGGTTTGGGTAACAGTTCAAAGACTTTTCTGTTTAAATTCAGATGATTTTCTCAGTGCAAAGCTGAAATCATTAATGGAAAATGGATTCTTAATTTCCAGGCTGAGATGGCAGCACCTACCTCGGGGAAGGCAGGTGCCCCGGTGTGCAGCTCTGCCACGGACCATCTGCCTGGTTCCAAACACAAGCTCATTGCTGGCTGAATGGGATTTGGGCAGAAATATAATGATTTTTTGTTGTGCGTGTGTCTAAGGTCTTTTCCATCGATGGCAGGCAGCCCCCTGAAAGCAATGAGGGAAAAGGCCCTGCATTGCTTGCTCCCTTCGACTCTGTATCACTTCAGAACCTCTCTCTGGTTCGTAAAGAAAGTCAGTAGTTTATGATGACTGTCATAACTAAGCTTAATCTCCATTGCAACAGACAGGTAGGTGTAAATTCATCGCTTGAGGAAGTGCTGAGATTTCGGTAATACAGGTGCTCATCCCTCATAAACCTGTCCAGATACCACTGCATTCACAGATGTTAATTTTCATTCCATGTCAAGCCAGACATTTATGGTGTACTATCTGTGGTCGGGGACTGTAACTAGAGCTGCCTAGCACTATTTTTACTGCAGAGCTATTCTTCACAGAATTTATGCTTTTTAAAGTTTCTTGTATATTTTTGTTTTTCAGAAGCATCAATTCCATTTTAATAAAGTTCTGCCTGATATTTTGTGCCACAGATATCTAGACACTTGTAGTATACCTTATTTCTTTTTTTAGTTGGCAGACAATTGTCTTCATGTTCTGTTACTGTTTTTAAAAATTAGAAACATTGGTTCTAAAAGATACTCCAGTAGTTTAAATGGATCTGTTGCTGTCTTTCAGCGTGTGTCCATCCAGAGAAAAGGTTGCCTGGATTCTAAGTAACACTGCTTGGGGCGTGCACCTTCCTTGGCAATGCAGAGAAACAACTTAGCAGAAGAACTAAAATTATAAGGACCCCAGATTTTGCTTTCAGATACGGACATAGAACTTCCATAGGTTTCAGGAGGAACAAGACACCAGCATTTCAGGGCAGAAGTTCATTTTAGACATGGTAGATTGTTGTGTAAAGAATTGGAATTTATATATCATGCATATTGCAAGGACATGCCACTTTTAAGAGTATGTTCTGAAAATGAAAGAAGACTTTTGAGATTACTGTTTCAGAAACAAGTATTTTAATTATTTTTCTTTGGAAATGCGTTTATCCTTTGGAATGTCAAAGGAATAATACGATTAGATAGAACCACTGCAGAAATGAAAACTACAGTGCAACTAGATTACTTGGACTTAATTTAATATATAGTATTGCACACATAGAAGATAGTAATTGAATATGAATATGAATTATGCCTGAGCCTGGGGAATCCAGAAGGACTACGGGGCCTTGGAAAAAGAGTTTGCCAGTTACTGTAGGTCATAAGAATGAAACAGTGCCAAAAATCTTAGTCAATGTTTTAATTGCTTTTAGAGGTGGTTTCAGGATCAAAACGACCCATTTCTGTATTTCCAGAAGTGCATTATCTCAGTGCAGCTTCGGAACGGCGTTGCTAGTGGCAGCCATGCACCCAGCCTAAGCCCACATCTGCTGCCAGACTGATCCTTTTCTGGTGTCTTGCCAACACTTCATTAATTAACCAAAGTGTCAACAATTTGTTAAAAACCTTTGCTTTTCGAATGTTTCCCAAAAGCTAAAATGCAAGTAGGGTGGTTTCTTGGTTTTACAGCGTTAGCTGTACCAGCAGCTCATTGTAAGAAAGCTGTAATGGTACATGACAAAGGAAGTACTGTGTGTCGCTGCCCCTCAGAATACTTTCATACCTGCATATTTCAGATGGAATTGAGGCATAAATAAAGCTGCTGTTTCAGAAGTGCAAAGTTTCTGTCAACTACAGACACAGTGCATTTCAAGAAATTTGGCCTGAGGTCCCAAAACACAAAGGGATACTTCTGAAATGTTCTGTCTGAAGCACTGCGGCCCCAGCAGCGCGGCGCTGTGCTGCTGCTGTTCCTTTCATGTTCTGAAAGGACAGGAAGAACCCTTGGCCGAGATGTCCTACTCATTGAAACAGCCCCTTCAAAACGCAGCCCTGGAAGCTCTGAAAGCGTCTTACCTTGGTGAAAATGTCCAGCGCTTTGAAAGTACTCAACTGAATAAAGTCCCGCGTACTTAATTTACGGCATTGGTTTTGCCAAGCAGCATATTTTAAATAGGAGGAATATAATCTAAAACCATACAAAATTGTGGATTCTAGATGCTCTTTCTCATTTTATAGTGCACAACTGAAAGAATAATAATAAAAAATCCTCTCCCAGCATAGTTTTCTAGATAATTTATATCTGCCTCTACGCTTTGGAATCTGAGATTTATCTTAGTAGATGCAATGTATATATTTGCTGATCTGGCCTCCACAGACCTGGTTTAACAAGGAGATTTTAGTTCTTCTTTTAGAAGCACCCAAAGAGGTCATCCTATTTTTATACCAAAACCTCTATGAAAAACTTTAGATAACTCCCTCAGTAATCACAAAACAAAATGAAGCTTTTGAGGAAAAAATGAAACTTCAGCTCTGTCGTTAACAGAACAGTGAATCAAAGTCAACATTTTGTTTTCCAAAAAAATTGTTTTCAAGTCCCTGGGAGGCAGCACGATCCTGATGCCCTCATGTCACTGAGGGGGCACCCAGGGAGAATCACACAAATATCTTATAGCGAAGTTCATTCCAAAAGCCTCTGGAAGATTTTGGAAAGAGATCCAGGTTGTTTAAATGCTAGTGCTCTGGCTTAGCCATGGAAATGTTTTTCATCTGTAAACATACCAACGTGCCCGCTTTTAAGGCAGAACTGCTCTTTTTTGGGAAGGTCGCAGGACCCGCGGCAGGGTGCACAGCCTGTGCTGCCAGGGACAGGGCTGGGGAAAATGGGGCTTTCTCTTCCCTCGCCTTCCAGCATCTCCCAGCCGTGTGGGGAGCTGGGGAGCAGACAGTGAACTCTGTAGGGTACAAGGGTTACACGTTGTAAATATGAGCTTGCTTTGGGGTGTCATCTTCCCATCACAGATGCTCATTGCTGTCTTTTTGGAGTCTTATAGTTAAGCTATATGTGTTTGTGACAGAAATAGTAATTAAATTAAAGTGTAAAAAATAGGTTGTACTCTCAAGGAATAAATAAAAAATAAGGATCTACAGAAACTCCTATACTAAAGTTTTGCTTTTGATTGTACAGGGTCATGCTTTTTCTTTTAGTGATAACAGTGTATTTTCTGCCTGAAGGATGTGCTAAAAAGCCAGAAAGGCCAAGAGAAAGTGCCTGGCACTCGCAGCTCTTCTGAGAAAGGCTCAAGGATTTCATTTTCAGGGGGGCTGAGCAGTTCGAGGTGTAAAACTGTCATTTTGTTCAGCTATGCGTTAAGAATTTAGATGGGGTCAATAAACGATGTATAGATGTCAACTAGAATATAAGTAGAGTATAGTATAAGTTTAAGCCTTGGCGATTCATAAACTGTAGTAAATTTGACTAGTTGCACCTTGTAGTTAACTCTTTCATAAAATATTTCTAAAAGACATTTAAAACCAAAAAAGAGTATAGTCTGCATAAAGAATAAAGCAAAGAGGATTCGCCAACCAGGTCACACTCTCAAATTTTTACTCAAATTTTATTTTGTAAGTAAACTTTCATGAAAGAAATGGAGGAAGGACAGCTGAGTTGGGACTTTTAAAGTAGCAGGGACGTTACAAAGTTAGCCTTTCCTTCTGATTTTGGCTTGATCTCCTCAGTGTTTAGCATATTTGTTAGCCCTTTGTCCTGCTTTAAAGCAACGGGGCACTGTCCTGTGGGCAACTTTCAGTAAGTTTAAAAACAGAAATTGTAGCTATATAAAAATGATCTTGGAAGGGGCGGGTGTCACTATTTTTTGGCAACAGCAATGAATATTTTGATCCTTTTATTCATACACTGTCTGCAGTTGGTATGAACGGGGTGTCCGGGAAATGGTTTATGAGCCAGAAATACTGGTACACAAGAGCACAAGCTCAAGGCTCAGGAAAGGGAAAACAAGAAACAACAAAACTTCACAATAGACTGTCAGAAAACATGTGCCAAAAAAAGGGAAAGGCGTTCAAAAAGAAACCCTTCAGGCTGGGTTCTTTGCTGATGCAAACTGATGTCGTTCTGCTGTAATTTAGCGTAGTGACCTTAATTTATGCCAGCTCAGGTTCTGTCCCTTCACCTTCAGGATATGTGCTATAAATGATTTTCATAAAACTGTGACCTTCCTGAGCTGGGTCGGTTGGTTGGTGTGGCAGAACTGCCTGTGCTGCTGTTGTGTCACAGATGTAAGTATGCCTGTGTCCATTGTGGGAATGGAGCTTTGCCTTCTGAGCTTGGCACTGGAAAGACTTCTGGTCCCACCCTTCCAATGTAGTTTGGTGGCTTGTGGTCCTATTTTCAGGGAAGCTTTTTTTTGTTGTGGGTTTTTTGGGGGGTTTTTTTGTTGTTTTTTTTTTTTGTTAGAGGCTTTGTTGAGGAAAACAATATTTCAATGTACTTGGAGATCTCGGAAGGGTGGGCGAACAAAGCACAGATGGCTGTTTGGCCAGAAACAGTGTTTATTCTAGAAGATTTGTTACCGTAATTGTATGAGAAGATAAAGTAGTCCGTGAACCTTCCCCCGGGCATGTCTTTGGTACGGTTTATAGCCCACTTGAAAACTCTTGACTTTGACATTTCACTGTTCCAGTTAAAATCATTTTCATCTATAGATGGTGGACACAAAGCAAGGACTCCCCAGGGACCTCTGGTGTGGCTTTCACTGCAAAGATGACCAATATATACAAATTCAAGAGAACTGACTTGCGGTTGCGACAAGAGCTCTTGGTGATTCCCTTGCTGTTCTCTTCAAAAATACAGTTATTTGGGCATGCTGCTGTCGTATAATACTGTCTCTAGTTTTCCCTTGAAATCTGTCTTCTGTAGAAAAAATATTCTGCTGTTCTAGTCCAGTTCTTCATGTGGTTCTACAGTTTTTGAATAGTGTGTTTAATAGCCATTCTGATCATCTAGAGGCTGCCTAAAAAAATGCATCTGTGACCAAATCTTGTCTGTTTTCTCCAAGTACAGAAATTGTTCTAATTAACCCCCTGCCTTTTCTAGAAATCTTTCTCCCCTTTGTGTGTGCCCACACACAGAGTAGTCTCTTGCTGTAACCGCTGCAGTGTGAAGATGCAGGCAGAACAAAGTAATTAAGTATTTAAGTATTTAACTTGTATTTACTTTAGGAATCTGCTTCACATGTAAACAAGGCTTGTCTGCCAAAGCCTTGCATTGCAGGTGACCTAATAAACGATGTTACTTCTAGCTGTAAAACTTACCTTACCTCAATGCACATTTGTGTGTGTGTATTGAAGCAGAGGATGAGAATAAGAAGCTGATGTGGCCAACTTTATGAAAGCATGTATGTTAAATGTTTCAACTGTTGAATCTGAGCCCAGAAAATTAATAATGAAAAATGTGAAGCTGTTGTGAAAAGGAAATTATTTGGATCTAATTTATTGAATTTATCTTGGAGTGTTGTCTTTTTGCTGAGGAAAATGATGGCTCAATAAAAAATTTGCTTTTTTGGTAGAGCCGTTGCTCCATGAACTCCACAAATGAAGTTTTTTTTTCTACAAGTACTTTTGATACTGTTACTTAAAAGTACACTGATTGTTACTTGTTTTAAAGAAAAAGAGTCTTCTGATGTTAGTATTCATCTGGATTAGAATTTGGCAATGCCTTCGTTAACCTTCTAAAGTGAATTAATAAGAAAGCAATAACAGTATTACTTGTTGATTATAACGTGACTGGTTTTTTTATTTAAACAGATGTGTCCTGAAAGCAGCAGAAATATTAGAGAGGTGCAATGTGCATCATACAATAACAAGCCATTTATGGGTCGATTTTATGAATGGGAACCTTTTGCAGAAGGTAAGGGAAGACCACTTGGTTTTGCATTATTATACAGATTGTGTTTTGGAAAGGCAAATGTGATTTTTACCCAGTGGAAGCCATCAGGCTTTGACTGGGTGATTCTTGCTCATTTTGCTCTGTTCATCTGCTGCATTTATTCATGGGCAGATAAGTAGATAATCTCACATTAATATCTGTTATGTTTTACAGGAATGAAAGCATGTAAGTCCTACTTTGACTGATATATCATTGGCTCTGTGTAGTGTTGCAACGGTATTTCAGCTACTGCACTGTTAACTGTCGTCTTACATATTTACTTTTGATGACAAAAGGCTCGGTATAGCTACATTTCAGTAAATGGAGTTAATTTTTTTTTAGCACGTGACTCATGGTCCTTATGCATTGATTTCAGGACTCTCTGGCTGTCTAATTTGTGTTTTCCAACGGTATGTTTGACAGTTGGGATGGTGACTATGGGAGGGACACCCGTGCTGTGGAGTTCCCCATCTACACATTGAACTGGTTGTCCTGGAACACAAAGCAGCAGCTCTAGTAGTTGTCTGCCACCCCTCTCCAGTCCTAACCCCAGGAGGATAAAATCTCGGTCGTTTGGGGGTTATAACCTCTCTCCAGAAACATGTTTTGTGAAATAGTTACTTGTTTTGTTTTTCATTCTGTAAACAAGAGCTGGGCCCACCTCAGTTGAGACTCGTGATTATTTATGAGGTAAATAATTTATTCCTCAAAGGTGTGTCTGGATTCGCACGAATTTAGTTCATGTCTTAGTTTTTAAATTAACATGTTTTAAAAGTTGTTTTCCACAAAACTTCAAAGAGCAAAGAAGGTTTATGATAGAAAAATACGTATGCATGCTGTGGACTAGCTGTCTATAGTATTCTGAGGCCGCTCTGTCATTTGGCGTGAGTCACTCGGAGGAGGGTGCGACGATGACTTCGTTACCCTCAGAGCCCTTCGCCAGTGGCTGTGCCACGCTCTGTGCCACGTCTCCTCTCCAAATGGAGGCACAGTCTCACCTTAATATTTTAAAATGCAGGATATAGGCCCATCTACTTATCCTTTCTGGATTTGAGAAGAACAAAGTAAAAGGAAGAGAATTTGGTTGTATTTTTTAAGAGTCTCTTGAATATGGCTTTTATTGCCTTCTGTGTAAGTAGCTACATAAAATACAATGCCACACAATTAAATAGAAGTAATATATTGTGCTGTGGCTTTTAATGTCTTACAGTCAGTGCTTGCAGGGAATTCTCTTTGCTGGAACACTTCACTACAAATAAAGGTTTTGGTGTACTATGATTTATCTTTATGGCAGTGCCCTGCCCCTGTGTGTCCTAAAATTGACGTAGTGGCAAGAGTTACCTGATTATGCACAGGGTCAGTGTTGGTGATCTACTCTGGGGCAATTAGTGCTCCTGTGTATGCTTTCCTTCAACCATTAACTCATTGTGCTAAGTTGCTTTCCCAGCTCCAAAAGGCGGCCAAATAAGAGATTTGCGAAAGGAATGGGGAAGTTTCTTTCATTGTGGAGGGATTCCTCCTGATTCTCATGTTTTTATTCCCGCTCCCTTCATCCTAATAGGTTTAGAAGGAGAAAAGCATGATAGCTACTGGTGATTTTTTGCTGTTAATAAACTGAGGTCATGTGTATTCTGTAGTGTAGAGCCTGATACTATGTTTTGAAGTGAAAGCAGCGAAAAGCCGGTCTGTGTGGGGCTGCAGGTGGGTGCATCAGTGGCAGAGGGCACGTGCTGCCGCCACTGCACCACTCTCAGGGATGGGGGGAGCCCCTTGCTGGGCTGTGCTGGGGGAATGGCTCCCCGAGCCAGCGCTGGGGTTCTGTGCCTTGCCTTGTTGCACAAAGGCAAAATGCCTGTTTTGTAACAGAAAAGACCCTTCCAAGGGTGTGCTGAAGGAAGTATTAGAAGTTGTCGTTCATTTATTTTTTCAGGGCACTCAAGGAGGTTGCAAGTGTGTGAAGTTCCTTTTTCGTATGCTCGGAAATGGACATTTCCGTGGGTACTTACCATGCTAGCATGCTCTCTCTAGTTCCTTTACATGAGCAGCTTTGATCCACAATTGATGTTATCTATTTTTACAGCTCAATGTGAGTCAGTGCAAGTTCAGGTAGGCTCATATCTAACTCCCAGTTGATCTAACAATGTTTGTTGCTAATGTAGTCATGCCTCAATCCTGGTTTTATCATAGAATCATAGAATGGTTTGAGTTGGAAGGGACCTTAAAGATCATTGGGTTCCAAAGACCCTGCCATGGGCAGGGACGCCTCCCACTAGGCCAGGTTGCTCAAAGCCCCATCCAACCTGTCCTTGAACACCTCCAGGGATGAGGAAGTGGGTAGAGTGAAGACTTGCAGAGCTATACCTCTTTATCTTAAATAAGGAATATTCAGTGTATACTATGCTTTTAATTAAAGTCACATTTGGCATTGTGAGATTGTCCAAAAGGAAGTTTCAGAGCTGTAAAACTTTGGCACTTTGTACCATGCATTTAGGCAGAAAAAAGAGGTTGGTACCCCAGCAAGCGCATGGCTGGAGGCATATTCTGTGGACAGGATGACTTCTCCTACAGCATGGCCCCAAAAACTTATGATGTGTTAGCTTTGATGCATCCTTTTTCAAACCGCTATTGACAAGACACCACCAATGGTGGGCGAGCTCAGCCCACCTCCATCTCCTTGCTTCCTACACAGCAGCTGTGACTCACCCTGCCCTGTGCCAGGAAAGATGACTCAGGGGATCTAAAACATGCCACAGTCATTTCTTTTTCCCTCCCCTGCATAGCACAGCTTGCCTCTAATGTTTATGTTGGATCAATAAAGGCAGCTAAACCATAATTTACAGCCCTGTGTTGATGGTGAGTTAAGTGTAATTATTACTGTTTTTTAAAAATAAGCATATTTTTATTTCTCCCTTGTTCAGATCGGTGCAGCTGCATTTCTAAACCCCTGTTTTATCTGCTACTGCTCCAACACAAACTTTTGTCTTTATTAAAAAAACCATATTAAAGGGACTATAAACCCTATGAATTTAGAGTATTTAATGAAAAAACCCTAGTTTGTGTTGGAGAACCAATAGCACATAATGACTTTAAAGGCAGGATTTGAGAGGAAGGATCCAGTTGTGACAGAGGGAAAACATCACAGTGACATGACCGTAAAACCTGTAAGGAAGTTTAAATCTACAGAAGCAATAAATGTTTTAATCGCTCTGATAATTGAACTCTTTAGTTTGAACTCTTTATTTCAACTAGCTTTTATTTTTAATTGTGATGAAAAATTCATAACCTGAAGTCTTTGATATCTTGATGGGTGTATGAAAAGAATCTATTGAAAGGGGAAAACCTGTTGGTTCATTGAAAAGGATAACTCAGGGAAACTGATCACAGGAGTCTCTCAGTGAAGAATAACTGCATTTTTTGAGAGAAGGGAGACAACTGCTGATGTTTTTGGTCAGAAATCCTGCATAAGGTTAAAGAAGAGATACAGTCCTCTCCAAAAGAAGCTCTGTCTGAGACTTCATATTCAGGAGGATACCTGGATAGTCTTATGTGTCCAAAATACATTGTCAAATATAGTATTTTCAAATCAACAACTGCAGAAAATCCTAGTCAAGTGCAGGCCCTCTTGCTTGGGGAGGGGAGCTGCGGCAGGGCTGCCTCTGCCTGCTTTGTGAGTGGAGGAGGACTTCGAAGTCTAGGAGAAGCTGTGATTGCATCTCCGGTGTCTAAAACTTGAAACTGCTAAAAATGTAATCTTTGGGGACTTGCCTTTTTTCTTCCTTTTAAACTTAGCAATTTACAAGCAGAATAATACTGCAAAGCTTGAGCATTTTGTCCTAAGAGACAATTTCACTTTCTTAAAAAAGAGGAAAAAGAGTAGTTTTTGCAAGTCATAGCCTGGGCCACTGAAAGTCAGACATGATTTGCCCCTAAAAGACACTGAGGCTTTGCCCCTTTCCGTCATAGTAAAGGAAATGCAAAATTTTCATGGAAATTATTCTGTTTTCTTTTTTGGATTTTTTCCATTGTGTTATTTTAGAGCAAAGTTTTAATGGGAAGTTTCCTAAAATGCAGACCTGACCAAGCATTTCCTCCAAATGACATTTTTGTTTGCTTTTGGTTGAAAACCAGCTCTAGTTTCAGTGCTGCCCTTTGGGGTGAAAGTGCTTATTTTCAGGGCAGCATGCTTATTTACCTGCTTATTTACCTGCATCGCACCAAGAGCAGGAATTCTTGCTGTTTCCAGATGTTATTTTACATCTGTCCAGGGCAGGGGATTGGAACTAGATGATGATCTTTAAAGTCCTTTCCAACCCAAACCATTCTATGATTTACACGTGCAGCTGTAGCTTGTGCTAGAGCTCACTGGAGCTAATAACAGGAATGAGGACGTGGCTGAAGGACCATCATAGCGGTGGCTGTACAGATGATTTAGTTCCATTTGGAAGAATCAAGATGTCTTTGGCTTAACATGCTGTATCAAGCCAGATGAGTTTCTAGGAGCAGAGCCATGGTCAGATCTGGAAAGCTGTTTGAAGAGTTTGTTGCTGGCAGATGGTGGCTGGAGCCCAAGGGCCGGCAGGGGCTGGCTGGGGACAGCACCTCCAGCAGCAGGTCTGCAGGGTCAGCCGGGAAGGGGACCTCTGGAAGGCCTGGTGGAGTTCATTCCAATTTCAGCTGGCTTCTGTTTACTTGAAATGAGTCAAAATCCAAACTTGGAATGGACGGAAGGGTATTTGGTCTGTATGGTTTTCACACTGGACTTCACGATGCTCTTTCGCTGAAATGACTTCCCTGTTGGCTCTCCATCCCGAAGCCCATGTTGTGTTCAGAGGAGAACTCACAGTGGAGGCAGATCTGTGCATGCTGCAAAGTCCTTTCTGAATGTACTTCTGTTAAAATACCTTCTAGTAACCTGACTTCTAGCTATAGATGTCTCCCAGCTACAGCTGTGAAAAATATAAGCTCTGAAGAAATGTATAACTTCTACAGGTGTCTAGCAAATACTGCAACTTCAGTACTTTGTGTCAGATGAGAGGCATTTATGATTTGGACTGAATTTATTTTTACTGTTAGGATGGAGACTGAATACTAATGCAGGACTGCTACATTTATTTATTTGTGTTTGTTGTTGCTGGATTTGGAACAACAGATTTCACTATTTTGAGTGACAAAATAGCTTCTCATAACATCAAAATGTAGTGGCCCAACTTAAAATGTTAACTTGCTAAGAAACCTCTCCAGTCTGCTGGTAATTGATGGCTCTGAAGACACTGAATGAGCTCTGATTAAGATGATTTATGGATTTTCTTCCATAAAATGGAGGAAAAGCCTGGTAGATCTTTTAAAAACCTTAATAGCATTAAGGACTTCTTTAACAGAGTCTCCAGATATGGTTTAGCGGTGGTTATGTCAGTGTTAGGTTGGTGGTTGGACTAGATGGTCTGAGAGGGGTCCCTTCTGACCTAGACAATTCTATGATTCTATGAAGTCAGAGGGCTGTTACCAGGAGCACAGTTACCAGGACAGTGCAGGCACTGCCTGCAGGTCCTCGACAGCCAGCTGTAGGCACAGAGCAGTTCTGCCCATGTTTCGGGAGGTTTTGGTTCATTTGCTTGGGCTTTGTGCAGACAAGGCTTGTGAGGAAACCATTTATTCAGTTCTAAAGTCTCAGCAATTAGATGTTTTGTAGAGTATTTTCAGTTCAGTTGATCAGCAGAAATCATCCACCACAACTATCGAACCTCGGGACGTCCCTTCCTGGGAGTGTCTGTAAGTCTGCTAAATGAGTATCAAAATTCTGACAAGTAATGCTTCTCTTGTCAGATTTCTAGATGTTGCTTCCAAACTTTCTGCTATTACTTGTCACTATTTGTATACAGTTACCAAATGCACAGATAATTTTGCAGTAAGTTTTGGGGCCATATATAAATGTGGTCTTTTGGGTATTTGTGTGAAGTTGAAAATCAATGAATATTTTGGGCCAACCCTGAATATGTTATACTTCTTTTCAGTGGTTTAGTGTGTCGGTTTTTCTTCTGTTAGAATTATGAGATACATGTATTAAAATTATTATAGATATATATTGTTGGTATGCACGTTATAAGTGCAAGCATTCATTCAGTGTCCATTGTTGGATTTCATTACATTGCAATATAAAGCCATTCTAGAAGCATTGTAAAGTTTGATATATACAGAGAAACATAACATTCGTGTCATCTTTTTAGGGTGACTGGAAGTGGAATTCCGGTTAGAGTAATTAGAGAATTCATCCTTGCGTAAAATTAGTAAGGTCGGCCCTGGTGTATGTTCCCTGAATGGCTGTGGTTTCTGGGATAGAGGCATGTGGTCCTGGAGAAGACAAGGTAATGGAGTCCCAGTCCAGGAACTCTTGGCCTTTCCTGGTTTGTGTCGGCCCGTTCCTTGTGGCTCAGGATATGCTGTGCTGAACTAGTATTCTCTTAGTTTTATGTGCAATACTTTGGCAACCTAATTTTTTCACCCAGAGGACAAGAAGAAGTCTTACTGTTTTATGCTTTCTCTAGTAAATTACTTCTAGTTAGTTAACATACAGATGTTGAGTATATACACAGTATCTCAAGAAATAATCCAGCTGTGCTGCAGTTCATCCAAGCTGCAAGGTATTATATTCAATGAGGCAGCTGCTTGAAATCTTCATTTCTCATTGCAATAGACCATACTTCTCTGCTTTTTTTTTTTTTTGCCTCCACCTGTAAGAAATCATCTTGTTTTTATTCCATTTTGTGGCTAGTTGTTCTTGAAGCTTGTACTTGTATTTTCTAGGATTTTTTTTTTTTTTTTTTTTTTTGTTACTCCTGTTGTATGTGAAATGCTGTAGCCAGACAGATTCATCGAAGAGCAACAGACAGAGTTTTGGGAATTTTGAAATGTAATGAATAGATGGTATTTGTATTTGTTGATTAGCTACAACTCAAATAGTGTGCGCTTCCCTAATGATAGGTAATAACAGAATATAGGTAATAACAGAATTGACATACTTATATTTCATCATAAAAAAAAAAAACAAAGGAATTTTTTTTTCCTTGTTTGCAGTATGTGTATAGAAAAACACCTGCCTAGGAGTTGGTCTCAGTTTCTTCCTGCAAACCAAAAGTTTAAGCCTGTGCCTGTCAATTAAAATAAATGTTAAACAACTATCCTGATATAATTCTTTTCTACATCCTGTTCACACATACATTTTTACATGCACTTTTCTTCAGGGTTGTGATCTAGCATAATTTGAGGTTTAGGAAATAAATTTGGAAAAATCTCGTGAAAACTTTGCCCTGTTTTTTATGTTTTGAGAACTCATGGCTTCAAGTCTTCAACTGCTACATGAGTTGACACATGAAATGTACTGCAATTTCCTTTGCTTGGCCTTCTCTGTTATCTGCTGAGCTACTTTTAGGTTGGATCAGCCTCAATCTCTAGCTGTTTCGGGAACAGTTACTCAGCAAATGAGTAACATTAAACTGAAGAGTAAAGCAGTAGCACATCAGTGTAAGAAAAGACATCCTCAAGCATATACCTGAAATTATTGACAGGAGCACGAGCACTATAGGGATACAATTCCTCTTGAATTCTGATGGAATA
Source organism: Numenius arquata (assembly GCF_964106895.1). NCBI lineage: Eukaryota > Metazoa > Chordata > Aves > Charadriiformes > Scolopacidae > Numenius > Numenius arquata. The sequence goes on along the minus strand of NC_133586.1, from coordinate 16,658,697 downwards.
TGAGCTCTGATTTCCTTCAGACTCATTGGAAATCCTGTCTGAGGCAGTGAAGTATCCATTTTTCATACGTGACTGAAAATTCGATTTCATTTTAAACTGAAATCTCTTAGAAATGTTGCTCACTTATGAGACAAGAATTTATTCAAATGCAGGAGAACAAGAAGTTAATTTATGGTATATTCCTTTTTCCCCTTTGTTTATTTCCGATTTGTGAATGGATCACAAGAGAAAGCAGATGGAAGTTAGCAAAGCTTTAAACGTATGGCTGTGCTAAAGTATCTGAGGCATTTCTTTGACTTCATCAATAAATCTGCTTCCTGAACATCTGTTGTGTTGAGCTTGACCTGGAAATTGTAAATATCCTGTGTATTACTGAAATATGTAACTATTTCTATAGAAAGCCGTAATAAAAAAGTGCTTAGATATATATATGGAAACCTAATGCTTCCACATGGCAATTTACCTTTTAAAGTTATTCTTCCTATATAATTTTATTAATATACGTGTTTTGGTTTGCATTTGTAAGAAGCTTAGTGATATCAGAGCCTGGCTTTTACCTGGGATTCTGTGGTTTGTTACAATTCAAATAATAATGCATACATATTTTTAACTGTACACTTTTAAGCAGGGACCGTACTTTGATGTATGAAGTCAACCATATCCCTGTAATAGGCCACATGCACCACATGTTGTAATGTTTGTAGTTCATTGTGCATTCCTCAATTTCCCCACTTTTCTACTTGCTATTTGGAGGGGAAAATGGGTTAAGAGGGATGAGAGCAAGAAGATTTGGGTGTTTATAGATGGACACCTGGATGAGCTTCAAGAATTGGAAAGGGTTGTTAGTGCCTTTAGGAAACTGGGAAATTACATCCATCAAATGTTATCATTCAGCAGTAAACTCAGTGTACTCCAAAGTGAACTTGAACGTAAACCGTGTAAACAGAATGTATTTTTAAGAAGACAGGAAAGTGAGAAAAAGGAGATGAGCTGACAAGCCATATCTGTCCTAACCTTACGAGGTTTAGATACATTTAGCCTAGCTTTGCTGTAGAAGAGACATTGTCTTCTGTATCTAGGTGACCGATGTTTTCTGCTTCATTTTAGAGTATCTGAGTTGCCTAGTTGCATTAATTGTGAGCTGGTGAACATCTCAGGAAGAATTAAGCCTGCGTTTCAAAGCACGCTTCTTAGTTCCTTTGATGGGACCAGAAAGTTAAGGACGGATGTTGTGGCTTTCAGGCTCAGATTTAGGAACAAAATTGTATCCAGATTGTGTGGTAATGAAGATCGTTAGGCTGGAATAGAATGTAGAAGGAAGATTTGATTTTTGCAAAGCACATGGTTAAGTTCCTAGGGCATGTTATAAAAGCAACCCCACCAACAGCAAGGCCTCCATGGGCTCAGATCACTATTCGTGTCTGCAGTATCCACAAACTACCTGATCCTGTGCAAGCGTCTCTGAGAAATGCAGCGCAAATGCATACACTCATGACTTGAACCGACAAAAAAAACCAACAACTTTTTTCCACTGTAATATTCTCTATTTTTATTTGTTCTTCTGAAAATGAGTGAACAAAGTCTTTGCTGAACTTCTATAGTAGTTTTTTACCTGTTAGTGACCCTTGGAACAAGATACAGACACTCAATATTCAGAAATAAATTTTAAAAAACCCAACAGCGTGCTATAAAACTGAATCAATGGAATACTTTGATCCACAAAACCCAACCTACTGGTATAAAGTACTTAGTAGTTTTTACAGCTTTCTCAGTGTCTGACTTAGCTGTCAAGCAAAGTCTTTAATAAGCAGGACTACATGAGCCAACACTATGTGACCTCACGTAATCTGTAACAGTCCTTATATTTATATGTATTCCTTACATCGCTTCTTCTGTCCAGTGGCCGTGCAGAGCAGTCTGAAACTTGCTGCAAGTGGACAAGTGAGGATTTGGGGAGCAGTCTGGCTTCTATAAAGGTGGGCATAGGAATACCTTAGAAGCAGAGTCCTACTAGGAATCAGAGGGTGTGGTTATGGAAGTGATCATCCAGGAGTGAAAATTAGCATAGAGTGGGGTTGCTTTAAGTTAACATGCCCTAGGAATTTAACCAGCCTCAGGCAATTTCAGGGGTTGGTCTCCATCTTCTCTGTGTCCTCTGTTTTGGATCTTGTGTCAAGCACGACCTTCTCAGAGCCAAACCCTCTGCGGTGTATAAATTAGGAAGTAAAGATAATGCTGATTCTTCTTTTTCGTCAGTTCTAGTAAGGGTTGAGTGGCAACCTTACCCAATGATAGAATTATAATCTTTGTGAATCTCCATTTCATTTTGTTGCATCAGATCCTTTAGTATGTTGAGTTTGTCAAGACAAGGGAGAGAATGGGGTCACATCAAGTATCTCAACTGTCTTATCAAAGGGGAGCTTTTCTCACACTTTTTAGTGCTGTTTACATTGGCATGGTTATGAATCTTATTCTGAATTCTCCTAAATCTGCTCTTTTTGGTGGCAGATTCCTTTTGTAGCAGACAGAGACAAGCAAGCTTGGATGCTCTGAACAGATGTATTTTACAGCTTCACAAGGAAAGTATTTTATACGAGTTTTATGGTAGTAGTCCTAGGAGTCCTTATCATGCAGATCTGCACAACCATTTCTTGTAGTATAGTGCACTAGAATGGGGGAAAACGTAGGGCTCAGAGTGTTTTGCAGGTGTGCGGTTCTTGCACAAACCCCGGTGATCCTGCCATGTCTCCCAGATCCATGAAATAGTCTGGAGAATAAAATAGAGCTGCAAGGTCGAGGCTGCGTAATCTTTTTAACATGTTATATGTTAACTTTGGGGAATATTGAATAAACAGGGCAACAATTAAGCAAAGGATTATCAAAATGTGTTCCATCTGTTGTTAAATGTATGAAATATTTATTCAACACATTTCTTGTACAATTTTCAATTTTTAAAATCAAGTTTATATTCTTGATTTTAAACACTTTTTTCTGTGCATTGTGGGTTGGTTAACCTAGAAGGCAAAACTGAAAGATGACTGGTGAATATTCTTTTCATGTCTGAAAAGAAATGAACAAGTGAGACATAGGGAGAAAATACATAAAGCGAGTTTGATAAAGTAGAAGAGAGGCTCCCTGCTGAAAAATACTTATCAACCTACTCAGATTTTAAAAAATTATTCTCTTTGCCTCAGTTTCTGTGTGGAAATAGTTTTTGTGGATTCAGTTATGCATTTCAAAAGATTTAAAATATTTTCATAGTATTTTCCATCTGTTTGATTTCAAAAAAGCTTTCAGGTTTTTCTGCTTGTCCGGTCAACAGTGATTGTCCTACTCTGGTGCTGTGCCTGTAGTGGCTGCGCAGCTCCCAGTCAGGTTGCTGCTGAAGTTAAAGGAAGGCAATATAAATGTGACTTTTTATAGGTCCTAATGGTCCGAGAATTTTTGAGGTTAGTGTGAGTTTTTCCCATTCACTTCAGTGGCTTTTGGATGACGTCATTTAGAAGAAAATTCACCATGTAACTGAGGTTACATGAACTGAGGTGAACAGAACTGAGGTATGATCCTGAAAACTTTGTTGCAGGTTGATGATAGCCAGATTTCCATGAATTCAGAGAATTGGTATGTACCAAATTCTGTGAAGGCTCAGGAGCTCACTAGAAATTTTCACTTTCTTTGAAAAAAGGTGACACGGTTCAGAGAATCGCCCTCTGGTCCCTACTCTGTTCAGAGGTTCAAGGAGCCTCTGCTGGGTCCGGGCCTGGTTCTGTTGGGTGAGTGTATGGGCCGGGACTCGGAGAGCGGCAGCACGAGAAAGTGGGATTCAGAGTTTTCTTTCATTCTCTAAAGAATTACAAGTACACAAAGAAGGGGTTTTAGACCATCTTGGAGACCAAATTATTTCCTTCTTCACCCCTCCCCAAAATGGCTCTGTCTTTTGTTTTACTGTATGTGTTCCTTAGCAATTAAAATTGTGAATGAAACATCTATTCTACTTTTGAACCTTTTTAACAGTTCTCCTAAAAAACCAAAATAGAATATGTAGTCCTAGCTCAAAAGAACTCCAGACATTGAAAGAAACCCTTGGAGAAATGAACGATAGAAGGGGTCCTAGTAAATACAGGCTCTTTCCCATCTACTTTGGGAGACTGATTTCTTCCGAGTATTTTTTGTAATGTTGAAAGAATTCTTATTAAGATACTTTTCATTTATGCTTTGTTCATTTTGAGCCTGTTCTAGTATCAGCTGATACAAAAGGAAAGGTAATATTAATTTCAGAGGGAGTCAGATGTGAATCTAAACATTTATGTTCACAGTTCCCATTTGTGTGCTCAAAAACTGCTTGTGCCCACTTTCGGCAGTAGAACTTGCACTTTCGCTTTCTGGAATATTTAAGCGCAAAATGCTATTTTCTTAGTGTAATTTCTAAGGCATTGTGCAGATTTTAGACACTAACACCTACATATACTAAAAAGGTAGATACGCAAGTTATGGCTCTGGTGAAATTTGTGGATTTTACCTGATTAGCTTTATAAATGTTTTAGCTTTAACTGATCAGCTCTGAAACGGAGGTTTGGGTCAATCTGCATGTGGTGCCAGAAGCTTTGGTCGTAGTTATCAGCAGCAGCGTGGTGTGAGGGCACAAGTTGTGGCTAGCTGAAGAGTTTAGGAAGCCTGCTCAAGTACAGAAGATGTTAGGTTTCAGATCTGGCAAGGCTTCTGCTGCTGTGTTTTAATAGTAAGTGGCTTATTGGTGGTTGACGTTTAAACATGGTGTAGGGCACTTAAAGCATGAGCAATTTTTGCCCAAATCAGCAAATCCAGGCACCCTCAGGTAAGACCATAATTGCAGGCGTGCCAGTTCCCGGGCTGCTGGAGAGACTGTCCCGGCGTCTGCCCCTGAGCACCCCAGTGCTGACGTTTCAGACACGCTGGGAGTCACCGCTGCTCAACAGAAGGGCATCCCTAGAAACACGCGAACAGGCAATAGCCATACTTCTAGCCTGTGGCAAGCACAGGGGCAAAGTCACTTGCTTAAGCCTCTCTTACGCTGATAAAACCTCTCTCAGTGGGATATGAGTGAGGAGACTTGATCTTTTATTTGGCAGTATAAGGTGAAAGCCTGCGAGGTTTGAGCTGAGTCCTGAGACTTGCCCAGCTCACAACTGGGGAGGGATGGGAGGTTGTAAAGATAAACTACTACAGAGGGGTCATAAGGATTAAATACTATAGCCTATTTTTTAATGTGGCATTCCTTTAAGAGCCCTCAAATTCACAATTTCCAGCTCCATCTCCCAGCATTTCAAAGGAGCACAGAGTTTACAGCTCTCATTGATGTAACTGTTTGCTAGAAAAATGAGGTTACTTATTAATATGAACATGGGTGCCTGTGCTGCACATTATTATTTAAATATAGGCATTCCTGTGTTTTTGGAGTGTTCTCTCGATGTTTTGAATGGAAGTTTTTGGTAGTGCTGAGTGTTATGAAGGGAATTAAAAAGATTTTGCCAATTTAGCCAGCATAAGTAGTTAGACTGGCATTTATATACGCTTGATATTCCTTCTTTTTATAATGAATTACTATTTTTCAAAGCAAGGAAAATCTTACCCACTGTGAAAGAAAAGCTTATAATATGGATGAACATCAGAAGAAAGAGATTCCCAGTGGTAGTATATAAAATGAAAAGCAGAACTGGCTTCTATTGTGCTCTGTTTCCATTTGACATCTTGGAAGTTTTATAAGCACGGCGCATAATAAATATCTAAGCCACAGTTTGAGGTCTTTTGCAAAAGAGAGACAATTCTTGCTAATCTTTCTCTTGATCAGTCCTCCCTCTTACATCCAGATAGATACGAATCTCTGGCATTTGTCCACAGAGTCAACTTGTGAATTTGTTAATTTGCTTTCCATATTGCACCGTATAACTCTGGATTTAAATCCAAACACCACAAATTTAAAACTGAGAGAGACAGACAAACCGTGCATTAAATTTGCTCATATATCTGCAAAGAGGAGACCTGCTTCTGAATAATTTTTGGTGAGAGGCTGAAAATACTGAGGTGCAACTCACTCTGGTTGGTTCTACTGAAACGGTGCAGTGATCCCACTGGAGAGAGATCCCAAAGAGTGAACTGTTTGGATCCATTACACCACTGAGGTGAATATCAAGTATAAAAACAGAAACAGACCTCAAAAAGTTCAGCCTGATCTTTTTTTTTTTTTTCCCCAAATATAATAATATGAGTCTGGTGACATCATCAGATCTGAAAAGTAATATAGACTTTTACTGTATTTTTTTTTTCATTACTCCAATATAAATGTAACCCAGTGTATGTAAAATGCATTATAGCAAATCCGCAAGCAATTTCCTTCATTGTAACAAATACTGTATCTCATTAGAGCAAAACAAGCCCCCAGTTATGTTGCAGAACATCTGCTTAATAATTTCAAGTTCCCCCAACAATGCTGCCAAAACAGCTAAAAAGTCAGCATCTCGCCCGCTGCTTTGATCAGCTGCAGCAGTAAAACCATGGCTGCTGGCCCTGGGCTCAGAGACCTCTGCCTGCTGCTGGTGGCTTGAGGCGCTCCACGGAGCTGCTGTTGGAGGGCAGGGGGAAGATGCACAACGGCCCTTCTGGCTTGCATAGATTTCCTGTCTCGCAGTGAGAAAGTCAGTTGATCTTTCTGTGTCCAAACCCTGATGGTAAAATTCAGTTTATAATGCCCTTTTTATATCTTGCAGGCTTTCTGTAATGCGTATGAGGTGCTTTAGTGTTAGTGATAAGAGCAAAAGCATCTGTAAACAAACAACAGGTCAGTGTTTACATAAGATTTGGTGCGAGTGGTAGTGGTACTCATTATTTGTCTGCTTTGTGACTACCAGTTTCTGCTCTGCACGTCTTAGGAAAAGGGTCCCTTCATGCTGTTGCAGTGTTAACATTTAGACTACTTGTTTTCATTCCAAGTGTGCACAAAAACTGAAAATGGGAAATTTTTCCAGGAATACAAAACATTTTTTTAAGTATCAAATTATTTGGGGTCAGTATTGTCAACTTAAAAATATAAATATGATTGTATTACCATTAGCATTTCAGTTTAAAAAAATAGTAATTCAGTAAACTAAAATATTTCAGCATTGCAATTAAACAAGAAAGTGAAAGTGGTTTTGCCTTCCCTCTGTCCATTTTCAGCAAAACCAACATATCCTGAGGGAAGATTTCAGTTTTCACAGAAGGTAATTTTTGGAAACAATGGGGAAATTGTCAATTGAATGAGTCCACTGTATTTTTCACCAGATTGCGAAATACGTAGAAAATATAATATAGAAAACACGTTCTTAAGTGCAGGTGCTGAAAATACAGTTTCCCTGTGAAATTATTGTTGCTCAAGAGCCGAGTGAAGACTTGTTCCTTCTTTGAATAGCAACGCGTGACACCACCCTACGGTGTGACAGCGACCAGGGCCTTCTGGTTGTATGGTTTTGTTGTGATTTTTTGGTGCTAGTATTTTGATTCTAAATTCGTTAAGGTCCAGTCAGTCACATCTTGAACTCGCTTTCAAAAAAATGCAGAATCTTAACTTCAAGAATCTTAATCACTATCAAAATGTGGAGGTCCTGCCCCGGCTCTGCCCAGGGCCCTGTGCCCACACTGGGACAGGAGGAGTGAGCAAGTGCTGGCTACGCCGGTGCTGCTGCCGCTAGTCGCCTGAATGGGAACTCAGTTTCTCCTGCTTTTACATATATTGACAAAGCAGAATTGCTTTAGCTAGTCAAAAATGATAAAATAGCCATTTGTAATGAATTAAGGAAAAAGGTTGAAGGAAGTGTTACACTTTCCTGGATTGTAATTTCCCCTCTTACTTCTCAATATCCATTACTGCGTTGAAAGAAAGATGCGCTCTGAAGTGAGTCTGGTGCGTTTTGGTATTAGAAGGTTGAAGACAGATTTTAAATTGCCTCCGAATTATATAAAAGTAATAAAAAAGGGTTTTTATTTATGTCATTTGGGAGGTATAATAACAAACTGCGGGCTAGGGCATTCTGCTTTACTTGCAGAGCACAAGATTCCCTGGAAGATATCTGCATTGTTAGCACTGTGAGACTGGAAAATATTGAAATATCTCATTTTAAAATGTTGGGTTTTCCTTTTAGTTTTAACTGTGCCAGTAAGTCTGAGAAATGTCAAGTCATTATGAATTTTTTTCATGGAAACATTAAACTACTTCTGGGCATGATGCTTTCTGTTAATACATAAAAGTTAAAATTAGATTAAAATGTGCATAGAGTCTAAAGAATACAGCACTTTGCAAAAAAATGTACAAACATCTATGCGTGGTAATGGAAAAAACGTGGTGCACCAGCTACTTGAAGTCCAAAAACCAGAACAGAAATAAACCCCGCTGTGTTTTCATATCACAGTGACTATTCTCAGGTGTGGTAACCTGATGTGATGGGCTGTGGAGATCTGGGGATTGCTTTCCTTGGGGCAGCGCCGGGGGGGCCCAGGTGAACCCTGCTCTGCTGTTCCCAGCCAGGCCAGGGGGGACATGGGGCTGTGCGGCTCTGCTGGAGCTGGCCCCGTGGGTTTGCTCCGGGGAAAACCGGCTCAGGACTGGAACAGGTCCTGGCTGTGTATGTGAAGGGCATAGGGAGAAAAAAACCTGTTTGTTTCATTGTTCTTCCACTGCAAGAATGCAACTACTGGCATTCATTAGGGTGTCAAGAGGCAAATTGCTTTCATTCTGAAAGATACATCATAGTTCATACAGACAAATGTGTAGCCAAAGGGTTTCAACCGTACAACCTGTACTATGCAGATGGCAGAATTAAGTGATCATGCTGGACCTTTGAGAGGTAGGATAGCCGTACATCTTTGAATCTGAGGTTAAGAAGAAATGCTGGAATAAAAATTGGTGTTTGGAATGTTACCTTTGAATTCATTGTTATTTGTAACTTCTGCTGTGCCACAGAAAGAGAACAGAAAGAAAAATATGAAACAAAAGGGTTTTTTTTTTTTCTCCTTATGCCCTTACCATAGAGGATAGAGGGATTTCTGGGCTTTGAGGGGATCTTTTTCATGAGGGTCTGTGGGTGGGTTGCCTTTTGGGCAGAAGCAGCTCACATCAAGATTAAAAGATGTTTCAATGCCAGAGTGACAGACAATATATAGACAGCACTCACTAAATTCTGAACTTCAGTCATTTCCAAGAGATTCTTGCACGTAGCCAAGTCATTTGAGAAGAAGAGAAGCCTGATTCTGAACTGATTAAATGGGCCCCACAAGAAGAGAAAACAAGCTACTAGTTTGTTTTCAGCTGTTGGATGCATCTGAGTTGAGGTTACTTTTTAACTACCATCGTCTTCCAAGGCATTTGTTAAATAACGTGTGGAGTAATTTGGTGTGTTGTTTGGCATAGTTTCTCTTTTTTCCTCAGAAGCAATTTACACTGGCATTGTAGGCTCAGCTCCACCAATTCCATTGCAGTATTTCCTGGTTTGTTCCCCTAAATTTTCCTCCTTTAAATGCTGCATTTGTAACGCATGTAATTTTAGACCTTGGGAAACATGCTTTACTTTGTTAGATGCCCAGAAGGTCTTCCGTCAATGAAATGGCCCTCTGTTTAGTTGATGCAGTGCTCTTTTTCAAAACTAGTTTTAGCAGGAAAAGCTTTTGAACTGAATTGTCTCAGAAATTCGAGTTTAGGCTTCCTGCTGAAGTAAACATGTCACTGTTTATTTGGGGGTATTCCACTCTTTATGTTTTTGTTAATAACAGTAATGGTATGGTTAATGGTATAATGTATTATTCAGTCTGGGTAATCTGCATTGGGTAATGACATTGCATAAAGGAGAAAAATGAAACTCCACTAATAGCTTGTTACTGCAGACCCTCAGCGGGTTCTACATTGTTTTAACATGATGGTGCAATAGCAGCAAACACATAGAATAAACAATAATTTTATCTCCACAAACATATAGAAAGTTAATAGGGAAAAGAGTCAAAAAAGATGTGCTGATTAGCTGTATTTATCCATCCTCTGTTTCATTATATATTTAGAACTTTATTTTCTGAGTTTAAACAGTCTTAATTCTCTCTGGGAGAATTTTCCATTATTTAATAATCTCACTGTCAGGTGTTTGGGTTTTTTTGTGAGTTAGGTTCTGGGCTTGGGTTTGGGGGTTCTAGTTTGATCTTACTTCTGAAACCCATGTCAACTTTACTGAACATTCTTAATCCTTTTTTGTGTACTGATAGTATTTCCAGGTGTTTATGCATTTATTGTCTGACTGTTACTTGTACTGTATATCTTTATCTTAAAAATAATTGGAAGGAAAGTCTGATTATTTCTTTCTTTATCTATGAAAGGAAGATCTGAGTCTACGACTTCCAAAAAGTTTGGCTTTCTCTAGTGACTGTTTATAAGCTTTCAGGATTGGTTCTCTAGCGCCGTGGTTAGAGCTGCTACTGGGCAGCAGCATGGATTACTTTCTGCGTGAGATATTGAATTATTGAATTGCTTCCCCCCCTTTCTCTCTTACTTCTTTTTTTTCACACTGACGATCCCTCAGTTTTCTCTGTGTGGAATACAAAGGCCCATCCTGGGGCTAATACACACCCTGTCGCTCATTCACAGAGGTGGATTGGGCAGGGCCAGGCAGTTTCCCCCATGTTTGTACAGCCCAGCTCTACTGCGTTTCACTATGACCTGGTTTAAAAATCCTATAGCAAAAGACAACATATCTTATCAAATTTTATAAGGCAAACAAAAGCCAGCTGTATAAAGTATTAGCAGTTTGTCTTCAGTTTTAAAATATTGTTCATGTGCCGCATGGAGAATTCATCAGTAAACACGCTCAGCATCAGCTCCGCGTGGCTGAGACGGAGGAAATGTGATCCTGGGAACTGTACGTGAAAGTATGCCTACTCTTACCCTAGAGTCTGGAGTAAAATCTAAATCTCCAGTTAACAGTTAACATTACCCTTCAGGAAATTTTGAAGATCGGAATGATCTATTAACACAGGATTGCTTTTGGCCCTTTTTCTAATCTGCATTGTGCTGTGAAGTCGGCTCTGGCTCATCCAATAGTAACGTTAATTCTGTATTTTTACCGCTACTACCCCAGTTGACAGGAATTACTTAAGTTCTCAAGGACAACACATGTTGTTGATATCCAAATGAAATAATAGGAACAGTGGGTTAGCATTGAAGACCTGCAAAATTCAATTTGGCATAAATGGAGTGGAAGTATCAGTAACTTTACCATGCCTGGGAGTTTAAAATCCCAAGCTGATAATGTACAATTCAGTTGTAGCAGCTTTTAGTAATCAAAATTGTAATGAAAAATATGGTGGAAGACTTAACAAATATTTTTAAATTCAAAATCAGGCTGGGGTAGCTGCCTGACTGTACAAGTGCTATGAATACTGCCCAGTGCATCCAGGCTCTTGCAGACGAAACTGTTTGCAAAACTAAGTTTTTGCTTTTATTCTTACATGTTGGTATTCATTCTGATGAAGTGTACCTCTAATCTATCTGTTTATCTGAGTTTAATTTTCATGGCATGAATGTTTACAAAGAGACAAAAATAAACAGTTACCAGTAGTCAGCACTGAAATATGTTTTTTAGTTCACTGAACTGTGGACAAACAAATTTTAAAACTGTGTGGCCAAGTCCAACAGCAGTTAGCCTTATCTTATTTATACACTGGTAAATCCACCCCCACCCTTTAATTGAGGAATTGTGTGTGTGCGGGCTCGTGTGGTGTTTGTATATGAAAGAAATGCTGGATGTATGCATAGCTCATATCATATACTGTTAATCAGTTTATAATGTATGGAACTATGCTGCAATACATATTAAGATATTTATTGCAGCTTTAAAAATATATATTTCAATAAATTATTGCAATGTTGCAATAATTTCACTAAATATTTCAATAAATTTTTATTGCATAATTGCTTATTGAAATACTTACTGCATTCACATGTAAGTTGACTTTTTGTTGACCAAAGCACCTGCTTATATTGGATATCGATCACAGTTACTGCTGGCTATTGAATTAGGAAGGCAAAGTGAAGGTAGCACGTTCCTATACTTGTGATAGTCTAACCTAGCTAGCATGGGCATCAGCTGCAATGGGAATAGGATGACCTGAGGATTTGCATGTGTTGGCAACTGGCATATACACCTACACTATAGACAGCTTAAAACCTCTGCACGTTTGTCTTCACAGCTGTTTGTTGTCATATTAGCACGCTGACTGGGCATGTTTAGTTTGGAGAAGAGGAGGCTGAGGGGGGACCTCATTGCCCTCTACAACTACCTGAAAGGAGGTTGTAGAGAGGTGGCTGTTGGCTTCTTCTCCCAAGGGAATAATGACAGGACCAGAGGAAATGGTCTGAAGTTGCGGCAGGGGAGGTTTAGATTAGATATTAGGAAGAATTACTTTACTGAGAGAGTGGTCAGGCACTGGAACAGCCTGCCCAGGGAGGTGGTGGAGTCGCCATCCCTGGAGGTATTTAAGAAATGTGTAGACATGGCACTTCAGGGCATGCTCTAGTGCCCGAGATTGTTGGTTTGTGTATGTTTGTGGGTGGGGTGGTGTGTGGTTGTGGGTGTTTGTTTTGGTTTGGTTTTGGTGTTGGTGTTCTGGGATTTTTTGGGTGTGGGTTTTTTTTTGGTGGTTGTTTTTTGTTGTTTTTTTTTTTTTTTTTTGTTGGTTGGACTCTATGATCTCAAAGGTCCCATCCAACCAAAAATATTCTGTGATTCTGTGATTGATTGGCTAGTACGTGCCAGAGGCGGTATCTCCACTTTCTGTTATAGCCATCCTCTACACAGGTCTGCAGGACGGGGGCCTGAAGTACAATCAGAGAACTGAAAGCAGGTGTTAAGTTTTCAAAGAAGAAAAGGCTGTGTTGTTAAGAACAGATCCAAGTTTCAACAGGATTTTTCTACAGCCTAGGATATTGGATCTCTTAAGATTCAAGTAGTTGTGAAAATACGGGTATTATAGACATCTCCTGCTATTATCAAAGTGCCAATTTATTAACATTCCTGTTCTGCTGTTTATTCTTCTGTGTTTCTTTTTCCATGAATTGTAATGAAGAAAGCTACCAAGTTTCTTCTGAGAAAAAATCCTCAGGCTTACTGCTTCTGAGACTCTTGCCTCTCATCAGTTTTTTGAGACAAAGTTTGCATAAAGACAAATAAGTAATATGTTGTTACTAAAAGACCTTTTTTCTAGGATTATTTATGGTATTTCCCTTCCCTTCCCTTCCCTTCCCTTCCCTTCCCTTCCCTTCCCTTCCCTTCCCTTCCCTTCCCTTCCCTTCCCTTCCCTTCCCTTCCCTTCCCTTCCCTTCCCTTCCCTTCCCTTCCCTTCCCTTCCCTTCCCTTCCCTTCCCTTCCCTTCCCTTCCCTTCCCTTCCCTTCCCTTCCCTTCCCTTCCCTTCCCTTCCCTTCCCTTCCCTTCCCTTCCCTTCCCTTCCCTTCCCTTCCCTTCCCTTCCCTTCCCTTCCCTTCCCTTCCCTTCCCTTCCCTTCCCTTCCCTTCCCTTCCCTTCCCTTCCCTTCCCTTCCCTTCCCTTCCCTTCCCTTCCCTTCCCTTCCCTTCCCTTCCCTCTTTTTTCCCCTGAAAGTCTGTGTCCAAAGAGGCCCCTGCACTTATATCCTTATATCTGACATTGTGAGACCTAGGTAAAAGCACTCATTGTGTATTATTGTATATCTTACTCCTTACTTGCCTTTAGCCACAGCTCAGGTAACATACCTTGCATGTTGCTATATTTCAGTTATTTAATAAAGTTTCAGCTAGCTTAGAGAAAAAGAAAGCAAAAAATATACAATATAACAAATCCGAAGCATTTAATTTTGACATCTTCTTCAATTATATTATATAATAATATATTTTCAAATATATTGAAGTGAAATGTAGGGAACAATTGTGGGTTATGTGAAAACCTGACCCCTTGTGCTTGTAATGCTTGCTTAGTGTCCGTACCCCAGGAAAGCCCCAAAGAATGCCAAACTTGTGTGAAAGAAAGGAGGACCGAATTATGTATGAATGGAAGGTGAGATCATTAATAGAATTGTATTGTAGGCTGGCATCTGATTTTGTTTATACAGGTGCATGTCAGTTGCAACTCTGAAATTCAATGGATTTGCCAACTGTAAAGAAAGAGTGGCGAGATCCAAATCAGAACTCATTCCTGAAAAGTCCCCAGAACTGAGAAGATGCCATGTTTTGTTACTGACAGATACACTGATGCTATATTTCTGCCTTTATAAAGGGAAGATGTTGTCTTCTAAGTGCCTAATAAGGATCTCAGTCAGACAGTAGCATACCTTTTTGTCCAAAAGGTCAAAATACATGTCAGGATTCTGAGACTGTGATTTCAGAGTTTAGTTTGAACCAAGTTTATACAGTATACATTAATTTTTTTCCCCTCTAGAACTGTAATTATTTGGAATAAGTACGTAATATATCTCTTCATAAAAATAAATAGAAAATCAGTTTAAAAAACAAAACAAAAGAAAAAACTGAAGACAGCTTTAGTTCTGGATAGAGAGAAGAAAACAGGAAGAGAAATCAGACTTAACACCTATAAGTTCTCATATGGTTCTAGGGATGAACAGACACTCAGCAATATAAAAAGTAACACCCATAAAAGCATTTTTAAGTGATGACCTGAATCTATAAACTGCATAAAATTAGTAAGAATCTGTGGAAATGATCCTAGGTGAGCTGCTGAAATCCATTTAGTAGATGGTATGAGGAGCAGGATGGAGATGTGTCTGTAGAGCTCTGCTGGAGCACAGGCTGCGTGTGGGAGCGTGGGGATGTGGGAAGGGCAGCGCAGCATCCCCTGCTGCAGGGCGCTCCACTCGCTATCCAGAAATGTTAGAACTGTTTGGGTTGCATGAGCTCATGAGCTGGAGAGCTGCCTTTCTGCGAGTAAGGGTGGAGAAGGTATGCAAAGTATTTAGAGTATGTGTTGATGCATGTCCTGTAGATCGTGCTCTGTATACTTCAGCAAGGAAAAGTGAGAATTGCTTTTCAGAACAAAAAATACGTTTATTTCCTTTCCCAGGGTCAATTTTTGCCTTCAAGCTTCTTTTACTTCACCTTCTATCATGTGGATAGTTGTTTTACAACATGCGTAGTCAAACTAAAGCCTTGAAAAACAGGAATGCTGCACTGAAATTATGAAACCTCAAAGATCATATTTTGGGGAAGGATTTTTGTTCACTTATTAATTTTTTGCCTTTAGTGGAGTTACTTTAAAAACCATTGTCTCTGCACGCATGATAATCAAAAAGTCAGTTTTAAAAAGGACCTAGAGATTGTCATATTTTTGTCTGTAGCTTTAAGAAAAATACCCAATATTGTGACATTTAAGATAAAGTCCAAACAGCTGGGAAAGCACTACTTTTGATACAGAAAGTCATATTGCTGATAAAATCTGTGGGAGTTAGAGTGTATGTGATACCCAGCAGAGGTGTTTCTGGCTTAGTGTCTGGATGAACTGTGGATGCGGATCTGTCTGTCAGTCTGACGTGTGGTTTAAAAAACTTTAGAATGAGTATTATTGCCTTATTTTGGGCACTTAACCTAAAAATGGGAGTTTTTACTGTCTTACTGTTTAGTATTCTGTGGTACATTGCATGGAATGATCACAAGTTACTTGGATCCTGTCGTATGAAGATGTAATTAATTGTTATGGGTGTTTTTATGCATAAGTACAATACACATGAGGGTTTTTGGCAAGATCTCAGGGCAGGGTGGTGTTTTTATCGGTACACGGAGTAACCCCTCCCTACTCGTAAGGGGAAAAGTGAAAGAAAACACAAGCTACTTGGAATTGGAGTCTTTGGATAGAAATAAGGGCCGTTACCTGCAGTTTTAAGTTGCAGAACAGTTGAGGTCAGTTGAGCTCTGGAGATCGTCTGGTCCAACTCCCCAGCTTGAGTGGGGTCAACTGCAGCGGACTAGGTCTAGGCCCAGGACCACATCCCGTCAGGCTCTGAAATTACAGATTCGTGAAATAACAGGTCCATTGCATATCCTAGAATAAAAAACGCAGCTTATTTTAAACAAGAGAAGTGGGTAATCTCTTAAGGCAGGTACTTTGCAAATAAAGGTGATGTAGCTGAATGCTTGAAAAGCGGCTCCTGCACTCTAACAGCAATTGCTTGTTAAAGACATTTTCATAAGAAACTTTATTAGTGGTGCATGCCTGAGTAGCAAATATGTATTACCACTAAACACCTTAATAACTCCATTGGGCAAATACATATTTTAAAATCATCAACCAGCCATTTAGAGGTCCAGCTGGGTTCCAAACTGCACATTCAAGGACCGACTATGTTTTAAAGAGAGAATTTATATATGTCAACTGATGTAACTGTGCAGTTCCCAGAGGTAGTTTATATGAAAGTTGGTGTTTCCAGCCTCAGGGGCATCAGGAAGATTTTCCCTTAGTTTTGCTTTTCATTTTGTGTGGTTTTTTAGCACCCACAGTATTTTTGGATGGAATGGACCTGGATGTTCAAAACCAAAAGCCAGTAGGTGTGCTTGGATTGCTCATTGAGATTATGCAAATGTGACAGTTGCAGGTGTTAGATGTGGTCCCATGTGCCAGTCCATTTCATTAGTGTAAAATAAGATTCATCTTTCTTCCAAAACTGAGTTGGTTTCATGCAGCCTTGAATCCAGTAGCAAAGCTTTCATTCGTCTTTGTGAAGAGTTACTCCTAAAACTTTCTGATATCAAAAAGACAGGAGCACCCCATTGTCAGACACACAGGTGAGGCAAGGTCTTTCAGTATTAACGAGCTAATTGGGTTAGAATCTAATCTAACTGTGGAGAATCTTTAATGAGGGAGGTTTCAATTACGAGCCCCCAGCAGGTGAGGACTGAGCTAGAGGGTTGCTTATTCAGCACAGCGTTCCTCAGCTTTCTCCTGGCCCAAACCCAGACAAGATTTGCAAGGCAAAGGCCATCCCAAACAAATCACACAGGTAAGAAAACTTTCAAAAGGAAAATGTCCCCCAAAAACTTGAAAAAAGTTATGGACAATTTGCTAGAAAATAAAGGAAACACAAAAGCTTTAGTTACCTTTTCAGTCAGCTGGAACGGGTAATGACCTCTCCTTTTAGGCCTGGAGCACTAAGTAGTATTTGCCCAATGGCATACTTTTTTTTTTTTTTATAATATATGTCTCCCATATAAACTCACTTAGGATCCAACTGCCTCCAGCAAAGTTGACTATAAAAATCATGATGAATCCAATAGCGTCAGGATCAGGCCCTTAAAAATAAAAATGCATACCTACAAAAGTATAAAGTATACCTACAAAATCCTTTACTGTCCAGAGTGGAGTTGTGCCTATTATCATGCTGTTGGAACTAAACCTCATCCAGACAAAGCACCAAAGATAACAAAGCTTAGTTCACGTAGTAAATTATAGCAAGATAACAATTTTTATTATTCTTCCTCCAGAGACTTCTTAGCTTATCTGTCACAACAGTATTTGGGAGAGTGTTTCACATACTTCTAAAAAGCATCATTTGTCCTTAGCTAGAATGAAATTGGTCATTACAAATGCCCTTGAGCAAACCCTTGTCCCAACACAGAAACCTATTAAAGCGGGTATTTAATTTTAAGTATATATTTAATAGTAATGACTACTAAATAATCTAAGCATGCGATTATATGCTATCCAGAATTGCAGTCAATCTCACTATATGTTAAAAAAACAAGCAGAGGTGACGCACTAGTTGCAGATATATACAAATAGTTTGAGTCCGTTCTACTTCACTAGAGCAGAGCGAGTGACGTGTCTCACATAAAATGTCACGATTATTTTGCCTGAATGGGCTCAGAGCTGTGGTGAACTCGGTGAGTGCTCTGGCATCCGGTGGAAGCTCAGTACTTCCCGACCTGCCCTTGGTGTCGTGCACTCTTGTGTACCCGGGAAGTAGCGCAGCAGTTTCAGCATGAAAATCGCCTTGCTGTGGTGATTATTGGGGTGTGTTAGCGCTCTCTAACTCTTCTAGCACTACTGCATTAGGTGGCACAGATGTCCTCTGCAAGAAAATCATGCTCCAGAAAAAAGAAGACTCTTGAGATTGCTTTTAGCATCCCCTTGTTTAGGGCATTAAAATTTTTAAAAGTGAATAGGGCATTTTATGGAAAATTCCTATCTCATCACTGGATTACTTATTACTTTCCGTGTTGAGTTGATTGTTTTGTTAGCAGTTTATAGAGGGGAGTTTGTCATTTCCTGTTAGTATTAAGGGTGAAATTCTGCTCTGAACTCAGATGCTTGTGCATCTGAAACGTGTTTGGTATCAGCTGTTTAATAAAATCAACGTATTAGAAGGCTTTTAATGAAAGCAGTGATGTGCCACATAATTTAACTATTTACACGTACGTGAAGGTTTAGGGAACTTACCATTAGAAGTGATCAAATTCAATGACTTCTTTTTTTCCGCTTTTTTAATCTTTTTCTCTTTTTAAAATGAATTGTTTTGCAATGAGCATTGGTAACTGTTTCAAGCATTTGGAACAAATTGTGTTACGTCAGCAACAAATACCTGGAGTTTTGTTTCAGAAGGTTTACATGTTTCATTATTAGTGTTCTTTAAGCAAAGCATTTAGCACTTCTGGTGTCTGAGGCCAGGGGGATGGTTGGCCCTTCTCCCTCACCCTGGAGGAGCTGACACCACGCCCAGGCTCTGAAGCAGCTCCTCATTTATGACTTGGACACAGGACTGGCTCTGCGGCCTACCAAAGGAATCCAGAGGCTCCCTATAGATTCACTCCTCCTTAGGTAGGAATAATTTGGCTCCCTCCCAGTCAGTTCTTGATAATTGATCCCTCCGCCTTTTTCTTAGAAGGGCAGCACATGCTGCTGCCCTTAAATGTAGGCTTGCAGAACTATGACATTTGTATGGAATAGTCCTCTGCTTTCATATATCATACTCTAAAAC